>NC_140337.1:29848026-30475874 GCF_963514085.1 Chelon labrosus
AAATCCTGGATGCAGATCAACTTCCTCAAACTAAATTGTGACAAATCAGACCTAATCATTATCAGCCCCAAATCCCTCAACAACACCACAGACAGTTTCCACCTCACCATCGACAACTCCACCTTGTCTCCATCCCCCAACAGCCGCAACCTCGGAGTCATCTTTGACAGTAACCTCTCCTTTGATCATCACATCAATCAAATCACCAGAACTGCCTTCTTCCACCTCAAGAACATTGCCCGACTCCGTCCATCACTCTCTTTCTCTGCTGCTGAAACCCTCATTCACGCCTTCATCACTTCCAGAATTGACTACTGCAACAGCATCCTCTATGGCACACCATCCAAAACTTTAAATAAACTTCAGTACATCCAAAATTCTGCTGCACGTCTGCTCACCCACACCCGCTCCCGTGATCACATCACTCCTGTCCTCCAGAAACTCCACTGGCTCCCAGTTCCACAGCGTATTCAGTTCAAAATCCTCCTCCTCACACACAAAGCCCTCCATAACCAGGCCCCTTCCTATCTCACTGACCTGCTCCATCGCCACAATCCATCCCGCAGCCTCCGTTCATGTGACGCAAACCTCCTTACTCCACCACTCAAGACCAAGCATCGAACCTGGGGCGACAGAGCCTTCTCTGCAGCTGCCCCCTCCCTCTGGAACTCTCTCCCCAAACACATCCGCGACTGTACCGACCTTCCTACCTTCAAATCTCTGACAAAAACACACCTTTTTAAAATTGCTTTTAATGTTTAGCTCAGTTTATTGTGTTTTTGATGTTATATTTCACATTGTTTTGCTAATTTGATGTCCTTTTTATGTAAAGTGTCTTTGAGTATCTTGAAAAGCCTTTTAAATAAAATGTATTATTATTATTATTATTATTACACCTGTGGGTCACACCTGGCCAATCACCCCAGGTTCACTATAAAAGGACCATGCCTGCAGTGACGTTGACTGCTATTCTCTGCCTGTCTGCATTGTTGGTTCTGTGTTCTGTGCAATACTTTGTTTAGTAAACTTTTTAGTTAAAAACAATAGGTTTGTGGAGTGAGTCAGTGTGATTAGGTAAGTTTGGAGTACTCCATACATTTTCTCATTCATGTAGTACTTCCTTGTATATACACACTAGGTTTTAATGTTGGTGCCACTGTTGTATTTATTTTTGTTAAGCTCCATTTTATAGATGAGAGAGACAGTTTTTTTGTTTGTATTTTGTTTCAGTTGTATCCTCAGTACAGGCCTCGTTTTGTTGTATGTTTTTATGAGTATTTGGCACAACCACACCGTCTCACTCTCCTCCACAATTGTGTTTTTGTATTAGTAGTGTTGCTTGATTAATAAAGCATTTTACTTTTCTTCGCCACACAAACTCTTGCATCATTTATTTTGATTGTTGTGTTTATGTCTCCTTGCCTTTAAAACATCTGAGGAGTCGTAACAGCCCCATAAAGGGTTAAAGATGAACCTCTGTGCTCAATGTTTCCAGCTTCTTTATTTCTCTCTGATATTTCTCTTCCTGTTGTTTTTCATGGTTGAGCTTTTTCTTAAACTTGGATGAAGAAGATCTTTAATTCAGTTTGTTGATGTGTTTTTAGTTTCTGTTATTTGGAGGAATTGAATCAATATTAGTGTCATTTATTGTTCTGATTTATATGAACTAAACAGTTATCTGTGTATTATATCATGTAATAAACATCTGAGTAAAAAGTGTTGATGTTCTTTCCATATCTAACCCTGAACCTCCTAAACTATGAGCTTGTTCTTCACCTCATCTTTTATCTCCTTCAGCTCTTTGTTTCTGGTCTTCAGCTCCTCCTCCAGCTTCTTCTTCTCCTCCTTTAGTTCATTTATCTGAGTAAAAAGGAGGTGAAGTCCAGATTGTTAACAGTCAGACAGTAACTTGATCAGAACATATTCTCTATTATCTACTGTGTGTATTTTAAATGCTGTTTCTTCCTGTAGTTCTATCATTTGACCTGTAGATGGAGCAGAGTTGTGTTTGTGTTTGTCAAACTCCACCAGTAGTTCATTAAGAACAGAGAACTAAGTCTCTCTGAGATTAGAGTCAAATATGTGAAGCTTTCTGTCACTGATCAAATCATTTCTTTACTTCTTTACAACATCAACCTCCTTAGAACATGAAAATGATCTGAAGATTAAATTAAATAGAAACACATTGAAATGAGAACAAACGTGGCTGGAAAAGAATCTGATAGAAACTGCTAATCTCCATCTGTCTGTAGGAACGAGACAGCTGAGAAGAATGAAGAGAGATCAGGAAAGATTATAAATGATGGACATGCAGATTGTATCATAGTTCTTATAATGTGATCACTTACCAAAGGAAACCTGGAAGACTTGGAAGCAGCAGCTTTGTTTTTCTCCAACTGGAAGAATTTATTAAAGTCAAATAAAAAAGATTTTATCATCACTGATTCTATTTCTTCATGTCAGACTAAACAACACATTTGACATTTAATCTGAAGGACGTATTCATAGAAAAGATATTAGACTTGTATATCTGGACTCTGGATTTTTCTCTGGATGTTGTTGTTTCTGATGAGAATGATGTGTGTGAATAAAATACTTCTCTCTCCATGTCTATGAGCTTGTTCTTCACCTCATCATTTAGCTTCTCCAGCTCTTTGTTTATGGTCTCCAGCTCCTCCTCCAGCTTCTTCTTCTCCTTTAGTTCATTTACGTGAGAGAAGAGAGAAGATAAAGTTCAGATTCTTAACCCTTCATAGGACACTCATTGAAATACTTGGACATTCTGCATTTCAACCCTAGAGTGTTATTGTAGGACATAAGAAGACTTTTTTTACTTTTGTGACATTTTTCAGAATTGTTCATTTTCATGTAGAAAATCAAGATCAGTGAAGTTACCATATATGGTTCCTTGTCCTTAAGTGGTAAACAAATGTAAACATGTATTTTGACCATTAAACCACATGCTTCTAAACCTCACTATGACACAATTTAAAATGTGTTGAAGTTAACAAATATGGTTCCTCAACCTATTACATGACAGGCAGAGTCAGGGGGCAGACTTGTTTGTATCAACCACCAATCAATCAATATTTATTTGTATAGCACCTTCCAGCACCCAATGGTGCCCAAGGTGCTTTCCAGGGTAAAAACAAGAACAAAAGCAATACTACTAAAACATAATTAAGACACAGCTGCACTGCAAAAAGGTGCACAAAGTGCATTCAAGTGTAAAAACAATAATAAAAGCAATACTACTAAAACAAAATTAGAACCCGACTGTAACATAAAGGAGCAACAGTCCCAGTTAGTGGTTATGTGTGAAATACCAGCCTGAATAAATGTGTTTTTAACTCTGACCTAAAAGTTGTGAGCTCGGTGGCAGATTGAATATGAGCTGGGAGAGCGTTCCTCAGTTTAGGGCCTAAGACAGCAAAAGACCGCCCCCCCAAAGCCTTGTACTTGGACCTTGGGATGACCAAGGTGGTGTGATCTGCGGAGCGCAGATTCCTAACTGGGTTGTACAGGGTTACAAGTTCACTAAGGTAGGCCGGGGCCAAGCCATGAATGGCTTTAAACACAATTAAAAGGACTTTGAAGTCCACCCTGTACCGCACCGGGAGCCAGTGAAGGGAACAGAGGACTGGTGTGATGTGTGAGTGTTTGGAGGTGCCTGAGAGAACGCGTGCTGCTGCATTCTGTACAAGTTGGAGCTTTTGGAGGAGAGAATGGTTAAGTCCAGCATAAAGGGCATTGCAGTAGTCAATCCGCGAGCTGATGAAGGCGTGAATAGCCTTTTCGAGGTCAGGTCGGGACAAGAATGGTTTGACCTTTGCAAGGAGTCTTAGATGGAAAAAACTCGCCTTTACCACTGCATTTATCTGTTTGTCGTATTTTAGTCCATTGTCAAATATAACACCCAGGTTTCTCACAGAGGGAGCGAATTGAGGTGTTACAGGATCAAAACAGGGTGAATTTTGTGGTGAGTCGGGGCTGAAAAGAATATACTCAGTTTTCCCTTCATTTAAATGAAGGAAGTTCTGGGCGAGCCATTCTTTAATATCCTGAAGACAGTTATGAAGAGGTTCCAGTGCAGAACGGTTACTCAGGATCACTGGAAGGTAGATCTGGAGGTCGTCGGCGTAGAAATGGAACTGGATGTTGTGTCTGGTAATGAGTTTTCCAAGTGGCAGCATGTACAGTGCAAAAAGAATAGGCCCCAGAATGGAACCTTGGGGTACTCCAGTTGACAGAGGGGTAGAACAGTATGTGTGTTTTTTCCCTCCTGTACTCCTCTTCCCCTCCTCCTTCTCACTCCTCTCAGGTTAACTCAACCCAGTTAGCCTACACGTGTGGTTTACACCTGGCCAATCACCCCAGGTTCACTATAAAAGGGCCGTGCCTGTAGTGACGTAGACTGCTATTCTCTGCCTGCCTGCATTTGTTTAGTAAACTTTGTAGTTAAAAACAATAGGTTTGTGGAGTGAGTAAGTGTGATTAGGTAAGTTTGGAGTAGTGATGGTGAGATGAAGCCTCATGAGGCATCGAACCACTTGAGCCAATTGGTTCGAGAAAGGGTTAATCTCTCGAAGCTTCATGTGCACACGAAATCACCTACTGACCAGGGGCCTCATGTACTAAGAGTTGCGTAGATTTCCTTCTAAATCGTGACGTAAGCTCAGATTTAGAAGTATTTCGAAGCACATTTCCTTTGTACATCCCAATCGAGCGTACCCGACCCCTCCCTGTCCACACCCCTTTTAAATATGCAACTCCCTGTCCACCATTTTAAATACGCAAATTATATTTAAATTGACCCTGCACCTGAGATTCCCCTCTCTGCGCGATCAGAAAACGAAAACATAAGAATGAATGAGACGGGAAAGAAGAAGAACTTTACAGAAAGCGAATTGGAGACGCTACTCACTGGAGTGGAAATGCGCAAAAATGTCCTCTTTGGCACGCTGCCACAATGTTTACTTGCATTTGTGCACGTAAACATTCAGAAAACTCTGATTACATTCAGAAAACCATCTTTCGCTGCAGATTGCTCTTTAATGTCGACCTGTTCAGCTGCATTGTATGGGAATCTGATATACCTGGCTGACATGAGGATAATTCCGTCCCACGCGGCTTGCATGGCTCTGCTCAGGGTCGACCGGCACAGTCACCATCGTTCGGTCGGAGTAATAGTTTTCACATTGATGACAGTTTCCCGGCATCACCCCTAAGTGTTGCCAAAGGATCAACAGCTGTAGAATCCTACTTATGCCAGCCACGTCTTTGGCGTAGGGACGTACAAAATTCCCGGACATTTCACTCTTGATACATCTGAACTTTTACATGAGCGAGTACGTACGTAACGTTTTTGTACTTAAGCAACGTTCGTACATGAGGCCCCTGGTGTATAATCACAGGCAGCTGGAGCTCTTAACCACATAATGTGTGATGCATTGATTTTTTTGTGTCTGTAATTAGTGATGGGCAATCGAGGCTTTGTTGAAGCCTCGACACGTGATTCAAAAAAAGTTCATTACTCGAAGCTTCAGTGACACCGTGCTCTATTTTTTTTGCATCTAGTGGACAATAAAATGTAGTGCAATGGAGACGTGTCTTACTGGTTCATGCTTGTATGGGACTTGATTTGCCATGCACATTCCTATTCGACTACGTTACATGGATATGTGGTTTAAAGTTGATTATAAGAAAATTATATACATATAACAATAAAATAAATATAAAAGGACCAACGGGAATCGAACCCTTGCTTCACCAACAAAAGACTGGTGATTTCACAGTGTACCACTAATCCAGTTAGTGCTGCTCGGTTGTTGTTGGTCCATTTTGATTACATCACTACTACACTCTATGAACCTTCACTAATTTGCACTAATGTTTATGTTTCAGCGCTTACACCAACTGTTTTCATTTGCTCTTGGTATCATGGTTTAGTAGTGTTAGAGAATATTTGTACTGAATGCAACTCTTTCAAACCAAATCTCTCTTGACTCATTATTTGCTTCTAAGACTCGTCTCATCTCTCCCGAAGAGCCGAGACAACCAAACCAGTGACAGGGTTTCTGAATGAAGCAGTGAAATGGTTCATACGTCACAAAACACGTGATTTGTCTGAACCAAAACTATACATGCACTTCTGACTATATATCTATATCTTATCTGTATCTCTCTCTCTATCTTATCTATATATAACACTATTTAGGACTATCTATGTAACGTGTCTGTCTATCAGTATAGTGTTATCTAACTATGTAACTAATTTATCTATTATCCAAGAGCCATCGCTGTCTGTAATGGCTCTTGGGAATCAGAATCAGAAAAGACTTGATTGCCAAGCATGTTTGTACATACAAGGAATTTGCCTTGGTGTTGGTACGCATAAAATAAAATGACATAAAATAAATATAAAAACTATATATAAAATACAAAAATAAATACACAGTATATATATATATATATATATATATATATATATATATATACATATACATATATATATATACTACATATACATATATATATATATATACAGCTGGATAGTCAAGCGGGCAGGGTTCGAATCCCGTTGGGGGCAAAATGCCAGTGAGGGCAAAAACACAACTGCACCCAGTGAGGATCCTTGGGCAAGATCCTTAATGTATCAGGCCTACCTCAGAAACATGAGAGTACAGACAAATGATAGAGTCACACCGGCTCGGACGTCGCCCGGGTCAACAAGGTCCGCGTCAGGTGCTAGGGAACCAGGGCAACCTGATGAGAAATGGGCTACTGGAACAAGACATAGATGGACAAGGGCGGAAAACACGGAACTGTTGGAATGCTACTGTATGAGCAACCCTAGAGAGAAGGGATACATGCATAGAATGTGGGACCAATGGTGACTTCGAAACCCACAATCAAGGCTAACAACGAAACAGCTGTTAGCCCAGTGTTCCAACATCCGCAATCGAAAACTCCTATCACAACTAGAGATTGATGAGATACAACAACAATGCTACGGTACGGGGCGCCAGGACGACAGGTCAGCGGGGGGATGTCACCATCACCCCCACAATCAGAGATTGGGTACCAAGCCCCAACAGACACCAGCCTCAGAGCACAATTAGAAGCCTGGAACCCCTGACGAATACCGAAGCTGACTTGTAAAGTACCTTCAGAAGATCTACTAGTAGATGTGAATGCTGCACTAACAACAATCCCTACGGGAACCATCACTGAGACCAACAAGCTGATACACAGTACATCAACAGTAATCCTAGAAATGCTTGGCTAAGATGGGCTCAGACCATAACAGGCAGCACCCACAATGGAGAATACGGTTAGAGGCCAAGATAAGGGCAACACGGAGAGAAGTTAGCCAGCTAACAGAACTGCAGAAAGGCAACATGGTGAATAAAGGGGCACCCAAAAAGTACACCAAGCTCTCCATACCTGAAGCACTCGAAACTGCCAAACAGACTAACAGCACTGGCCACCTGGTTGAAGAGGTACACCCATTAGAGTGGCCCCCAGAAGGGGCCTATCCCATCCAACTACCGGCCAATAACCTGTCTCTCCACAACATGGAAACCCCTGTCAGGCATAATTGCGGCCAAGATGAGTTAGCACGTAGCTCAATACATGAGCGGAGCTCAGAAGGGAATTGGTAGCAACACCAGAGGAGCCAAGCACCAGTTATTGGTCGATAGAGCAGTCGCCCGAGACTGTAAGAGCAGACAGACCAACCTGTGCACCGCCTGGATCGACTACAAGAAAGCTTACGACTCAATGCCACACACATGGATACTGGAATGTCTGGAACTGTATAAGATCAACAGGAACCTAAGGGCCTTCATCCAGAACCCGATGGGAATGTGGAAGACAACCCTAGAGGCCAACTCAAAGCCAATTGCCCAAGTCAACATCAAATGTGGCATATACCAAGGAGATGCACTATCACCACTGCTGTTCTGCATAGGCCTGAATCCCCTCAGTCAGATCATCACAAAGAGTGGTTACGGGTACCAATTCCGAAGTGGAGCAACAATCAGCCACCTGCTCTACATGGATGACATCAAGCTGTACGCCAGGAATGAGCGAGAAATCGACTCACTGATCCACACCACCTGGATCTACAGCAACGACATAGGGATGTCATTCGGATTGGACAAGTGTGGCCGGATGGTCTCAAAGAGAGGCAAGATGATCAGAACTGAAGGGGTCGACCAACCAGAGGGCAACATAGGTGACATCCAAGACAGCTACAAGTACCTTGGTATCCCACAGGCTAATGGTAACCATGAGGAGGCCGCAAGGAAGTCAGCCACAACCAAATACCTCCAGAGAGTGAGGCAGGTCCTGAAAAGTCAGTTGAATGGCAGGAACAAGATCCAAGCCATCAACATGTACGCAATACCAGTCATCAGATACCCCGCTGGGATCATAAGCTGGCCAAAGGAGGAGATAGAAGCCACAGATATCAAGACAAGAAAGCTCCTCACCATGCACGGAGGGTTCCACCCCAAATCCAGCACCCTGAGACTGTACACTAAGCGGAAAGAGGGAGGCCGAGGACTAGTGAGCATCAATGCCACTATCCAGGATGAAACATCAAAAATCCAAGAGTACATCAGAAAAATGGCCACAAAGGATGAACTGCTAAGTGAATGTCTCAGGCAACTGAAACCCGATAAGAGTGCAGAGGAAGAGGAGCAGACCACCTGGAGGGACAAGCCCCTACACGGCATGTACCACCGCCAAATTGAAGAAGTGGCTGAAGACCTATAAATGGCTAGAAAAGGCTGGACTCAGAGACAGCACAGAGGCACTAATCATGGCAGCACAAGAACAGGCCCTAGTATTGTTCAGCGGAATGCGGATGGGAAAAAACTGTTCGCCATGCTAGTGGTTCTACACTCGATGGATCTCAGCCGTCTGCCAGAGGGGAGTGACTATGAATTACAAAACAAATGTATGACCAAATAATTCCTCTACTTAAAGGAACAGTATGTAAGAAATGTATTTCAATTAATCATAAAATGGCCCTGATATGTCACTAGACATGAAAAAATCATGTTCATTTCAAATACTTATATCACTGACAACAGTGGTCTGGCCAGGATATCGTCATTTAAAAGTGAGAGTTGCAGCCCTCAACTGATGTTATTGTTGTCATCTTGTGTTTTGGTCTGAGGCGCCACCCTCCACCTATCTACTAATCACGAAGTCAGTAGAGTTTCGTCATCCGGGTTGCCAGCTCTGCTCTAGTTACCACAGCTGCAGCTACGAACGTGTCGGATAAAACATGTATAACGTTATGAAACCTAAGACCTCGTTATGAATCCGAAATACGTCGTGACAAAGTCCGAAATAAAACAAGGATTTGTATAGGAGATGCCTTTGAAAGATGGAGACGGCTGAAACTTTTGGATGCTATATTCTACCATATTTGTTGGTATAGGCTAAACGCCCCATGCTTCCGTACATATAGACAGTGGATTTTCCATGGTCGCCCGTGCTAAATGCGTTCATAAAAAGCTTTATATCGCACCACAAGCAGGGTATGAAATCTATGTTCCGACTGAAATGTGGTATTAAAGTACATCTTTACGAAATATTTGGCTAATCGCCATTAGTAAATTTTTGCGATACATAATTACTTCGCAAAACATCTCTCATGAAGCATAAACTTTATTAACTGAAAAAAAAAAAAACTTACTGTGTAGGACTTGTCACTTGCCATTGGAAGCTCCTTGTTGCAGCCTATGTTCCTGCTGGATCCTGCAGCTTAGCTGGCAACCTCGAGTCAGGGAGGAGGGGGAGGGGATACACCGTTCTACAGTATTTTGAAAGTGATTGCAGTACCAGTTTTGGCCACAATCCTACATACTGTTCCTTTAAATTATCACATGTGTATGATAAAATATTTTTTGAATATATTCTGTGCGTGTAACTTTTCCCAAAATGGTAGTACCTGTAGGGGAACCAGTCGTCCTCTCAATTCTCCCCCTCTCTGGAATTTAAATTTACGGAGTTGTTTTGCAGAGGAACTCTAACAGATCAACCTTTTACACCTTAGCCATAAATGTGACATGTCCAGAGGTTGGACAGACCCATGCTATCGGACCTCCCTAATGCTGGGGACGTCATCTGAGCCAAAAGAGACAGATTTACACTTCTTGTGGAATTTCCCACTCTTGTTTCTGAACTAATTAGTCCTGAATCGAAAGAACATCAACGCGATGTCAGGAACTACAAAGAATGAATTAATTGACTCTTCTGGACAAAGTCTAGAAACCTTAATGTTGTGTTCATCTATGTTTTAAACTTGTGATGTACTAATTTTCTTTTTCAGAGACGAATGCAAACATACCATTTTAACAGGTTTTGCCCCCTCTCTTGGAATGACCAAGAGAGTGAAAAAGATAAGAAGGTCGTAAATAACTTTCTTTCCCCAGAAGCAGACCCTGATCTGCATTTCTCCTCTCTAAAAGAGCCTAAGTTTGATAATATGACTATCGAAAATGTAATAACCTGGTAAGTTATATATTATTGTTCAGGAAGTGCTTACGATCACAATGAGACGATTTTGATCATTTTACGATAAAGCTAGCCCAAATTCACATAACTTGTCACAGTAAGGATGGATCAACATTGCCATCAAGTGGCTATCTTTAAAAGTATTTTCTCTCTTTTAATCAATTGTTGAAGTTAAAGAATGTTGAAACTTAGGTATGTTCTTATACTAATAGTAGCTATTAGGCTAGTTGAAATCATAACTGTTGAAGTTGTTATTTTAGAAACCCCGACCTTTTGTTATTAGCAAAATGTCAATGTAAAGAGAACTTGAGTTTATTAATTTATTGATGTTTTTGAGTTACTTTGATGTAGTCATTCTGATACCTCATCTTGTCATGTTGTAATGTTGAGTGTTGTCGCATACGGAAAACATTGCTAACGAGTCATGATGGGTGATGGAATGATTAAAATTAGTAATATAAAATAGGTTAAGAAGATCAGGCAATAAGACACCTCGAGACAAAGGAGAAGGCGTTCTCTTCTCTTTCCGCGCGAAAATTATGGAAACCCGATCCAAACACGCCCTGAATAATTAACTCATAAAACCAGAGAGACGCTCCTCTTTCTCCGCTCTTTCCGCCGCTTTTTCTCCGGACTTTTATACTTTCAGACTTCTTTGCACTTTCTCCGGACTTTTGCACTTTCCACTTTACGTACACGTTTATACTTAGTAACTTTAAGAACAACTTGAATATTGACAATACGGTCCTTTTCAAGCTCTGTTTGTTTCTCGTCGAATGTTTTCCCCGACGTACGATTTTTATAGTGACTTAAATATTTTTCTAGCTTTATTCATTTTTATACTCTACGAACCGAAGTACTAACCAACATCGTTTATAAGTTAGCCAGCGTAGTCAGCTGGGATATCAGAGAAAGACCCAATCTCTTCGACGGATCAAGAAATCAAGAAGCTGTTGCCATAGCAACGACATCAAGAAGACGTGACGATCCGACTTCTTTCTTCAAACACAAAGACATTGCCAAGTGTCATCTGCCTTTGACTGAACACCTACAGCGCTCTCAAGCAAAGCTGGGTGTTGGAGTTGCAGACCAAGCAACAAGTCCTGTCTACCGGTCCAAGAGAGACCTGCATCAGCTGTGCGGCTTCGTCACTGACCACCTCGTCACACCGACGCTCCGCCATCACCGACGCCGAGAAGACTCTACTAAAGTAGGCTGAATCGTTCCTTCCGCTTAAGACAAAGAGTTGGTGTCACTACTTTGAAACTCCCTACTAACATATTTTAGAGAAGATTGATTAGATTAGGTATCAAATCCATTCCCTTTAGTTTAGGACTTAAACATCTCCATCTCTCACCATCGCTCCAGAAATTAACTATTTCATACCTTATTATATTCGTTCATTTGATTACACTCCTATATTCTATTAGTCCCTCATTTATTCATAGTTGTCACTTTATTAAATAAATATTTGTTCACACTTAAGAAGTTGTTTGTGATGTTATTTTACGGCAGAGAATGACTGGTACAAATTGTAGTAAAGGATTCACTCCTTCAGATATGCAAATTATTTAATTGAGACTGATAAATTGATTTAAACCGTGTTCTTCCTACGATAACAGGAGGTGGTGCCCTAACGAGACATTTAAAAGGTGTAGACTACCCTACATACCATAAGATATGGCAGGTTGTGTAATGTTTTTCTGTCACTTTAGTCAAATGTCATGGGCTTAAACAATCAGAGGAAAGTGAAAGTGCTTGTGGAACTAGGAAGAGGGCACTGAATATGTCTCTTCCTAGCTGGCTCCATCCTCTTACCTATCTTACTCTCCTAAATCTTCAAACCATATCTGTCTCTCTAAACTCTCCAAACTATATAAACTCTATCCAAAATCCGCAACTTGACCGCAACTCACTATCAAAAACCCCAAAGGGGTTTATAGTGCTGTCAAACCTTGCGGCAAAATCCGAACCGCTTGCTGAAGCAGTCACGTGGTACAGCCAGGCAGCGAGGCAGGTCATTATTTTTGGCCCCTCCCCTAAATGAAGCAAGCCTTGATACGCGCTTCGCGGAAACGCCTCCTCCATTACTCGACACACAGTTCGAAGCCTTGTAACTAGGGATGCTCGATATTGGCTTTTCTGCCGATATCCGATATTCCGATATTGTCCAACTCTTAATTTCCGATACTGATATCACCCGATACCGATATATGCAGTCTTTTTACACCAAAATTGTTAGGTAACAACATAACATAACACCTATTATGGAATTAACACATTATGCCTAATTTTATTGTGATGCCCCACTGGATGCATACATAAATGCAACATGGCTTTTCAAATGTAATCACTGTCTGTGCAAAATAAGTTATTGAAAAAAGTGCCAAAAAAGTGCCATTCATTTATTTTTTTGTGTTTTTAGAGAGAAATTTTTACCTCAAACAACACTACAGACAATAGTGGTGCAACGGATCATCATTGATCCGTGATCCGTTCGGATCAATATCTTCGGTTCGGCACACACGTGATCCGCGGATTGATTTATGAAAAAAAAAAAGAAGTTGTGCGCATGTTCAGTCCACACACAGCGTGGCCATGGCGACCGGGGGAACGGAGGAGCTTGAACCCCCGCGTCATTTAAATCCCCTGTATGGGAGCATTTTGGCTTCAAATATAACGATGAAGGAAAGGTTAGTGGATAAAACCGTGACGGTGTGAAGCATTGTGACAGTGGAAACACATCAAGCATGGCCACGCATTTGAAGCGACATCACCCCGGTAGGAGATATTATGCCTTGTGCACTTTAAGTAGATTTTATATATTTTAATTTAATAACTTAAAAGTGTTAATAAACAAAAAGACTAAACTTATGTTTATTTGTCTTGTCTTTTTTTTTTTTTTTTGCTGATCCGAAAAACGATCCGATCCGTGAGTTTTTTGGTCCGTTGCACCCCTAACAGACAATATCAAAACAAGGAAGATGCACATCTTCAGTCCAGACTAGTAAACAAACATAGTCCTCTTTTTCCAGGTTCAATGACTGAGTAACTGGCCATAACTTGGCAAATAAACCACGGACATCTCATGCACCGGGCGAGCAAGCTTGTTAGCCACGGTTAGCAACGGCAACCTACGAGCCTAGCATGTTGCTGTTGTTATACGTCATCAAGCACGCGCCTGTAAACGTCCCATGCTGCGTTCATTCAGACTCGGAAATGATGAAGCATACAGAACAAACATCGGTTATAAAAATCCGATACCGATAATTGCCGATATTACATTTTAACCTCAATATCGGCCGATAATATCGGAGGGCCGATATCCCTACTTGTAACATCACTATTATTTTTGTTAAGCTCCATTTTATAGATGAGAGAGACAGTTTTTTTGTCTGTATTTTGTTTCAGTTGTATCCTCAGTACAGGCCTAGTGTTGTTGTATGTTTTTATGAGTATTTGGCACAACCACACCGTCTCACTCTCCTCCACAATTGTGTTTTTGTATTAGTAGTGTTGCTTGATTAATAAAGCATTTTTCTTTTCTTCACCACACAAACTCTGGCATCATTTATTTTGATTGTTGTGTTTATGTCTCCTTCCCTTTAAAACATCTGAGGAGTCGTAACAGCCCCATAAAGGGTTAAAGATGAACCTCTGTGCTCAATGTTTCCAGCTTCTTTATTTCTCTCTGATATTTCTCTTCCTGTTGTTTTTCATGGTTGAGCTTTTTCTTAAACTTGGATGAAGAAGATCTTTAATTCAGTTTGTTGATGTGTTTTTAGTTTCTGTTATTTGGAGGAATTGAATCAATATTAGTGTCATTTATTGTTCTGATTTATATGAACTAAACAGTTATCTGTGTATTATATCATGTAATAAACATCTGAGTAAAAAGTGTTGATGTTCTTTCCATATCTAACCCTGAACCTCCTAAACTATGAGCTTGTTCTTCACCTCATCTTTTATCTCCTTCAGCTCTTTGTTTCTGGTCTCCAGCTCCTCCTGCAGCTTCTTCTTCTCCTCCTTTAGTTCATTTATCTGAGTAAAAAGGAGGTGAAGTCCAGATTGTTAACAGTCAGACAGTAGCTTGTTCAGAACATATTCTCTATTATCTACTGTGTGTATTTTAAATGCTGTTTCTTCCTGTAGTTCTATCATTTGACCTGTAGATGGAGCAGAGTTGTGTTTGTGTTTGTCAAACTCCACCAGTAGTTCATTAAGAACAGAGAACTCAGTCTCTCTGAGATTAGAGTCAAATATGTGAAGCTTTCTGTCACTGATCAAATCATTTCTTTACTCCTTTACAACATCAACCTCCTTAGAACATGAAAATGATCTGAAGATTAAATTAAATAGAAACACACTGAAATGAGAACAAACATGTGGCTGGAAAAGAATCTGAATCTGAAACTACTAATCTCCATCTGTCTGTAGGAACGAGACAGCTGAGAAGAATGAAGAGAGATCAGGAAAGATTATAAATGATGGACATGCAGATTGTATCATAGTTCTTATAATGTGATCACTCACCCTGAGAAACCAGGAAGACTTGGAAGTAGCAGCTTTGTTTTCCTCCAACTGGAAGAATTTATTAAAGTCAAATCAAAAAGATTTTATCATCACTGATTCTATTTCTTCATGTCAGACTAAACAACACATTTGACATTTAATCTGAAGGACGTATTCATAGAAAAGATTTTAGACTTGTATATCTGGACTCTGGATTTTTCTCTGGATATTGTTGTTTCTGATGAGAATGATGTATGTGAATAAAATACTTCTCTCTCCATGTCTATGAGCTTGTTCTTCACCTCATCATTTATCTTCTCCATCTCTTTGTTTATGGTCTCCAGCTCTTTGTTTCTGGTCTCCAGCTCCTCCTCCAGCTTCTTCTTCTCCTTTAGTTCATTTACGTGAGAGGAGAGAGAAGATAAAGTTCAGATTCTTAACCCTTCATAGGACACTCATTGAAATACTTGGACTTTCTAAATTTCAACCCTAGAGTGTTATTGTAGGACATAAGAAGACTTTTACTTTTGTGACATTTTTCAAAATTGTTCATTATCATGTAGCAAATCAAGATCAGTGAATTTACCATATATGGCTCCTTGTTCTTCAGTGGTAAAAAAATGTAAATATGTATTTAGACCATTAAACCACATGCTTCTAAACCTCACTATGATGCAATTTAAAATATGTGTTGAAGTTACCAAATATGGTTCCTCACCCTGTTACGTGACAGGCAGAGTCAGGGGGCAGACTTGTTTGTATGTGTCTTATTTCCCTCCTGTTCTCCTCTTCCCCTCCTCCTTCTCAGTCCTCTCAGGTTAACTCAACCCAGTTAGCCTACACCTGTGGATCACACCTGGCCAATCACCCCAGGTTCTGTATAAAAGGATCATGCCTGCAGTGACGTTGGCTGCTATTCTCTGCCTGCCTGCATTGTTGGTTTCGTGTTCTGTGCAATACTTTGTTTGGTAAACTTTGTAGTTAAAAACAATAGGTTTGTGGAGTGAATAAGGATGATTAGGTAAGTTTGGAGTACTCCATACATTTTCTCATTCATGTAGTACTTCCTTGTGTATACACACTAGGTTTTAGGGTTGGTGCCACTGTTGTATTTATTTTTGTTGAGCCCTATTTTATAGATAAGAGAGACAGTTTCTTTTGTCTGTATTTTGTTTCAGTTGTAGCCTCAGTATAGGCCTGGGGGGTATTGCCCAAAAGTAGAATTAAGACATCCAGGATAAGTTACTGAGCTGAGCTCAATGAATCCGAAACAAGAGCGTGAAGGCTTAATTGGTTGCCCAAAGACCAAGCCAGGATGAACGGACACGGATTCATCAAGCCAGCTGAAACCTATCCTGGATAAGTGTGCGCTCACGGCTTCCTCAAATAGACACCGCCACCGATCGCCGATTCACTGATTCACCATGGCAAATAGAGCGACGTACTTTTCCCCGTTGGAGGCGCAACTCCTCATGGAGGCCTACGAGGAGGTGAAACATATAATTAAGAAGAAAGGCAACACCGCCACAGTGATCAAAAAAGAGAAAACGCGTGGCAAAGTATTGCTGACTGCCTGAATGCGTAAGTAGTGCACAATTACACACTCACCACTCCGCTGAAACATCACAATTAGCCTAGAATCCAAATAGTTTATTCACATCTCCAAAAACGCAGTTCACTACGAAACGTAATGTACTCAAATTCACCTTAAATTACCCCTGAAAACATACCAATAATTTAAATTAAGTTGTCCTGAATTTGTTAAACAGGCCGTTCATTTTACCTTAAATGCCATTTTAAAGTATGACCCCTTAATCTGCATTTAACGTGTCAAGTCAGGGGTTCCCTTTATTTGTTGGGATTAAGGGGGTAATTAAGAACGATTTAAGTATATCTTAATTGTATTTTAATTCAAGAATTCCTTGATTAAAGGGGGAAATTAAGGAGAAATCGAAAAAGTAAGGGGTAAATTCAGTATTTTCAGTTTCTTTTCTCCTAATCTATGCACATTTCTACTTAAAAACTACTTAATTATTGATGGGTTGTGAGGTCTGAGGTCTATCAGCGCCTATCACAAGGTGAGCTACACAACCCCTATTAATAACCACTTTTTACATCATGGCTGTGTCAAGAATGTCACTCTGTTTATGAGGTTGTAATGATGACATTTTGTGTTGACAGGTGAATTCTCTGGTGTGTTGCTGGGAGACAGGGGGTATGGCTGCCAGCCTTTTCTTCTGACCCCGTTCACAGACCCCCAGGAAGCACAGCAGGCCTACAACCATGCTCATGCCAGAACCAGGACCAAAATCGAAATGAACTTTGGCCTGAAGGAACGCTTTCAAATTAAGGGTCAGCCCTTCGAGGGCATGTGACATTACTGTGGCTTGTGCTGTCCTCCACAATGTGGCCTGCCTAAGGAAGGAGAAGGCCCCCAGAGTGCCACCAGCCATGAACTGGGACAATCCTGCAATCTTCCCTAATGACGCCGGTGGTCGCCTGGTGAGGGACCAATATGTGCGAAATTATTTCAGTTAAAATGCGTGCTTCACATTTTTCAGTTCAATATATCCTGCAGTGGCAGAGGAATTTGTGTTTTTCTTTTTATTTACTTGAAATCTTGAAATTGAAAACTTGTTACCGAGGGTTGCCGGTTCGGGCCCCGACCAGTAGAAAGCGGCTGAAGTGCCCTTGAGCAAGGCACCTAACCCCTCACTGCTCCCCGAGCGCTGCTGTTGTTGCAGGCAGCTCACTGCGTCAGGATTAGTGTGTGCTTCACCTCAGTGTGTGTTCACTGTGTGCTGAGTGTGTTTCACTAATTCACGGATTGGGATAAATGCAGAGACCAAATTCCCCCTCACAGGATCAAAAGAGTATATATACAGTACTTGGCCTATACTTACTTATAAATTGATTTGGCCTCTTATGGTGTTTGTGCTGTATACTGTGTGTGTACAAGCTTGCAGGGAGGCTACTGCATCCATTCATTTGTTTGTTCATTTCATGTGTATGGATTTGTCCTGCATTTATTTCAGTGTACAGACATGTGGGGTGTATTATACAGACCTCTGAATGTGTATTTCTCCTTGTGTTGTATAATATGCTTTTATTCTGTGCTTTCCATCTTGTAGAGTCATTGTGTGACTTCAATTTTGAAAGGAGCTGATGGTTTACATGTTTTGTTTTATCCTTATTCAATAAAAGAACATGATGTTACACTTTAATGTGTGCTTATATTTACATGGATGTGTATTTTATACCACGGAGTATTAGGGCAACACTGAGGAAGAACAAAAAGCCATGAATTTATGACCCTGGCTCTTTCTGCGGAAAAAATGCATATTCTTTTTACAGTCCTGACAATGTGATGCTGTTGTGGCAAAAGATTAAGTATGTCCTTGTTTGTGAAGCCTATATTGAAGTACAATTCTGCAAAATGCTCCACAGCCCTCATTTTAACAGCTGTCCCCTAAAACAACGGGTTACAGTATTTGACTTTATTGTCAGTCTTTTTTTTTTTTTTTTTTTCCTCTGTGGCCCTAATAGTCTGATTTTGTATATAGCCCTATGGGAAACTAAATTATGTAATTGCAACATCTAAAATCATCATTTATCCAAAATGATTGAAATTAATGATCACAAATGTTTAATAACAGTGGGTGTAATTCTATGTGATAACAATGTGTAGTGGGCAGTGGAATAACTATTGGTTTCCATTTGCGGTGACTGCTGACTGAGATAAGGGATGAGATTAAATAGATCCTGGAACTGAGCCTGGTCTGGAGCAGGCTAGCTCCACAGAATAAATCTCCACGGTAACTTATACCATAACATACCCTACTGCTCCCTATCCTGCTTTTGTGCAACCGGATCACGGATAAATTGAGCCAAGATAACCAACATATCCCGGCTTAATCCCTTAACCTAGTTTTGTGCAATACCCCCCTAGTGTTGTTGTATGTTTTTATGATTATTTGGCACAACCACACCGTCTCACTCTCCTCCACAGTTGTGTTTTTGTATTAGTAGTGTTGCTTGATTAATAAAGCATTTTTCTTTTCTTCACCACACAAGCTCTGGCATCATTTATTTTGATTGTTATGTTTATGTCTCCGTCCCTTTAATACATCTAAGGAGTCGTAACAGCCCCATAAAGGGTTAAAGATGAACCTCTGTGCTCAATGTTTGTATTGTTGTATATTGTTTCGTTTGTTTAGTTATTTGTTAACTAAATTATTGACTTTGAAAACCTGCACGAGATTTCCAATGTGCCTGGACTGTTGGTTTATGCACAAATGGCCAACCTCTCTGATATTTCTCTTCCTGTTGTTTTTCATGGTTGAGCTTTTTCTTAAACTTGGATGAAGAAGATCTTTAATTCAGTTTGTTGATGTTTTTAGTTTCTGTTATTTGGAGGAATTGAATCAATATTAGTGTCATTTATTGTTCTGATTTATATGAACTAAACAGTTATCTGTGTATTATATCATGTAATAAACATCTGAGTAAAAAGTGTTGATGTTCTTTCCATATCTAACCCTGAACCTCCTAAACTATGAGCTTGTTCTTCACCTCATCTTTTATCTCCTTCAGCTCTTTGTTTCTGGTCTCCAGCTCCTCCTCCAGCTTCTTCTTCTTCTTCTTTAGTTTATTTATCTGAGTAAAAAGGAGGTGAAGTCCAGATTGTTAACAGTCAGACAGTAACTTGTTCAGAACATATTCTCTATTATCTACTGTGTGTATTTTAAATGCTGTTTCTTCCTGTAGTTCTATCATTTGACCTGTAGATGGAGCAGAGTTGTGTTTGTGTTTGTCAAACTCCACCAGTAGTTCATTAAGAACAGAGAACTAAGTCTCTCTGAGATTAGAGTCAAATATGTGAAGCTTTCTGTCACTGATCAAATCATTTCTTTGTCTGTTCATCCAGCAGGTGGTCTACATCATACCAGTCTATTCTAGTTAGGAGATAGGACAGAGTATTCTGGCTAGAACATAGTCAGACCTTCTGACCTTCTACCAAGCAGAGAGAAGATGTTGACCACCAACATCAACCTCCTTAGAACATGAAAATGATCTGAAGATTAAATTAAATAGAAACACATTGAAATGAGAACAAACATGTGGCTGGAAAAGATTCTGATAGAAACTACTAACCTCCTTCTTCTTCTTGGAATTAGACAACTGAGAAGACTGAAGAGAGACCAGGAAAGATTATAAATGATGGACATGCAGATTGTATCATAGTTCTCATAATGTGATCACTGAGAAACCTGGAAGACTTGGAAGCAGCAGCTTTGTTTTTCTCCAACTGGAAGAATTTATTAAAGTCAAACAAAAAAGATTTTATCATCACTGATTCTATTTCTTCATGTCAGACTAAACAACACATTGAACATTTAATCTGAAGGACGTATTCATAGAAAAGATTTTAGACTTGTATATCTGGACTCTGGATTTTTCTCTGGATGTTGTTGTTTCTGATGAGAATGATGTGTGTGAATAAAATACTTCTCTCTCCATGTCTATGAGCTTGTTCTTCACCTCATCTTTTATCTCCTTCAGCTCTTTGTATCTGGTCTCCAGCTCCTCCTGCAGCGTATTCTTCTTCTTTAGTTCATTTATGTGGGAGGAGAGAAAAGATAAAGTTCAGATTCTTAGCCCTTCATAGGACACTCATTGAAATACTTGGTTGTTAATAAACCCTAGAGTGTTATTGCAGGACATAAGAAGACTTAATTTTATGACATTTTTCAAAAAAAAAAATTCAATTTCATAATTCATTTTTTCCTCTGTGGAGCAAGGCATCAGCAGTAGAAAGGAGAAAGATGGTAGTGGAAGAAGTACAGAAGTGTAGCAGCAGACATATGCTAGCTGTCATTCAGTGCTGCTATGTGCATTTAGCGCCACCGGGGGCCAGTATAAAAGCCACCACCCTTTACTGGCTATTCCTCTTGTGCCTCTGTCGTCACTGGTGCGTCATTTCCGGCTCGTAGGTAGGCCCGACAGGGCAGCTGCTCATGTGCTGCTCCGTGTGTCCCGTATGTGCGGCGTGGTTTGTGCGTGGTAAATGTAGTGCCGGTCTTCTTCTACCTCCCTCCTCCTGTGCGGGTGTATCCCTAAACAGGTGTAACGTGCGATCAGCTGATTGGGGACGCTGCTGCTTTGTCCTTGCTAAACTTTTCAGACTCTCCTGCTTTGCTCTGTTCTGCCTGGACTTTTAACTGTTTTGCTTCGCTTGGTCTCAACGCTGCTTGTGCGGGACGGTCTCCACGCTGCTTGATTGCGTGGCTGCTCCGCTCTGCTCGGCCTCACCTGGCGGTCACCGCGGCCTGGCGTCTGCGGCCCACGCCATGCCCCAGAACAACTTCGTCCAACTCAAGCCTGGGTGTTTTAACTAGGGCCTGGCCCCCATGTGTGCGTGTGTGTTTAAGTGTTGGGTTATTTAAGTAATTTTTTTTATTTTGAATTGATTACTTATTTAAAGTGGTTTTTGTTTTCTTTAGTTTATTTTTCATTTCTTAAAGTGGGCTTTGTTGATATTGGTTAAGATTATTTGCCCCTTTTGTTTTGTGATTGGTTTATTAATCTGTTTATTTCTCTTTTTAGTTGCTGGAGACTGGTGGTGGCGGTGCTGGTGCCCGGGTGGTGGTATCCCTGTCTGCTGTGTCTGGGGAAGCGGGCTTCACTTCACTGAGTGTGTGTCACGAATGTCGGGTGTTTTTGAGTTGCTTTTTTTCCTTTTGTTGATTCCCCCCCTGCACCAAGCCCCTGTCCATACACTCAGCTCCAGCCCCTTTTTGTTTATTTCCTTATTTTGATTTCCTTTGGTATGAATGAAACTGAAATATTTTAAACAAGTCCTTTAACAATAAAGTTGTACGGTTTTCTATAAATACCTGAACCACGTCTCATGCCTTAGAGTAAACTTACCTGTGTGCCTTCCAAACTAATTCTCTGGGCGAAATTCCCAGGGTGGCGTTGTCGGTTTCTTTCTCTAATTTGGTTATCGGTTTAATAATTCTTTTTTTTTTTGTTTGTTTTCACCTTATCCTCGCCACAGAAGCAGGAGGAAGCAGTTAGATGCTCGAAGGCAGTGTCGCAGGCTAACCAGGGTCAATGGGTGAACTGGGTGTGTGGAGAAAAGGAAATTGACGTGGAGAGAGCTTTGGACCATGGAGGCCAGCAGGATTGGATTAATGATAGGGGCTACTTATGATGTGCTGCCAACTCCCCAGAACCTAAACCAGTGGGTAGGTGAGGATAATGCCTGTCCACTGTGCACTTGTCTCTGCACGCTTAAACATATTCTGACAGGTTGTAAGGTTAGTCTTTCCCAAGGACGTTATACCTGGCGTCACAACCAGGTACTGAAATGTTTAGCAGCTGCAATTGAGGAAAAACGGGTGAATTTAAATTCCATGGCCGTTAACAGAGAGAATAGATGTATTAAGTTTGTACGGGAGGGAGAAAAGGCTAGACCAGCAGGCATCAGGCATAACACGGGACAGCTAAGAGTAGGAGGAGCCTGGCAGATGAGAGCGGATTTAAATGGACAACTGGTTATTCCAGCTGAGATAGTTAGCACTCGACTACGGCCAGATCTGCTGTTGTGGTCTGAGCCACAGAAAGTAGTTTATTTCATAGAGCTGACTGTCCCGTGGGAAGATAGAGTTGAGGAGGCTAATGAGCGAAAAGAGCTAAGTATGCAGAGTTAGCAGCAGATGCAGAGCAGAATGGATGGAAGGCTTATGTCCGCCCGGTAGAAGTGGGCTGCCGTGGATTTGTGGCAAAGTCGGTGATTGCTCTGCTGAGTGAGCTGGGCATACGAGGAAGGAGCCAGAGGACTGCGGTTAGCAACATGTCCCGGGCAGCAGAGAGAGCCAGTGACTGGTTATGGGTGCGCAGAAAGCATGCTAGCTGGGGAACTAGCTAAGGTAAGGATGGCCGCATGTAGGCCACGGTCGATTTGTTTGTTACGTGATTTGTTTGTTTGTTACTTGTTTTCGGCCCGCAGCAACGGGGCAAATCACGGTAGATTTGTTTGTTTGTTACGTGGTTCAGTCCGCATCAACGGAGCGAATCATGGTAGATTTGTTTGTTTGGCTCGTGGTTCAGTCCGCATCAACGGGGCGAATCATGGTAGATTTGTTTGTTTGGCTCGTGGTTCAGTCCGCATCAACGGGGCGAATCATGGTAGATTTGTTTGTTTGGCTCGTGGTTCAGTCCGCATCAACGGGGCGAATCATGGTAGATTTGTTTGTTTGTTACGTGGTTATTAGTTACTATATTAGCTGTTGATAGACATCGAATGGTGAGGGAAACAGGGTTGTGCAGTGGCGGTGTGGAGGGGGGTGACTCCAGGACGCTGGAAGTCACTGTTAAGCCTTCTCAAGGTGTCGTGGGCCTAACTTAATGAAACATCGGTGAAGGGAGGTGCCCACTTGAAAACCCCAATGACATGCTGCATACTGCTGTTGTCTTCTTGTTACGTGGTAGCTATGGTTAGCTGCTGAGCGGGCCATACAAGCCAGCAGCGTTTAGCTAATGTTTTACAATGTCTGAACTATGCTGCTCAATGGGCTTACAAGCCAGCAGCTTTTACTTAGTTTATGTAGATTATAGGTTAATTGTTATATTATATGACCATAGGTTAGGTAGGGTCTCTTAGCTGAACAGGGCCTCTAAATGTGTTTTGCCTGGGATTTTGGCACAAGGGATTATAACATCTTATCCTGTGTATTACTGAATGCTAGAAAATCAAAATCAATGAAGTTACCATATATGGTTCCTTGTAAACAAATGTAAACATGTATTTAGACCATTAGAACATCAGTGCTGTGGATTGTATGTGCATGTGCAACTGCATCTGTGGATTTCCATGACCCATCTCTCCACTTAACAAAGGACAGAAAGAAAGGTAGGACTAACATACACAAGGGTTGAGAGGTTGATGAGACACAGATGAAACTAATAAGAGGAGGAACACATGAGGAGAAACCAATCATATGATCAGAGGAAAACACAGACAGAAAGTCTGGACAAGAAGCTTACAAAATAAAAACATGAAACACAAGGAAAGCCAAACAGTGTCACAGATAATATTCTTAACCTGATACCATGACATATTTCTGATTCTAATGTGAGCCTCAAACCTGAGATCTGACTCAAAGTTTATTCCCAGTGCTTCCAGTTTCCTGCTGAGTTTCTGTCTCTGGTTTCAGAACCAATGAGCAACACTTCAGTTTCAGAAACATCTCTGCTGTCCATGATCTGATAGAAAAGATGAAAATGATTTGATGATTCTCAGGTGAAAGAGACAAACCTCAGTCTTCAGTTTCCTCTCCAGAGTCTCCACTTCTTTCTCAGCTCTTTCTCTTTTCTTCTCCTCCTCTTTGAGCTTCTTCTCCCACTGAGAGTGAAGTCACATAAAGAGACATGATGAGACACATTTACTTTTATTGAGGAACATGAGAAACTGATTTGGTTAAAAACTACTTCCTTATTATGGAATTAAAAGATTTGCATTAAAGATCAACCTCTGTTTCCAGCTCCTTCAGAAGAGATTAAGAGAGATTTCATTTCTGATGAATTCTGTTTAGTGTTTCTCTGAGATGTGTTGGAGCCACATCTGTTTATTTGTTTGTTTCGTGGGTTACGTCAGGTCTCCACAGACGGCAGTATAACGTTTTCTTTATAAGCACAGGGTCAGAGGGCCATGGGGAAAATGGGTTGGAAGATCATGCGTTTTTTACCGCTTGCATGGCTCACTCACCTCATTTTCTTTTGTTTCCAATAGCATCACATCAGTTATTTTCTTTGCATCTGTATGATTACGTTTTTGTTGTAACTTGGATTAAATGGGAACATCACCCAAACGGGGAAAAGCGTATGGAGAGTCATTAAGAGCGCGTCAAAAACAGTCTCCCACACCCATTCACCAGTGACTAAAGGAGGACAGGATAGTCGCTATAAGATGTGATCAAGTCTTGTTCATCATGTTTCCTCTGAGTGGATTTGAAAGTTTTCTTTCTGAAGTATTTGTTGAAGTGAATCAACATTTATGTTGACATTCACTTCCGGGTTGAAGTGTTTGCGAAGTGTTTGCGCTGCACGCCGGATCGTTATCGCGTCCCGAGACCATTTTAGCGGTTTTTGTCCCACAAATCGAGGGCGTTTTTAGTGGATTTTACTTCTCGTTTAGTTCACTATCGCAGTTCTTCCAGATTCGCAGAAATCGCTAGCTGTTTAACCGTACGCTGTTTGATACTACCTCCGGCTCAGCCTATTAGCTGCGCCGGCTAAGCTAACCGCTACCAGCGCTCAGACCAACAGACAGCACTTAGCTAACTGCAACACCAACATTTCAGCATCGGCTGCGAGGAACTACAACTTTAACCATCTGATCCACTTACCGAAGCATCTGATCCACTTACCGAAGCCGAATCAACGCAGCAGGCCCAGAAATGGGCCTCTGCCGGTAAGTACTGATCCCTCCTACACTCCACTGGTACTCGCTGCTAGCCTGCAGTAGAGTCTGTTGCTACTTCACGCTATCGCACCAAAGACCTCCTTACTGGCCACAGCTTTTTCCCCAGAACCCTCCACCCCTGGACGCAGTGCCGGCGCTCCGCACACGCACATCACGCACTGCGCGTAGGGCACCAAGTGCCTGGGGGGGGCACCAAAAAATCTGGGTCGTGATAAATCATCACAATAGGCTACTAGTATAAATAACAAATAAAATATGTCTAAAGCATGTTAATATACAAAAGTAATACAAAAGTAATATAGGCCTAGACCAAATTAGTCGAGAAAAAGTTGAATCTCCTGTGCGGCCCTCTCTCCAGTCTCCCTCTGGTGCCCCCCTTCCCCACCTCCCAGTGGTCTGTTCGATTAGTCCCGCCCACAGCCAAAGAGAGCGGAGGTGCCGGAAGTACGGTTCCCATTCATTTTTCCCATTGACGTTTTGGAAAAATTCGTATCTAAAGAGTTTTAGAGCATGTCTTAGGATAACCAGCTACGGCTGAACTCATAAGCATTCACATATCATTTCGAGTGAAAAAACGAAGAGAAAGTCCAAAAAAAGTCAAAGGTACAAGACTGTGTACATATTTTCATTTCCGAGAGAAGGAACTACTCTTCCCATAAACCACCGCGCCTCACTGAAGGCGCCTCACTGAAGTCGACTCGAAGCCACAACCTCGAAAGAGCCTTTTCAGCGACTTCCAAATCTGACGACGGCCACGCGAACCTGTGCTGCTGTGTGGGCTACTGTAACGTTACTGTACGGTCACAAATAAATAAATAAATAAAAAAGAACATGTGTTGCGTTTCTGCACGGTAGACCCAAATGGCTAGCGCCGGCCCTGCCTGGACGAGTCACGCCACCACTCACCTCATCTCCAGGATGCGACAGTTGTCTCCACAAGTCACAGACCATCTCTGAGCTGGAAGGCAGAATCTCTGCTTTACATCAAATTATAAATGAATCACAATTCATGGACTCCATGTATCCAGGCGCGACGGCATTGTCTGTCTCAAATGACTCTGTTGTCGTTCTGGGCAAGAAGTCTGCTCCTCTATCCACTGAAGAACTTGATGAAACTGTCCCCGCTGCTACCACTGATGTCTCTGCTGACCACTGGGATCACCGAGGAGCCAGGCCAAAGGTTCTACTGGGACCAACCTCCACCCCCGGCGAATGGACCGTTGCCGGCAGAGGCAGACATGGTGGAAAACTCCTCAATCGCCCCCACCCAGCTAAAGCCCGCAAATTGTCCACGTCCAACACGTTTTCCAGCCTAGAGGAGCAGGAGCAGGACCTCCCTTTGCCCCCATCATCTCTTGCCCTGGAGTCTGAAGGCCCCTCCGCTGTTTCTCCACTCTCCGCTGTCAGGCCCGGCCTTCTCATCTCTCCCGCTGCCCGCTCCCGGCGGCGCTCCTTGGCAAAAATACACTTTACCCCTTGCCCCAAAAACAGGCCGCCGACTAAGCCCCTGTCCTCTGAGCATGTAAAACCATCTTCACAAAATTACCCCGACTCCTCACCGTCATCGTCGGCCATCAAACACTCCATCTCCCACGCCACTTCTCCTCCTCCAGCGGCTGCCCCAACTCCTCTTTTCCCTCCGACGGCGCTGATTCTCGGCGACTCGCTGGTGAGAAACATCCGTTTCTTCAATGCCATTACCCACTGCATTCCCGGGGCCACAACTGTTGATATCCTGAACAAACTTCCCAGTCTCTTAACGTCACTTCCATCGTCCATCACAAAGATAATTGTCCATGTTGGCACATGTGACACCAGTCGCCAGCACTCGGAGATTACGAAAGCCAATTTCATTCGTCTGTTGGATCTCCTCAGCAGCAGCGGTAAATCCGTCTTCATCTCCGGCCCTATCCCCACGTCGGGCCGCGGCCCTGGGCGTTTCAGCCGCCTTCTTTATCTTCACACCTGGCTGCAGTCAATGTGTGGCTCATTCAAGATTAACTTTATCCATAACTTCGACTCCTTTTGGTCCCGCCCCTCTCTGTTTTCACCTGACGGCCTCCATCTGAACAAGTCCGGGAGTCGCTTGCTTGCAGCTAACATACAGCATGCCGTATTATATCAGCTGTCCATCCGTGCGTGACCACGATCATCATTACCATCACCTGGCCTTTCAGCGCCTCCACCCCTGCCCACCCAATACAACCAAGCACCTTTAATTAGTGCCGACGCCCTCTCGTGGAAGGATGTTCAAACTACCCGTCCTCCATCTTTTCATGGCTACTCTTCCTCGCCCTCCTCTCTGTGTGAGTCAGCAGTTACTACTGATCTCACTAGCTCCCCCTTTAGGCCATCTTCGTGCAGTACATTCCCTATCTACACCATTATATCCTCCAGCAGGCCAGTTTTGTCTTCATTTAGACGATTTTCTGTTAACCCCAACAATCTTGTTAATATTAAATGTCACACTAGCCCGCCCTTAGACTATGATCTCACTACTGCACAGCCTCCTCCCACTCCTGGTCAAACCGTACTCAAATTTGGACTTTTTAATATCCGCTCTCTCTCCAGTAAAGGACAACTTCTGCAGGATTTCATCAGTGACCACGGGTATGATATCTTATGCCTAACAGAGACATGGCAACAACAAAACGACTTTTCCCAGCTGAATGAAGCATCTCCTCCCGGGTATGTTTACACCAGTCAACCCTGTGCCATTGGACGGGGGGGAGGTATCGCAATAATTCACCACAAGAAATGGAAAGTCTCGTCTGTCTCTATCCCAGCCCACCAGTCATTTGAATCTCTGGTCATTCAACTGAACGGACCATCTCCTACTATAATAGCCGCTGTTTATCGTCCACCTAAGCCCAACACTGATTTCATCAGTGAATTCTCTACCTTCTTCACTCACATATCCTCACTCAGCCCTAACATAATTCTACTGGGTGACTTCAACATACATCTCGACAATTTGAAAAATTCTTTCACAAAAAGCTTCACATCCTGCCTGGACAGTTTTGGATTACAGCAGTTTATTGACTTTCCCACCCACTCAAAAGGACACATTCTGGACCTGATCTGCTGTTCTGGTACTACTCCTTTTAACTGTTCTGCAATTGATCTCCCCATCTCTGACCATAAGCTTATATCATTTAATGTTAACCTTGCACTATTCAAATCTAAACTACCTCGCATCATATCATTTCGTAATATTAAGGACATTGACTTAACTGCTCTGAATACTGGCATCACTGCCCTCCCCCCCTTCAACCACTTATCCACTCCCGATGAACTGCTTTTCCATTACAACACTGGACTTCATAATCTCCTCGATTCCCTGGCTCCACTGAAAACACGGACTGTCACCTTCACCCACTCCGCACCCTGGTTTACACCCGAACTCCGTCAGCTTAAGGCCAAAGGACGTCAACTAGAACGCCTCTACAGGAAATCTGGCCTCACCATACACCAGGACATGTTCCATAACCACATTCTCCACTACAAGGCCATGCTCTCTACTGCAAAATCACTTTATTTTGCAAATCAAATCAATTCAAATGATGGGAACACAAAGGCTCTCTTTTCTCTGGTTAACAAAACTCTACAACCCCCAGACTCTCTTCCCCCTCACTTCTACTCAACTGATTACTGCAACGTCATTATGGAATTTTTTAACACAAAGATTGACACTATCCACCAACAGCTAGCTCACAGCACACACACCTCACCCCTCCCACCTGCCCAAACTATCTCCTCTACATTTTCTAACTTCAAATTACCCTCGTTTTCTGACATATCTGACCTCATCAGGAAAGCTAAGCCATCCACTTGCCAGCTCGACCCCCTGCCAACTGGTCTTGTTAAAGCCTCCATACACTCTCTCACCCCTCTTATAACTGCCTTTGTTCATTCCTCTCTCACCTCTGGTCTTGTCCCTTCGTCTCTCAAATCAGCCTCAGTCACCCCTATACTCAAGAAACCTGGTGCAGACCCCAACAATTTCAGTAACCTCCGTCCTATCTCCAATCTGCCCTTTTTATCTAAAGTTCTTGAAAAAACAGTTGCATCCCAGGTCCATGCCCACCTCTCTGACAATAACCTATATGAACAGTTTCAATCTGGTTTTCGCCCTTTACACAGCACAGAAACAGCTCTGTTAAAAATCACCAGTGACCTCCTTATGGCTGCTGATTCAGGACTCCTTTCAATTCTCATTCTCCTTGACCTAACCGCAGCATTTGACACTAGTTCCCACTCCATTCTCATCCATAGACTAGCCTCCATTGGTATCTCTGACACACCTCTCAATTGGTTCATCTCGTATCTCTCTGGCCGCACTCAGTTCATTCAGTTAAAAACATTCACATCCCGCCCATCCCCCCTTTTCTCTGGTGTTCCCCAAGGCTCTGTTCTTGGTCCTCTTTTATTCATCATCTGCCTCATTCCCCTTGGCCAGATATTTCATAGGTATAATATTAATTTCCACTGTTATGCGGATGACACCCAGCTCTACTTGTCCACCAAACCCAGCTCCACCTTTCCACCCACTTACCTCTCGGACTGTATTCAGGAAATCAGAACCTGGTTCTCCACCAACTTCCTTAAACTCAACAGTAGTGAAACTGAAAGTCTTCTCATTGGCACCAAAACCACCCTATCTAATATAAACAACTTCTCTATTCAAATTGACAATTCCCCAGTCTCCCCCTCTCCCCAGGTTAAGAGTCTGGGTGTCATCCTTGACACCACTCTTTCTTTCCATTCTCATATTAACAACATTACCCGTTCAGCCTATTTCCACCTACGCAATATCTCCCGTCTCCGTCCATCCCTCTCACCTGAAAATACTGCCACTCTTGTCCATAGTCTGGTCACGTCCCGTCTGGACTATTGCAACTCCCATTTATTTGGTTTACCTGACAAATCCATCCATAAGCTACAACTGGTTCAAAACTACGCCGCACGAATCATCACTAGAACCCCCTCCATAAGTCACATAACACCGGTCCTGCAGCAACTCCACTGGCTTCCTGTCAAATTCCGTATCATCTACAAAGTCCTACTTCTCACCTTCAAGGCATTAAACAACCTCGCCCCTCACTACCTCACTAACCTGCTCCAAATAAACATTCCTGCCCGCACTCTTAGGTCATCCTCATCACAGCAACTCACCATCCCACCTGCTCGCTTGACCACCATGGGGTTCAGAGCCTTCTCCCATTCAGCCCCCTGCCTCTGGAACGCCCTCCCGGAACACTTAAAAAATTCAGACTCAGTCACCACCTTCAAATCTCAGCTCAAAACTTATTTATTCAGACAGGCCTACTCCATTCCATAGTCTCACTTCTATCTCCCATGCTATCTGTCATTTGTATGTTCTATATGTTCTATATTATGCTTGTGTGTACTTTAATTGTGTTTTATTTTAACTATTTTGTGTATTGAATTGTGTTTTATTTTAAACAATTTGTACGGTGACCTTGAGTGACGTGAAAGGCGCCTATAAATAAAATGTATTATTATTATTATTATTATGTCATTTATTCTGATTTATATTAACTAAATACTTTTTGGTTCATATTTCATTTCATTCATGAAATAAGCAGCAGGTTGATGTTTCTGTGCGTTTGTACTTCTCTCTCCATGTCTATGAGCTTGTTCTTCACCTCATCTTTTATCTCCTTCAGCTCTTTGTTTCTGGTCTCCAGCTCCTCCTGCTTCTGTTGATTCTCCTCTTGAAGCTTCGTGTTATCACCAGTTAGTTTTTCCACCTGAGGAGAGAGAAGACAGAAAGAGGAGATGGGATTATCAACGAACCTCGTTCATGAATGTTGCCTCATTTTTTTCTTCCAACTCAAAGAAGTCAGAGGTTAAAGAAGAAAATCCTCTGTGGGATATGTAGGTCTGACCAGGATACTTGAACTCCTTCACTTGGAGCTAGTGATGGGAAATTCTTTTACCATGGCTCTCAAAGCAGAGCGTCTCTTTCAGCTCCCAAATGGCTCTTTATTAAGTATCGTTTATAGCCTAATATTTTAGCCAAACACAGCAAATACATTTGGTTTGTGTGTTGATAAGCCCTTTTGCCTTCAATGTTTTTAAGAGAAGCCTAATAATTATCTCATTTTGTGCAGTTATTCTGTGACAAAAACATTATTATTTTTGTTTTCAATAAAACTGTAATTGTGCAAACAAATGAACAAAACACTGCAATCACATCCACACAAGGAAAAACAGAACCAAACTCAGTAAACAAACCGTAGAAATGTCCTTAGTGTAAATTAGCACTGAGAACAATCAGATGCCTCAGCTTTGATGGGCTGATGGGAATTCTTCTCTCTGTGAGTCTTGTCACATATGGTTTATATGAGACAGAGTAATGTTGATGGTTACGGTAGCAGATCAGATGTTTTGTGGGCGTCAGAGAAAACCCCTGGAAATGCTGTATATTGTGGTGAAGAGCTGTGTGTTTGGAGCTGACAATAAAGCAGAGTTAAATCAGAGATAAGCCGTCCCTCCATCATTCTACAAGTATCTGCCCTGTTCACCACTGTCTGCTGTCTAATAGTTATTCTGTTACACGCTACTACCAAGCTTAGGATTCTGGGTCACTTTGACAGCGTAGCTATGGAGACAGCTCAGAGCATACACAGATACTAACACCGTAGCCTGACATGTACCTCTACAGAAATGTAACTACAAGACACAGCGTCAGACCTCAAGAACTGTGATTGGTCGACTTGGTAGTAGCGTGTTTCCGCTTTAGTATTTCCGGCTGATTCTCCATCTCCGCAATTTCCAATTCAATAGTTTTGGATCAATAAAGATGGAACACATGGAGAAAGGTTAACTGAGGAGGTTTAGAGATACAAACATTTGTACGACTCGTCTTTGTCGAAATTTCTGCAAAAGTTTCAGTCTCCATTGTTGAAAGTGAAGCAGGAAGTAGAAACAAATATGAACCCAACTGGCTAAAAAGACACAGCGCTGACTAGTGTTTGGGTGGAGTTGTTACAGAGTGAGACAGACTGACGAGGGCATAAGTATAAATGGCTCACACCTATGTAGGCTACATACGTAGGTTACAGCGTCTATGTCCCACAGTACCATAAATGAGTCTTGGCTGTTGCCATAGCTACGGTGTCAAATTGATACAGAAGCCTAAAGCACCTATGAGTGTTATGAAAGATGGCATTAAATATTATGTGATTTGATTTGTAACTCAGTCAGCCACAGCTTCTCTGTCCTCACATAATGGTATGATCCTGAGGCCTCACATGTGATTGGCCACATGGTGTGACCATCAAAACAAAGTTCTGCAGTGATGAACGGCAAAAAGAAAAAAAATAGTGGGGAGCCAGCTCTGATTGGATGGGAATCGACGCATGACACATCATTACTTGGAGCAGGAACTTATACCATAAACATTTTTCTTCTGTGTCCTAATGAAGTAAATTTATTTTTGTAACATCATTATCAATATTTAACAGCACCACAAGCTAGTAGGCTTTAGTGTGTAGGAGCTCTAATGTGGACAGGGACACTATTTAATTTGGATATTTCCATCAACACCAACAATCAATTGTATATCTCCACCATAGAAGGAGATATACAATTAGATTTAAATGTCTTCCTTTGCTCTTGTCTGTTTCTATTTCTCCATGTCAGACTTAAAACATATTTGTCATTTGATCTGAAGGAGGTATTGATATGAAGAATCTACTTTGAACGATGTGTGTGAATAAAATACTTCTCTGAAATCATGAAACTAAGCAGGGTATCCAAAAACACAAAACCAAGAACCGGGTGAAATCTAAAAACACAGGGAACACAGCAAAGCACAAGGAACTGAATGAAACACTGGGAAACATAAAGGAAGGTAACTCCTCAGACACCTTGACAAAGGACAGCAGGAAAGACAGGACTCTATGGGCTGAGGGGTTGATGAGACACAGATGAAACTAATGAGAGGAGGAACACACAAGGAGAAACCAATCATATGATTAGAGGAAAACAAGGACAGGAAGCAAACCAGGACAAGAAGCTTATAAATTAAAAACAGGGAACACAAGGATAACCAAAGATTGCCACAGATAATATTCTTAACTGGATACCATGACCCAGGAAAACTAATCACAAACGACGACATAAGTCTTGTTCATGATGTTTCCTCTGAGTGGATTTAAATGTTTTCTTTCTGAAGTATTTGTTGAAGTGAATCAAGATGTATGTCATTTATTCTGACTGATATGAACTAAATAGTTGTTGGTGAATATTTTATTTGTAATAAACATTGAAGTAAAAAGTGCTGCAGGTTGATATTACTGTGTGTTTGTTCTTCTCTCTCCATGTCTATGAGCTTGTTCTTCACCTCATCTTTTATCTCCTTCAGCTCTTTGTTTCTGGTCTCCAGCTCTTTGTTTCTGGTCTCCAGCTCCTCCTCCAGCTTCTTCTTCTTCTCCTTTAGTTCATTTATCTGAGTAAAAAGGAGGTGAAGTCCAGATTGTTAACAGTCAGACAGTAACTTGTTCAGAACATATTCTCTATTATCTACTGTGTGTATTTTAAATGCTGTTTCTTCCTGTAGTTCTATCATTTGACCTGTAGATGGAGCAGAGTTGTGTTTGTGTTTGTCAAACTCCACCAGTAGTTCATTAAGAACAGAGAACTCAGTCTCTCTGAGATTAGAGTCAAATATGTGAAGCTTTCTGTCACTGATCAAATCATTTCTTTGTCTGTTCATCCAGCAGGTGGTCTACATCATACCAGTCTATTCTAGTTAGGAGATAGGACAGAGTATTCTGGCTAGAACATAGTCAGACCTTCTGACCTTCTACCAAGCAGAGAGAAGATGTTGACCACCAACATCAACCTCCTTAGAACATGAAAATGATCTGAAGATTAAATTAAATAGAAACACATTGAAATGAGAACAAACATGTGGCTGGAAAAGGATCTGATAGAAACTACTAACCTCCTCCATCTTCTTCTTGAAACGAGACAGCTGAGAAGAATGAAGAGAGATCAGGAAAGATTATAAATGATGGACATGCAGATTGTATCATAGTTCTTATAATGTGATCACTGAGAAACCTGGAAGACTTGGAAGCAGCAGCTTTGTTTTTCTCCAACTGGAAGAATTTATTAAAGGAACCGTATGTAGGATTGTGGCCAAAACTGGCCAAAACTGGTACTGCAATCACTTTCAAAATACTGTAGAACGGTGTATCCCCTCCCCCTCCTCCCTGACTCGAGGTTGCCAGCTAAGCTGCAGGATCCAGCAGGAACGTAGGCTGCTACAAGGAGCTTCCAATGGCAAGTGACGAGTCCTACACAGTAAGTTTTTTTTTCTGTTAATAAAGTTTATGCTTCATGAGAGATGTTTTGCGAAGTAATTATGTATCGCAAAAATTTACTAATGGCGATTAGCCAAATATTTCGTAAAGATGTACTATAATACCACATTTCAGTCAGAACATAGGTTGTTTTCATACCCTGCTAGTGGTGCGATATAAAGCTTTTTATGAATGCATTTAGCACGGGCGACCATGGAAAATCCACTGTCTATATGTACGGAAGCACGGGGCTTTTAGCCTATACCAGGGGTCGGCAACCCAAAATGTTCAAAGAGCCATATTAGCCCAAAAAAACAGAAACCATACCTGTCTGGAGCCGCAAAAAATTAAAAGCCTTATATAAGCCTAATATGAAGCCAACATAGTCTGTCAGTATATTAGCTATATAAGCCTACTATTAAAATGACTAAGTAGGGTAAAAATACAAAATGAGCATTAATGATTAAATGTTTATTTTCCCTGGAGCGCATCCTGGAGAGAATGACGCACCACGTGACTACGCTGCTGTACGATATTTGATGCTTCAAGTTTAACTTCCATTACAATATTGATGTTTTATGTTTTGTTGCATTGATTAAATTATAGAAATACACACACAGAGAAATACACACCTATCTACGGAGTCCTAGAGGTGTCATTGCAAAATGTTTTGCATGTTGAGAGAATGTGCGCTCGTTTTACTACATTGTGCTCTCGTTTTACTAAATTGTGCTCTCGTTTTACTAAATCGTGTGCACAATTTACTTGTACTCTCGTTTTACTATAGTGTGCACTGATTTTACTAAATCGAGCTCTCATTTTAAGCATAGTTAAACGAGGGCACAATTTATTAAAATGAGCGCACAATTTATAAAACGAGAGCACAATTTAGTGAATATGGTTATAGAACATTTTGTGCACGATCTACTTAAACGTGGCCACAATTTGTAAAACGTGCACTCAATATTGTCTTGACACATGTAAACAGATGACCCTGCTACAAAGAGTAGAAGTCCGCTATAAACTCCTCACCAGGTGAAAACTAAAAAGGCTTTAATTAATTAACTGCCTACGGTTATCATCACTTACCAATATGAACTGTAATGTTACAGACAGCCTGATTAGTCCAATGTCAATAGCTTAACACGAAAAATAACTTTAGGGGTGGGATGAGTCCGGCCTCACATATGTGGCCCAGAGGTCTAAGCTGATATGTGGGCCGAATTCGGCACTCCACAAGTGGCCCACATCTGTCTGCCGGAGTCAAGACAGTGCCGCCTTTGCCGCATCCGGGCCATGTCCGGCTCACATGCCGTATGCCAGTGCCGAGTGAACGCCACCTGTGCCGGCTTCAAGCCAGATCTGGCCCACATGTCTCTGCTATGTGGGACGAAGTTGCGACTGTTAAAGGAAAACGTGCTCACAAATTATCACGGCCAGAAAAAATATCACTTAAAGTGACCTCTCCCGGGTTCCGTACCTATCACACACCCCCGTTTGTTTAAAACAGCCAGCCGCCTGTCACCGTGCTGCACTGTGTGTCGCAGGCTATTTGGCAATTCTGCTATTTGGCAATTCTGAAATTCGGTATTTATTACATAAATTTTTACAGCATAAGAATGTTTGTGTCAGGTTTTCCCCCTAAACAATTTATTCCAAAAAGATGGCGTACCAAAAATAAAATTTATCTTCCATTGGCACTTTACATGGAAAAGAGAAATGGAAACGAACTAACATTTATTAAAAAAAAATTATGAGTTAAATTATTATTTATTAGCGTAGTATTTTTTTTGTTGGAAAGATTGTGTATTTTAAAAAACATCAAAAAAAGCCCAAAAAATTCATTCTTTTTCCATTTTCACACATTTTTGAAAAAGCTCCAGGGAGCCACTAGGGGGGTGCTAAAGAGCCGCATGCGGCTCTGGAGCCGCGGGTTGCCGACCCCTGGCCTATACCAACAAACATGGTAGAATATAGCATCCAAAAGTCGAGGGTCAATTCCATGCCATTCCGGACTTTGTCACAACGTATTTCGGATTCATAACGAGGTCTTAGGTTTCATAACGTTATACATGTTTTATCCGACACGTTCGTAGCTGCAGCTGTGGTAACTAGAGCAGAGCTGGCAACCCGGATGACGAAACTCTACTGACTTCGTGATTAGTAGATAGGTGGAGGGTGGCGCCTCAGACCAAAACACAAGATGACAACAATAACATCAGTTGAGGGCTGCAACTCTCACTTTTAAATGACGATATCCTGGCCAGACCACTGTTGTCAGTGATATAAGTATTTGAAATGAACATGATTTCTTCATGTCTAGTGACATATCAGGGCCATTTTATGATTAATTGAAATACATTTCTTACATACGGTTCCTTTAAAGTCAAATAAAAAAGATTTTATCATCACTGATTGATGATGTTCTTCACCTCATCTTTTGTCTTCTTCAGCTCTGTCTTTCTGGTCTCCAGCTCCTCCTCTAGCTTCTTCTTGTACTCCTTTAGTTCATTTATCTGAGTAAAAAGGAGAAGTCCAAATTCTTAACAGTCAGTGATCAAATAATTTCTTCATTTCATTACAACAACAGCCTCCTTATGTGGTAGGTTGAAAATGCTATGTATTTAGTTTTTTATGTAAACAGACACCATTCATGTGAGATAGAGAGTGAGAGAGAGTGATTGATCATAACTTTATTGTAGAAATGTTTTGTTGTATGATCGTGTAACATGAGTTAAGCAGGATTGTATGTGGAATTTATGTGCAGTTATATTTAGGCTTTATTATTAACCTGGTTACACTCAATATTTTGTTAGTGAGTTTACATTCATTAATCAGAGAGTTAAGATGGAATATGATTGTGAATTGTTTGTGTGTCAGAATAAACAACTTCAGCCATGAGGAAGACGCTAACTTCAGTCCTCTCTCTGTTGATTCACAGGTTCAACCTATTTTATGTATGTATCAGTTACGCATCACTTCCTAGCCTGTGTAACCCTTGCTGCTGGTCCAGATTTCCCTTAGGTCTGGTGACGGTAACACTCAGAACATGAAAATGATCTGAATATTAAATGAAATAGAAACACACTGAAATGAGAACAAACGTGTGGCTGGAAAAGAATCTGATAGAAACTATTAAGCTCCTCCTCCTGTTTGTTGGAATCAAACAGCTGAGGAGATTGAAGAGAGATCAGGAAAGATTATAAATGATGGACATGCAGATTGTATCATAGTTCTTATAATGTGATCACTTACCCAAGATAACCTGGAAGACTTGGAAGCAGGAGCTTTGTTTTTCTCCAACTGGAAGAATTTATTAAAGTCAAATAAAAAGATTTTATCATCACTGATTCTATTTCTTCATGTCAGACTAAACAACACATTTGACATTTAATCTGAAGGACGTATTCATAGAAAAGATTTTAGACTTGTATATCTGGACTCTGGATTTTTCTCTGGATGTTGTTGTTTCTGATGAGAATGATGTGTGTGAATAAAATACTTCTCTCTCCATGTCTATGAGCTTGTTCTTCACCTCATCATTTATCTCCTTCAGCTCTTTGTTTATGGTCTTCAGCTCCTCCTGCAGCTTCTTCTTCTCCTTTAGTTCATTTATATGAGAGGAGAGAGAAGATAAAGTTCAGATTCTTAACCCTTCATAGGACACTCATTGAAATACTTGGACATTCTAAATTTCAACCCTAGAGTGTTATTGTAGGACATAAGAAGACTTTTTTTACTTTTGTGACATTTTTCTAAATTTTTCTTTTTCATGTAGAAAATCAAGATCAGTGAATTTACCATATATGGTCCCTTGTCCTTAAGCAGTAAACAAATGTAAACATGTATTTAGACCATTAAACCACATACTTCTAAACCTCACTATGATGCAATTTAAAATGTGTTGAAGTTACCAAATATGGTTCCTAGCCCCATAAAGGGTTAAAGATGAACCTCTGTGTTCAATGTTTCCAACTCCTTTATTTCTCTCTGATATTTCTCTTCCTGTTGTTTTTCATGGTTGAGCTTTTTCTTAAACTTGGATGAAGAAGATCTTTAATTCTGTTTGTTGATGTTTTTTTAGTTTCTGTTATTTGAAGGAACTGAATCAATATTTGTGTCATTTATCAATCAATCAATCAATCAATCAATCAATCAATATTTATTTGTATAGCACCTTCCAGCACCCAATGGTGCCCAAGGTGCTTTCCAGGGTAAAAACAAGAACAAAAGCAATATTACTAAAACATAATTAAGACGCAGCTGCAGCGCAAAAAGGTGCACAAAGTGCATTCAAGTGTAAAAACAAGAATAAAAGCAATACTACTAAAACAAAATTAGAACACGACTGTAACATAAAGGAGCAACAGTCCCAGTTAGTGGCTACGTATGAAATGCCAGCCTGAATAAATGTGTTTTTAACTCTGACCTAAAAGTTGTGAGCTCGGTGGCAGATTGAATATGAGCTGGGAGAGCGTTCCACAGTTTAGGGCCTAAGACAGCAAAAGACCGCCCCCCCAAAGCCTTGTACTTGGACCTAGGGATGACCAAGGTGGTGTGATCTGCAGAGCGCAGATTCCTAACTGGGTTGTACAGGGTTACAAGTTCACTAAGGTAGGCCGGGGCCAAGCCATGAATGGCTTTAAACACAAATAAAAGGACTTTGAAGTCCACCCTGTATCGCACCAGGAGCCAGTGAAGGGAACAGAGGACTGGTGTGATGTGTGAGTGTTTGGAGGTGCCTGAGAGAACGCGTGCTGCTGCATTCTGTACAAGTTGGAGCTTTTGGAGGAGAGAATGGTTAAGTCCAGCATAAAGGGCATTGCAGTAGTCAATCCGCGAGCTGATGAAGACGTGAATAGCCTTTTCGAGGTCAGGTCGGGACAAGAATGGTTTGACCTTTGCAAGGAGTCTTAGATGGAAAAAACTCGCCTTTACCACTGCATTTATCTGTTTGTCGTATTTTAGTCCATTGTCAAATATAACACCCAGGTTTCTCACAGAGGGAGCAAATTGAGGTGTTACAGGATCAAAACAGGGTGAATTTTGTGGTGAGTCGGGGCTGAAAAGAATATGCTCAGTTTTCCCTTCATTTAAATGAAAGAAATTCTGGGCGAGCCATTCTTTAATATCCTGAAGACAGTTATGAAGAGGTTCCAGTGCAGAACGGTTACTCAGGATCACTGGAAGGTAGATCTGGAGGTCGTCGGCGTAGAAATGGAACTGGATGTTGTGTCTGGTGATGAGTTGTCCAAGTGGCAGCATGTACAGTGCAAACAGAACAGGCCCCATAATGGAACCTTGGCGCACTCCAGTTGACAGAGGGGTAGATGACGATGAAAAGTCATTTAGCATTACTGAGAAAGTCCTGTTTTTGAGATATGATGAGAACCATTTGAGCTCCGCCCCCTGGGGGCCGACAGTGTGTTGAAGCCGGGAGATGAGAATGGCATGACCCACGGTGTCAAATGCAGCAGTCAGGTCCAGTACCACCAGAACCACTGAGCTTTTTTTGTCCATAGCCACAATGTCATTGTGGACCCTCAACAATGCAGACTCGGTGCTGTGTCTGGACCTAAAACCTGACTGAAATTTCTCAGCAATGGCATGCAGTTGGAGGTGGGCCTGAAGCTGGGAAAAAACAAGCTTCTCCATCAGCTTGGACAGAAAAGGGAGGTGAGATATTGGGCGGAAGTTGGACAGGATGGATGGGATCAAGGTTAGGCTTCTTAAGCAGTGGTCGTACAATGGCATGTTTGAGGGCAGCGGGCACAACACTCAAACTCAGACAGCTGTTTATGAAGAGGATGAGGCAGGGGCCTAAGGTGTCAATAGCCTCCTTCATAATTCTGGCAGGGATAGTGTCAAGAGGGCAGGTGGTGGCATTCATCTCCTGGACCGCTTTCTTAAGGTCCTCAAGAGCAACTGGTGCAAAAACTCTCAAAGAAACACTGCAAAGCTGAGAGGGAAAAACATCAGAAGGGGTATGTGTGATGGATTTTCTGACTGAGGAAACCTTGTCCATAAAATATTGTTTAAATGTATTGCAAGTATGTACAGATACATCATGCAAAACAGCAGATACAGGATTTATGACAGAGTTGATAGTACTAAAGAGGATTCCAGGGCGGTGGCTATTGCTGTTGATGAGATTTGACAAGTATGTTGCTTTAGCATCCTTCACTGCTCTCTGATAGGAGGCTTGACTATTTCTAAAAATCTCCAGTGACACCTGCAGCCTATCCCTCTTCCATTTACGCTCAGCCCGCCTACACTGACGCCTCAGAGTTTGCGTAGTGTCATTGAGCCAGGGGGCAGAGGCACTTTTATTTGATTTTACTTTAAAGGGGGCAATAGAGTCCAGAATTTCAGAGCACATGGAGTTGAAGGAAGAGAGGAAAAGGTCTGGACACAGAGGAGATGTCAGTTCGGCACGAGAGCATACATCCAAGGCAGAAAAAGCAGCAGCAAAGTCATTGATGGTGGAGGGGGTAAAGATGCGACGACGCTGAGGGGCAGTGGTTGGAAGTGAAGGTGGTGCAGCAAAAATTTCAAACCGTATGAGAGAGTGGCCAGAGAGGGGGAAATCCTCAACATCACAAGTAGACAAAGTCACCCCACGGGAAATGACTAAATCTAATGTGTGGCCTAGCCGATGGGTAGGACAGGATACAGACTGTGTAAAATCCAGAGATTCTAGTAATGATCTAAAATCATTAGCAAGCTGATCAGCACACATGGATGTTCAGCACACATGGATGTTAAAGTCACCACAAATTAATTTGTTGTCAAATTTTGTCATAAACTCTGTCAGAAACTCTGAAAACTCATTGAGAAAGTCCTTTTTTAGTTTAGGTGGTCGGTAGATAACTGCACATAATAGGGGACAAGGCAATGTGAGCACAAAAGTTTGAAGCTCAAAACTGGAGAACCCCCTAGTGGACGCCTGGCGGCACTTCAAGGACTGTTTGTATGCAGTGGCTATTCCCCCGCCCCTCCCCGTATGCCTCGGGGTGTTCAGGAATAGATAGCCAGAGGGGAGAAGTTCAGAAAAAGCTCTGACATCACCTGGGGGCAGCCAGGTTTCGGTGAGAAAAAACAGGTCGACGTTATGTGAAGAGATGACATCATTGAAGACAAACGTTTTGTTATTGAGTGACCTGGCGTTACAAAGCGCCAAACATAACCTGGATCCGTCAGATGGTAAAACCACGCGAGGAATTCGTCTGAGGTTTTCTTTGACACATCCCTGTGTTGTTGATCTGGTCCAGCGGTGACATGGATACAGGAAGCCTTTGCTAGGGCCAACCGTCCGAAGCCACCGGTAGCATTCTCATAGGCCAACTGAACAGGAGACTGAGGTTTTCAGCTCCGTTGGACCTCCACTCAGGCAGTGAAGGTGAAATCAGGTGAGCCCGAAGCTTGACATGTAGTCCGCCTCTCCGTCCACGTCTTCTGCGGTGCCTGAACAGGCAGACAGGGCGACTTACGAAAGGTGGAATTGATGCCAGCAATGGCGGTGGTGGTTCATAGGACTGTCCACTTACAGAAAGGCTAGAACCAAAACGCAATTCAAGCAGTGTTGCACGATCGTATACAATAGCTGGCGATAGCGGCGGCATCTTCCATCACATGCGACTTCCCGCGTCCTATCGGGCAGCGTTTATTGTTCTGATTTATATGAACTAAATAGTTGACTGTGTATTTTATCATGTAATAAACATCTGAGTAAAACGTGTTGATGTTCTTTCCATATCTAACCCTGAACCTCCTCAACTATGAGCTTGTTCTTCACCTCATCATTTATCTCCTCCAGCTCTTTGTTTCTGGTCTCCAGCTCTTTGTTTCTGGTCTCCAGCTCCTCCTCCAGCTTCTTCTTCTCCTCCTTTAGTTCATTTATCTGAGTAAAAAGGAGGTGAAGTCCAGATTGTTAACAGTCAGACAGTAACTTGTTCAGAACATATTCTCTATTATCTACTGTGTGTATTTTAAATGCTGTTTCTTCCTGTAGTTCTATCATTTGACCTGTAGATGGAGCAGAGTTGTGTTTGTGTTTGTCAAACTCCACCAGTAGTTCATTAAGAACAGAGAACTCAGTCTCTCTGAGATTAGAGTCAAATATGTGAAGCTTTCTGTCACTGATCATCAACATCCTTAGAACATGAAAATGATCTGAAGATTAAATGAAATAGAAACACATTGAAATGAGAACAAACATGTGGCTGGAAAAGAATCTGATAGAAACTACTAACCTCCTCCTCCTCCTGTTTGTTGGAACTAGACGACTGAGAAGAATGAAGAGAGATCAGGAAAGATTATAAATGATGGACATGCAGATTGTATCATAGTTCTTATAATGTGATCACTTACCTTGACAATTTTGGAAGATATGGAAGCAGCAGCTTTGTTTTTCTCCAACTGGAAGAATGTATTAAAGTCAAATAAAATAGATTTTATCATCACTGATTCTATTTCTTCATGTCAGACTAAACAACACATTTGACATTTAATCTGAAGGACGTATTCATAGAAAAGATTTTAGACTTGTATATCTGGACTCTGGATTTTTCTCTGGATGTTGTCGTTTCTGATGAGAATGATGTGTGTGAATAAAATACTTCTCTCTCCATGTCTATGAGCTTGTTCTTTATCTCCTCCAGCTCTTTGTTTCTGGTCTCCAGCTCCTCCTCCAGCTTCTTCTTCTTCTCCTTTAGTTCATTTACATGAGAGGAGAGAGAAGATAAAGTTCAGATTCTTAACCCTTCATAGGACACTCATTGAAATGCTTGGACGTTCTAAATTTCAACCCTCGAGTGTTTTTGTAGGACATAAGAAGACTTTTTCAATTTCATGTAGAAAATCAAGATCAGTGAAGTTACCATATATGGTTCCTTGTAAACAAATGTAAACATGTATTTAGACCATTAGAACATCAGCGCTGTGGATTGTATGTGCATGTGCAACTGTATCTGTGGATTTCCATGACCCATCTCTCCACTTAACAAAGGAAAGAAAGAAAGGTAGGACTAACATACACAAGGGCTGAGAGGTTGATGAGACACAGATGAAACTAATAAGAGCAGGAACACACAAGGAGAAACCAATCATATGATCAGAGGAAAACACAGACAGAAAGTCAGGACAAGAAGCTTACAAAATAAAAACAGGAAACACAAGGAAAGTCAAACATTGTCACAGATAATATTCTTAACCTGATACCATGACATATTTATGTTTCTAACATGAGCCTGAAACCTGAGATCTGACTCAAAGTTTATTCCCAGTGCTCCCAGTTTCCTGCTGAGTTTCTGTCTCTGGTTTCAGAACCAATGAGCAACACTTCAGTTTCAGAAACATCTCTGCTGTCCATGATCTGATAGAAAAGATGAAAATGATTTGATGATTCTCAGGTGAAAGAGACAAACCTCAGTCTTCAGTTTCCTCTCCAGAGTCTCCACTTCTTTCTCAGCTCTTTCTCTTTTCTCCTCCTCCTCTTTGAGCTTCTTCTGCCACTGAGAGTGAAGTCACATAAAGAGACATGATGAGACACATTTACTTTTATTGAGGAACATGAGAAACTGATTTGATTAAAAACTACTTCCTTATGATGGAATTAAAAGATTTGCATTAAAGATCAACCTCTGTTCCCAGCTCCTTCATGTCCTTCTCATGTTTCTTTCCCTGTTCCTCTTCTTTGGTGATCTGCTCCATTAACTGGTAGAAAGAAGAGATGAAGAGAGATTTCATTTCTGATGAATTCTGTTTAGTGTTTCTCTGAGATGTGATCAAGTCTTGTTCATGATGTTTCCTCTGAGTGGATTTGAATGTTTTCTTTCTGAAGTATTTGTTGAAGTGAACATTCAGTCAGAGGTTAAAGAACAAAATCCTCCGTGGGATACGTAGGTCTGACCAGGATACTTGAACTCCTTCACTTGGCGCTAGTGATGGGAAGTTTGTCTCTTTTCTGAGAGCCAGCTCTTTATTTAGTATCGTTTATAGCATAATATGTTAGCCTAAGACAGCAAATACACATGGTTTGTGTGTTGATAAGCCCTTTTTGCCTTCAGTGTTTTTATGAGAAGCCTAATAATTATAAAGGAATAATAATAAAAGCATTATTATTTTGTTCTCATTCATTCATCTTCTGTAACCGCTTATTCCTGTTAATGGTCGCAGGGTCTGCTGGAGTCTATCCCAGCTGTCATCAGGCGAGAGGAGAGGTCCACGCTGGACAGGTCTCCAGTCTATCACAGGGCTAACACAGAGAGACAGACAACCATTCACACTCACACCTACGGCCAATTTATAATCATGTCTTTGGACATGTCTTTGGACGGTGGGAGGAAGCTGGAGTACCTGAAGAGAACCCACACAAACACAGGGAGAACATGCAAACTCCACACAGAAAGGAACCAGTCGGCCCATAGATTCAAACCCGGGATCTTCTCGCTGTGAGGTATCAGTGCTAACCACCTTTCCACTGTGCCACCGTTTTTGTTCTCAATAAAACTGTAATTGTGCAAACAAATGAACGAAACATTGCAATCAAATCCACACAAGCAAAAACAGAACCTAACTCAGTAAACAAACAGTAGAAATGACCTTAGTGCATATCGGCATTAAGAAAAATCAGATGCCTCAGCTTTGACAGGCTGATGTCAATTTTTCTCTCTGTGAGTAAGAGACAGAGTAATGTTGATGGTCAGAGTTACACTTTACAGTAGCAGATCAGATGTTTTGTGGGCGTCAGAGAAAACCCCTGGAAATGCTGTATATTGTGGTGAAGAGCTGTGTGTTTGGAGCTGACAATAAAGCAGAGTTAAATCAGAGATAAGCCGTCCCTCCATCAATCTACAGTATCTGCCCTGTTCACCACTGTCTGCTGTCTAATAGTTATTCTGTTACACGCTACTACCAAGCTTAGGATTCTGGGTCACTTTGACAGCGTAGCTATGGCGACAGCTCAGAGCATACACAGACACTAATGATGTAGCCTGACATGCACCTCTCCAGAAATGTAACTACGCGCCACGGCGTCAGACCACAAGAGCTTAATTTGGATAGTTCCATCAACATCAACAATCAATTGTATATCTCCACCATAGAAGGAGATATACAGTTAGATTTAAATGTCTTCCTTTGCTCTTGTCTGTTTCTATTTCTCTATGTCAGACTTAAAAACAGTCATTTGATCTGAAGGCGGTATTGATATGAAGAATCTACTTTGAATGATGTGTGTGAATAAAATACTTCTCTCTCCATGTCTATGAGCTTGTTCTTCACCTCATCTTTTATCTCCTTCAGCTCTTTGTTTCTGGTCTCCAGTTCCTCCTGCAGCTTCTTCTTCTTCTCCTTTAGTTGATTTATCTGAGTAAAAAGGAAGTGAAGTCTAGATTGTTAACAGTCAGACAGTAACTTGTTCAGAACATATTCTCTATTATCTACTGTGTGTATTTGAAATGCTGTTTCTTCCTGTAGTTCTATCATTTGACCTGTAGATGGAGCAGAGTTGTGTTTGTCAAACTCCACCAGTAGTTCATTAAGAACAGAGAACTCAGTCTCTCTGAGATTAGAGTCAAATATGTGAAGCTTTCTGTCACTGATCAAATCATTTCTTTGTCTGTTCATCCAGCAGGTGGTCTACATCATACCAGTCTATTCTAGTTAGGAGATAGGACAGAGTATTCTGGCTAGAACATAGTCAGACCTTCTGACCTTCTACCAAGCAGAGAGAAGATGTTGACCACCAACATCAACCTCCTTAGAACATGAAAATGATCTGAAGATTAAATTAAATAGAAACACTTTGAAAAGAGAACAAACATGTGGCTGGAAAAGAATCTGATAGAAACTACTAACCTCCTCCTCCATCCATCTGTAGGAACTAGACGACTGAGAAGAATGAAGAGAGATCAGGAAAGATTATAAATGATGGACATATAGATTATATCATAGTTCTTATAATGTGATCACTGATGTTGTGAACTTCCCCAAAAATGATTCTTTTCCTCCTGTTAAAAAAAAAAAAAAGAAGGTACCTACGGTGATTTTCAATTGTATGTCCTTTGTTCCCCCGGGGCGTTTTTTTGGTGTTACACCACCTAGCGTCATAGAGCTGTGTGTGCTCGCATATGTGCTCGGACTGGACTGGTGAGTTACTTTATGAGGCGCTCTCTCCCATAGATATATATACATATGCTATGCTCTCTCCATCGTATGATTTTATTTTATTTTATTTTTGTTTTCCCGTTTAAAACCACAATATGTTGATATATGCAAGCCAAATTGTTTTTTTTTTATGTTTCTCTCTTTTTCATGCTGATGTCGTGAGGTTATGCTCTGCATATTATGGTTGTGTGATAGTTGTGTTATGTAATGTGAAGTTTTATTGTGGTTAGGTGAATTCTAATTTACATTTTTTTTGTTTGTACAGTGGTGGAGAGTTGCAGTGTGGCTCGGTGTGTGACGCCTGTTTTTTTTTTCTTTATTCCAAAGATTAAATTCCCATAGATGCTCAACCCCAGTGTGTGTCTCACTTCCTAACTACATAACACAACGCAGAAAAACAGCTGCTACATATTCATAGAAAAGATTTTAGACTTGTATATCTGGACTCGGGATTTTTCTCTGGATGTTGTTGTTTCTGATGAGAATGATGTGTGTGAATAAAATACTTCTCTCTCCATGTCTATGAGCTTGTTCTTCACCTCATCTTTTATCTCCTTCAGCTCTTTGTTTCTGGTCTCCAGCTCTTCCTGCAGCTGATGATTCTCCTCCTTCAGTTCATTGACCTGAGAGGAAGAGAAAACCTGCAGTTGTATCATTTCACCAGTAGATGAAGCAAAATCACAGTTGTGTTGATTCCAGGTAAGTCCTCAATAATATAATGACATTGTTGATGTGTCTCTACATGTTTCTCCACCTCTTCAGTCTTGTTCTCCAGTTGAAGTCTTATCTCTTCAGTCTTGTTCTTCAGTTCTTTGGTTTTCTGCAGCTCTTCTTCAATCTTCTCATATTTCTCTGTCAGCTATCAGACAGACAGATGGATGATGATCAGTCAGCAGGTTTACTGATGACACTTTGTTCAAACTGATCAATCTAAACCTTTAATGTTTTACTTCTTGTCTCTTACATCTTTAGTTTCTTCTAAAACCTCCATCTTCACTGTTTCCTCTGTCAGGAGCTTTTCTCCTCTTTCAGGTTCATCTCTGGATCTTTTCTTGGTTTCTGTGTAAAATCAAAGCAGCTGAATTCAACTATAAAAGACGTTTGCTGGTGTTTTAGATCATTAATGTGGTAACTCATCTGGAACTTACTGGTTTTATTTTGTCTCCACACAAAGAAGACACCTGCTAAAATAACCATGATGCTAACAGCCAAGCTAACAGCCAAACCAGTGTTGATGGGAACAGCAGAACTGGACGAGGACAAGAAGAAATCATCTGAAATGATAACACACAGAGTTACATGACATTTCTACACAGTCACACACAAACTGTGTCAAACTAAAATAATCTCATGGTCCGTTTTCTAAGCGTGTTCTACCTGGAACATGTATGTGAGCCTCTCTGGTCTGGTTGATGTTGTTCTGTTGGACTCTACAGGTGAAGCTGTTGCTGTGTCTCTTGTCCACAGTCACTCTGCTGCTGACAGTATAGAGGTCATCAGGACCTCTGACTGTCTCTGGAGGTCCAGCAGAGAGCAGGTTTCCCTCAGCGTCCAGCCACAACACCTCAGGCTCTGGATACCAGCCTGCAGACTCACACTGTAACACCACTCCTCCTCTGTCTCTGTCCATCTCTGATAAACTGATGACGGGTGAGGAAACAGGAGCTGATGCTAAAGGAGTGAAAGAAGTCAAAACATGAATGATTAAGAAAGACAACTTTACACTAGACATTTCTGTTTTGCTTGGAAACATTGGGTCAGTTTGTGTTTTGTGCTTTTTAACCACCAGGAACTTTTTTCATAATTCCTATAGCTGTTGCAGCACAGTAGGAACTTAAAGACCGTAATTCTTTTAACCTTTGCTGAGTCCACTCTCTGTCTGGCTGCATGCATCCTGGCTCTGTTAGACATTTGACTTTTGGGATTTCTCTGTTTCCATTACTTTTTGAACATTTAACCCTCGCCACTCTCCACTGATCAGCCACAACATTATGACAGGAGAAGTAAATAACATTTAAAATCTTGTGACAACTCAAGACATGAACCACCCAGACCAGGCACCCCCACGCCATATCAATGACACTCCTTGATGGCAGCAGCCATCCCCAGCAGGATGCAGCCTGACACAGGCAGAACGCTTTAGGAACAACTAAAAAAAACATGAAGAACAGTACAAGCTGTTGACTTGGCCTCCAAGTTCACTAGATCCCAAACTGATAATGATCCACAGAGGCCCCTCCCCTCAAAGGCCCCACACTAACAGGTACTAAGAGAAGTGACCACATTTCCCCAACCCTCGCCACTCTCCACTGGCTGCCAGTGAGTTTTAGAATTGATTTAAAGATTTTACTACTTGTTTTTAAAGCCCTGCATGGTCAGGCTCCTGCCTACGTCCGTGACCTGCTTTTATCATACGAACCTGACCGCTGCCTGAGATCCGCCGGCACAGCCCTGCTTACGGTCCCGAGGTCCCGTCTTGTCACTAAAGGTGACAAGAGAACTCCCTGCCTGGCGATCTCAGGCAGGCAAGCTCAGTGGCTTCTTTTAAATCTCTTCTTAAAACTCACTTTTATCGATTGGCCTTTTCTTAATTTTGTTTTATAATCTTGTTTTATCATTGTTGTATGATTACCTTGTTGTGGGTGGGTGATTTTAAATTTTAATTCCAATTTTATTTCTCTTGGTTTTATTATGTTGTTGCCAGGCAATTGTATCTAACCTGTTTTATGTCTGTTGTTGTTGTACAGCACCTTGTAACTTGTTTTGGAAAGGTGCTATAGAAATAAAGTTATTATAATTATTACTATTATTATTACTACTAACAACATTCTGTTACCAGACACCACAGGACACCCTCAGAAGGCCCATGTCCATTCTCTGATGAGTCACCACCAAGGTTATAATAGTTTTGGATTTTTCATTTTAGTTTAGTTTTTATTTCGTTTTTACCTTTTTCTCTCCAATTCAGTTAGGTGATCTGAACTTGAGATACAGTCAACTTCAGGAGGACTATAGCCCTATTCGCATTGGACTACTTTTACCTGGGGACGTCATGTGATTCAGAAATGACCCCCCTACGTCTGTGTTTCATGTGGCGTATTCGCACGGGATAAACAAACTCTGTGTTTCACTCTGTGTTTTACTAATTTACTATGCATATTTATGTCTCTGCTACTTTCCGTTTCATTCCACTGCAGGTCAGATGATGATGAGACTATTGATCCCGGGAAAGAAATTACGAACGACCTGTTAGTATTTAAATCAGCTCCACCTTTGTCGATGAACACATTAATGCTTGATTTAATGATTTCATCCATCTAAATGGGTGAATGGGTCACACATCCTGACGCTGTACCCTAATATCTGTCCAAACTTTGGTTTACAACACATCCTTCATAATTCTTAAATGACGAAAGCCAGAAAAAAAGCTGCAGATCAAACACAGGTCTTGAAAAAGTAAAAACACCCCCCCAAATCACAGGGATGCCAATTTGCACTGGATTAGTATTATCACAGGACAGGACCTCTGTGTTACGAGAAATAGGGTAGGTAATTTGCGGTGTAATTTTTACTTTACGGACATAGCCGAGTCACACGGGATTAAGATCACAGACGACCTCTGCTATTATTACCGGAGGTCCCCGGGTAAAACTAGTCCCGTGCGAATAGGGTTTATGTCAACCTTTGACAGGAGTTTGACACACTACAAGCAGAAAATGTAAAGCTGTTGTAAAATGAATGAATGAATGTGAATGAATTAACAAATGTAAAGCTGTTGTCACTGTGTTGTTCATGTTTCAAACCCTGGTTATGAGAAAGTTACAGGGCAAGGCATACTATTTTTGATATGGAAAGGAGAGTATTTAGCCAGCTGAAAGGACAGTAACACAAAAGCATAATTCATCTTTACATAACAAATACGTATATCATAGAGCTCTGAACTGTTATCTACAAGCCCACAACACAGAAATGATAGGCTACTTAACCCGCTATACAGGTGCAATTGGCTGTGAGGACATAGTTTTCTCATTGAATTTCTGATCTCTAAACACAAAACTCATGGTATTTGACGTTTTGTACATGACCACAGACAACGTATTCATACGCATCCAGTGATTTATAGGCTCGTCATTTCTCTCTTGTGTACACCTCGGTTACTCAGTTAACTAGGTATATATATATCTGGCCACTGTATTCGGCCACTTTTTAACGTCATCAACCCACTCGTTAATAGAACACGGATCTGGAAGTCGGACACCATTTGTCAAAGTCAACTTGTTAAGGTAACATTCACGATCTTTAATTGATAATCCCCTTGCATAGCTTGACAAGCTGTTCATCTCCGCCATACTTCCGTTGCCGAAATGCGCGCGCATATGTTCTACGTCATCAATGTTTACAAACAGAAAAAGGGTCTATACCTTCGTGATCTACCGGTCGACGTAATGGCCACCCCTGCTTTAATCCTTCTCTTTCGGGGGGCGGAGGCGGCGGACTGTAGCCTGATCGTTACCATCCTACGTTTCCGCCCGAACTTTGATTTTGGTCTGGCACGGAGTCTGGCCAAATTCGCGTGTAACCGCACCAATCAGCGAACAGTTGAGTGATGACGCGGAACTCGCATGCCGAGTTGCTTGTAGTCCAGCGAAGCTTGTAGTTCAACAGAATAGCAACAATGGCGACGGAAGAAGAGACGCTAGAAGCCATCCGCGAAGTTGTCTCAACTCTCGAGAGCATCACGGAATTAAAACCAGAACAAGAGGCTTGTCTTGTCAATTTTATAAATGGCAAGGACGTCGTAGCTCTCCTTCCAACTGGCTTTGGGAAAAGGTTTGATTTATTTAACTGGAAGCGGAAGTGGTAAGCGTAAGAGCCTGAACTCTGGCGCACAATATACGTCATTACCAAACGTTGCTGATTGGTTAAGGGAACTCCAATGATTTTAAACCTCAAAATAAGCATCCGCCCATTACGGAGACAGATTCCTATTACACTGGGCCAGACTAACGTGCCAGACCGAAATAAAATTTCGGGCGGAAACATACGATAGTAATGACCAGGCTAGGTGGACTCACAGAGGCTACCTTGTTTTGGTACTCGACATTAGCCGCCTTGTACAAGCTTCTTAAACGGAGATTCGCGGAGTTTCTCCCCTTGAGAAGCAAGACACATATTTTGTCACAGTCTGTTTCCACTACAAGACACTTGCTTTTATCTTTCTCGTCATCATATTCAAAAAAGTCCCATACAGGACTTTTTTCCAGCTTTTGCTGCAACCGTCATGATGGTGACGTCACAGACCGTGAGGGGCCGTAAGGTGCTGTCAGCTGGCGTAAAACTGCCAGAGCGGAATAAATCGATCATATGAATCCAACCAATTGAGGCTTATAATTAAATTGACAGAGAAGAAAACGAAGGGAATTATATCTATAATTTCAATTTGTTTTAGTTCGTTGTCTAAACATGCAATACAGTTTCAATTAGTTATCGTTTTTTTCTTTTAATTTTTGTTTTTATTTGTTTCAGTTAACAAAATAGTTTTTTCAATTTTGTTTTCGTTATTTCGTTCGTTTTCGTTAACTATAATAACCTTGGTAACCACAAGGAAGACCTACACAATATTAGGAAGTCATAATGTTGTGGCTGATCGGTATAGCTAAACTAAAAGTTTCTAGCCCAATCATAGAACATGAAGTTTGTCTTAAAAGTGGACCAACCAAACCATCCACTCAATGTACTCACCAACAACAAGCTCCACAAAAGATTCTTCGTTCCTTTCTGGAATACAGCATCTGTACGTCCCTCCATCAGCAGGTTTGACTTTGGAGAGTTTCAGTGAAACGTTTCCGTGCTTGAGTTCTTCACTGAACAGTGACGTTCTTCCTTTGTAAGACGGATTTTTTATACTCGTGAGTTCCTGACCAGCCCGTGACACGAGGATGAATCTGGGTTTCAGATCAGGTCTGGTCCACTCCAGCGTATTAGTGGCAATGTCTTGCGCAGGTTCCAGGTGACATGGCAGGATTACGTCTCCACCAGCTGGGGCAGTTATTGGCTGAGAGGGACTGATTAACTGAGACTGACCTGGAAAGAAAAGATCATTGTACTGATTTAGGAACCAGATATAAGGAGAGTTTGAGGGCTCAGTGTGTTGAAGGAACATCTGCCTCCTCAAGATTTGTTCCCCTCTGGTGAATGTGGGCTATCGCTCTGTTTCCTTTTCAAAATCAGTCCCTTCTTTCATTTCATCATGCCTTCTCTGAGCCAATCATTCCCTCGTCCCTGTGCTTCAAATTCATCATCATTCTGTTTGTCTATGAAGGTTGTGAAGTCATCCAGGTCATGGTTTATCCAAAAAACAAAGTGACCGTGCAGTGAGGAATATACGGACTTATTCACTATGGAAATAATACGATTATTCCCAATTAAATTATTTACTCTACTGACAGCCCTAGTTCAATCTAACTTGAAGAAAAGATGGTGCTTTTAAACATTAGCTGAGAAAGAACTGGACAGACATATGCTGCAGCACCAGTAGGTGGCTTCATTCACGTCTAAGAGAATTATTTTTCTTATCATTGTTTTATTTAAAGAGTAATCGTAATTCAATAGTGTTTGACATACCTCTACAAAAGTGATGTAGGAGAAGATGGACGAGCAGCACTCTGAACTGAGACTGAAGGGATGGTCCTGTCTTCTGGTGATGCATCCTGCAACAACAAAATAAACAGAAATCAGTCAACACAATGGTGATCAGGTGAAGTAAGAAGTCCCGTCAAAAAGACGCTAATTCTTGGATATCATACTTTCACTCTTGTGAACCTTTACCTCTACCCTTAAAGAGTTGTGCCATCTTATCTGTTGTTTACCGTGCAGTTAAGATGACTTTAACCTTAAGTTACCTTTGAGATCTGTATGGATTAATGCCTGATAATGTAGCTAATAGTCTCTTTATACTCAGTAACTGTGGTCTAAACACGGATCCAAAACTAAGATTGTTCGTTCTTTTAGATATAAGTTAGATGAAGTAAGAAGAAGATAAAATAAAAGTCAGAAGACGACGTACCTGCTGCGTGAAGTGTCTCTGATTTCAAACTGACTGGACTTTGAGCCTGTTGCCAGGTTATTTGGACCATAAAATAATAATACAACTACAATTAAAACCAGGAACAAGAAAACATCTTGACCTTAATGAGGCAGTTGTTAGGCCAGAATAGTGTACAGGATGGTATGTACTGTAGTGTAGTAAACTGGGTTAACCTATATTCACACTGAGGTAATTGTTCCGAAACCTCAGGGCGTTTATCCCTCAGGTCGGTTTCCTTTGGGATGGTGTGAACACAGCAGTCGCAGTCTGTTCCTTTTACATTTCATTGTGAGTCAGGCAGTAATTGATTAACATTTAACCCTGGTTCAGTTTCATGTTCACACGTCAGTCGAGACAAAGTTCTGACACGTTCTCCCAAGCAGTTTGAAGACTGGTCCTAACTTTGCAGGAGAAATTGGATTTCAGAGAATAATCACATGAACACATTGAGATTTCTTACCGTCCTGTGGTTCATGTTACAGAGTTCTGTTTGTGTGTAGAAATGTGTATGTATAAATGATGAGAAGAAGCTCTGCTGCTGCCAGACACCTATTTCGGTCGCGTGCACACTCTTCTCACGATCAGTTACCAGGTAAATTGCTGGGTTATATTTTATAAGGTAGTGTGTTCACACTGCAAAGGAATCTCTCCAGGGAGCGATTGCAATCCACCGAGACCCTTCTCTCTCTTCATTTCTTCCAGAACCGAGTGTGTTTGCTCTCCACCTCTACAGGCCTTGCAGTGGCTGTGCAAGTGTTTTTGTCTTGTGCTTAATTACCTCAACCAGCCACACCTGAGGAGACTGACTGAAGGGCCTTGTTGAAGAGGCCTAAATCTTGTAAAATACTCCGCGAGAAGCAAGAAATTTGTTCTCGCTCGTAGGGCTGCGAGAACAAGAACAAAGTTCGTTCTGGCCACGTCATTTATACTTCACGAGAAACTCCAGGAAAGTCCTCATAGGGCCCCTCCCTCTGCAGTATACGTCAGTCATGCTAAGCACTGTGGGAGACGCAGGAGACGGACGATGAGACACACTTTTGTTATTATTTTTGGATACCAAGAATTGGTTTTAATCCAGGGCAGGCCTTCAAGCCAACAACGGTTAATGCAGTATATGCAATCCGGTGCAAGGCCTGCCACAAATTCTATGTGGGGGAGACAAGAAATGCAATATACCTGAGAATAAAACAACACATCAATACCATAAATAAGGGCAATGGAACGGGTACCTTGTATGAACATTTTAAACTCCATGGCCGTCAAAATGTACAAAGTATGGGCCTGGATAGTAACAGGGACTGGACTACTGCTCAACGACGGGCGGCGGAGAGGAAATGGATCCACCTACTAAAAACCATGGAACCGACGGGACTCAATGAAAAATATTGAAGGAATTAATTTCATTTGTTAAAAATCAAGGTTTATACAGCATTCACTAGGAATGCTAACCTCCTTTGTCTCCCAGAATTCTTTCTACCCTACAGGTTTTCATGGGGATCCCCTCGGCCTGCAACTCATGAGGAACCCCCCACCCCTTCTCGTTTTTTTATACAGATATTCCTCTCTGTGGAATACATGAATTTTTATGCATTTATTGTGTGGACTCTTGATTGTATATTTTATGTCCCATTTTAATGCATGTGGGTTTGGTGTGCCTTTTATCTAACATTTTATTTTTATCTTGCATGCTCAATTTGATGACTACTAACCCCATGAATTTTATTATTTATTTATTTATTTATTGACTTATTTTATGCCACAGAGAGGGATCACCTGTTTGTTTTATTTCATTCCTGGGGACGTACTCATGGAGGGGATCCCCTAACGAGAAATTTTATTAAATAAAGTACACTGCAACAGCCCTGTGGTTTTAAAGCCATGAATATAGTTGTTTATTTATTTTATATTTATTTTTATTTGTATTATTAATTTTATTAATTTCAAATTTTATTTATATATTTATTAAATCTATGAATTTTATTTATTTCGGTTCTCATGGTTTTATGCTTTTGGATACAACAGGGTGAATTGCATGTGATTTTTAACGCTTATGGGGTGGGGAATCCTGGGGGACGGGAGGTATGTTGATAAAATTGAAGCTCCCGCGCCCGCACTTGAGCAGGTATGATCCAGTATTCCTTTATTTTAATTTATTTTAATTTTTCAATTTATTTTTTTTTATTGATTTTAGCTTATTTTATTTCAAAAAAAAAAAAAATTTATTTGTTTTACAACGATCTTCTACAGTTATTTTATTTCTTTTATTAATTTTATCTCTTTTTTTATTTGTTTCTTTATTTTATTTGATTTTACTTTTTAACTGAACCAAGTTTATTCAGAGGAGACAATAATAAGGTATTTTATACATTTTATTCCCCTGTGCCAGTGCCCTCCGCAGTGCTCATCTGGAGCACTGCGACTTTTCCCTAACCTAACCTTAATCCTAACAAAACTGTAAATTGCAGATTTGGAAAAACTGTCTACTACATGCCCATCCACCACCCCAACCTCCACACCCTTACATTTCTGCATTGGTTGTACATCTTGAGGCGCCCCACTGTCCAAATATGAATCGTAGGAGTTCTGAACTTCCTGTGCACATTACTGTCTTCAAGGCACGCATGTCATTGTCACGGCTTTGAGACACATGCTGACAGAGAGGGCTGACATGCCTTATTAGTACATGTCAGTATGCTGAAGCCACTGTGACATCAGATACAAACTGCAAAGGAAGAGGAAACCCTCCCCCTTCCCTCCTCTCATCTCCCCTCCTCAACATTGTACATCAGCTCTGTTTCAGTCTGGTCGTCAAACAGTGAGCAGCAAGACAAGATGGAGGTTACATCTCTCTGCCTCAGACTGTGTGAGTACTAAGTCTCAGGTTTCTTCTTTTTATTTAACTTTATATTCCCACGTTAATGAATGAAAGGTTGGTTTCTGTGTTCATCTAGTGCTGCTAGAGTTCATTCATCTGGGGATTCTGGGTGAGTTTGTTCACGTCTCAGTTGAATAGAAAGACTTTAAGGATGTCTATGATGAAGTCGTTCAGTTAAAAGGATGAAATACTTTGCAGATGCCGTGTTCCTTCATGTCACTCCAAACAGACTGCAGCACTTTGAATACGAGCGCTTGATGTTGCATTGCGATGGTTCCTCTGACTTAAAGAAGACCGGGCATAATGTGGAGGTTAGTCCAGTGTGTAATGTCAACGCCAGGTCATCCTCCTGTGAGATTCATCTGGCTTATTTGACAGACAGTGGAGAGTACTGGTGTGAGACCAAAGATGGAGAGAGAAGCAACGTGGTCAACATCACTATCACAGGTAGGTTTATAGTGTTTCTGGACTCACAAAGAAGCAATCACTACAAGTGGATGTTTTACTACGACAAATCAAAATTCATAGACAGTTTATTCTTAATGTAATGTTAATCTATATGTTTCTGTGAAGTTGACATTATATCCATATTCACACAGCATGATTTTGTCTGAATAATCTCCAGTTTTTGTTTTGAGCGTTGTAAATACCATAAACTGTGTATTTTTTATTGCTCAGACGGTTCCTTGATCCTAGACAGTCCTGCTTCTCCTGTGTTGGAGGGAGACAGCGTGACTCTGAGTTGCAAAATCAAAGTGACACCTTCCAGCAGCCAGAGAGTGAATTTCTACAAACATGACGTCCTCATTGAATCGAGTCCCTCAGAAGAGATGACCATTCACCGTGTCTCCAAGTCTGACGAAGGCTTCTACAAGTGCAACGTCTCTGGTGTCGGGACATCACCAGGAAGCTGGTTGGTTGTCAGGGGTGAGGAGAAAAACATAGTTGTGTTTGTTCTATAAGATTCCTCACATCAACTGCTTGCTTCAGGTCCTTCCACAACATTTCTATTGGATTAAGGTCAGGACTTTGACTTGGCCGTTCCTAAACATTCATCTTGTTCTTCTTTAACCGTTCTTTTGTAGAACCACTTGTGTTCTTGGTTCTCGTTGTCTTGCTGCATGACCCAGTTTCTCTTCACATTCAGCTCATGGACAGATGTCCTGACATTTTCTTTTAGAGTTCACTGGTAGAATTCACAATTCATTGGTCCATCAATGATGACAAGCCGTCCCGGTCCAGATGCAGCAGAACAGGCCCAAACCAGGACAATAGCACCCCCATGTTTGATGGAGGGATGAGGTTCTGATGCTGGAATGATGCAGTGTTGTTTCATCTCATTTAAACCAAACTATTCTACTTTGGTCTCATCTGTCCACTAAACATTGTCCCAATAGTCTTCTGTCTTGTCCACATGATGTTTAGAAATGTTCTTTTTGGAGAGCAGTGTCTTCATCCATCACACCATGGTTTTTCAGTGGATTTATCAACATTAACATTAGCCAATGTGAGAGAGGCCTTTAGCTGCTTAGAAGTTCCCCTGGGTTCCTTTGGGACCTCTCAGACTATTATGGAGTGATCTTTGTTGGTGGACCACTCCTGTGGAGGGGAGCAGTCGTCTTCAATCTGTCTGACTGTGGATTATTTGTGGGTTCCAAACTCTTTAGAGATGGTTCTGGAACCTTTTCCAGCCTGATGAGCAACAACAACTCTTTCTCTGAGCTCCTCAGAAAGCTCCTTTGTCCACAAACATGTGTTGTGAAGATCAGACTGAGACAAATCTCAAATTTATTTCAACTAAACCAGGAACTGAACCACACCTGAGTCTCATTACATTGATGGAAACACTTCTGAACACATGGACTCTGATTTGACCTTGTGACTTGTAATCCTTGAGGTGCACCCCACTGATATGTACTATTGGCTCATTTTCCTGAATAAACAGTACTATACTATTTCCTTTATTTAACTGGGTTTCTTTGTCTACTTTGTAGAAACCCACACGTCCAATCCTGCAGGTCCTCATAATGACTCCCCTTATTTCCTCTACCCACTGTGGATTACTATGACCTGTCTCTCGGTTGTCCTGCTGCTGCTGCTGCTGCTCGGGTGTCTTCATATCAGGAGAGGTACATGTGCAACTACAGTTATTTCCTGAAAAAGAGAATGCACCTGAAGGTATTGATGATATTTGAGCTGATGTTTTTGAGACAGATTTGAGACTGAGACTCCTCCGGTTGCTTCTCTGTTCCCTCAGTTTCCTCAACATCAGCTTCGCGTTCGGATGAAGACAATCAAACTGGTGAGGACAGATCTGATGTGTCTGGCTCCTTTTACGTCAACAGTGTTTCTTCAACCTGATCAATTATTCTGATCAGAGTATGATCAAAGAGTATGAGTAAAGATGACAAATAAAATTATCTGATCAGATACACTATATTACCAAAAGTATTCGCTCACCCATTCAAATGATCAGAATCAGGTGTTCTAATCACTTGGCCTGGCCCCAGGTGTATAAATTCAAGCACTCAGGCATGCAGACTGTGAAACAAGACATTTGTGAAAGAATGGGCCGCTCTCAGGAGCTCAGTGAATTCCAGCGTGGAACTGTCATAGGATGCCACTTGTGCAACAAATCCAGTCGTGAAATTTCCTCGCTCCTAAATATTCCACAGTCAACTGTCAGCTCTATTATAACAAAATGGAAGCGTTTGGGAAAAACAGCAACTCAGCCACGAAGTGGTAGGCCACGTAAAGTGACGGAGAGGGGTCAGCGGATGCTGAAGCGCATAGTGCAAAGAGGTCGCCGACTTTCTGCACAGTCAATTGCTACAGAGCTACAAACTTCATGTGACCTTCAGATTAGCCCAAGTACAGTACGCAGAGAGCTTCATGGAATGGGTTTCCATGGCCGAGCAGCTGCAGCCAAGCCACACATCACCAAGTGCAATGCAAGGCGTCGGATGCAATGGTGTAAAGCACGCCGCCACTGGCCTCTAGAGCAGTGGAGACGCGTTCTCTGGAGTGATGAATCACGCTTTACCATCTGGCAATCTGATGGACGAGTCTGGGTTTGGAGGTTGCCAGGAGAACGGTACATTTCAGATTGCATTGTGCCAACTGTGAAATTTGGTGGAGGAGGAATTATGGTATGGGGTTGTTTTTCAGGAGCTGGGCTTGGCCCCTTAGTTCCAGTGAAAGGAACATTGAATGCTTCAGGATACCAAAACATTTTGGACAATTCCATGCTCCCAACCTTGTGGGAACAGTTTGGAGCGGGCCCCTTCCTCTTCCAACATGACTGTGCACCAGTGCACAAAGCAAGGTCCATAAAGACGTGGATGACAGAGTCTGGTGTGGATGAACTTGACTGGCCTGCACAGAGTCCTGACCTGAACCCGATAGAACACCTTTGGGATGAATTAGAGCGGAGACTGAGAGCCAGGCCTTCTCGACCAACATCAGTGTGTGACCTCACCAATGCGCTTTTGGAAGAATGGTCAAAAATTCCTATAAACACTCTCCTCAACCTTGTGGACAGTCTTCCCAGAAGAGTTGAAGCTGTAATAGCTGCAAAAGGTGGACCGACATCATATTGAATTCTATGAGTTAGGAATGGGATGGCACTTCAGTTCATGGAATGAGTAAAGGCAGGTGAGCGAATACTTTTGGTAATATAGTGTATATCAAAATCAAAAATATCAATCACAATAGAACTTTATTGACAAAGTGGTTCTGTTGCTGTGGAGCATAAAGGGAAAAGGACAAAAGGGAATTCATTCATTCATTCATTCATTCATTCATTCATGTTCTGTAACCGCTTGTCCCCTGGAGGGTCGTGGGGGTGCTGGAGCCTATCCCAGCTGTCATTGCTCCCAATGACCCCGGACAGGTCGGGAATTAATTCTAAATCTTGAATTAAATTTTAAAAGAATGGAAACTTTGTCAGTATTTCACTGTTTCTTTTTCAGTTGCAGTCTCTGGAGGTGACACAGATGATCCGAACACCGTGACTTATGCGGTCGTAACTGCAAAGCGCGGAAAAGGTCGGCTTATTATTTTAATTCACATCTTTAATACAACCTGAACCACAACGAGTGCTGTAATGTAGAACTTTGGTCTTACTTATTGGCCTTGAGAACGTGGTACATTTCATGTCCGTATTTAGGTCGGCCTTACAAGAAGACTTGAGAGTGGCAGTTGAGATAAATTGCGAGCCTTGTTACAGTACAAGGGACGGGTTACGTCTTATTTTTGTTTCCTCTGCCTCTGCTTTGTACGTGCCGTTGTTGTTTTAGACACGGTAGATGCTGCTGATAATTCAGGCCTCTGCTTAAAGTCAAACCACAAAGAGAACAGGGTAAGAGAGTTCATAAACCCAGTCAGCCTGTCACTATGACTATTTATACATGGACTGTTTTACCTTGATCAGTGTTTCAGTGTCTTTTCTCCACTTCAGGTGAAGCTCAGTCCTCGCTGCAACCGATTTACTCCACTATAGCCATAAATGAGAAGATGCATCATGATTTTTTTTCATGCACTCGTCAATTTTTGTGATTTCGATCTAGTTTGTCTCCCTTCAGACTTGTGGAGAGAAAACTAAAACAGAATGCACATTTAGTTGATTATTTTAAAGCATTCATACTGAAGATTAATGCAAACTAGAAAATTCCCGCGGAAATTTTTGAAGTGCCGAGTGGGCTGTTGCCGGGGTTGTGTATTGAAAAAGCACACCTCAAATAGTAATTTTTAACATGTATATTTACACACATGAGCCACTAATTCTACCATTAGCCACAATTGTTAGCAATTAGCATGTCTTTACATGCAGTCAAGCATTAGCTGCTAATGTTAGCAATTAGCATGTCTTTACGACCATGAGCAGCTAGCACGCTGGCTGCTCTTGGTAGTAAAGCATTAGCCACTAATGTTAGCAATTAGCATGTCTTTACTAAGTAGCATGTCTTTACTACCATGAGCAGCAGCTATAACAAAAAGCACAACTCAAATAGTCATTTAAGGCCTGGTTCCTACTGACAGGATGGGTGTGAGTTTGATGTCATGCAGGGTACAACAAACCAAACAGGATGAGGAGGATGCAGTAGGCCTGGCTGAGAGAGAGAGACACTGAGAAGGGTCGTCCTTTATGCTTCGCCTTCTACAAACTGAAGGACAGGTACAGGCAGCAGAGCCCTCCCAGCTCCACCTGAAAGCCAGCATCAAATAAGGAAGAGAGTGGGACGGATCGTCACACCCCCACCTTTAAGAGGGGTGTCCTCACTAGGATCCCCAGACAAAGAACGAGCAAATCGTAATAATTGATCGTTAATCATAATAATTTTAACAATAAAACTCATTACTCCTACCTGAGCAATAGTTGAACAGTTTACGGCACAGTCTTACAGTTAGAAAAACATTAATATTAAACTTAACACATCCAGGCTGTAACAAGGAATCAGCGATGAAGTGAAGACCTTCAAACTGTCCTGTTAGTCCAGCTCTTTGTCTCATGTTGGACGTCACTGCAGTCTGTCTGGATCAGCTGGAGGAAAACTATACGCAGACAAATAGACATTAAGATTAAGATTAAGTGTCTGTCGGCCAAGTATACTTGTGTATACAAGGAATTTGGTCTCTGCAACCGTGAATTAGTGAATTAGTGAACACACACAAAGCACACAGTGAGGTGAAGCACACACTAACCCGGAGCAGTGAGCTACCATGCTACAGTGGCGCTCGGGGAGCAGTGAGGGGTTAGGTGCCTTGCTCAAGGGCACTACCGGTCGGGGGTTCAAACCGGCAAACCGGCAACCAGCAACCGGCAACCCTCCGGTCACAAGCCCAAAGCGCTAACCAGTAGGCCACGGCTGCCCCTGTCATGTCAAATAATGTTATGTAACATACTGAATATAACTCTTATGAGTGTTCAACAGCTCATTATTTATTTAATTAAAAATATCATATTATATTAAATTACTCCAATTATTTATATATACTGTCATTAATGTTGTTACAAGCCATAAACGTTTCCTACTTTATGTGGTGGAATAATATATTTTTCAGTTTGACACAGTTTTAGTGGCTAACCCCACTAGCCTCCGCGTTAGCTCGCGGCTAACTCCCGCGGCTAACTCGCGGTTAAGTCCCGCGGGTCCGCGGTTAAATCCCGGTTAGCTCGCGGTTAAGTCCCGGTTAGCTCGCGGTTAAATCCCGGTTAGCTTGCGGTTAGCTCGAGGCTAGCTCGCGGTTAGCTCGAGGCTAACTCCGCGGTTTAGTCCGCGGCGGTTAGCTAGCTGCTAGCTCCGCTAGCTCGCTAACATACATGAGCTATGCTGGAAGGCTAGCCTAAGGCTAAAACATTGGGCAGCTAGTAGTTAACTTCTATTAACAGTTCAGCTATGTTGGGCACAAACACTTAACATATAAATAATTCTAGAAACTCACTTACCTAATAAAGTGATAGCACCAACAGAGGAGGGAGAGAGAGAGAGAGGGAGAGGGAGAGGGAGGGGGGGGGGGGGTCATGGAGTGTTCTGTCTCCCCATTGTAACAGTCTGAGAGTCCCTAATGTTTTGTCAGTCTGTGTCTGTAATGCTATAGTGGGGGGGTTGGAGTGGGGGGGTCATAGTGTCAGGTTCTGGCTCCCTACTATAGTCCTGTAATGGGTTTAGGGGGTCATAATGTTTTGGCAGTCTGTGTCTGTAATGCTTAAATGGAGTGGAGGGGGGGGGGGGGGGGGTCATAGTGTCAGATTCTGGCTCCCTACTATAGTCCTGTAATGGGTTGAGGGGTCATAATGTTTTGGCAGTCTGTGTCTGTAATGCTATAGTGGGAGGGGGGGTGGGGGGGGGTTGGAGTGGGGGGGTCATAATGTCAGGTTCTGGCCCCCTACAGTACTGCAGTAATGGTTTGAGGGGGTTTTAATGTTTTGGCAGATCCTGTTATCCACTGAGAACTCTTTTCCCGCCACTCGGGTCTGGTTGTCATGGCTACCAGGGTCAACTGCTGCTCCTTCTCCTTCTCCCTCTCACCTCTGCCTGAGTCTGAGGGAAAGTGCAGACTAGGATTTGCCCTCCGAACAAATGCTTGTATCTCAAAAACTACAAGTGCTATCGAGAAAACAAACACATCGTGAGCGTCAGCCAAGGGTTTTCTACAATTTAGTGTTGTTGCCACGCGCGTACTGCCAAAATTGTGGCCGTAGTCGTTTTGGAAAGAAAGTATGCGACACGAAAAATCGTCGAGAAATCCCTCTCGATTTCCACATACACACACATGGGGAAAAATTCGAAAAGCTGTCGCCGCACTCCTCGCTCAGAGGAGCCTCCAGTCCAAACCGTACGTCCCACACATATCAAACCAACACCATCTTAAAGCCAACAAAAATCCCTACGTTTTTATGTATATTTTATCTCTGTACCTCAAAAACTGTGGCCACCACGTGAGATTGAACCTTTTTTTTTCAGAATATCACCGAAACTCTGAAGCTAGAGTGACAGTTAGAGTGGGCCATAGAGCCCCATTATAAACGCTGATTTTTAATCTTTTTCCCCAAATTTCACCAAAACGTAAACTGCGACCCTGACCAAACCGTAAAAGGTATCGAAACGCCGTTTTCAGGACGAGAAAGCTACACTTCCCGTGCCTCGTACAAACTTCCAAGCATTTTTCTACTACAAAGCATGGCCGAGTAATCGCTCGACAAAGCCAAGCTGGAAATTTTGGAATGTTGCCGCTTTTTTCGGGCTTCTCCATTCATTTCAATGAGAAATTTCTCGTGGTTTTTCGCGAATAAATTCGCGAAAAACTCACGAATCCCTTATAAAAGTAATAGCACGGGATTCGGGATCAAAACACACGTTTTGATATATCATGTGTTGGGGTCCTCTCGCTGGTTCGGGCCGCATTCTTCGGCGAAAAAGGGCGGAAAATGAATAATAAAACTGCAAAGAAACACGCAGAAGATTAATAGTTGCCTCGTGCCTATGGCACGAGGCACTACTCCCATAGCTGCTAGCTATGGGAGTAGTGCCTCGTGTCATAGGCACTCGGCACTAATAAGCAAACCTATAATTTGCATAACTAAACTTTAATTTGCACAATTAGACCAAACCCTTAATGAGTTCATTAACAGTGAATTAATAATACGCTAATGGTGCTACAACAGGTAATAACACAATGCAGCCATCTTGTAATGAAAGCCAGCTTTGCACTAATATGTAACATGCCTTGGTGGCACTTTTTCGTGGAGAGGTACATGTATGGACAACAGTCACAAGGAAGAAAGTTTTATTTTTACTAGAACTTTTGTAGAATAGGTGAATTTTGTGGTATTTCTATAAACTATATATTCAGTGGCATCTCTGTACTTGATATCATTCCTATCAGGGTCTTTGCTAGTGTCTAATCTAGAAGACATTTATGTTTTCAAAGGTTTCTTTATGGAAATAGCACAAAGAAATAGCACGAGAAATCCAAGTCGCACCTATCCATAGAGACCAGGGTCATGTATATCAACCAGATCGTTAGAAAGTTTAATTATCCTGAAAATAATCTGGTGAGAAGTTGTTCTTGATCAAAGTCTTCTTTTTAAAAGATCAACTTTCCTGTGACTTGTTTCCAAAGCTGCTGTGAACCCAAGGTCAGCCAGAGACTCAAGCCCAACAAAGCAGGAAGCCGTCTACTCCACTGTGATGATGGTGAGGCCGCTGCTCTCTCTGAACCAGTTTGTTTAAACATGAACAGCTTAGTTTGATATTTCAAGTTTCTGTACTTGAGGCCGGAGATGTGTTCTCAATCTTGAAAGCAGATTCATAAATGATACTGTAAACTCTAGGATGTTCATCTTCTTGGACATTTAAGATTTTTAGTCTGTACAGCAACATAATAAGTCCTGTAAAATATGAGCATATGTGTGATATTTTATAATATTTAACTGTATGTTTGGTCCCAAAAAGCCCACCTGACTGAAGGAGGAAGGAGTCTGCTTAAAGCTGTGCCGAGCATCCACCACAGAATAAGTGCTGAAATTGTATCTATATTTATATGTCTGACATGATTTTATCCTCTGAATTGATTCTCCAACACATTATAATGCAGCATTTGTCATATCTTAATTAAATCAATAAATAATGTAAATAGAATAAAGTTATCCCAAACTTGCCAGTATCGTTTTGACTCAGCAATGACTTCAAAAAGCTCAACATTACTCTCACTACACTGTAAAACATTTCAAGTCAGTAAAACAAAAGTTCACCTTCTGCCTTAAAAATATAAGTTACAACTAACAATCATTTCAACTTGATTCTATGAGTTAAAATACCTTATTAAGTCACATTGTCCATTGAAGGAAACATTTTATCTCATCGAGTGAACTCACAGTTTATCACTATTTCTACTCACATTTCCAAGTTAAGATCAGATAAAGATAAATTCATATCAGCTGCCATTTTAAGTCTGTTTCCAGAAATGTAACATTTATTTTATTTAGGTCATCTAGAGAGGAGGAAATTAAAATTTTATTCACCAAAAACAGTCTCTGTGGAATGAATTCCTGGTAGGGAAACGGCTTCTAAAATGCCAATATTTTTTGCTGATGTTTTTTATAGTAATATTAACAGTATTCAAATAATATCACCTTTCCTTCTCCTCCTCCATCACTTTTCTCAACTCAGATCTGAAGAGATGAGTCAAATGAACATTGACCACACAGACAAAACTCACAAGAAGTCAAGACAATGGATTACTTTAAGTTTAATAGGGTTAGGGTTAGGGGTCGGGGTTAGGGTTAAATTGAGTTCAATATTAAAAACATGTTATAGCTACTGGAGTTAAAGAGAAGAAACATGTTTACATAAGTTAATGGGGCTGTAATGTTTGCACATTCTTAAGAAGTACAGCGTCTCGGTGTTACATTTCTATGCAGATGATACACAGTTTTACCTGTCATTGAAACTGAACGATATGGATTGTTTAAACCTTTCTAAATTTCAATGAAAGTAAAACTGAGGTCATGATTTTTGGAGCTCGTGGCACCTGCGAGGCTCCTCATACAGATTTCACTTCCCTGCATGCAATTAAAACCTGGCCTTTGATAATAGGCAGTGAGTTGAAATTGGAAAAAAAAAAAACAGATAAATGCACTGCAAATGCAATCCATTTTTTATTTTTTTTTTACAGCTGAAGTTCTTATCTCATCCTGTCTTGACTGCTGTAATGTCCTCTATCCTGGTGTTAGCAAGGACTCTGTCATCCTTGCAGCTGCTGCAGAACGCTGCACTTCTTGGTATGTTTTTGGATTTTATTTTAACATTTGCGTAGCTCTCTGATCTACCCTACAACCACAGTACCTATTCAGGTCACTCAGGACCTGCAGACCAGTGGTTGAGAAGGCCTCTCAAACCTCCTGCTGTATTTGTTAAGAGGAGACTTGTCACCCTCTATTGGTTTGTGTTTGGCTGTTTCTTTTTTTTTGGCCTCAGGTGTGTAGAGTTGAGCTGCTGATCGTTAGCTGGGACTGGGCTGCCATCTCACCTGCTTCTCATCTTCCAATCAAGCCAAACCCTACTTCAGGAATTTCCACTCTCCCCCTGCTCACCAGGGGCCTCATGTACGAAGGTTGCGTGCGTACAAAAACGTTACGTACGTACTCACGGAAAAGTTCAGATGTGTCAAGAGTGAAATGTCCGGGAACTTTGTGCGTGCTTACGCCAACAACGTGGCTGGCGTACGTTGGATTCTACAGATCTGTAATTATATGAGTGGATACAAAAGCATGCGCAAAGTGGTGCCGAAAATATCGTTAACAACAATGGCAGCTTTAGCGTTATTAGAAGATATCGCAAATGGTCCAATAAGAAGAGAGCGTGTATTCAGAAACAGAGATGATTTACTGGCAAATAATGACAACTGGCTCATCAGCCGCTTTAGGTTCCCGAGGGCAATCCTTCTGGAACTGTGTGCAGAGCTGCAGCCGGCATTGGAGTGCCACACAGCGAGGAGCAATGTGTTGCCTGTGTCCGTACAGGTACTGACCACACTGGGGTTCCTCGCAACCGGGGCATTCCAGAGGGGACTGACCAACCGATTGGGACTGAGCCAGTCGACCCTGAGCAGAGCCATGCCAGCAGTGTGGGACGGAGTTATCCTCATGTCAGTCAGGTATATCAGATTCCCATACAATGCATCTCAACAGGTCAACATTAAAGAGCAATTTAAGAGACGGTTTAAGAGATTTAAGAGACGGTTTTCTGAATGTAATCAGAGCTATCGACAGCACACACATTGCTATACAAGCGCCATCGCATGAATTTGTAAATGTCAACAGGAAACATTTTCATTCATCAATGTACAGATCATACGTGATGCGCAAATGCAAGTAACCAACATTGTGGCAGTGTGCCAAAGAGGACATTTTTGCGCATCTCCACTCCAGTGAGTAGCGTCTCCAATTCGCTTTCTGTGAAGTTCTTCTTTTTTCCCGTCTTACTCATTCTTATGTTTTCGTTTTCTGATCGCGCAGAGAGGGGGATCTCAGGTGCAGGGTCAATTTAAATATAATTTGCATATTTAAAAGGGGTGTGGACATGGAGTTGCATATTTAAACGGGGTGTGGACAGGGAGGGATCGGGTACGCTCGACTGGGATGTACAAAGAAAATGTGCTTCTAAATGCTTCTAAATCTGAGCGTGCGCCACGTTTTAGAAGGAAATCCACGCAAGTCTTCGTACATGAGGCCCCAGTTCTTCAGTTTATGCCCGTGGTAGCAACATTAGAACCAGCAATAGTCGCTTGGCCTATTTCATTTTTGCTCAGTCTAAATAACCAGCTTCTCTTTGCTTCAGGTGCAGCCCACGCTCCAGCCTTTGCTGCCAGCCGTCTCCTCCTGATCTTTTTGTTTCTGTTTGGAACTCTGCCAGAGCTTTGTTTTCATTAAAGATGATCCTTGAGCCTGAAAACTTGAGTCCCATGCCAAGGTTCTTTCCTTTGAGTTGTTCACACCCCAACAGTATTACTGTTATCTTTTAGCTTCATCTCTCGTCAAAAAAATCTCAAATCTGATTAAATACATTGATACAATACATAAATACAACAGCAGAACTCTAATTGAACATTATGAACTTTTATACCTGCTGCCATGTTAAGGCTCATTGAGACTACTTCAGGACTAGACGCCGTAACTTACGTACGGAGCCTACGCCGGTGCGAGCCATCTGGCTCTGTAACAACTCCATCCAAACACTATCCGGCGCTGTGTCTTTTTTACTACAGGTACGGCTACTGCATCAAATTGATCAAATCAATTAGCATCATCTCACACATTTTTTTACAAAGTTGAATAAAATGCACAAATATCGGTCTGTAAATGCAAAAGTATATTCTTTATTTTTAAAGATTTGGACACATGTGTCCACATTCAAATTTCCATCTGAATTTTCTTCTGTTGATTGTAGAAAACAAGTAGACTTGTTCCATAGAATCTAAAATACTGACCTCATCCTGTAAAAGTCTTTTAAACGAACCAACGTTCACATCAAACTTGACTAATCCAATAAAATGGAGCCAAGTGTTTCCAGAGACTTTCTCTGCAGTGTGTGGTTTCTGCAGGAAGATCTGAGTCGTGCTGTTTCTCATCTAGAATGTTTGCTGTTTGATGGATTACTGAACTTTATTGAAGGAGTTCAACTGGGAAATATTTCACTGGAAAGTGACCTGGACTCTGTCTCCAGGCTTCCAGGACTTCAGATCCGTCCACTCCAGTCCACCAGCTACACCATAATACTCATGATCATAGTCTGGATGGTATAACTGTAAATGTAGTAAACCCAAAGGTCACAGAGTCACAGTCAGAAAATAATAATTAGAAAAACTGAAGGAAAAGTAAGAAAATGGAAAATAGAACAACATCAATGAAACATCTAGAAAGACTCACATTAACAATCTTTCCAGCCTTGAGTTCCATTGATTGATCAAATGTGTATGTGATGGGTTCTCCATTGTTGATCTGTACTTTTAACTGACGTCCTCCCAGTGGTTGGTCCTGCAGGATGGAAATGAAAGACAAGAAGAAGAATGAGACACAGAGACAGGAACAAATGAATGTTGGTGTCTATTAAATCTGTTGCATCAATATTTTCTATGAAAAAATAAAGAAAATAGATTTTGACACTTAAAGCAACATCACCTGATCAGACATGTTTCTGAGACAGATATAGTTGCACTTGGGATCAACGAACACAGTGATGTCTCCTGACGTCTCCTGACTGTCTGAGCTGCTGCTGTTCTGCTTTGTCAGAGAATTATGAAGATGTGTTAGTTCAGGTTTGATTTCCTCTGACTGGGAGGAGACGACATCCACAGATTAGTCCTTTCACATCAGTCAGCTTCATGTTCTATCAGTCAATCATTCACATAACTTTTCATCATCAAACATCAATCTGATAAGGAGGTAGGACCTAGAACATGAAGAGGTTTATAAACCAATAAAAGACAGACAGCCAATGAGGAGTCTTTCTGGTCTTAGTCATCATCCATGTGTTCTTATATGTTATGTTGTCTTGTGGAGAGGAGGTAGAGCCCAAATGTAGACACCAGGGGAGGCAGGAAACAAAAGAACTTTACTGAAAACTGAAAAAAGATGGAACAGGAAGAGTTGCAGGGTATACAAAACCACAAATCCAAAAACAGGTAAAATCCAAAAACCACCAACATCAACCTCTGTGGAACATGAAAATGATCCGAAGATTAAATTACAGTGTTCCCTCACCACTCTGCTGTTTACTTTACGTGGAACAGCTACTTCGTAGGTTTTTAATTCATACATATCTATTTTTTTATCGCAGAAATTTTTCTATATCGCAGGAAAATACAGGCAATAAAATCGCATTATCCTGCGCATACACCAAGCGTTCAGCATCCTGCCTTGTCCATTTCACCTTGTGATCTTGCTGCGCGTAGTGTTTCTGTGACAGTGTTCCAGTTAATTAATTTACAACCCTACGATGCCTCCCTTGTTAAAATTATTACATATATTTTTTTTGTTTTTTTTTTAATCTGAAGGACGTATTCATAGAAAATATTTTAGACTTGTATATCTGGACTCTGGATTTTTCTCTGGATGTTGTTGTTTCTGATGAGAATGATGTGTGTGAATAAAATACTTCTCTCTCCATGTCTATGAACTTCTTCTTCACCTCATCTTTTATCATCTCCAGCTCTTTGTTTCTGGTCTCCAGCTCCTCCTGCAGCTGCTGATTCTCCTCTTGAAGCTTCTTGTTATCACCAGTTAGTTTTTCCACCTGAGGAGAGAGAAGACAGAAAGAGGAGATGAGATTAACAACAGACCTCCTACATGAATGTTGCCTTATTGTTTCTTCTCACTCAAAGTATGGTTTATGGCTTAATGTTTTATCCCTACACATCAAATACCTATGGTTTGTGTGTTGATAAGCCGTTTTACATTCAGTGTTTTTATGAGAAGCCTAATAATTATCTCATTTTGTGCAGTTATTCTGTTACAAAAGCATTATTATTTTTGTTTTCAATAAAACTGTAATTGTGCAAACAAATGAACAAAACACTGCAATCACATCCACACAAGCAAAAACAGAACCTAACTCAGTAAACAAACAGTAGAAATGTCCTTAGTGCATATTAGCACTGAGAAAAATCAGATGCCTCAGATTTGATGGGCTGATGGGAATTCTCTGCTTGAGTCTTGTCACATATGGTTTATATGAGACAGAGTAATGTTGATGGTCATGGTAGTTTTCAAATTGATTGTTTTGGATCAATAAAGATGGAACACATGGAGAAAGGTTAACTGAGGAGGTTCAGAGATACAAACATTTGTACGACTCGTCTTTGTTGAAATTTCGGCAAAAGTTTCAGTCGCCATTGTTGAAAGTGAAGCAGGAAGTAGAAACAAAACAGAACCCGACTGGCTAAAAAGACACAGCGCTGACTAGTGTTTGGGTGGAGTTGTTACAGAATGAGACAGACTGACGAGGGCATAAGTATAAATGACTCACACCTATGTAGGCTACATACGTAGGTTACAGCGTCTATGTCCCACAGTACCATAAATGAGTCTTGGCTGTTGCCGTAGCTACGGTGTCAAATTGATGCAGAAGCCTAAAGCACCTATGAGTGTTATGAAAGATGGCATTAAATATTATGTGATTTGATTTGTAACTCAGTCAGCCACAGCTTCTCTGTCCTCACATCATGGTATGATCCTGAGGCCTCACATGTGATTGGACACATGGTGTGACCATCAAAACAAAGTTCTGCAGTGATGAACAGCAAAAAGAAAAAAAACATAGTGTGGAGCCAGCTCTGATTGGATGGGAATCGGCTCTTTCGATCATGACACATCACTACTTGGAGTAGAAACTTATACCATAAACATTTTTCTTCTGTATCCTAATGAAGTAAATTTCTTTTTGTAACATCATTATCAATATTTAACAGCACCACAAGCTAGTAGGCTTTAGAGTGTAGGAGCTCTAATGTGGTCAGGGACACAAGTTAATTTGGATATTTCCATCAACACCAACAATCAATTGTATATCTCCACCATAGAAGGAGATATACAGTTAGATTTAAATGTCTTCCTTTGCTCTTGTCTGTTTCTATTTCTCCATGTCAGACTTAAAACATATTTGTCATTTGATCTGAAGGAGGTATTGATATGAAGAATCTACTTTGAACGATGTGTGTGAATAAAATACTTCTCTCTCCATGTCTATGAGCTTGTTCTTCACCTCATCTTTTATCTCCTTCAGCTCTTTGTTTCTGGTCTCCAGCTCCTCCTCCAGCTGATGATTCTCCTCTTGAAGCTTGTTGTTATCACCAGTTAGTTTTTCCACCTGAGGAGAGAGAAGACAGAAAGAGGAGATGAGATTTATAATACACCTCCTTCATGAATGTTGTCTCATTTTTTCTTAAACTTTTTCTCATGTGAAGCAGTAAGACGCAAAGAAAACCATCCTTCTTGGGGTTCATGGGATCTTAGGATCAGTTCCAGAGCAGAGAGCCTTTAAAATCTGTCTTCCTGCTCTTAGTCAGCATCCATGTGTTCTTAGTCATGTTTCTAATGTGAGCCTCAAACCTGAGATCTGACTCAAAGTTTATTCCCAGTGCTTCCAGTTTCCTGCTGAGTTTCTGTCTCTGGTTTCAGAACCAATGAGCAACACTTCAGTTTCAGAAACATCTCTGCTGTCCATGATCTGATAGAAAAGATGAAAATGATTTGATGATTCTCAGGTGAAAGAGACAAACCTCAGTCTTCAGTTTCCTCTTCAGAGTCTCCACTTCTTTCTCAGCTCTTTCTCTTTTCTCCTCCTCCTCTTTGAGCTTCTTCTCCCACTGAGAGTGAAGTCACATAAAGAGACATGATGAGAAACATTTATTTTTATTGAGGAACATGAGAAACTGATTTGGTTAAAAACTACTTCCTTATTATGGAATTAAAAGATTTGCATTAAAGATCAACCTCTGTTCAATGTTTCCAGCTCCTTTATTTCTCTCTGATATTTCTCTTCCTGTTGCTTTTCATAATTGAGCTTTTTTTTTTTTTTTAATTCAGTTTGTTGTTGTGCTTTTAGTTTCTGTTATTTGGAGGAATTGAATCAATATTTGTGTCATTTATTGTTCTGATTTATATGAACTAAATAGTTGTCTGTGTATTTTTTTCATTTAATAAACATCTGAGTGTTGATGTTTCTGTGAGTTTGTTCTTCTCTCTCCATGTCTATGAGCTTGTTCTTCACCTCATCTTTTATCTCATTCACCTCTTTGTTTCTGGTCTCCAGCTCCTCCTCCAGCTTCTTCTTCTTCTCCTTTAGTTCATTCATCTGAGTAAAAAGGAGGTGAAGTCCAGATTGTTAACAGTCAGACAGTAACTTGTTCAGAACATATTCTCTATTATCTACTGTGTATATTTTAAATGCTGTTTCTTCCTGTAGTTCTATCATTTGACCTGTAGATGGAGCAGAGTTGTGTTTGTGTTTGTCAAACTCCACCAGTAGTTCATTAAGAACAGAGAACTCAGTCTCTCTGAGATTAGAGTCAAATATGTGAAGCTTTCTGTCACTGATCAAATCATTTCTTTGTCTGTTCATCCAGCAGGTGGTCTACATCATACCAGTCTATTCTAGTTAGGAGATAGGACAGAGTATTCTGGCTAGAACATAGTCAGACCTTCTGACCTTCTACCAAGCAGAGAGAAGATGTTGACCACCAACATCAACCTCCTTAGAACATGAAAATGATCTGAAGATTAAATTAAATAGAAACACACTGAAATGAGAACAAACATGTGGCTGGAAAAGAATCTGATAGAAACTACTAACCCCCTCCTCCTGTTTGTTGGAATCAGACCACTGAGAAGAATGAAGAGAGATCAGGAAAGATTATAAATGATGGACATGCAGATTGTATCATAGTTCTTATAATGTGATCACTTACCCAAGAAAACCAGGAAGACTTGGAAGCAGCAGCTTTGTTTTCCTCCAACTGGAAGAATTTATTAAAGTCAAATAAAATAGATTTTATCATCACTGATTCTATTTCTTCATGTCAGACTAAACAACACATTTGACATTTAATCAAGGACAAACTTTTGACTTCAGAGGTGGGGGGCACAAGTATTTTTAATAAAACTCCAATCTTTCAGTTCTCTGTGTTTTCTAGTAGTTCTTCTAGTTTTCTGCTACTTTTATGTTTAATGTTTCCTTTTTTGGTTTGACTGGTTGTAAAGCATGTAGCAAAACATTATCACCCAATTCTGTGTTTCACCTTGTTAGTCAACTTCACTCCACCTCAGGATGCACGACATGACATGTAAAATCACATTTGTATATATTGTATTTCTCCTTTTTTAATAACAATAATAATAATACATTTTATTTATCAGGACTTTCAATAAAACTAATAGACTTTACAAGATTATTGAGAGCTTTGTAAATGATGAGGAGGATCTTGAAGTGGATATGCTGCTTTACTGGAGCCAGTGAAGGTATTGCAGGATGGCTGGAACGCATTTACACTTTGACTTCTAAAGAAGTCTCTTATGTCCTTTTCTTTTTTTAGACAAGGTGGAGTGACAGCGGGGACGGCCAATCACACAAGAAACGGCAGAGCCAATGGAGGAGATTGTGGGCGGGGCTAAACTAAGGGAAACAGGCTTCAGCTTGAGTGCTTGACGTGTCTTTGTTTACTATAGTGACATTGTTTTAGGACGGTAAAAAGTGCAGGTGACATGGGTGCGAGTTAAAAAGATCCGAAGGTACAGCATGTTGAATGAATTATTATATTGAGAATGTTGTTTTATCACATGCTATACACAACTTAACCTCCATGCCTGTTTTTTAATAAGATTGTTTGTGGGTACAGTGTCTGTCACTGTTCTGCAATTTAAGAGAAGTAACAGGTTTGGGGGGAAGCAGTAGGCCTAACATTTAGTGACCTTTGGGTGTATTATAGCATGTTATTTTTTTTGCACAACAACATTGTGTGGGTTTTTTTATCGCTTGTAGTGGTATTTTACTGTATTGTCCTAAATGTATTGGTTTATTTTATATGCCGTCTTTCCTAGAGTTCTCCTATTTTAATGAAACCACGTGCTATGTTTAACAAATTGCTTTATTGCAAAATGGCTACTGTGTAGCCATAAGCCCCCCGTATGTTTTTTTTCTTTTTTAGTTGAATTCTATTCCGCAATAAACTTTTGTATTTTATAAGTTGTCAGCCTCCTGTCCTGGTCATTCTGGACACTTACCTGCCGGTAGTCACATAGATCGTGAGCCCTAACTACATCCACAGTAAGGAGCTATTTGAATCACTACACTTGTATATCTGGACTCTGGATTTTTCTCTGGATGTTGTTGTTTCTGATGAGAATGATGTGTGTGAATAAAATACTTCTCTCTCCATGTCTATGAGCTTGTTCTTCACCTCATCTTTTTTCTCCTCCAGCTCTGGTCTGTTTCTGGTCTCCAGCTCCTCCTTCAGCTGATGATTCTCCTCCTTTAGTTCATTGACCTGAGAGGAGGAGAAAACCTGCAGTTGTATCATTTCACCAGTAGATGGAGCAAAGTCACAGTTGAGTCTGAAGGTATCAGTGTTTTCAAATCATACACTGTAAAAAAAACTAGACGCCATGATGACTCCTTCAAAGTGACTGGCTGCAGTATAGGTCATGAGCCCCGCCCACTCACACCCACACTGACAAATAAATAAGTGCAGAGGTTTTGGTTTATTTTAAATACAAATAATCCAACATTTCTCTGTAACTAGTGGAGGTAGAGCAGAGCATCACCAGTGAGTCTAGAGGAAGTGTTGGCAGGTCATTCATAACGTGGCTTCAGTCTCAGACAGTACTGGTCAGACTCTAGATCAAAACTTAAACAAGATGGCGTCACCCGTATCCCCGGGATACTAGCGTCAGTTTGACCAATAGCAGGAAGGGGAGACATGTTGTCCATTTTTTTTTTACAGTCTATGGTTCCAGTTAGACACTTAAAATAAGGTCATCTAAGAAAATATATAAAAAAAGAACAGAAGTGTTTTGAGTGGTTGGTGTGTGTTTTTATCTCTACGTGTTTCTCCACCTCTTCAGTCTTGTTCTTCAGTTCTTCTTTGGTTTTCTGCAGCTCTTCTTCAATCTTCTCATATTTCTCTGTCAGCTATCAGACAGACAGATAGATGATGATCAGTCAGCAGGTTTACTGATGAAACTTTGTTCAAACTGATCAATCTAAACCTTTAATGTTTTACTTCTTGTCTCTTACATCTTTAGTTTGTGTCAGGAGCTTTTCTCCTCTTTCAGGTTCATCTCTGGATCTTTTCTTGGTTTCTGTGTAAAATCAAAGCAGCTGAATTCAACTATAAAAGACGTTTGCTGGTGTTTTAGATCATTAATGTGGTAACTCATCTGGAACTTACTGGTTGTATTTTGTCTCCACACAAAGAAGACACCTGCTAAAATAACCATGATGCTAACAGCCAAACCAGTGATGATGGGAACAGTAGAACTGGACGAGGACAAGAAGAAATCATCTGAAATGATAACACACAGAGTTACATGACATTTCTACACAATCACACACAAACTGTGTCAAACTAAAATAATCTCATGGTCCGTTTTCTAAGCGTGTTCTACCTGTAACATGTATGTGAGCCTCTCTGGTCTGGTTGATGTTGTTCTGTTGGACTCTACATGTGAAGCTGTTGTTGTGTCTCTTGTCCACAGTCACTCTGCTGCTGACAGTATAGAGGTCATCAGGACCTCTGACTGTCTCTGGAGGTCCAGCAGAGAGCAGGTTTCCCTCAGCGTCCAGCCACAACACCTCAGGCTCTGGATACCAGCCTGCAGACTCACACTGTAACACCACTCCTCCTTTGTCTTTGTCCATCCCTGATAAACTGATGACGGGTGAGGACACAAGAGCTGAAGTTGAGCACAAGGAAGAAGAAAGGTGTTTTTTTTAATCAATCTGAAATCCTTTTCTGGAGGTATACATAAACAATAAAACAACCCTAAAGATGCTCATCATGTCTTCACTCACCAACACGTAGCTGAACAAAAGTTTCCTTTCCCAGTGCTGGAATAAAACATCTGTACTGTCCCTCATCAGAGAATTTCACTTTGGAGAGTTTCAGTGAAATGTTTCCTTTCTTCAGCTCATCAATGAACAGAGATGTTCTCCCCTGAAACAGTTTGTGCTTTTTACCAACAAGTTCCTGTTGGGAGCGCCAAACATAAACAAATCTTGGGTCTAGATCTGGTCTCGTCCACTCTAACGTCAAGTCCATAGTGTCTTTGGCAGGCTGCAGGTGACATGGTAAAACCACGTCTTCACCAAGAGTTGCTACTATTGGCTGAGATGAACCAATCAGTTCAGACTGACCTGGAAATCAGAGAGAGTCTGTTTAAATTGTAAAGTTAGTTTATTTCCGCAGACTTGAAAACTGCCTGACAGAATCTGAGGCACCTGTCATGTCAGTTTGTGAGTTTTCTCTACATTTTTAGTCCAGTTTACCTTTGCAGACGTGTGTTAGGAAAAGATGGAAAACCAACACAGTGAGAGATGAGAGGTGAAAGGTACAGTGCAGTTCATCCATCTGGAAAAGAATCACGGAGCTCTGGAAGATAAGTGACAAGAAGATGATTGGGCCAAAAAATACACTGATTCATTGTCGAGTACCATAAGTATAACAGCAAACCAAAACTTACAAAAAAAACTTACAAAAAATAAAACACGCACAAATTAGTGCTGAATAAACAGACACTTAAAATCCATTCACTCATGGCTGCTCTTCACTTTCTTTCCATTTAGTGAGCTCCGGTTTAGTGAGATGGAGTAAAAAAAATCTGACAGTGCCACCGTGGCAGTGTCACACAAGAAATATTATATATAACAAACCATAAAGGCATTCAAACAGGATACACCAAGGATCAGTAGATGGGACCCTAACCCTGACCCACAATACATAATAAAAGAGCCAGTCAATGCCAGATGTATTTTAGGTTTACCAGTGGAGAGGTGGACTAACAGAAATGCCACATGTAAGAGTGCTCTCATGTAAAAGTCATCTCAAAACAGGTAAACCAGGGTTGTATAAGGAAGCAGAGAGGTCCAACCAACACTTTATTCTCTCAGTTTCAACAAAGCAGAATAAAAAGCCAGTGGGGCCACACATAAACAAAAAGAATATCCTAACCGATGTAGAAAAAATGTTGGAACAAAACTCCTCATTAATTGACAGTACAGTACGATCACTGACAGCAGCATTCCAGCCCCAACCCCCTCAAATGTGAAGGCTTTACTAAAGAATATGTCAGTTATTAGTATCAGCTACCTTGTTGGCACGATTAAACTTAGGTTTCCTGATAACTGCTTTAGTCACAGCCACTCTACAGAGGCATAAATAGATAGATGGAAGACAACTGAGAGAGATAAACAGGAGGAAATGATTCACATACCTGAAACACTTCAAGGAAATCAGGTGAAATTAAGACAGCTTCGGTGAGTGGTCAGTGTCAGGTGACAACCTGCAAGAGTACGACTGACAAGAGCGCAAATAGATGGAAAGCAACTGAGAAAGATAAGCAGGATTCACTGAAACAGGTTGGGTGAGTGCTCAGTGCCAGACGCTGACTGGCTGGACGCCCACACCCAGCAAGTCAACAATTAACAGACAGAGTCTCATACCTGTTCAACCTCTCACTTGGGGGAAAGGAGGACAAAAAGCAAGGGACTGTAGGACGGGGGGTGTCAGTTTACCTTCTTTCTGGATAATCTGAATAATGTGCAGTCTGTTTTTTCTCTTTAAAAATGTGCAATAACAAATCTCTATGTGTTTAAATGTGTAAAGGGGACAAACACTCTTGATAACAGATTTCCTGCTCAAAGGACCAAACAATATAACAATATCAATTTAAACTGTGAATATTATGGCTTTGTGTGATCACATTAGTGGTGGATCTGGTCAATTCATTAAGAGGTGTACCTTAAGATATAACACGTGTAATTCCCTTTACCTTTCCCTGAATATGGCCACATAAATCTGATCAGGCCTGGACTCTTGTCAAACATGTCAAGTTTCAGCAATATTGGACAATGTGTATGTGATTTACATCAACTTCTTATTTTTATGGCAAACACTAAAGTTAGAGGCAGTGTAACATCTAAACCGTGTGACAGAGACTTAAGCTTTTAATAAGTTTTTATCAATAACGTTTCCAAAGAGCAAAAATGTGAGGCTTAAAACAGGCAAGTGTTTAAAGATGTCTAACTCCATGTTGGTTGTACTGTTACTGAACTGTGGTGAGTAAAAATTACAAATCTGCGCTTTTACCAATCAAAGCAAAATGGCCGACTTCCTGGTGGTTTTAGTGTATCTTAGCATAACACACGTGTGTGTGGAATTTCATGACCATTAGAGAAATGTAGTTATGGGGCCTTATTTTATTTAATTTTATTGAACTCAATGGCAAACGCAGTAAAATAAAACATTTTCACCAGAACTTCCAGAATCTCAGAATAGTTTTTATGGCCACGTATGTTTGCACATTTGAGGAATTTGTTGTGGTGGTTGGGACAATGAACATGAGACTGAGCTCCATGAACTTTCCTGACCCTTTGAGCATCTTAAGTCAGAGTATATTCAGTAAACAAGAAAAAGACAATGCTACACTTCAGTTGGACCTAATGATTTGCTATTTATCTTTATTGTAATCTGTATTGAACACATTATGTGACTCTGATATACTGGATGACATTTGTTACAGAAAAACTGTCTTCTTGTTTAATTGTAAGACGCGCTATATTTACATGTAAACATGACTGACACCCATACATATTTACATGTAAATATGACTGACACCCATACAGTCAGCCATATTTACATGTAAATACAAATTTATGCTCATCATTATTGTGAAGTTTGTGGAGGATATGTATATGTGTAATTATTAGGGGTCCATGCAATGACATTGCAGGATATTGATTTTGTTGCAATTTTTATTCTTCTTCTTATAATAATAATGATTTCTCTTTTTCTGCGTAACTAAAGTGTCTGCCCAGGACAAACTGCAAGGGCAAAAGGCATCAAACCTGGTAACTTGATAGAAGTCTTAACATTTCACTTTGCCAAGGTGTCAATACACATGCCTGCAGATAGGTGGCGCTATAATAAGACAATTTTCGTTTTGCCTCATATGTCCAGAACTGTGTGCCCTAGAAACAAAATTCTTTCTCCTCCTGATTCCTTAGATAGCCCTGTGTCTGTGAAGGTTCTCAGTCATCCAGGTCATGGTATATCCAAAAAAGGTTCAAAAAAGGCAACTGGACTTGTAGAGTTTTTTGAGAAGACGTTTCACCACTCATCTTAGTAGCTTCTTCAGTTCTAGGCAAGGCAAGGCAAGTTTATTTGTATAGCACAATTCGTACACGAGGCAATTCAAAGTGCTTTACAGAAGCAGAAGAAATAAAAGCAGATTTAAAAGCATAGAACATAGAATATAGAAAACACAAAAGGAAATAAAAACAAATTATTTTAAATAAAATAATTACAGTAGTTGGAATCATAAAAGACTGATTTAAAATCAATAAAATAATAAAATGTGTCTAAGAAAAAGCTGCAGCAAATAACAATGTTTTCAAGCCTGATTTAAATGAATGAACAGTTGGTGCGGACCTCAAGTGTGCAGGGAGTGTGTTCCACAGGTGAGGAGCAGAATAACTGAAAGCTGCTTCACCTTGTTTGGTTCTAATTTTGGGAACACACAATAGACCTGTCCCTGACGACCTAAGGGGTCTGGATGCTTCATATGGAATTAGTAAGTCAACAATATATCTTGGTGCCTGTTACGTCCATTTGCTGAAACCAGCAAACAGATGAAAACACGACAATCAAGAAATTAAATGAGACTCAGTAGCAGTGAACAAAAGTGGTTTATTTGCTTGTAAACCACAGGTCTGCAAAGTATAATGAAGGTCACAAAGGTGGGGGAGGACAGGACAAAGTGGTTGTGCCAAATAAAATGAAATTAATATAACAAAACTAGGCCTGGCTAAACTTCCTCTAAAAAAGTAAAGCACAAACAAAATGCCTAACTGGCTTATCTAAAACAAAGAACTTCACCAAAACAATACAGCAGTGGCACAACCAATCAACCTAGTGTCTTTAACAAGTTTCACCTACGTGAATGCGTCATGTACAGGGTACCCCAAATTGACCTAGTCCACAAACCTCCCACCACATACCTTCAAAAACACAAGTCACACCGATCTCAAACAAAGGCAAGCAGTCAAAAAGCAAGAGAGGGAAGGCCTGACATGCTCTCTACTTAAAGAATAGCCTCCCTCATGATAGGCCGGCCAAGGATGGAGGGAACCAGTGAGCAGCAAGGCCTGCCTACACAGGTGAGGAGCAATCCTGCAGTGATCACCTGAAAAAAAAAAACACAGGGAAAGGGGAGGAGAGAAACAAAAACACACATCTTGCTGCCTGGCACGTAACACCCCCACCCATATAAGTCCAAACATAATGTTTAGAACTACATCACTCAATATAACTACTAAGCACGTGACAAGGCATCAGCCAGAACATTCTCAGAACCCTTTTTATGACAGATTTCTAGGTTGTAGTTCTGAATGATCAGGGACCAACGCATGAGACGTTGGTTGTGATTATACATCCTGGAGAGAAACACAAGAGGATTATGATCTGTGAATACCTGAATAGGCTTCACACTAGATCCGAGGTAAACCTCGAAATGTTGCAGGGCAAACAGCAGTGCCAGAGCTTCCTTTTCAATAGTGGAATACTTAAGTTGATGTTTGTTAAGCTTCCGTGAAAAGTAACTCACAGGATGAGCGATGCCCTGGTGGTCCTCTTGCAGAAGAACAGCCCCAGTTCCAACTGCACTGGCGTCAACTTCAAGTTTGAAAGGCAAAGAGAAGTCTGGGGCGGACAAAACAGGAGCGCAACACAGTAAACTTTTTAGACTCTCAAAAGACTGTCGACACTCACTGGACCACGTGAATGGTTTTGAGGGACTGGTTAAAGCGGTCAGCGGAGCAGCTACAGAGGAGAAGTTCTTGCAGAACCGGCGATAGTAGCCGGCCATTCCAAGGAAACGGCGCAACTCCCTCCTGGTGGTTGGTATGGGAAACGTAGCAATGGCAGAGATCTTGGCATCCACAGGACACACCTGTCCTCGACCAACCTGCTGACCAAGATAAAGAACAGTGCCTTTTCCAAATTCACATTTGGCAAGGTTGAGGGTCAGAGATGCACTGGACAGACGGTTAAAAACTTCCCTCAGTGTCATCATGTGACTAAGCCAGTCATCTGAATACAGAACAATGTCATCTAAATATGCTCTGCAGTTCGAAACGCCCCCCAGTACCTTACTCACTAGCCTCTGAAAAGTAGCAGGTGCATTACACAGTCCAAAGGGCATAACTGTGTACTGGAGGAAGCTGTCAGGGGTCACAAAAGCTGAAATCTCAGAAGCTCGCGGGGTTAAAGGAACCTGCCAGTATCCCTTTAACATGTCAAGTTTACTGACGAAGTTTGCTGGACCGATTTCATCAATGCAGTCTTCAATAAGAGGTAAAGGATGTGCGTCAGGTACAGTTACAGCATTTACCTTGCGGAAGTCGGTACAGAATCTTGGACTTCCATCAGACTTTGTATCCAGAAGACAAGGGGAACTCCATGGACTAGAACTTGGTACCGCAAATCCATTCTGTAGGAGATAGTCAACCTCTTTCTTCATAATTTCCCTCTTAGTGGGATTAACCCGGTATGCATGCTGTTTGATCGGTACTGGGTTAGTCAGAACAATGTCATGAGCTATGACAGAAGTTTGGGAGGGAATGTCATTGAACAGACCTGGAAAATCACAGATAAGTTTCTCAACATCACAACGCTGGTCATCAGGGAGATGAGACAAGTAGTGGGACAAATCAGACAATACCTCAGTATTACTGAGCCTTGCTCCCTGTGGTGTAGCACTGCGCATCACCAACCCATCATCACCATCACCGTCATCATCATCATCATCAAGAGAGCTCACCTTTGAGATGGAAGCCATAGGTGAGACAGCAGTCTGCACATCTTGGGCTGTGGATGACCCACACTGATTCTCTCTGGAGCAGTACTGTTTCATCATGTTGACATGACACATCCTGGACCGCCGCCTGCGGTCAGGGGTTTTGATGATATAGTTTGTGTCACTGACTTTTTTCTCCACAACATAAGGGCCAGAAAATTTAGTAGAGAGGTTAGAACCAGGAACAGGCAAGAGAATCAGAACTTTGTCACCTGGCTGAAATGAGTGGGCAGCGGCTCTCTGATCATAATGTTTCTTCATCTTCACCTGGGAAGAGGTCAGGGCATCTTTAGCTAAGGAGCAGGCTAGCTGGAGGCGGTTCTTGAGCTTGGCAACATACTCTGGAATATTGGTGACTCCTCCTTCTGGTGTAACCAGATGCTCCTTAAGGACCTTTAAAGGCCCCCGAACCTCATGTCCAAACACTAGCTCAGCAGGACTGAAACCTAGTGACTCCTGTACAGCCTCACGGGCAGCAAACAAAACAAATGGGACACCATCATCCCAATCCTTCTGAGACTGATGGCAGTGCTTGCGCAACATGGACTTCATGGTCTGGTGAAACCTCTCTAATGCCCCCTGGCTTTCTGGATGGTAAGGACTAGATGTTACATGGTTAATGCCTAGAGTCTTAAGAACCTGGGCAAACACCTTGGACTTGAAATTAGTGCCTTGGTCTGTTTGGACTACTCTCGGCAGACCAAACACTGTGAAAAACTTTACCAAAGCCTTGGTGACGACTGGAGCTGTTATTTTCCGGAGCGGGATGGCTTCTGGGAACCTGGTGGAAGCACACATCACTGTCAAAAGAAACTGATTTCCAGTCTTAGTCTTTGGCAATGGTCCCACACAATCAACAATGACCTTCTCAAATGGCACTCCCGTTACTGGAATGGGACAAAGAGGAGCAAGGGGGATAGCTTGGTTTGGTTTCCCAATAACCTGACACAGATGACAAGTACGACAGTATCGGACTACATCAGTCTTGAGTCCTGGCCAAAAGAAATGTTTCAGGACTCTGTTATAGGTTTTGGTCACCCCCATATGTCCTGACCATGCGTGATCATGAGCTAAGGACAGCACCTGCAAACGATAGGCCGTAGGCACAACGACCTGGTATGTTGCATTCCAGTTTGCATCCTCAGAGACATCACTAACCCAGCGACGCATCAACAGGCCGTCATCATAAACATAGACCACTTTCTTAAGTTTGGCTTCCTCTTGGCTAACAGCAAAAGAATGACATTTTGAAAGTGTGCTATCACCTTGCTGTGCTGCAATGAACTCCTCTCTGGTGGCTGGCAGGTTCACAACCTCTGAACTAGAAGAGGATGGATCAGCATCAGCAGGTTTGACCTTTACCTGATTTTTGGACTGAGCCATCAGCACATCAGGATCCTGCTCAGTAACCATAAAAGAGTCAGACAAGTCAAGACCGTATTTTTTTGATTGGGCTCTGGTTACCACACAAGCAGGAAAGATATCAGAGTTCTGGGTGGTTTTGTCAGACTCTAGGTTTAGATCAGGTCGGTCTAGTACCTCAGGGGCTGGCACAACTTTGTCTCCAGCTATGTCATTGCCAAGAATGAAATCAACACCTTTAATGGGCAAGGCAGGAAGAACAGCCACTTTAAATAATCCACTGATCAGAGGTGACTGAAGATGAACTTTGTGCAGAGGAGCAAGTATGAAACCCATTTCAACTCCCCGAACAACTGCACTTGATTGACAGGATGATTCAGATGTTAAAGGTAAGATCCCCTCTAGAATAATGGACTGAGCACCTCCTGAATCCCTAAGCACCCTTACCGACCGTTGATCTTCTGGATCCCCAGTTAGTGAAACAAAGCCCTCCGAAATAAAGGGTTTAAAACAGGGATCAGGTTCATCATCTTCAGCATCATCTTCTGACATTTCAGTGTCTGGAAGGGAAACTGTCTTAATCAGGCCCATGCCTTTCGGTTGTGAGGAGCTAGAGGAAAACTGCTGTTTACGCTTCAGAGAAAGACAATCAGCAATAACATGACCCTTCCTATGACAGTAGAAGCACTCACGAGTGTCACGTGGGGGTGACTGTGGTCCCTTAGCCTTTTCAAAAGTAGTATGACCAGAGTCAGGTCTCATGGGTCGAGACATTGAGACTCTGTCAGGGCGAGAGGATATAAACACATTTTTATGTGTTAGGACAAACTCATCAGCCAAGACAGCTGCTTTAGACAGTGTAGTCACTTTTTGTTCATTTAAGAAAATCACCATCTTCTCAGGCAAAGCATTCTTGAAGTCTTCCAACAACATCAGCTGACGAAGTGCTTCAAAACTCTTCTTGACATCACTAGCACCACACCACTTGTCAAAAAGAACTCCCTTCTCTCGTGCAAACTCAACAAAGGTTTGACCACTTGACTTTTTATGATTTCTGAATTTTTGTCTATAAGCTTCTGGCACAAGCTCATAGGCACGCAAAATTGTCTCTTTCAGCACATCATAGTCCAAACTGTTCTCTAAGGAAAGAGCTGACACAACTTCCTGTGCTTTACCAACCAGCTTACATTGAAGCAGGATAGGCCACATGTCCCTCGGCCATTCTAGTGCAGTTGCAATCCTTTCAAATGCACTGAAATAAGAGTCAACCTCTGTCTCTCGAAATGTGGGCACTAGGGCAATATTTTTACTGACATCAAAACCTTGTTTTTGGAAAACTGTTTGTGAAGGTGATAACTTCTCAGATGTGTGTGCCGTCATCTGTGCAGGGGAGATTCTCATGGCCTCTACCTCAAGCTGCCGTAGCTTGATTTCTTTCTCAGCCTCTATCTCTAACCTGCGAACCTGTAGTCTAAGATCATAATCTGCTTTACGCACGCTCTCCTTTTCCTGTGCCTCAAGCTGAAGGCGGGCTAAACGAACTCTCAACTTGGCATCGCCACTAAACCCATGACTCTCTGGGGAGAAAGCTTCAAAACGAGGCAACGTTGCAGGAGGAATCTCATGGACAGCCTTATCTCTCAGAGGTGTGGCTTGTGCGGCTTGTGCAACCTGCTGTCCTTCATCTAAAACAGAGAAAGCACCTGGTCCAGCCAAGTCTGGAGAAACCTCAGCCCTTGACTGAACAGAGTCACCAGGGTCTGTAAGGACCTGTAACTCCATTAGCTTTTCTCGTACTTTATTTTTGATTTCCTTTTTAACACCATACTTCTGTACAGTAATGTCAAAGTGTGCTGCAATACACAACAAATCTTCCTTGCGACATGAGTCAAGTTTTTCAAAACTAGGATCATCAATAAAGTCCTGCAAACTAAAGCTCATGTTTACTCACAATGCCACAACCACATCAACTCATCAATTTTGATTGTCATTGCTCAGGAAAAAGGATCCCGGACGAGCCCCCAATTGTGTTACGTCCATTTGCTGAAACCAGCAAACAGATGAAAACACGACAATCAAGAAATTAAATGAGACTCAGTAGCAGTGAACAAAAGTGGTTTATTTGCTTGTAAACCACAGGTCTGCAAAGTATAATGAAGGTCACAAAGGTGGGGGAGGACAGGACAAAGTGGTTGTGCCAAATAAAATGAAATTAATATAACAAAACTAGGCCTGGCTAAACTTCCTCTAAAAAAGTAAAGCACAAACAAAATGCCTAACTGGCTTATCTAAAACAAAGAACTTCACCAAAACAATACAGCAGTGGCACAACCAATCAACCTAGTGTCTTTAACAAGTTTCACCTACGTGAATGCGTCATGTACAGGGTACCCCAAATTGACCTAGTCCACAAACCTCCCACCACATACCTTCAAAAACACAAGTCACACCGATCTCAAACAAAGGCAAGCAGTCAAAAAGCAAGAGAGGGAAGGCCTGACATGCTCTCTACTTAAAGAATAGCCTCCCTCATGATAGGCCGGCCAAGGATGGAGGGAACCAGTGAGCAGCAAGGCCTGCCTACACAGGTGAGGAGCAATCCTGCAGTGATCACCTGAAAAAAAAAAACACAGGGAAAGGGGAGGAGAGAAACAAAAACACACATCTTGCTGCCTGGCACGTAACAGTGCCAGACCATTTAGTGCTTTGTAGACCAGCAGTAAGATTTTAAACTCTATCCTTTGGCTCACAGGAAGCCAGTGCAGTGATCTGAGCACTGGTGTGATATGATCCATTTTCCTAGTGTTTGTTAGCACTCTTGCAGCAGCGTTCTGGATCAGCTGTAGTTGTCTAATGGATTTTTTGTTCAGACCAGTAAAGACACCATTACAATAGTCCAATCTACTGAAAATAAATGCATGAACAAGTTTTTCCATGTCTTCTTTGGACAAAAATCCCTTAATTCTGGCTATGTTTTTCAGGTGGTAATACGCTGATCTGGTAATGAGCTTTAGATGGTCATTAAAATTCAAGTCAGAGTCAATAATTACACCAAGATTTCTGGCTTTATCAGTTGATGTCAATGACATGGAGTTAAGGTGAGCCCTGATCTTTGATCTTTCACTTTTGGGGCCAGAGACAATCACTTCAGTCTTATCTGCATTAAGCTGGAGAAAATTTTGGCACATCCACTCATTGATTTGATGAATGCACTTGCTCAGTGAAAGTAAGGGACTGTAATCATCTGATGACATCGAGATATAAAGTTGTGCGTCATCTGCATACGTATGATAAGAAATATTATGGTCCTCCATAATCTGGGCAAGGGGCAGCATGTAGATATTGAAGAGAAGTGGTCCAAGAATGGAACCTTGCGGCACCCCACACATAATCTTTTTTCGTTCAGACACATGTTCACCAATTGACACAAAGTATTCCCTATCTTGTAGATATGATTTGAACCAGTGTAGTACAGTGCCAGTTAGTCCCACCCACTTCTCTAGTCTGTCAAGCAGTATATCATGATCAACTGTATCAAAGGCAGCACTAAGATCTAATAATACCAAGACTGAAGTTATAGAAGCATCATTATTCAGATGTATGTCATTTAGAACTTTGATAAGTACAGTCTCAGTGCTGTGGTGTGGACGAAAACCAGACTGAAATGCATTAAAAAGATTGTTCTGCGTCATGAAAGCATGAGTTTGCTGAAAAACAATCTTTTCAATGATTTTTCCTAGAAAGGGAAGATTTGATATTGGCCTGTAGTTACTTATTACTGAAGCATCCAGATTAGACTTTTTTAGGAGAGGTTTTATTACTGCAGTTTTCAGTGCTTGAGGAAACTGACCGGACTGAATAGAGTTATTTATTATCTGCAATACATCTGAAGCTATACTATTAAAAACATTTTTAAAAAAGTTTGTTGGCAGAATATCAAGGCAGCATGTTGTGGATTTTAGCTGCGATACAGCTTCCGTCAGAGCTCTGTGATCTAGAAGGTCAAAATGTGCCAGATTAACTGGAGAAAAAGAAGGCACAAGAGGAGTTACAATTTTGCCTGAGCTGGAGCTGCAAACTGTTTGTCTTATCCTTGAAATTTTATCTGTGAAAAAGGCTGCGAAATCATTACATAACTTGCTGGATAGCAGTTCTGGAGGGACTGATGTTTTGGGATTTGTCAGCCCATCCACAACAGAAAACAAAGTGCGGGAATTGTTACAGTTTCTGTTAATAATCTCGGAAAAGAATGCTTGTCTTGCCTTCTTCAGCTCATAGTTATAGGTGTGGAGACTGTTTTTGTAAATCTCAAAATGAACCTGGAGTTTGGTTTTACGCCACCTGCGTTCTGCCTGTCTGCAGACTCTTTTCTGGTCTTTGACCAGTGCTGTGTTCCTCCAAGAGGCCTTTTTCCTTCCTGTCAAAATTTTGGTCCTAATAGGGGCAATGGAGTCAATAATAGTTGTAACTTTGGAACTGAAACTATTGACAAGATCATCAATCGAAGCTGAGGGCAGTGTTGGTGATGGTGTAAAAGACTGAGCGAAGACTGCACAGGTGTTATCATTAATATAACGTTTTTTGATTACCTCTGTGACATTTTTGTTATGGATAGCAGGTGTAGTTATTTTAAATGACACACAGTAATGATCAGAAAGAGCAACGTCCGTCACCACAACCTCAGAGATATTAAGCCCTTTGGAAATGACCAAATCTAATATATGCCCTTTATTGTGTGTTGGACATGTTACATGCTGAGAAAGCCCAAAATTATCCAGAATGCCCAAAAGTTCAATAGCACATCTATCTTTGAGATTATCGACATGAATGTTGAAGTCACCCACCAAGACAACGCAGTCAAAATCAATGCAAACAATAGACAGTAGTTTGACAAACTCGTCTGGAAACTTTGCATTGTATTTTGGTTGTTTGTAGATGGTTACAAAGAGAGATCGACAGGGAGATTTTAATTGAATAGCAACATATTCAAACGAGTCAAACTGCCCATAAGAAGCTTTTTTGCCCTGAATGCTGTCATTAAACAACACGGCGACTCCACCTCCTTTCTTATGCCTTCTTACTTCACTCATGAAGCTGAAGTTTGGAGGGGCTGACTCATTAAGAACTGTTGAACTGTTGTCTTGTGTTAGCCAACTTTCAGTTAAGAACATAATATCAAGCTTGTGCTTGATTATAAAATCATTGATTAAGAATGATTTGCCTGCCAGAGACCTAACATTTAAAAGAGCTAAGTTAAATGCGCTAAAAAGTTGATCATTCCCATGTTTGGAAACAGACTGTGGCTGACATGGAATGTGAATTAAATTTGATGATGACATTTTTCTAGAAAGATGAACCAATCTTCTCCTCCGACCTATAGATACATGAATCAATGCAGCTTCCGACACAATGGGCCCTGGATTTTCCTTGGAAAAGTCTGGCACTACATTTGCCTTAAAACCTGGACCCAGAGCACATCAATTCCCAACACAGGTAACAAGCTGTGTTGGGCTCGTATTGGGGGATTGGAGTAGCGTCAGCTTTGGAGGGGGTGGTGGTGATGCCCGTCGGCGGGGAGTGGGTGGTTGTGAGGGCCGAGGTGGAATTTGGGGGGACAGGATCTCAGATGGGCCAGTTGGGCTCGTATTGGGGGATTGGAATAGCATCAGCTTTGGAGGGGGTGGTAGTGGTGCCCGTCGGCGAGTGGGTGGTTGTGAGGGCCGAGGTGGAATTTGGGGGGACAGGATCTCAGATGGGCGAGGGGTAAATTTAATGCCGACACTGACAAGTCTGTTCATTTGGTCAGTAAACTCCAGCATAGGAGAGGAGGGTGATGGGATACCCTCTGAGCTGGATGGAGTTTGGACAGTTGGAGATGGTGTGCAGGGCAGAGTTTTGATGGTAGGAGACAAATCCTCACAACTAGTGGCCCCTGGTGGAGGACATGAGGCATCCTCTTTTTTGCTCTGACATCCCTCATGGTCAGAGCTTACAGGTGGGGGGAGAGTCACTTCTCCTTGTTTTGGTGTTTGCTCCTTTTGTTTGGATTCCTCATATCTCTTGTCCTTGGGAATGGGAGCAGTATGACGCAGGCAGGAAGATAGGTTGCCACAGAAAAGTTTAACTCCTGCCTTGTTCAGAGACATTCCATCTCCTTTGAAAAAGTGTCTCCGGTCCCAGAAAAAGTTAAAATTGTCAATAAAATGCACTGAGTGGACATCACATGCAGTTGAGAGCCATCTGTTTAGTGCAAACAATCTGCTGAATCTTTCACATCCTCCTCTGACTGGTGGTAAAGGCCCACTGAAGAAAACTTCAACATTCAGAGAGCTCACTGTGTTTAGCAGATTACCTAAATCTCGCTTAAGCACTTCAGATTGTCCCTTCACAATATCATTTGCTCCAGTGTGCAGCACGAGATATTTCAGAGTTGGAATCTCTGCTACAATACTGAGGATTCTGTCGGTCATATTGGAGACGGTATCATCAGGAAAACACAACACTTTAGTGTTTCTGCCAAACATGCTTCCCATGTCTTTAATTGCAGAATCACCAACAACAAGAGTCTGAGGCCCAGTCAGTAGCTTTCCTTGTAGCTTTCGGACTTCAGACTTTCGGTCAGGCCTTACCCTTCTCTGTGAGTCAGTGAAGTTATCCAGGTCTTCAGTTGGAAATCCAGGGTCCTGCAGCAGTGGAGCAAAGCGATTTTGCAGCTGCACACTTGGGGGTTTGGGAGGTTCGTTGCTCCTGTTCCCTTTAGCTTTTATCCACGGCTGTGTCTTATTCTGCACTGGCGTTGAGGATGATGATAACGCAGGCCAGCCTGTTGCATCACTGATCTCTGGGCGCTGGATTCTACCCGTTAGACGTCTCCCCATAGCAGGTGATTTATTCTTAGGCCTTGCCCCGAGAGCATTCCAGGGAGGACTGATACTGGAAGAACTACTACCCAGCACACAGCCTTTTTGTTTTGTAGGAGCTGTATCAGAGCTAATTAGCGGTGTGTTAGCATTCCCCTTTCCATTGTTTTGAGTCAGCGACAAAGTGCTGTCATTTCCACAAAGTCCATTCACCTCTGCATTTATTTCCAAACGTAGAATTTTTGTCTCCAGCACTGCTATTTTCTGGAGAAGTTTGCAGAGGTCATCTTCGGAAAAGGGAGGCATCTTACTGCCAATTAGCTTAGCTTAGCTTAGCTTAGCTCCTCGATCCCAATCACTGCAGCTGGTATAGGTGTCCTTGTAGGCCACGCTCACGAAGTAAAACAGTTTAAAATAACAGTGGTAGCCTTCAGGAACTTTCAAAAATAAAACTCCAAGTGATATATGGGTGTCCAGGATCCACTTTCCATAAGTTTATAAGCAGAAGGAATCGATTGCAGTGGGAAAAGATAGATGAAAACAATAAAAGCGGAGAGCAAAGGAGTGAAGCGTCTGGCTTGCAACAGAGCGACCTTCCCACCAGTCCCCTAGAAGGGGACTGGTGGGAAGGTCGCTCTGTTGACAGTCTGTCTGAGGTTTAAATAGGACCTCCTCCTGAAAACTTGCTTGTTATGTTAACAACCAGAAACCGGTGCAGCTTGTTTCCATTAACGATTGAGTACTTACCTGTTGTTGAGGGGGGACTGTTTAACTAACTGTCATCATGCCGCCCAAAAAGCACAAGTCGGGGTATGAGAAAAAGAAAGAGCGGAAAGAAAAAGAAATAGAGCAGAATGAGGGGAAGCAACTGTTAACTGCTTTCTTTCCTAAAGGTGAACTGAGTTTACTTGTTGTGTAACTGTATCCAATTAACGTTAACGTTGTCGTTGTCCAGAGTCAGTAAATCACATCCTTAAATCTCATGTAAGGCTTTAGCAAGGCTTTATTTCTTTTTCTGCAAGCTGAAGAACAATTTTATTGAAAAAATAGATCAGTTATCAATATAATCTGATCTGATTTTAGCTTAAAACCCGATTTATGCTAGTTTATTTATAAATAAATGCCCCCATTTTTTTTTTTTTTTGCTCGTGCACTGGAATGGATAGGGGCCCACTGACATTAAGAGTGTACAGGGCCCAGAATTTGGTGCTACACCCCTGCTCCCGCCACTCTTTCCACTCTCTCCAATTGCCTCGCTGACATCAAATCCTGGATGCAGACCAACTTCCTCAAACTAAATTGTGACAAATCAGACCTAATCATTATCGGCCCCAAATCCCTCAACAACACCACAGACAGTTTCCGCCTCACCATCGACAACTCCACCCTGTCTCCATCCCCCAACAGCCGCAACCTCGGAGTCATCTTTGACAGTAACCTCTCCTTTGATCATCACATCAATCAAATCACCAGAACTGCCTTCTTCCACCTCAAGAACATTGCCCGACTCCGTCCATCACTCTCCTTCTGCTGCTGAAACCCTCATTCACGCCTTCATCACTTCCAGAATTGACTACTGCAACAGCATCCTCTATGGCACATCATCCAAAACTTTAAATAAACTTCAGTACATCCAAAATTCTGCTGCACGTCTGCTCACCCACACCCGCTCCCGTGATCACATCACTCCTGTCCTCCAGAAACTCCACTGGCTCCCAGTTCCACAGCATATTCAGTTCAAAATCCTCCTCCTCACACACAAAGCCCTCCATAACCAGGCCCCTTCCTATCTCACTGACCTGCTCCATCGCCACAATCCATCCCGCAGCCTCCGTTCATGTGACGCAAACCTCCTTACTCCATCACTCAAGACCAAGCATCGAACCTGGGGCGACAGAGCCTTCTCTGCAGCTGCCCCCTCCCTCTGGAACTCTCTCCCCAAACACATTCGCGACTGTACCGACCTTCCTACCTTCAAATCTCAGACAAAAACACACCTTTTTAAAATTGCTTTTAATGTTTAGCTCAGTTTATTGTGTTTTTAGTGTTCTATTTCACATTGTTTTGCTGATTTGATGTCCTTTTTATGTAAAGTGTCTTTGAGTATCTTGAAAAGCGCTTTTAAATAAAATGTATTATTATTATTAAACCCGGAGTGTTCTTTTAGTTCATTCAAGAGAGCTCTTAAACCTCTCACCTGTGTGGGTGTGTGTGCGTGTGTGTGTGTGGGTGTGTGTGTATGTCTCTGTGTCTCTGCAGTATCAAAAGTGCCATATAAACCAAAACACTGGCCGGCGCTGTGTCTTTTTTGCTACAGCTACGGCATGAAATTGATCAAATATATTAGCATCGTCTAACACATTTTTCTACAAAGTCGAATAAAATGCACAAATATCAGTCTATGAATGCAAAAGTGTATTCTTTATTTTTTAAGATTTGGACACATGTATGTTTATGAAACTAAATGTTAAAATTTCCATCTGGATTTTCATTTGTTGATTGGAGAAAACAAGAAGACTTGTTCCATAGAATCTAAAATACTGACCTCATCCTGTAAAAGTCTTTTAAACAAACCAACGTTCACATCAAACTTGACTCATCCAATAAAATGGAGCCAAGTGTTTCCAGAGACTTTCTCTGCAGTGTGTGGTTTCTGCAGGAAGATCTGAGTCGTGCTGTTTCTCATCTAGAATGTTTGCTGTTTGATGGATTACTGAACTTTATTGAAGGAGTTCAACTGGGAACTATTTCACTGCAGAGTGACCTGGGCTCTGTCTCCAGGCTTCCAGGACTTCAGGTCTGTCCACACCAGGTCACCAGGGAAAGCAAAATCCTTGTCATAGCCTGGATGGTATAACTGTAAATGTAGTAAACCCAAAGGTCACAGAGTCACAGTCAGAAAATAATAATTAGAAAAACTGAAGGAAAAGTAAGAAAATGGAAAATATAACAACATCAATGAAACATCTAGAAAGACTCACAGTAACAGTCTTTCCAGCCTTGAGTTCCATTGATTGATCAAATGTGTATGTGATGGGTTCTCCATTGTTGATCTGTACTTTTAACTGACGTCCTCCCAGTGGTTTGTCCTGCAGGACGGAAATGAAAGACAAGAAGAAGAATGAGACACAGAGACAGGAACAAATGAATGTTGGTGTCTATTAAATCTGTTGCATCAATATTTTCTATGAAAAAATAAAGAAAATAGATTTTGACACTTTGGCAACATCACCTGATCAGACATGTTTCTGAGACAGATAAAGTTGCAGTTGGGATCAACGACCACAGTGATGTCTCCTGACGTCTCCTGACTGTCTGAGCTGCTGCTGTTCTGCTTTGTCAGAGAATGATGAAGATGTGTTAGTTCAGGTTTGATTTCCTCTGACTGGGAGGAGACGACATCCACAGATTAGTCCTTTCACATCAGTCAGCTTCATGTTCTATCAGTCAGTCATTCAGATAACTTTTCATCATCAAACATCAATCTGATAAGGAGGTTGTACCTAGAACATGAAGAGGTTTATAAACCAACGAAAGACAGACGGCCAATGAGAAGTCTTAGTTAACTTCTATGTGTTCTTATATGTTGTGTTGTGGAGAGGAGGTAGGGCCCAAATGTAGTCACAAGGGGAGGCAGGAAACAAAATAACTTTACTGAAAACTGAAAAAAGATGGAACAGAAAGAGTTGCAGGGTATACAAAACCACAAATCCAAAAACAGGTGAAATTCAAAAACCACCAACATCAACCTCTGTAGAACATGAAAATGTTACGAAGATTAAATTACAGTGTTCCCTCACCACTCTGCTGTTTACTTTACGCAGAACAGCTACTTTGTGGGTTTTTAATTCATAGATATCTATTTTTTTATCGCGGAAATTTCACTATATCGAAATAAAATACGGGCAATAAAATCGCATTATCCTGCGCATACACCGAGCGTTGAGCATCCTGCCTTGTCCATTTCACCTTGTGATCTTGCTGCGCGTAGTGTTTCTGTGACAGTGTTACAGTTAATTAATTAATTTAAAGCCCTACGATGCCTCCCTTGTTAAAATTATTACATATATTTTTTTGTTGTTAAAATTATTACGTATGTAGTGTAGCGACCCTGCAGTAATGTTCTTGTTATAATGCTTAAGTTCTATGATTTCTGACTGTCTGTTAATGTGTATGGTACGGGCAGGTATGTGGATGGATGAGAAAGCGAGGGGGCGGGGTGAGGTGAGGAAGATGAGTCCTATGTGTGTGTTTAGGGGGTATGAGTGAGGAGCAGAGGAAGAACGGAGAACTGTCAGATAAGTTAACTGTCATTGTTGTTGTTTTGGCGAAGTTATGGCCGACAGCAACTATTACGGTTCATGTAATAAAAGAAAGGTTTGCGACCAACTCCTCTTCATCCTTTTAACGTCCGGTCAGACGCCACAGTATGTTTATGAGTGTAGAAAGTGTTTATAAGAGTATGGAAAAGGTTAATAGGAGTATAGGAAGGGTTCATAAAGGTTTAAAATACATGTACAACAGTATCACTAATAAAATGAATACATATAAAACAGCATAACTAATAAAATAAATATGTGGTCGCTACTTCTTGAAATGAGAACAAACACGTGGCAGGAAAAGAATCTGACAGAAGCTACTAACATCCTTCATCTGTCTGTTAAATGGCTGAGAAGAATGAAGAGAGATCAGGAAAGAAAGCAGCAGCTTTGTATTTCTGCCACTGGAAGAATTTATTAAAGTCAAATAAAAAAGATTTTATCATCACTGATTCTATTTCTTCATGTCAGACTAAACAACACATTTGACATTTAATCTGAAGGACGTATTCATAGAAAAGATTTTAGACTTGTATATCTGGACTCTGGATTTTTCTCTGGATGTTGTTGTTTCTGATGAGAATGATGTGTGTGAATAAAATACTTCTCTCTCCATGTCTATGAGCTTGTTCTTCACCTCATCTTTTATCTCCTTCAGCTCTTTGTTTCTGGTCTCCAGCTCCTCCTGCAGCTGATGATTCTCCTCTTGAAGCTTCTTGTTATCACCAGTTAGTTTTTCCACCTGAGGAGAGAGAAGACAGAAAGAGGAGATGAGATTTATAATACACCTCCTTCATGAATGTTGTCTCATTTTTTCTTAAACTTTTTCTCATGTGAAGCAGTAAGACGCAAAGAAAACCATCATTCTTGGGGTTCATGGGATCTTAGGATCAGTTCCAGAGCAGAGAGACTTTAAAATCTGTCTTTCTGCTCTTGGTCAACATCCATGTGTTCTTAGTCATGTTTCTAATGTGAGGCTCAAACCTGAGATCTGACTCAAAGTTTATTCCCAGTGCTTCCAGTTTCCTGCTGAGTTTCTGTCTCTGGTTTCAGAACCAATGAGCAACACTTCAGTTTCAGAAACATCTCTGCTGTCCATCTGATCTGATAGAAAAGATGAAAATGATTTGATGATTCTCAGGTGAAAGAGACAAACCTCAGTCTTCAGTTTCCTCTCCAGAGTCTCCACTTCTTTCTCAGCTCTTTCTCTTTTCTCCTCCTCCTCTTTGAGCTTCTTCTCCCACTGAGAGTGAAGTCACATAAAGAGACATGATCAGAAACATTTACTTTTATTGAGGAACATGAGAAACTGATTTGGTTAATGTCACACGGTGGTGATTTGGTTTTGTTTGTCTTGTCATTTCCGGTTTTATTTTGAAATTCTAACTCTCCTCTCGTTTCAGGTCACTTGCCCTTCCTCTTGTGTCACCGGTCTGATTGTCCTCCTGATCCCTGATTGTTTCCACCTGTTCCCCATTACCCTCGTGTGTATATATGGTCCGTGTTTTCCCTTGTCCTGTGCCAGTGTGTCATGTCTCATGCCCCAAGTGTCCTCGTGTTTCCTGCCTTTGCTACCCAAGAAATCGTTAAGTATCTTCGTTTTTTGATTTGTTTTTGCAACGTTTTTTCCTCTACGGAGTGATTTTTTGTTTGTTACTTTTGTTTGCTTCTGGAGACTTTGAGTTTGATTTAAATAAAGTGCCTCGTATACTGGAACCTCTGCATCTGAGTCCAGCTCTTTTGTACCGTCGTGTCAGTTAAAAACTACTTCCTTATTATGGAATTAAAAGATTTGCATTAAAGATCAACCTCTGTTCAATGTTTCCAGCTCCTTTATTTCTCTCTGATATTTCTCTTCCTGTTGCTTTTCATAATTGAGCTTTTTTTTTTTTTTTTATTCAGTTTGTTGTTGTGCTTTTAGTTTCTGTTATTTGGAGGAATTGAATCAGTATTTGTGTCATTTATTGTTCTGATTTATATGAACTAAATAGTTGTCTGTGTATTTTTTCATTTAATAAACATCAGAGTGTTGATGTTTCTGTGAGTTTGTTCTTCTCTCTCCATGTCTATGAGCTTGTTCTTCACCTCATCTTTTATCTCCTCCAGCTCTGTGTTTCTGGTCTCCAGCTCCTCCTGCAGCTCCTTCTCCTTCTTTAGTTGATTTATCTGAGTAAAAAGGAGGTGAAGTCCAGATTGTTAACAGTCAGACAGTAACTTGTTCAGAACATATTCTCTGTTATCTACTGTGTGTATTTTAAATGCTGTTTCTTCCTGTAGTTCTATCATTTGACCTGTAGATGGAGCAGAGTTGTGTTTGTGTTTGTCAAACTCCACCATTAGTTCATTAAGAACAGAGAACTCAGTCTCTCTGAGATTAGAGTCAAATATGTGAAGCTTTCTGTCACTGATCAAATCATTTCTTTGTCTGTTCATCCAGCAGGTGGTCTACATCATACCAGTCTATTCTAGTTAGGAGATAGGACAGAGTATTCTGGCTAGAACATAGTCAGACCTTCTGACCTTCTACCAAGCAGAGAGAAGATGTTGACCACCAACATCAACCTCCTTAGAACATGAAAATGATCTGAAGATTAAATTAAATAGAAACACATTGAAATGAGAACAAACATGTGGCTGGAAAAGAATCTGATAGAAACTACTAACCTCCTCCTCCTGTTTGTTGGAATCAGACCACTGAGAAGAATGAAGAGAGATCAGGAAAGATTATAAATGATGGACATGCAGATTGTATCATAGTTCTTATAATGTGATCACTGAGAAACCTGGAAGACTTGGAAGCAGCAGCTTTGTTTTCCTCCAACTGGAAGAATTTATTAAAGTCAGATAAAAAAGATTTTATCATCACTGATTCTATTTCTTCATGTCAGACTAAACAACACATTTGACATTTAATCAAGGACAAACTTTTGATTTCAGAGGTGGGGGGACACAAATATTTTTAATAAAACTCCAATCTTTCAGTTCTCTGTGTTTTCTAGTAGTTCTTCTAGTTTTCTGCTTCTTTTAAGTTTAACGTTCCCTTTTTTGGTTTGACTGGTTGTAAAGCATGTAGCAAAACATTATCACCCAATTCTGTGTTTCACCTTGTTAGTCAACTTCACTCCAACTCAGGATGCACGACATGACATATAAAATCACATTTGTATATATTGTATTTCTCCTTTTTTAATAACAATAATAATACATTTTATTTATCAGGACTTTCAATAAAACTAATAGACTTTACAAGATTATTGAGAGCTTTGTAAATGATGAGGAGGATCTTGAAGTGGATATGCTGCTTTACTGGAGCCAGTGAAGGTATTGCAGGATGGCTGGAACGCATTTACACTTTGACTTCTAAAGAAGTCTCTTATGTCCTTTTCTTTTTTTAGACAAGGTGGAGTGACAGCGGGGACGGCCAATCACACAAGAAACGGCAGAGCCAATGGAGGAGATTGTGGGCGGGGCTAAATTAAGGGAAACAGGCTTCAGCTTGAGTGCTTGACGTGTCTTTGTTTACTATGGTAACATTGTTTTAGGACGGTAAAAAGTGCAGGGGACATGGGTGCGAGTTAAAAAGATCCGAAGGTACAGCCTGTTGAATGAATTATTATATTGAGAATGTTGTTTTATCACATGCTATACACGACTTAACCTCCATGCCTGTTTTTTAATAAGATTGTTTGTGGGTACAGTGTCTCTCACTGTTCTGCAATTTATGAGAAGTAACAGGTTTGGGGGGAAGCAGTAGGCCTAACATTTAGTGACCTTTGGGTGTATTATAGCATGTTATTTTTTTTTGCACGACAACATTGTGTGGGTTTTTTTATCGCTTGTAGTGGTATTTTAGTGTATTGTCCTAAATGTATTGGTTTATTTTATATGCCCTCTTTCCTAGAGTTCTCCTATTTTAATGAAACCACGTGCTATGTTTAACAAATTGCTTTATTGCAAAATGGCTACTGTGTAGCCATAGGCCCCCCATATGTTTTTTTTCTTTTTTAGTTGAATTCTATTCCGCAATAAACTTTTATATTTTATAAGTTGTCAGCCTCCTGTCCTGGTCATTCTGGACACTTACCTGCTGGTAGTCACATAGATCGTGAGCCCTAACTACATCCACAGTAAGGAGCTATTTGAATCACTACACTTGTATATCTGGACTCTGGATTTTTCTCTGGATGTTGTTGTTTCTGATGAGAATGATGTGTGTGAATAAAATACTTCTCTCTCCATGTCTATGAGCTTGTTCTTCACCTCATCTTTTATCTCCTCCAGCTCTTTGTTTCTGGTCTCCAGCTCCTCCTGCAGCTTCTTCTCCTTCTCCTTTAGTTCATTGACCTGAGAGGAGGAGAAAACCTGCAGTTGTATCATTTCACCAGTAGATGGAACAAAGTCACAGTTGAGTCTGAAGGTATCAGTGTTTTCAAATCATACACTGTAAAAAAAACTAGACGCCATGATGACTCCTTCAAAGTGACTGGCTGCAGTATAGGTCATGAGCCCCGCCCACTCACGCCCACACTGACAAATAAATAAGTGCAGAGGTTTTGGTTTATTTTAAATACAAATAATCCAACATTTCTCTGTAACTAGTGGAGGTAGAGCAGAGCATCACCAGTGAGTCTAGAGGAAGTGTTGGCAGGTCATTCATAACGTGGCTCCAGTCTCAGACAGTACTGGTCAGACTCTAGATCAAAACTTAAACAAGATGGCGTCACCCGTATCCCCGGGACACTACCGTCAGTTTGACCAATAGCAGGAAGGGGAGACATGTTGTCCATTTTTTTTTTACAGTCTATGGTTCCTGTTAGACACTTAAAACAAGGTCATCTAAGAAAATATATAAAAAAAGAATAGAAGTGTTTTGAGTGGTTGGTGTGTGTTTTTATCTCTCTACGTGTTTCTCCACCTCTTCACTCTTGTTCTCCAGTTGAAGTCTCATCTCTTCAGTCTTGTTCTTCAGTTCTTCTTTGGTTTTCTGCAGCTCTTCTTCAGTCTTCTCATATTTCTCTGTCAGCTATCAGACAGACAGATGGATGATGATCAGTCAGCAGGTTTACTGATGAAACTTTGTTCAAACTGATCAATCTAAACCTTTAATGTTTTACTTCTTGTCTCTTACATCTTTAGTTTCTTATAAAACCTTCATCTTCACTGTTTCCTCTGTCAGGAGCTTTTCTCCTCTTTCAGGTTCATCTCTGGATCTTTTCTTGGTTTCTGTGTAAAATCAAAGCAGCTGAATTCAACTATAAAAGACGTTTGCTGGTGTTTTAGATCATTAAAGTGGTAACTCATCTGGAACTTACTGGTTGTATTTTGTCTCCACACAAAGAAGACACCTGCTAAAATAACCATGATGCTAACAGCCAAGCTAACAACCAAACCAGTGTTGATGGGAACAGCAGAACAGGACGAGGACAAGAAGAAATCATCTGAAATGATAACACACAGAGTTACATGACATTTCTACACAATCACACACAAACTGTGTCAAACTAAAATAATCTCATGGTCCGTTTTCTAAGCGTGTTCTACCTGGAACATGTATGTGAGCCTCTCTGGTCTGGTTGATGTTGTTCTGTTGGACTCTACAGGTGAAGCTGTTGCTGTGTCTCTTGTCCACAGTCACTCTGCTGCTGACAGTATAGAGGTCATCAGGACCTCTGACTGTCTCTGGAGGTCCAGCAGAGAGCAGGTTTCCCTCAGCGTCCAGCCACAACACCTCAGGCTCTGGATACCAGCCTGCAGACTCACACTGTAACACCACTCCTCCTCTGTCTCTGTCCATCCCTGATAAACTGATGACGGGTGAGGAAACAGGAGCTGAAGCTGAGCACAAGGAAGAAGGAATGTGGTTTTTAGGTATTATAATCAATCTGAAATCCTTTTTTGGAGGCATAAACAATAAAACATCCCTAAAGATGCTCATCATGTCTTCACTCACCAACACGTAGCTGAACCAAAGTCTCCTTTCTCAGTGCTGGAATAAAACATCTGTACTTTCCCTCATCAGAGAGTTTCACTTTGGAGAGTTTCAGTGAAATGTTTCCTTTCTTCAGCTCATCAGTGAACAGAGATGTTCTCCCCTGAAACAGTTTGTGCTTTTTACCAATAAGTTCCTGTTGGGAGCGCCGAACATAAACAAATCTTGGGTCTAGATCTGGTCTCGTCCACTCCAACGTCAGGTCCATAGTGTCTTTGGCAGGCTGCAGGTGACATGGTAAAACCACATCTTCACCAAGAGTTGCTACTATTGGCTGAGCTGAACCAATCAGTTCAGACTGACCTGGAAATCAGAGAGAGTCTGTTTAAAGTGTTAAGTCAGTTTGTCTCTGTAGACTTGATCATCACAAAACTATTTGACAGAGTCTGAAGCACCTCTGACGTCAGTTTGTGAAAGTTTTCTCTACATTTTTAGTCCAGTTTACCTTTGCAGACGTGTGTTAGGAAAAGATGGAAAACCAACACAGTGAGAGATGAGAGGTGAAAGGTACGGTGCAGTTCATCCATCTGGAAAAGAATTATGGAGCTCTGAAAGATAAGTGACGAGAAGATATTGGGCCCAGAGTACAGTGATTTATACGCAAGCACCATAAATTATAACAGCAAACGAGCTTTAGCAAAATTTACAACAACAATTCTAAAAAAAAAACACACACACAGCAAATCAGTGCTGATAACAGACACTTAAAATCCTAATGATACAGTTGTAAACTCTAATGACTCATGGCTGCTCTTCACTTTCTTTCTCTTGTCTGTGATAAAACCTGTTTGGTGAGCTCTGGTTTAGTGGGAGGGAGTTAAAAAAAAAAAAAAAATCTGATAGTGCCACCGTGGCAGTGTCACCCAAGGGATATTACAACCCGAATTCCAGAAAAGTTGGGACGTTCTTTAAATTTAAACAAAATGAAAACTAAAAGACTTTCAAATCACATCATCAAAAGATTCAGAGAAACTGGAGATGTCTCTGTGCGTAAGGGACTAGGCCGAAGACCTTTATTGGATGCCCGTGGTCTTCGGGCCCTCAGACGACACTGCATCACTCATCGGCATGATTGTGTCACTGACATTACTAAATGGGCCCAGGAATACTTCCAGAAACCACTGTGGGTTAACACAATCCACTGTGCCATCTGCAGATGCCAACTAAAGCTCTATCATGCAAAAAGGAAGCCATGTTTGAACAAGGTCCAGAAGCGACATCGTGTCCTGTGGGCCAAGACTCATTTGAAATGGACTGTTTCAAAGTGGGAAAGTATTCTATGGTCAGACGAGTCCAAATTTGACACTCTTGTTGGTAATCACGGACGCTGCATCCTCCGGGCTAAGGAGGAGGGAAACCTTCCAGCGTGTTATCAGCATTCAGTTCAAAAGCCAGCATCTCTGATGGTATGGGGGTGCATAAGTGCATACAGTATGGGCAGCTTACATGTTTTGGAAGGAACTATGAATGCTGAAAGGTATATAAAGGTTTTAGAGCAACATATGCTCCCCTCCAGACGACGTCTATTTCAGGGAAGGCCTTGTGTATTTCAGCAGTACAATTCAAAACCACATACTGCAGCTATTACAACAGCATGGCTTCATCAGAGAAGAGTCCAGGTGCTGAATTGGCCTGCCTGCAGTCCAGATCTCTCGCCTATAGAGAACATCTGGCTCTTCATTAAAAGAAAAATATGTCAAAGACGACCACAGCTAGAAACCTATATCAGGCAAGAATGGGACCGTATTCCAACACCAAAACTCCAGAAAGTCATAACTTCGATGCCCAGACATCTTCAAACTGTTTTGCTACACCATGGTAAACACGCCCCTGTCCCAACTATTTTGCGACCTGTAGCAAGCATCAAATTTGAAATGAGCTCATTTTGTGCATGAAATTGTAATATTTCTCAGTTCAAACATTTGTTATGTTATTTATGTTCAGTTGTGAATAAAATATTGGCTCATGTGATTTGGAAGTCTTTTAGTTTTCATTTTGTTCACATTTAAAGAATGTCCCAGCTTTTCTGGAATTCGGGTTGTATGTATAACAAACCATAAAGGCATTCAGACATGTTACACCAAGGATCAGTAGATGAGACCCTAACCCTGACCCACAACAAATAATAAAAGAACCAGTCAATGCTAGATGTACTTTAGGTTTACCAGTGGAGAGGTGGACTAACAGAAATGTCTCATGTAAGAGTGTTCTCATGTAAAAGTCATCTCAAAACAGGAAAACTAGGGTTGAACAACCAACACTTTATTCTGTCGGTTTCTACAAAGCAGAATAAAAAAGTATCAGCGGGGCCACAAATAAATAAAAAGAATATCCTAACCAACATACATCAAATGTTGGAACAAAACTCCTCATTAATTGACAGTACAGTACGATCACTGACTGCAACATTTCGGCCCCAACCTCTAAATATGAAGGCTTTACCAAAGAATATGATAGATCGTTCCTTGGACTAATCCAAACATTGTTTTATACTTTCACTTTTATAAAACCCCTCAGCTCTCTGCTATGTCTCTGTCTCTGTTACATACCGATCAGGCAGCTGATTCTGACTCCAGGTTGAGGGATGTCTGGAGGAGAGGACCCGGCAGAAGACGATCAACAGAGCAGAAACAGATAAATGGAAAACAACTGAAAGAGATAAGCAGGAGGAAATGGAGGTGAATGATTTACATACCTGGAACAGGTTGGGTGAGTGCTCAGTATCAGACGCTGATTGGCTGGACGCCCACACCCAGCAAGTCAACCATTAACAGACAGAGTCTCATACTTTCACTTTTGTCTCTTTACAGTGAGTTTAGATGCTGCGTATGTGAACTCTGCTGTCAGGGTTCAAACTGTTCAACCACTCACTTGGGGGGAAGGAGGACAAAAAGAAAGGGACTGTAGGATGGGGGGGGCAGCAGTCAGTTTCCCTTCCTTCTGAATAGTAATGTGCAGTCTGTTTTTTCTCTTTAAGAATGTGCAATAACAAACCATGTACAATCACAATATTTTTTTCATTCGTTATTCATTCGCTTTCATTCAATTCTTGTACATGTGTGTCTGACAGTGCTGTGTGCGATGGTCAATTTCCCTGCAGGAACCTTCCCAAGGGATCAATAAAGTTATCTATCTATCTATCTATCTATCTGTCTATCTATCTATCTATGATAGTTTAATCCATTCACAGCAAAGATGTTTTACGTAATTGAAAGGATTATCATTTAGAGTCAGAGTGTTTAAATGTGTAAAGGGGACAAACACTCTTAATGACAGACTTCCTGCTCAAAGGACCAAACAATATACATTTAACCTGAATTGAAATTCAGTTCATGTGTGGACATTGTTTCTCACTGACACAAAAGATATTAAAAATCAAGCTGCAATCAGCGATGAACAGGCCCTTGCATGTGACCCTCTTGGCTGCGTTGTGTTAGGTTGTGACTCCCTCTAACTCTGACTAACATCGAAGCAGATTCTCCAAAGACTGTAGGACAAGTTTCTTACAACACCTGAAAATGGACAAAATGTCAGACTTCCTGTGGAGTGTAGAGTATGGACCCAAAAGAAATGTTTGTACTTCTTTGGATTACAAACGGATAGTTTACGGAGGTTTCAGACATGTTGAGGTGATTTTTATACATTTTTGCATGACCCTGCAAAAGACCCATACAAAAAGTGTTTTACATTTGTGAGCAAAGCTTCATGAGTTTTCAAGAATCCGTGAACATTGAACAACAATTCACTGAATTCAGCACAACACAGACGAAGAACAGATGATATTCACAACTGCATATTTTATGTTCTTATGGCTTTGTGTGATCACATTAGTGGTGGATCTGGTCAATTCACTAAGAGGAGTACCGTAAAATATAAAACATATAATTCCCTTTACCTTCCCCTGAATATGGCCACATAAATCTGATCAGGCCTGGACTCTTGTCACACATGTAAAGTTTCATCAGCATTAGACAATGTGTATGTGATTTACATCAACTTCCTGTTTTTACACTAAAGTTAGAGGCGGTGTAATGTCTAAACCGTGTGATAGAGACTCAAGCTTTTAATACGTTTTTATCAATAACAACTCCAAAGAGTGCTGCTAAAATGTGATGTACATTGGTTTGTTACAGGAGTTCATTAAACAATGTCAGAAAATGGCTTAAAACAGGCAAGTGTTTAAAGATGTCTAACTCCATGTTGGTTGTACTGTTACTGAACTGTGGCGAGTAAAAATTTTACAAAGTATACAAATCTGCACTTTGGCTGATCAAAACAAAATGTCCGACTTCCTGTTGGTCTTAGTGTATCTTAGCATAACACACGTGTGTGTGGAAGTTCATGTCCATAAGAGAAATGTAGGAGCCTTATTTTATTTAATTTTATTTTATTTAACTCGATGACAAATGCAGTAAAATAAAACATTTTCACCAGAACTTCCAGAATCTCAGAATAGTTTTTATGGCCACATATGTTTGCACATATGAGGAATTTGTTGTGGTGGTTGGGACAATGAACATGAGACTGAGTTCCATGAACTTTCCTGACCCTTTGAGCATCTTCAGTCAGAGTATATTCAGTAAACAAGAAAAAGACAACGCTACGCTTCAGTTGGACCTAATGATTTGCTGTTTATCTTTATTGTAATCTGTACTGAACACATTATGTGACTCTGATGTACTGGATGACATTTGTTACAGAAAAAAAACGGCTTCTTGTTTCCAGTAAGATGCGCTATATTTACATGTAAACATGACTGACACCCATACAGTCAGTCATATATACAAATTTATGCTCACATTATTGTGAAGTTTGTGGAGGATATGTATATGTGTAATTATTAGGGTTTTGTTGAGGTTTATATTCTTTTTATTCTTTTATGCTTCTTTTTTGAGAAGACGTTTCACCACTCACCTGAGTAGCTTCTTCAGTTCTAGAGGACTGGTGGGAAGTCTGAGGTTTAAATAGGAACTCCTCCTGAAACTTGCTTGTTATGTTAACAACCAGAAACCGGTGCAGCTAGTTTCCATTAACGATTGGGTACTTACCTGTTGCTGAGGGAGGACTGTAGTTAGCTCTGTTGAAGGAATATTGGCGCTAGCCAGGTATCGTGTCAGCTGTCTGAGTTTATAACTTTTCTATCACATCCAGCCATAGTAATAGTGGGACGACTATCAGCCCTACCACTGCCAGACAGGCCAGTGTAGACCACGACCCAAAGGTCAACATTTTATTCTTCCTCTGTTTCTTCACCTATATCTCTTAGGTGCTTTCTGATTTCTCTAAGGTTTCTTTCTGTGGATGGCTCTCCTCTTCCACAGTGTGTTTTGTGCCAGTATCTACTCACCTTAGTCTGCTCCTCATCCAGCCAGACTCTCACACCGTACGTGGTCAACGACACTACCTTGAACGGGCCGATCCACCTTGGCTCATTTCACGTCCTGTGGAACACTTTTCTGTAGATCCACTCTCCCTCTTTTATCTCCTCAGGTGGAGCTCCACTGGGCTCCTTGATCAGGATTTCCTGTACATAGGGAGACAAAAGCTTCACAGCGTCCTGCAACTGTTTCACATAATCGTCTGTTTCTTTCTCCTGACTGGCCAGGTCAGGGGTTTCTCCACTGTGCAGGCTGTTTGTGAATGGACAGGGCATTTTTCTTTCTGTCAACAAGTCATGTGGCGAGAGTCCTATGGTATCGCTTGGGCTGGATCTCAGTGAGAACAGAACCAAAGGTAGAGCCTCTGTCCGTTTCATTATTGTTTCATCACATATTTTAGCCAGTTGTTGTTTAATTGACTGATTAGCTCTCTCTACCAGCCCCTGTGATGCAGGGTGGTAGGCAGACCCAAAGCGCTGTTGAATTCCAAAGTACTTCTCGACTTCTTTCAAGGACTCCGCTGTAAAATGTGTCCCGTTATCAGAATGAATTCATTCAGGGACACCATAGCAGGGTATCAAGACATAAATCAACCAATTGATGACTTCTTGAGCTGTTTCAGTTTTAGTGGGTTTTGCTTCCACCCATCGAGTAAAGTATCAACACAAACAAGCAAATATCTACAGCCTGTTACTCTTTGATTCATCCCCATGTCAGTAAAGTCAATCACCACTAACTGCCATGGTCTGTCTGGGACAGGGAACGCCCCCATCCCCATCTTAAGAGTCGCTGGAGGATTAAACTTAGAGCAACTGGAAAATGTATCTACAAAATATTTACACTCTTCTGATAGATAGGGATGCCACCATTTTTGTCCTATCATCTCAGTGAGTCTTCTTCCTGATTGATGTCCCCGTTTATGTCCTTCTTCACACAACATCATCAGCAAGGTAGAGGAGGCTAAAGTTCTCCCATCATGTGACCTCCATATGCCCGTTGTTTTACATTTAATGGCACCTTTTTCAACCCACGCCTGTTTTTCATGAGGGGCTGCTTCATCCTGCATGCTCAACACTTCACAAATTACTTTTTGTTCCATGGTTTCATTATTTTCATGAGTCACACAAAAAACAGTAAAACTTTACAGATGGTGTTTAACACCATCTGTAAAGTTTTACTGTTTTTTTTCTTCTTAGCCTGCCACCCTTATACCAGCAAGGAAGGCCGAGGCAGGGGGGGAGATGTGTTAACATCCAATTGGCTATAGCACATAAACATGAAGATAAGCATTCACACCAGCTTGGAAATACAAAGTGTCTTTCAGGGACGGAGGGCGTTATCATCTAACTCTACAGCTATGTCTGTAATGCAAAGTATCCTCCAGAGAGTGAGATCGAAGACGCCAAAGAGGGACCATGGCCTTGGCATGTTCCTCAGAGAGAAAATAGGGCAGATAACTGATGGCAGCAGTAATTTAACATTACTTTATGGTCATCGTTTATTGATAGTATGTCAAGATAGCAGCCATAGTAGATAGTGGCCTGATGTCCCCTTGCTACTTACTCTTTTCCTTTTTCATCTCTCATCTAAATTTGGCATATCTATTTTGTCAACTTTGTTGAGCTGTATCAACTAACCGAATCTCCTTCTTTCTGGGGCGGGGAGAGCAAGACCTGGGGGTGGGGGGGAAGGAATGCGGTTGAATGCTGTATGTTTTCTTATTTGATATATGTTGTCTTATTTGTTGTTTTACATGTATCTCTGTTTGTTTGTGTGTTTGCTGTATGATTTATAAAACACAATAAAAAATTGATAACAAAAAAAGCAGTAATTTAACATTAACTACACAAACTATCCATAGGGAAGAGAAACACTCACAAAATCAGCTTAATATAAAAAAGGTCATGAGGTAGAAATGTGTATAACGCATCAGCTGCTTCCTCAATCACTGTTGAACCTTTACTGTAACATAATACTACATGAATGTGTATTTAACTCAATAAAAGATAAATCAACACGTGTAATGTAAATATCCCTTTAATTATCACACTCTGTCAACATTATACAACTGTACATTAGACTTCCAGAGGTCCAGGCCCAACCTGTAGCTGTATCCATCAACAGGGACTGTGGGGACGTTGTTCAGACCTACGAGTACCTGGGTCTACAGCTGGATCATAAACTGGACCGCTCAGCTGTTTCCTCAGGAGGTTGAGGTCCTTTAACGTCTGCTGGAAGCTGCTGCTGTAGATGTTTTATCAGGCTGTCGTTGCCAGCGTCCTCTTCTATGTTGTGGTGTGCTGGGAGGCAGCAGGAAGAAGGAGGGCTGGCTCTGTGGTAGGAGGAGAGCTGGAGTCCCTGACGTCGGTGGCAGAGGAAAAGACTTTGAACAACCTCAGGTCCATCATGAACAATGTCCACCACCATGATCAGGCAGAGAAGATCATTCAGTGACAGGCTGCTGTCTGTTGTGTATACCGTTTACACATTTGTATATACATATCCTTGTTTTTTTCTGTGTATGTCACACACTTTCTACCTCATTATTATGTCGTAATTATTATTAAAGTTGTGCTGACGTGTGATTCCTCCTGTCTCTCTGCACTGATGCTACTGGATACCTAATCAATAACGTATCTACGATGGTGTTTGGTAGAGATGGTGAATAGAATGACGGTAAATCATTGAAGAGCTTTGAGGAGATTTTAAACAAACCAACGTTCACATCAAACTTGACTAATCCAATAAAATGGAGCCAAGTGTTTCCAGAGACTTTCTCTGCAGTGTGTGGTTTCTGCAGGAAGATCTGAGTCGTGCTGTTTCTCATCTAGAATGTTTGCTGTTTGCTGGATTACTGAACTTTATTGAAGGAGTTCAACTGGGAACTATTTCACTGCAGAGTGGCCTGGACTCTGTCTCCAGGCTTCCAGGACTTCAGGTCCATCCACACCAGTCCACCAAGTACACCAAAACGATCCACACTGTCTGGATGGTATAACTGTAAATGTAGTAAACCCAAAGGTCACAGAGTCACAGTCAGAAAATAATAATTAGAAAAACTGAAGGAAATATAAGAAAATGGAAAATATAACAACATCAATGAAACATCTAGAAAGACTCACAGTAATAGAATTTCCAGCCTTGACTTCCATTGATTGATCAAATGTGTATGTGATGGGTTCTCCATTGTTGATCTGTACTTTTAACTGACGTCCTCCCAGTGGTTTGTCCTGCAGGACGCAAATGAAAGACAGGAAGAAGAATGAGACACAGAGACAGGAACAAATGAATGTTGGTGTCTATTAAATCTGTTGCATCAAGATTTTCTATGAAAATAATAAAGAAAATTTTGACACTTAAAGCAACATCACCTGATCAGACATGTTTCTGAGACTGATATAGTAGCAGTTGGGATTAACAACCACAGTGATGTCTCCTGGCGTCTCCTGACTGTCTGAGCTGCTGCTGTTCTGCTTTGTCAGAGAATGATGAAGATGTGTTAGTTCAGGTTTGATTTCCTCTGACTGGGAGGAGACGACATCCACAGATTAGTCCTTTCACATCAGTCAGCTTCATGTTCTATCAGTCAGTCATTCAGATAACTTTTCATCATCAAACATCAATCTGATAAGGAGGTAGGACCTAGAACATGAAGAGGTTTATAAACCAATAAAAGACAGACAGCCAATGAGAAGTCTTTCTGGTCTTAGTTAACGTCCATGTGTTCTTAGTCATGTTTCTAGTGTGAGGTTTGGGTGTTTTCAGGAAGGATGTTTGTTAAAGTTGACTAAAAAGTTAGAGCTGATGATTATGGGTAAAAAAGAAGAACCTCTGTGTTGGGTTTCTCCTCCAGAGAAACATGAAGAGAAACATTTACTTTTATTGGTATTCTGATTTAAGTTGTAAACTACTCTCTTACTGAAAGTTGTTCATTGAATCTCTAATAATTTGTGATTTGAAGACAAAAAGACAGTAATTGTAAGAAAGGATGAACCTCTATGTTCTTGGTTTCCAGCTCATCATTGACATTTTCACATTTCTCTTGTTGTTTCTCTTCTTGGTTGCTCTGCACCGTCAACTGGGAGAAAGAGGAGATGAAGAGAGATTTAATTTGTTGCACTCATTGATATGAACTAAATGTTTTTGGTTCATATTTTATTTGTAATAAACACTGAAGTAAAAAGTGCTGCAGGTTGATGTTTCTGTGTGTTTGGACTTCTCTCCCTCCGTCCGTCATAGTATATAAGAAAAGAGTTTTATAAATCAATAAAAGATGTTAGAATCAGGTCCAGAACAGACAAGCGACCAACAAAGAGACTTTAAAAGCTGTCTTTCTGCTCTTAGTCATCATCCATGTGTTCTTATATGTTATGTTGTGTTGTGGAGAGGAGGTAGGGCCCAAATGTAGACACCAGGGGAGGCAGGAAAGAAAAGAACTTTACTGAAAGCTGAAAAAAGATGGAACAGAAAGAGTTGCAGGGTATGCTTATTCTTGTAACTGGACGACTGAGAAGAATGAAGAGAGATCAGGAAAGATTAGTTTCAACATTACTCACATCACATGTCTCTGACTTATCTATCATTCTGGACTGCTCTGTATCAATGAGCACATTTGCAGCACTTTGTTTAAAGTCGCCTGTTTTATTTTTGTTCAAATTAACCTTTGTGACATTTTTGAACAAATCATGAACTTTGTCCCATGTTTGTACAAACTACCAGTAATGTAATATTAAAAACACATTGTTTCACATATTTAAATGAATCATATCACAGTACAGTTGACTCAGCGTAGAAGAAGAGCAACAGCATGAACCCGTGACTCACTAGCGCCCTCTTCCATGAGGCTCAAGTACTGGCTGCCTCATATCGTTTTTCTATGCGGTTTATTGTCAGATAAACTAGACTAAATATTACACTTATACATGAAATACATTAATTGGGCTATGGAAGATTGGGACACATGATAAAAATGTGGACAACCAATATATTGATGCCATACAGAGAGTTAGCCACAGGCACGCGGACAACTTATCCGAGGTGAGGCTTGACGCTTCTGCCTCAGCTCGCGTCGCTCCCTGTATTCACACAAGTAAATTCATCGATTTTGACTATATAAATAATCGAAATGACGGGAATCATACAGAAATACATTTATGTCTGATTTATATCAGACCAATGGACAAATAGTATGATTTATTTTATCAATAGTATAATTAATTACTTTCCCCTTCCTGACCGCACGTCCCTGGTAAAAACACTGCCTTTAACTCACGGCTGTAGTGCGCTGCCAGGCGGGGAGTTAGCCGTTAGCATGGAAGCTAGCAGTTAGCATGGAAGCTAGCAGTTAGCATGGAAGCTAGCAGTTAGCATGGAGGCTAGCAGTTAGCATGGAAGCTAGCGTGACACTACTGAACTGAAGTGTCTCTCCTCATTGTGCCGCTTTGCCGTTGCCACAGTAACCCCGTAAATGAGATATACGCACGTTTCTTTTACTGTGTTAAAAAAGAACGCTTCTCCACTATTGCCCTCTGGACGTTTTCTTTCGCTTTTCTTCCATGTTTTTCTGTTGTTATGACCCTCATCTAGCTCCTCAAAGTAGCTGCGGCCGCTTCCGTACGTAGGTAAAAACGAAGATGGCGGTTTGTCTTGCGCGTGATATTGAACTTTGACACCAGATGAGGTCAGAGTTCATATATACATAAAACCTAATATATATATATATATAATTTTATTTTAAATAATACCATGTTCAACTCTACAGTAATGCAAGTGTTACTGATATAAAAAGAACGGCGACACAATTAAATACAATTTTTAGAGGCGCTTGATGACAAATGCTAGTTTTAGAACATCCCCTGCGGGCGACTCACACGGTGACTGCGGGCACCGTGTTGGCGACCCCTGCATTAGGGAGACTCTAGCTACCTAGCTTGGCTCATGTGCAGCTCACAATAAACAACTTCAGGCATGAACAAGACGCTAACTTTGGTCCTCTCTCTGTTAACTCACAGGTACGGTAAAACTGATTTTTCTGCATTGAGTATGGTTCAATCTATAATGTGAAAGCTTTAGAAAATGTTAAGTAATGTTATGACCTGATTGTGACACACGAAGCATAGTAAGCTTGTTTTGTAGTTAATTGTCAAGATACTTGTCGGCGAGCTGAATTGTTTTTGTGAACTTCTGTTTTCACTGTAGTATTGTTAGGATGAGTTTAAGTGACATTAGCCTTCAGCAACATGAGGAAATGTGTTGAGCTATTGTTTAGAGCAGGGGCGTCAAACTCATTTTGGTTCAGGGGCCACATACAGCCCACTTTGATGTCAAGGGGGCCGGACCAATAACACGATAACGTATTAACCTATAAAGAGCTTGTTCTTCACCTCATCTTTTATCTTCTTCAGCTCTTTGTTTCTGGTCTCCAGCTCCTCCTGCAGCTGATGATTCTCCTCCTTTAGTTCATTGACCTGAGAGGAGGAGAAAACCTGTAGTTGTATCATTTCACCAGTAGATGGAGCAAAGAAACAGTTGTGTTGATTACAGGTAAGTCCTCAATAATATAATGATATTGTTGATGTGTCTCTACATGTTTCTCCATCTCTTCAGTCTTGTTCTTCAGTTCTTCTTTGGTTTTCTGCAGCTCTTCTTCAATCTTCTCATATTTCTCTGCCAGCTATCAGACGGACAGATGGATGATGATCAGTCAGCAGGTTTACTGATGAAACTTTGTTCAAACTGATCAATCTAAACCTTTAATGTTTTACTTCTTGTCTCTTACATCTTTAGTTTCTTCTAAAACCTTCATCTTCACTGTTTCCTCTGTCAGGAGCTTTTCTCCTCTTTCAGCTTCATCTCTGGATCTTTTCTTGGTTTCTGTGGAAAATCAAAGCAGCTGAATTCAACTAGAAAAGACGTTTGCTGTTTTAGATCATTAATGTGGTAACTCATCTGGAACTTACTGCTTGTATTTTGTCTCCACACAAAGAAGACACATGCTAAAATAACCATGATGCTAACAGCCAAGCTAACAGCCAAACCAGTGATGATGGGAACAGCAGAACTGGACGAGGACAAGAAGAAATCATCTGAAATGATAACACACAGAGTTACATGACATTTCTACACAATCACACACAAACTGTGTCAAACTAAAATAATCTCATGGTCCGTTTTCTAAGCGTGTTCTACCTAGAACATGTATGTGAGTCTCTCTGGTCTGGTTGATGTTGTTCTGTTGGACTCTACAGGTGAAGCTGTTGCTGTGTGTCTTGTCCACAGTCACTCTGCTGCTGACAGTATAGAGGTCATCAGGACCTCTGACTGTCACTGGAGGTCCAGCAGAGAGCAGGTTTCCCTCAGCATCCAGCCACAACACCTCAGGCTCTGGATACCAGCCTGCAGACTCACACTGTAACACCACTCCTCCTCTGTCTCTGTCCATCCCTGATAAACTGATGACGGGTGAGGAAACAGGAGCTGAAGCTGAGCACAAGGAAGAAGAAATGTGGTGTTTAGGTCTTTTAATCAATCTGAAATCATATTTATTTATGGATACATAAATAAACAGTAGAACAACCCTGAAGATGCTCATCATGTCTTCACTCACCAATATGTAGCTGAACCAAAGTCTCCTTTTCCAGTGCTGGAATAAAACATCTGTACTGTCCCTCATCAGAGAGTTTCACTTTGGAGAGTTTCAGTGAAATGTTTCCTTTCTTCAGCCCATCAATGAACAGAGATGTTCTCCCCTCAAACAAATCGTGCTTTTGACCAACAAGTTCCTCTTGGGAGCGCCATACATAAACAAATCGTGGGTCTAGATCTGGTCTCGTCCACTCCAACGTCAAGTCCATAGTGTTTTCAGCAGGCTGCAGGTGACATGGTAAAACCACATCTTCACCAAGAGTTGCTACTATTGGCTGAGATGAACCAATCAGTTCAGACTGACCTGGAAATCAGAGAGTTTGTTTTAAGTGTGAAGTGAGTTCATCTCTGCAGACTTGACCACGACAAGACTATCAGACAGAATCTGAAGCACCTCTGACGTCAGTTTGTGAAAGTTTTCTCCACATTTTTAGTCCAGTTTACCTTTGCAGACATGTGTTAGGAAAAGATGGAAAATCAACAAAGTGAGAGATGAGAGGTGAAAGGTAAGGTGCAGTTCATCCATCTGGAAAAGAATCATGGAGCTCTGGAAGATAAGTGACAAGAAGACAATTGGGCCAAAATAACAGTGATTAATATGCAACCACCTTAAGTATAACAGCAAACCAAATTTTACAAAAACAATTACAAAATAATTAGTAGAACAGTAGATGGGACCCTAACCCGGACCCAAAAAAATAATAACAGAGCTAGTCAATGCCAGATGTACTTTAGGTTTGCCGGTGGAGAGGTGGACTAACAGAAATGTCTAATGTAAGAGTGCTCTCATGTAAAAGTCATCTCAAAACAGGAAAACTAGGATTGTACAGGGAAGCAGAGAGGTCCAACAAACACTTTACTCTCTTGGTTTCTACAAAGCAGAATAAAAAAGCATCAGTGCAGCCACACATAAACAAAACTACGTAGAACAAATGTTGGAACAAAACTCCTCATTTACTGACAGCACAGTATGATCACTGACAGCAGCATTCCAGCACCAACCCCCCAAATATTCTTACCAAAGAATATGTCAGTTATTAGTATCAGCTACCTTATTGGCGCGACTAAACTTAGACTTTAGTCATAAACAAACCTGTGAAGACTTCCTGATTACTGCTTTAGTCACAGCCACTCTACAGATTGTTCCTTGGACTAATCCAAACATTGTTTTATACTTTCACTTTTATAAAATCCCTCAGCTCTCTGCTATGTCTCTGTCTCTGTTACATACCAATCAGGCAGCTGGTTCTGACTCCAGCAGAGGGGGGAGGTTGAGGGACGTCTGGAGGAGAGGACCCACAAGAGGACGATCGACAGAGGCGCAAAAGATAGAGGGCAAACAAGAAGCAGGAGGATATGGAGGCAAATGATTTACATACCTGAAACAGGTTGGGTGAGTGCTCAGTGCCAGACGCTGATTGGCTGGACACCCACACCCAGCAAGTCAACCATTAACAGACAGAGTCTCATACCTTCACTCTCGTCTCTTTACAGTGACGTCAGTCATATTTACATGTAAATACAAATTTATGCTCACATTATTGTGAAGTTTGTAAAGGATATGTATATGTGTAATTATTAGGGGTCTATGCAACGACGTTGCAGGATCCCCATTGATTTTGTTGCTTTTTATTCTTCTTCTTATTATTATAATGATTTCTCTTTTTCTGCGTCGCTAAAGTGTCTGCTCAGGACAAACTGCAACTGTGAAAGGCATCAAAGCTGCTAACTTGGTAGAAGTCCTGGCATTTCACTTTGCAAGGTGTCAATACACATGCCTGCAACTAGGTGGTGCTATAATAAGCCAATTTATGTTTTGCCTCATATGTCCAGAACTGTGTGCCTGAGGAACAAAATTCTTTCTCCCTCTGATTCCTTAGATAGCACTGGTTCTAATGGACTAGGCCACGCCCATTTCCGTCTGCCTATTTGATCCTGCCATTTTGAAAAAATTGCACCTCAAAGCAAAATCAACTTCTCCTAGGCTGTTTATCCAAATCTCACCAAACTTGGCATGTATAATTTATGGACAAAGATAATGAAGACCTCTCAAAAGAACTTTAGCAGCGTTATTGATTGCAAAGTTAATGGTTCATTTTTATGGTGTGCAATAGTATAACTCAAAAGCTAATATTTTACTTAATCAAACTTCAGGTCATTGATAATAACATGATTCTGTACAAGAACCCCTACTTTTGACCCGTGGTCTCTGGGGGGCGCTATAAAGGCAGCTCTTCAATATCACAAAAACTGCAATATATAAATTCATGAAATTTGGCGCACAAAATCTGTAACATATTGTGTAGATGTTCATCAAGTTGCGTGACATTATGTCTACAGGGGGCGCTACAGGTGACACAGAAACTTTTCATATCACTTTAAGGCCTATAACTTTGGAGGTATTCACCCAATAACAATTAAATAACAATTTCCATAACAATACGTGAATTTCCAGTTCACGGTGAAAGCCCAAAACCTGAGTGGGCACCAAGACCAGGCCATTCAGCCTATGGACTGGCTTTTGTAAACTTTTTTGGAGCTGTCAGGTCTTAGAAGTGTTCTAATCAAATTTAATGCAGACTGGACTCAACGGTGTACGAGGAATGCTAATTCCATGGCGAGACGCCAGATTTTGTCTGGGACTAAGCTTTTGATAACTTCAGATTGTTCAAGTCAATTGAGTGTGCTGGCAAAAAGATGAAGCAGCTAAGTTATGTAGTCATGAAATACAGTTGTAGAATTATTTGATTTTAAAAGAAAAACACTCAAAATATACTTATGCAGTAGCTGATTTTTATGTTTTTCACCAGCATCTAGTTGACAAGATTAAAACTAAACATCTGGATTTTTATCTCGTCATTAAGGAAAACAGTATATCATATTCTATATGTTAGATAAAACACTGAAGAAGGTACATGTGACATATTCGCTGTAAAGGTGTTTGTTCAGCAGCTCAAACCACCAGATTTTCTTTCATACTCACAAACCTTCATGTAAAATTTCACAAGTACAATCAAATGCAGTCTTTGTCTGGAGTGTGTGAATTCTGCAGGAGGAGCTGAGTCATGCTGTTTCTGATGTATAATGTTTTCTTGGTTACAGTAGCCAGGAAGACAGGCCAGTCCCTGAAGCTGGTTTGGAGTCTCTCCATCAGGAACTGATTGTGCTCCAGGAAAGACCCAAATTGTTAGCGGAGGGCTAAGAGTTGGAATTTGTTTAAAACAATATGGCTCTGATTTGTTGGAGGACTGTATTGCATGCAGATGTTTTTTTTATTTTTCTCTCTATCAGTGGAAACACGTCCCACAATGAAATCCCAATGCAATGTTGCACCAGGTTCGGGTTACTGTACTTTATTGAACTATTTCACTGCAGAGTGGCCTGGACTCTGTCTCCAGGCTTCCAGGTCTTCAGGTCCTTCCATTTTAGTTCACCAGTGTCTGGATGACGTGGACCACAGCCTTTACACCATAACTGTAAATGCAGTAAACTCAAAGGTTACAGAGTCACAGTCAGAAAATAATAATTAGAAAAACTTAAACTTAACCACCTTACGGGTAGAAAAGAATAACCCCCAACTATGTGTGCACAGATGTTTTATTCTATCTGGGCTCCACCCGATGACAATAGGAGGAGCGCGGCCTTTCGTGTATCAGTAGTTTTCCATGTGTAGCCGAGGCCGGGTCTAATTGGTTTCTACAAGATGAAATATTAGAGTGTGGTGCATCTTATCTAGTGAGCAAGCTGAAGCAAAGCGGTAAACAACCCCGTATCTGGTATGATAGAAGAAGAACACTTCTTTCTGTTTTTGCCCTCACATAACTCTTTTATATCCAACAAATCCCCCCTGTTGGCATGTCTTAAGGGCACGCCACCCCTTAAAAAGGCCCTGTCATATAAAATCACAAAAACCTCTTATAAAATGGGTGAATGGATGCAACATAACCTATACGTGTAACCTGGGCCTCCTTCCAGCGGTCACGTGAACCTGCTCCCCCAGACACGTTGCCATCCTTGTATTTGTAACATTCTGGAAAATCAACTAACATTGTCTGTGTGTATATAATATATATATGTATATGTATATCAAACCTTATGCAGAAAAGCAAGCAAGCAGCAGAGCAAAACACTATTCTAACAAGGTGAGATCAGTTATTGTAGACCCTAACTCATACTATATCCTCCAGATCAGGCTCATCATGGTCAGTTCCTTCATCTGGATCATGGAACGGCCTCTCCTGGTTCTCGGCGAAAGCCAGACTATCCAGAAGGTCCCTGTTAATGTAGTCTCTGTTGAAGGAATATTGGTGCTAGGTATCATGCCAGCTGTCTGAGTTTGTAACTTTTCTATCACATCCAGCCATAGTAACGACTATCAGGCCAACCACTGCCAGACAGGCCAGTGTAGACCACGACCCAAAGGTCAACATTTGATTCTTCCTCTGTTTCTTCACCTATATCTCTTAGGAGCTTTCTGATTTCTCTAAGGTTTCTTTCTGTGGATGGCTCTCCTCTTCTACAGTGTGTTTTATGCCAGTATCTATTCACCTTACTCTGCTCCTCATCCACTACCTTAGTGGACTGAACGCCCACTAGTCAACACTAGCCACTACCTTAAACAGGCCGATCCACCTTGGCTCATTCCACGTTCTGTGGAATACTTCTCTGTAGATCCACTCTCCCTCTTTTATCTCCTCAGGTGGAGCTCCACTGGGCTCCTTGATCAGGATTTCCTCGACATAGGGAGACAAAAACTTCACAGCTTCCTGCAACTGTTTCACATAATCGTCTGTTTCTTTCTCCTGACTGGCCAGGTCAGGAGTTTCTCCACTGTGCAGGTTGTTTGTGAATGGACAGGGCATTTTTCTTCCTGTCAACAGCTCATGTGGTGAGAGTCCTATGGTATCGCTTGGGCTGGATCTCAGTGAGAACAGAACCAAAGGCAGAGCCTCTGTCCATTTCATTTTTGTTTCATCACATATTTTAGCCAGTTGTTGTTTAATTGACTGATTAGCTCTCTCTACCAGCCCCTGTGATGCAGGGTGGTAGGCAGACCCAAAGCGGTGCTGAATTCCAAAGTATTTCTCGACTTCTTTCAAGGACTCCGCTGTAAAATGTGTCCCGTTATCAGAACGAATATATTCAGGGACACCATAGCAGGGTATCAAGTTATAAATCAACCAATTGATGACTTCTTGAGCTGTTTCAGTTTTGGTGGGTTTTGCTTCCACCCATCGAGTAAAAGTATCAACACAAACAAGCAAATATCTACAGCCTTTTACTCTTTGATTCATCCCCATGTCAGTAAAGTCAATCACCACTTCCTGCCATGGTCTGTTTGGGACAGGGAACGTCCCCATCCCCATCTTAAGAGTCGCTCGAGGATTAAACTTAGAGCAACTGGAACATGTATCTACAAAATATTTACACACTTCTGATAGATAGGGATGCCACCATTTTTGTCCTATCATCTCAGTAAGTCTTCTTCCTGATTGATGTCCCCGTTTATGTCCTTCTTCACACAACATCATCAACAAGGTAGAGGAGGCTACAATCCTCCTATCATGTGACCTCCATATGCCCGTTGTTTTACATTTAGTGGCACCTTTTTCAACCCACGCCTGTTTTTCATGATGGGCTGCTTCATCATCAGTCACTCCTTTTAACACCATCTGTAAGGTTTTACTAATTTTTTTCTTCATAGCCTGCCACCTTTTTAGCTGCTATCATACCTGTCCCTGTCTGGTGTCCTGAACATTTTATGATGGCTGCTTTCCAGGGTTTAGAGAGAGCTTCTTGTAGTTTTATCATCTGAGTCATGTGTTTCACAGGTTTACCTGTACTGGTAAGGAAATCTGTTCTCATCCATTGTTTAAGATCTACATGAACGGCTTTTACAGCATAAGCAGAGTCAGTGTAGATGTTCACCTCCTTTTCTTTGCTCAGTTCACAGGCTCGGGTTATAGCTATGATTTCTGCCAATTGTGTGGAGGCTGGTGGTGGTATGATGTCTGCCTCCAAGGTCTCCCACATGTGTTCTCTTATCGGCAAGGCCTGTCTACTGACTACAGTGCAGGAGGCTATTATTCCTCCTCCTGGCACCGCATGACTGTGGCCATCTGTGATTAACAGATTATCAGCGTTATCTATGGCTTTAGTAACTATGATGGGAAAAGTGTCCATCTCCTGTCTGACTAGGGCTTCACACTCATGAGATACTTCGCTGGTTATAGGAGCAGCCATGTTATTATCTGAACTGACATAATGCACATTTGTCTGGAGCAACATTTCTTGCATCCTGCTGGTTCTTTGTTGGTTTAAAGTGAACTTTTGGCTTGAAATGTAGCTTGTTACTGCGTGGTTTGTGTGTACTGTAAAGCCCTGTCCCCTTGTGATGTGAGCTGTCCCTTTCAGCACTTTAGCTATAGCACATAGTGCTCTGGTTCTCTTTTAGTGCTGGCATAGCGCACTCCTCCTCACAAAATCAGCTTAATATAAAAAAGGTCATGAGGTAGAAATGTGTATAACGTATCAGCTGCTTCCTCAATCACCATTGAACCTTTACTGTAACATAATACTACATGAATGTATATTTAACTCAATAAAAGACAAATCAACACATGTGTAATGTAAATATTCCTTTAATTATCACACTATGTCAACATTATACAACTGTACATTAGACTTCCAGAGGTCCAGGCCCAACCTGTAGCTGTATCCATCAACAGGGACTGTGGGGACGTTGTTCAGACCTACGAGTACCTGGGTCTACAGCTGGATCATAAACTGGACCGCTCAGCTGTTTCCTCAGGAGGTTGAGGTCCTTTAACATCTGCTGGAAGCTGCTGCTGTAGATGTTTTATCAGACTGTCATTGCCAGCGTCCTCTTCTATGTTGTGGTGTGCTTGGGAGGCAGCAGTAAGAAGGAGGGCTGGCTCTGTGGTAGGAGGAGAGCTGGAGTCCCTGACGTCGGTGGAAGAGGAAAAGACTTTGAACAAACTCAGGTCCATCATGAACAATGTCCACCACCATGATCAGGCAGAGAAGATCATTCAGTGACAGGCTGCTGTCTGTTGTGTAAACTATTTACACATTTGTATATACATATCCTTGTTTTTGTCTATATACGTTACACATATTTCTACCTCATGACCTTTTTGATATGTTGTATTCAAGCCGTGCTGACGTGTGATTCCTCCTGTCTCTGATGCTACTGGATACCTAATCAATAACGTATCTATGATGGTGTTTGGTAGAGATGGTGAATAGAATGACAGTAAATCACTGAAGAGCTTTGAGGAGATTTTAAACAAACCAACGTTCACATCAAACTTGACTAATCCAATAAAATGGAGCCAAGTGTTTCCAGAGACTTTCTCTGCAGTGTGTGGTTTCTGCAGGAAGATCTGAGTCGTGCTGTTTCTCATCTAGAATGTTTGCTGTTTGATGGATTACTGAACTTTATTGAAGGAGTTCAACTGGGAACTATTTCACTGCAGAGTGGTGTGGACTCTGTCTCCACGCTTCCAGGACTTCAGGTCCGTCCACACCAGTCCATCAGGTCCACCATAACGCTCAAGATTGTAGTCTGGATGGTATAACTGTAAATGTAGTAAACCCAAAGGTCACAGAGTCACAGTCAGAAAATAATAATTAGAAAAACTGAAGGAAAAGTAAGAAAATGAAAAATAGAACAACATCAATGAAACATCTAGAAAGACTCACAGTAACAATATCTTCAGCCTTGACTTCCATTGATTGATCAAATGTGTATGTGATGGGTTCTCTATTGTTGATCTGTACTTTTAACTGACGTCCTCCCAGTGGTTTGTCCTGCAGGACGGAAATGAAAGACAAGAAGAAGAATGAGACACAGAGACAGGAACAAATGAATGTTGGTGTCTATTAAATCTGTTGCATCAATATTTTCTATGAAAAAATAAAGAAAATAGATTTTGACACTTAAAGCAACATCACCTGGTCAGACTTGTTTCTGAGACAGATAAAGTTGCAGTTGGGATCAACTTCCACAGTGATGTCTCCTGACGTCTCCTGACTGTCTGAGCTGCTGCTGTTCTGCTTTGTCAGAGAATGATGAAGATGTGTTAGTTCAGGTTTGATTTCCTCTGACTGGGAGGAGACGACATCCACAGATAAGTCCTTTCACATCAGTCAGCTTCATGTTCTATCAGTCAGTCATTCAGATAACTTTTCATCATCAAACATCAATCTGATAAGGAGGTAGGACCTAGAACATGAAGAGGTTTATAAACCAATAAAAGACAGACGGCCAATGAGAAGTCTTTCTGGTCTTAGTTAACGTCCATGTGTTCTTAGTCATGTTTCTAGTGTGAGGTTTGGGTGTTTTCAGGAAGGATGTTTGTTAAAGTTGACTAAAAAGTTAGAGCTGATGATTATGGGTAAAAAAGAAGAACCTCTGTGTTGGGTTTCTCCTCCAGAGAAACATGAAGAGAAACATTTACTTTTATTGGTATTCTGATTTAAGTTGTAAACTACTCTCTTACTGAAAGTTGTTCATTGAATCTCTAATAATTTATGATTTCGGGATAAAAAGACAGTAATTATAAGAATCGATGAACCTCTGTGTTCTTGGTTTCCAGCTCGTCTTCGTCATTTTGACATTTCTCTTGTTGTTCCTCTTTTTGGTTGCTCTGCACCGTCAACTGAGAGAAAGAAGAGATAAAGAGAGATTTAATTTTTTGCACTCATTGATATGAACTAAATAGTTTTTGGTTCATATTTTGTTCGTTATAAACATTGAAGTAAAGTAAAGAGTTGCAGGGTATACAAAACCACAAATCCAAAAATGGGTGAAATCCAAAAACCAAAAGCTGGACAAGAACTCAGGAACACAGGGAAACATGAGGAACTACCTTACAAATCTACCAAGCAGAGAGAAGATGTTGACCACCAACATCAACCTCCTTAGAACATGAAAATGATCTGAAGATTCAATTAAATAGAAACACATTGAAATGAGAACAAACATGTGGCTGGAAAAGAATCTGATAGAAACTACTAACCTCCTCCTCCTTCTGGCTGTTGGAATCAAACGGCTGAGAAGAATGAAGAGAGATCAGGAAAGATTATAAATGATGGACATGCAGACTGTATCATAGTTCTTATAATGTGATCACTGAGAAACCTGGAAGACTTGGAAGCAGCAGCTTTGTTTTTCTCCAACTGGAAGAATTTATTAAAGTCAAATAAAAAGATTTTATCATCACTGATTCTATTTCTTCATGTCAGACTAAACAACACATTTGACATTTAATCTGAAGGACGTATTCATAGAAAAGATTTTAGACTTGTATATCTGGACTCTGGATTTTTCTCTGGATGTTGTTGTTTCTGATGAGAATGATGTGTGTGAATAAAATACTTCTCTCTCCATGTCTATGAGCTTGTTCTTCACCTCATCTTTTATCTCCTCCAGCTCTTTGTTTCTGGTCTCCAGCTTCTTCTTCTCCTCCTTTAGTTCCTTTATCTGAGTAAAAAGGAGGTGAAGTCCAGATTGTTAACAGTCAGACAGTAACTTGTTCAGAACATATTCTCTATTATCTACTGTGTGTATTTTAAATGTTGTTTCTTCCTGTAGTTCTATCATTTGACCTGTAGATGGAGCAGAGTTGTGTTTGTGTTTGTCAAACTCCACCAGTAGTTCATTAAGAACAGAGAACTCAGTCTCTCTGAGATTAGAGTCAAATATGTGAAGCTTTCTGTCACTGATTAAATCATTTCTTTGTCTGTTCATCCAGCAGGTGGTCTACATCATACCAGTCTATTCTAGTTAGGAGATAGGACAGAGTATTCTGGCTAGAACATAGAGGTTGCGCTAGACTTGTCTGTCATTTTGACTGATAAAGTCATAAAAATCCCGTCATAATCTATTTTTACCCGTCACTTTAATTTTTATAAAACGATAATAAAGACATATTCAATAGCATTTAATGTTCATTAAAGTTTCATTAACTTTAAGTATTTTTTTAGAACAGATGGTAAAAAGAAAAAAAAAAGTTTCGGCTGCCGACACATCTTGTCTGTACTCGGAACGGGACTGCTAGCGTAAACAGCTCTTAGGCGGTACCGTAGGGTTGAAGTGCTTCGGTGGTATACAAACTCCATTTTGGTAGCCTTTAGCTGCATAGACATAGACATATGTACATATTGTACATATCTATGGTCAATGGTTAGCCGAGCTGTGATGTGCATCAGTATAATCGGTGTGCCAGGAAATCGTGCACCGACAAAAGTTCCCTGATGTTTGGAACGCAAACCGTGATGAAAGAAAAGAGCCAATTAATAAGGTCACTCGCCATCAAGTGGTCAGGGGTGTGAAATGCAATCTGTCAAAATGACGGATGGCCTTCAGATTTTTCCGTCACATTAAAAAAAAAAACGGTCAATGACGGAAAATATTTGGTTAACGTGACACCTGCTAGAACATAATCAGACCTTCTGACCTTCTACCAGTCAGAGAGAAGATGTTGACCACCAACATCAACCTCCTTAGAACATGAAAATGATCTGAAGATTAAATGAAATAGAAACACACTGAAATGAGAACAAACATGTGGCTGGAAAAGAATCTGATAGAAACTACTAACCTCCTCCTCCTTCTGTTCGTTGGAACTAGATGACTGAGAAGAATGAAGAGAGATCAGGAAAGATTATAAATGATGGACATGCAGATTGTATCATAGTTCTTATAATGTGATCACTTACCCAAGGTAACCAGGAAGACTTGGAAGCAGCAGCTTTGTTTTTCTCCGACTGGAAGAATTTATTAGCCAAATAAAAAAGATTTTATCATCACTGATTTCTTCATGTCAGACTAAACAACACATTTGACATTTAATCTGAAGGACGTCATAGAAAAGATTTTAAATTTGTAACAGGGATGGTTTTAGGACCTGGGGAGCCTATAAAGGTAGAGCGGAAGTAGCTCTTTCTCTCTCTCTCTGTGCATGCGTGGCGTTTGTCTGAAAGTTATCTGAAAGGTTTGGTTGTTTTTTCGTATATTCACTGGTGTTTTCTCACAGTTTCTCTTTCTGTACACAGTTTTCTTAAGCACTGTCGGGATTTCACAGGGGGTGGTGTGCTGATCGGTGCGTTGTACCGAGACAGACAATTTTTTTGCTGGACGTCATGGTCGGCAATCGGGACGCAGGTTTTAGAAACCTCTCCCGTGAAATATTCCGTGGAGGAATGTAGTCCAGTGGTAGGGGGCATGCTTGGATGTGAGAGCCTGAAAGCGGCCTCCTGGATGACTAGCAGTGTCGTCATGTTCGTAGACACAATTGAGAAGGTTACCACAGTGGTAGAGCAGGGAATCGTGCTAAGAAACACGCATGCTACAGTTTTCCCCCTTGTTAATCCTGCAAAAAAAATGATATTGTCAAATTTGCCACCATTTATTACTGATGAGGTGCTGATTAAGGAGCTATCATCACATCACGGGCAGATTGTGTCTGCAATGAAGATGCTTCCATCAGGCTGTAAATCAGCAAAGTTGAAGCATGTAGTTTCTTTTAGGAGGCAGGTCTACATGATTCTTAAAAAACGATGAAGAACTTAATATTGCAATGAGAGTGTTTTGGGTGTGGGCAGGAGGGGCACTTGGTGCACAGCTGTCCAGAGAGGGCTCGGGAGCTAGAAGCTGAGGCTGCTCAGAGTGAGGAGGGTGAGACTCAGGCCCTGTCCACACGTAAACGCAAATACGCCAAAACGGAGGTTTTTTTTAACAGTTTTGGCCGAGCGTCCACACGTATCCTGTAAACGCATAGCCCTAAAACGCACTTTTCTGAAAACGGGTCCCAGGGTGGAGAAATTCGAAAACGCAGCTCCTGCGTTTTCTTGTGGACGGGGAAAACGGGAAAACGATGACGTCATCGCCACACTCCCGAGCAGCCTTTCACATCCCGCGAGACGTCTCGTAACAACATCAACTACATGCTAGTTTTCATGCTATCAATACGATATAGAGCCTATTAGGGTTACTAGGGCAACATATCATGCTCCTGTGCCACCACGCTGAGCAAAAAAGGCGATTTGTAAACAGTGCTCAAGCTTTGTGCGCATGCTCCGCATCTTCCTCTCCATTTTTGGTGAATTTCTGAAACCGAAACAGCGCCACCTATAGGCCTGGAATATGAAGTAGCGTTTTCGGTCGTGCTGAAACGGACCTGTATGGACGCGGATATTTCTTGAAACGATGACGTCAAAAACGGAGAGAAAAAAGATCGTTTTCGTACGTGTGGACGGGCCCTCAGGCAGAGAGTGTGGGGGTGCAGGGGGAGGCAGCAGCCCAGGAGCCTACTGATGTTCAACAGGATGGGGAGAGAGCCTCCACCTCTGCTGCAGGGGTTGGTCAGCAGAGTCAAACCAGTGTTGAAGGGGAAGGAGAACAAGAAGGAATGAACATTGATGAGCTAATCACTGATGGGGAAAATAGTGTGAGAGACGATGAGTCCGTATTTAAAGTGCCAGTTGTAAAAAGAAAATCGAGAAGGGAGTTTAAAGAGGCACGACCAAGCAAAATGTCTTTGAAGGAAAAGGTGCAAGAACGTATTTCCTCTGACTCTGACAGTGAACGGGAGCTCTCTGACTCATCCTTACATGATGGTCAGAAAACTAATGGCTATAGTCTTGAGCAGATACGCAGTTTTCTGGAAATAACCAAAGGGAAAAGGGATTCAGCTAAGTGGCTGATGAGACAGAGAGGTGCTGATGGTCTGAAGGACCCAGAGGTTTTTCGCCTCAGGAAGTGGGTGCAGAAGGTGAAGGCACAAATTAATAAACGATGAATAGAATAAATAAGGAACAACTATGTCACACCTTTTCTCCCTTCTGATCTCCATATGCTTGGCCATGAGCAGTTTCAGAATTTCTTCCCTCAATCTTAATGGTGCAAGAGATGTTAAAAAAAGAACCATGTACTATGAACTTTTAAAAACAAAGTGTATTGACATCGCCTTTGCTCAGGAAACCCACAATAATACTGACAATGAAGTTGAGTGGAAAAGGGAATGGGATGGATATATTGTGTTGAGTCATAAGAGCACAGTGAGTGCAGGAGTGTCAGGGCTTTTCTCAAAAAACTTTTTTGCCAGTATCTTTTGATGTTGAGGAGGTTGTAAAAGGGAGGTTACTTAAAGTAACTGCTAGATATGAAAAAGCCACAGTAACCTTGCTAAATGTATATGCACCAGTGCTTCCTGGTGAAAGGTGTAGTTTTTTTAGAAAACTTGCAAGCACCCTTTCACAACGTACTTCTACAGATTTTCTAGATGTAGGAGGAGATTTTAACTGTACTGTTGATAATCTGGACAGGAATCATTTAGAACCCAATCTTCAGTCAAGAAAGGTTTTGAAACGCATCATTGATATATGAACTGGCAGATGTGTGGCGCTCTAAACATGCAAATGATGCACAATACTCATGGGCTCATGCTAGAGATAATTTTATCTCGTTAGCGAGACTGGATAGATTTTATTGTTATGAACATCACCTACAAATTTTTAGATCCTGCTCCATGTGTCCAGTAGGTTTTTCTGATCACTGTTTGTTAATAGGAAATGTTTTTATCAACAATGTGAAACCTAAAAGTGTATACTGGCATTTTAACACTGTGTTACTAAATGATGGACATTTCAGGAGGTGTTTTTTTTTTTTTTTCCTGGAAACAGTGGAGATTTAGAAAATCACAGTTTCAGTCTTTACAGCAGTGGTGGGATGTGGGAAAGGTACAGATTGAACAGTTTTGTATTCAGTACAAATTCAATGTCACTAAAGAGATCAATAAATCAATCAAAGATCTAGAGATTGATATAGTGGAGCTCCAAAATTTAAGTGAGATCGAGGCCATATTCAGGTTCTCAAAGCAAAACAAGCTGCTTTAGCGGATCTGCTTGGGGTTAGAGCACAGGTGGCCCTGGTCCATTTGCGCTTTGAGAATTCTGCTGAGATGGATGCCCCATCTAAATTTTTCTTCAATCTGGGGAAGAAAAATGGTCAGAACCGACTCATGCACTGTATTTGATCAGCTGATGGAAAAGATCTCACAGAGTCTTGTCAGATTCGCAAAAGAGCGGTGGATTTCTTTTCTGAGCTCTATAAAAGTGAGTTCAGAGAGAACTTGCTGAGGTCGGAACAGTTTTTCAATAGTTTGCCACAGGTATCAGCACAGGACAATGCAGACCTAGAGCGCCCTCTGACACTGCAAGAACTGCAGGAGGCGCTAATGAGCATGCAGAACGGTAAAGCTCCAGGCATGGATGGCCTTCTGGTGGACTTTTACAAGACCTTTTGGTCCACATTAGAGGAGGATCTGCTAGAGGTCATAAATGCCAGCTTGTCTGCAGGAAAGTTACCTCTTAGCTGCCGGAGAGCAGTCCTCACTCTGTTACCCAGAAAAGGGGACTTGTGTGAGATGAATAACTGGAGGCCAGTGAGTCTGTTGTGTGCTGATTATAAAATCTTTTCAAAGGTGTTGGCAAACCGGTTAAGAAATGTGGTGGGGCATATTATAGAGGTTGACCAGACATATTGCATCCCCGGCAGATCAATTCAGGATAATATTTCCCTAATTCAAGATTATTTGGAAGTCTCTAGTTCATTGGACTCAAAGTTTGGTCTGATTTCTCTCAATGAAGAAAAGGTGTTTGATCGGGTGGAGCACCAGTATCTATGGACTACTTTTGAAGCTTTTGGTTTCTCCCCAGGGTTTATCGCCATGATTAAGACTCTTTACTCTGACATTGAAAGTGTACTAAAGGTTAATGGTGGTTTGAGTGTTCCTTTTAGTAGTAAGAGGGGTATTCGGCAAGGATGTGCATTGTCGGGCATGCTTTACACTTTAGCTAGAAGAGAGTTACAGGGAGTAAAACAGAGAGATAATTTTGTACCTTTCCACCTCTCTGCTTATGCAGATGATGTTATGGTAGCTGTAAAAGATGATAATGATGTTAAAGAGTTGAGTAATATAACTGGGTGTTTTGGAAAAAATTCTGCTTCAAAAGTAAATTGGGATAAGAGCACAGCTTTGTTAGTTGGGAAATGGCAAGGAGATGAGCCCAGGTTACCCAGTGGAATGAAATGGAGGAGGAATGGTATCAAGTATTTGGGTGTTCATCTTGGTGTTCAGTCAGAAATGATGAAAAATTGGGAGGGAGTGGTGGAAAAAATGGACGGAAGGCTAAAGAACTGGCATTGGCTTTTACCCAGAATGTCCTATAGAGGGCGAACACTCATCATTAACAATCTTGTGGCTTCTACCTTGTGGCACCGCCTAGCTGTTTTGGAACCTCCAGCGAGTTCGTTAATGAAATTACAAAGTATTATTGTGAACTTTTTTGGGATAGGTTACACTGGATACCACAGGGTGTGTTATATTTGTCTAAGGAGAGAGGGGGGCAGGGATTGGTTCATCTGGAAAGCAGGAAGGCTGCTTTTAGGCTTCAGTTTGCACAAAGCTTCCTGTACGGTCCAGAAAAGTTACCATGGAGACAAGTAGCAGAGTTTATTTTTGGAAGGGTTAGCAATTTGGGATTTGGAAAAACATTGTTCACACTTGATTGTTCAGGTTTCAACTTGAATAGTTTGTCACCCTTTTATGTTAGTGTGGTAAATATATGGTGCTTGATAGAATTTGGTAGATTGGGTTTGAATGATTCACTGTAGTGGCTGCTAAAGGAGCCGATTCTCAAAGGTGCTCGTTTAGGTACTTTTTTGGAACAGACACCATCGATGTCCAGGACTTTAATCAGCAAAGGCATAACTACTGTGCAGCGTTTGTTTGAAATAACAGGAGCTAACATGGATAATGCCGTTGCCCCGGCAAGAAGACTGGACATTCGATCTGTTCGAGTGGTGGGACTAATCCTGGACACATTCAAGAAAGAAGTACCAGAGGAGGACAGAGAGTTGCTAACAGGATGGCTTAATGGACATTTAACACCTGATGAGACTGACTCTTTCCCCAGGTTGTGCTTTACGTCACAACTTACAGACTGTGATAATATGGGGTTTCTGCTGGAAGCTGGTAGGAAGGTATGGTTGCCACTGGACTCTGTGAGTGGGAAAGAAATCTACCAGGAGTGTGTCAAGTCTTTAAACGAAGACAAATTAAAAAGCAGAACAGACATGCCTTGGAGGGATCATTTAAAGGTTTCGTCTAATGTTAAACCTGTATGGAGCTTGCTTTACAAACCACCATTAACCAAAAACGCTGGTGACCTACAATGGCGCATTTTACATGGGATTGTGGCAGTGAATGCTTTTGTTGCTGTGATCAATCCTGCAGTTTCTGATGAGTGTCCTTTTTGTTTTGTAAGAGAGACTATTTTTCATTGTTTTGTAAAATGTTCCAGATTAGTGTCCTTATTTAGAACACCTTATTAGTGATGTTCAGAGAGTTTTTTGCTGAACAGACGTTTATTTTTGGTTTCCCTTATGGAAAAAAAAGAAGAAGAAAGGTCGGCTGCTTAATTTTTTCTTTGGCCAAGCGAAGTTGGCAATTTATTTAAGCAGAAAAGCCAAGATGAACAGAGGGCAGATTTATGATTGCGTATTGCTCTTTAAGAGTTTAGTTAAAGCATGTGTGCAGGTAGAATTCAACTACTATGTGAAAATGGAGGATTTGGATTGCTTTTTGAAGGTGTGGGATTTTGAAGGAAAATGTTTTTACTGTGAATGAGTTGGAAAAAAAACACGTTTGCAGAAGTGTTGCTTTGATTTATTCTAAACCACTTGTGTTAATTGGTTTAATTGTTTTCTTTTGAGATTGTTGACTAATTCCTCCTGAATAAAGTAGTGTTTTAAAACCTCAAACCTCTCACTCTCTCTCTCTCTCTCTCTCTCTCAGAGCCTGACTTATGTGTTCTTTTGTTTCTGTGTAACCTCCAGCCATCCGCGTAGTAACGCAGTGTGAACCTTGAGGGGGGCTTAATAGGTGACACGGCCTGGGTGTTGGGAAATGCGGAACATCGAAACACACTGCTGGTCTGGGTGCGAGTTAAAAAGATCCGAAAGTACAACATGTTGAGTGAATTATTATATTGAGAATGTTGTTTTATCACATGCTACACACGACTTAACCTCCATGCCTGTTTTTTTAATAGGATTGTCTGTGGGTACAGTGTCTGTCACTGTTTTTTGTTTGTTTTTGTTTTTCTCTTCCCAACAGTCAGTTTTAATTCTGGCCCCTTTTATTTCTGACGTTTGGTTTTGTGAGTTTTCTTTTTTTGATATGTATTGAACGTGGGCTAGTGAAATACTGAGTGGGCATTCTGCAATTTAAGAGAAGTAACAGGTTTGGGGGGAAGCAGTAGGCCTAACATTAAGCGACCTTTGGGTGTTTATAGCATGGTTTTTTTGCACAACAACATTGTGAGGTTTTTTTTTATCGCTTGTAGTGGTATTTTATTTTCCTTGAGTGTATTGTCCTAAATGTATTGGTTTATTTTATATGCCCTCTTTCCTATTTTGATGAAACCATGTGCTAACAAATTGCTCTATTGCAAAATGGCTACTGTGTAGCCATAGGCCCCCATATGTTTTTTTTTCTTTTTTCTTTTTTAGTTGAATTCTATTCCACAATAAACTTCTATATTTTATAAGTTGTCAGCCTCCTGTCCTGGTCATTTTGGACACTTACCTGTCGGTAGTGACATAGATCATGAGCCCTAACTACATCTACAGTAAAGAGCTATTTGAATCACTACACTTGTATATCTGGACTCTGGATTTTTGTCTGGATGTTGTTGTTTCTGATGAGAATGATGTGTGTGAATAAAATACTTCTCTCTCCATGTCTATGAGCTTGTTCTTCACCTCATCTTTTATCTCCTTCAGCTCTTTGTTTCTGGTCTCCAGCTCCTCCTGCAGCTTCTTCTCCTTCTCCTTTAGTTCATTGACCTGAGAGGAGGAGAAAACCTGCAGTTGTATCATTTCACCAGTAGATGGAGCAAAGTCACAGTTGAGTCTGAAGGTATCAGTGTTTTCAAATCATACACTGTAAAAAAAAAACTAGACGCCATGATGACTCCTTCAAAGTGACTGGCTGCAGTACAGGTCATGAGCCCCGCCCACTCAAGCCCACACTGACAAATAAATAAGTGCAGCCATGTTTGAGGTTTTGGTTTATTTTAACCCATTCAGGCCTAAATACTCTTCTGTAAACCCCCTCTCAAAACCTGAGGTTTTTCAAAATATGTCAACGCTTACTAAAACCTTAATTTCTCAGGCTCTGTAGCAGATAAAAACATGAGATAAAAAGCATTTGACAGCTTACTTCTTTGGCTTTCAACTTGACTGACTTGCTAGGGCATAATCTTCAAATGCATTTTTTTTAAAAATCAATAAACACCAAACATTTTTAAAATTTTGAAAATCAGTAAAGATCTATTTTTTCAATTACTTCGTCAATATCACTTCCTTCACTTGAGTCAGCCGTGACGGATCGTTGGCACGGTGTTTAAAATTTTCGACCAAAACATACTCCATGTGTAGGCTTATTTCGACCAATCACAAAGCGTTTTATTAGTCACATGAGTTTAAATAAAATCCCTAAGCATCTCTGTCACTCACCCCAAGAATATTTCAGCCAATCACAGTGCATGTGCCTCGAAAAAGACGACAACGCTCAAAATGACACAGACGCGTTTGCCGGTCTTAGGGTACGTTCACACTAAGCGTCTTTTTTGCAGCTGCCAGCGTCTGTTTTACATTATAACCCTATGGAGTAGACCGTTTTTTCAAAAAAGTTGCCGGCTTCTTTTAAAACGCGACTGCAACCGTCTTTTTTCTGCAGCTCGAAGTTGAGAAATGTTCAACTTTTAGCGGAAAAACGCCATACGTCATGCTGTCTTTTTTTACAGCTGACCAATCACAAGCGTTTTAATGAGACCTGTGGTTACCCATGACAACGAGAAAAAATGGAGACGGTGCCGGTCGAGAGACTCGTCGTTTTAGTGTCAGAACGCAACGAATTATTTGACATGACATCTAAATTATACCATAACATTCAACACAAAGAAGCAGTGTGGCGCCAGATTGGACTACTCCTCGGGATTTCAGGTAAGTTTATCATCTATTACTTCTTAACGAAACTATGTAGCATCAGGCTTAACGTAGCTAACGTTAACGTTAACTAGCTAACGTTAACGTTAACTAGCTAACGTAACATTATAGCGCTAATGTAACATTATTTTAAATGGATTATTGTGATAACCTGTGTCCATTGATTTAGCGGGTTTATCTTTGTATCCACTTTGTATCCGCGACGTAACGTTGCTTTAAATCGCAAAAGACGCTTCTGGCAAAAAAAGACGCTTCCGGCTGCTTTTTGGAAAAACGCTGGCAGATTTTTTTTTTTTTAAGTGAAAAAAACGGTCTGCACAACTTCTTTTGTCAAAAAAAGACGCTACGCGTGAACGTACCCTGAATGGTAACTACGCATAGATGCGTGATCCGGTCTTAAAGGTAAACACGCACAGATGCGTGATCCAGTCTTAATGGGTTAAATACAAATAATCCAACATTTCTCTGTAACTAGTGGAGGTAGAGCAGAGCATCACCAGTGAGTCGAGAGGAAGTGTGGGCGGGTCATTCATAACGTGGCTCCAGTCTCAGACAGTACTGATCAGAGTCTAGATCAAAACTTAAACAAGATGGCGTCACCCGTATCCCGGGATACTAGCATCAGTTTGACCAATGGGAGGAAATGGAGACGTGTCGTCCATTCTTTTTTTAACAGTCTATCGTTCCAGTTAGACAATTAAAATAAGGTCATCTAAGAAAATATATAAAAAAAGAATAGAAGTGTGTTGAGTGGTTGGTGTGTGTTTTTATCTCTACATGTTTCTCCATCTCTTCAGTCTTGTTCTTCAGTTCTTCTTTGATTTTCTGCAGCTCTTCTTCAATCTTCTCATATTTCTCTGTCAGCTATCAGACAGACAGATGGATGATGATCAGTCAGCAGGTTTACTGATGAAACTTTGTTCAAACTGATCAATCTAAACCTTTAATGTTTTACTTCTTGTCTCTTACATCTTTAGTTTCTTCTAAAACCTTCATCTTCACTGTTTCCTCTGTCAGGAGCTTTTCTCCTCTTTCAGGTTCATCTCTGGATCTTTTCTTGGTTTCTGTGTAAAATCAAAGCAGCTGAATTCAACTATAAAAGACGTTTGCTGGTGTTTTAGATCATTAATGTGGTAACTCATCTGGAACTTACTGGTTGTATTTTGTCTCCACACAAAGAAGACACCTGCTAAAATAACCATGATGCTAACAGCCAAGCTAACAGCCAAACCAGTGATGATGGGAACAGCAGAACTGGACGAGGACAAGAAGAAATCATCTAAAATGATAACACACAGAGTTACATGACATTTCTACACAATCACACACAAACTGTGTCAAACTAAAATAATCTCATGGTCCGTTTTCTAAGCGTGTTCTACCTGTAACATGTATGTGAGTCTCTCTGGTCTGGTTGATGTTGCTCTGTTGGACTCTACAGGTGAAGCTGTTGCTGTGTCTCTTGTCCACAGTCACTCTGCTGCTGACAGTATAGAGGTCATCAGGACCTCTGACTGTCTCTGGAGGTCCAGCAGAGAGCAGGTTTCCCTCAGCGTCCAGCCATAACACCTCAGGCTCTGGATACCAGCCTGCAGACTCACACTGTAACACCACTCCTCCTCTGTCTCTGTCCATCCCTGATAAACTGATGACGGGTGAGGAAACAGGAGCTGAAGCTGAGCACAAGGAAGAAGAAAGGTGGTTTTTAGGTATTATAATCAATCTGAAATCCTTTTTGGAGGCATAAATAAACAATAAAACAAGCCTAAGGATGCTCATCATGTCTTCACTCACCAACACGTAGCTGAACAAAATTCTCCTTCCCCAGTACTGGAATAAAACATCTGTACTGTCCCTCATCAGAGAGTTTCACTTTGGAGAGTTTCAGTGAAATGTTTCCTTTCTTCAGCTCATCAATGAACAGAGATGTTCTTCCCTGAAACGATGCATGCTTTTTATCCACCAGTTCTTCACGAGAACGCCTCACGTGAACAAATCTTGGGTCTAGATCTGGTCTCGTCCACTCCACCGTCAAGTCAGTGGCGTCTTTGGCAGGCTGCAGGTGACATGGTAAAACCACGTCTTCTCCAAGAGTTGCTACTATTGGCTGAGATGAACCAATCAGTTCAGACTGACCTGGAAATCAGAGAGAGTTTGTTTAAAGTGGGAAGTGAGTTGTCTCTGCAGACTTGATCATCACAAAACTGCCTGACAGAATCTGAGGCACCTCTGACGTCAAGTTGTGAAAGTTTTCTCCACATTTTTAGTCCAGTTTACCTTTGCAGACGTGTGTTAGGAAAAGATGGAAAACCAACACAGTGAGAGATGAGAGGTGAAAGGTACGGTGCAGTTCATCCATCTGGAAAAGAATCTCTGAGCTCTGAAAGATAAGTGACAAGAAGATAATTGGGCCATAAATACATTGATTCATTCTCAAGCGCCATAAGTACAACAGCAAACCAAAATCTACAAAAAAAAAAATACAAAAAAACTGCAAAATAAAACACACACAGCAAATCAGTGCTGAATAAACAGACAGTTAAAATCCATCCACTCATGGCTGCTCTTCACTTTCTTTCTCTCGTCTATGATAAAACCTGTTTGGTGAGCTGTGGTTTGTGGGATGGAGTTAAAAGAATCTGACAGTACCACCGTGGCAGTGTCACCCAAGGAATATTATATATAATAAACCATAAAGGCATTCAGATGGTTACACCAAGGATCAGTAGATGAGACCCTAACCCTGACACACAACAAATAATAAAGAGCCAGTCAATGCCAGATGTATTTTAGGTTTACCACTGGAGAGGTGGACTAACAGAAATGCCTCATGTAAGAGTGCTCTCATGGAGAAGTCAAAACAGGTAAACTAGGGTTGAACAGGGAAGCAGAGAGGTCCAACCAACACTTTATTCTCTTGGTTTCTACAAAGCAGAATAAAAAAGTATCAGTGGGGCCACACATAAACAAAAAGAATATCCTAACCAACGTAGAACAAAAGTTGGAACAAAACTCCTGATTAACTGACATTACAGTACGATCACTGACAGCAACATTTCAGCCCCAACCCCCTAAATATGAAGGCTTTACCAAAGAATATGTCAGTTATTAGTATCAGCCACCTTGTTGGCGCAACAAAACTTAGACTTCTTGATAACTGGTTTAGTCACAGCCACTCTACAGATCTTTCCTTTTACTAAGCTCTCTGCTATGTCTCTGTCTCTGTTACATACCGATCAGGCAGCTGGTTCTGACTCCGGCAAAGGGGCGAGGTTGAGGGACGTCTGGAGGAGAGGACCCACAAGAAGACGATCGACAAAGGCGCAAATAGATAAATGGAAAACAACTGAGAGAGAGAAACAGGAGGAAATGGAGGCGGATGATTTACATACCTGAAACAGGTTGGGTGAGTGCTCAGTGCCAGATGCTGATTAGCTGGACACCCACACCCAGCTACTTTCACTTTCGTATCTTTGCAATGTGCAATAATCTATCTATCTATCTATCTATCTATCTATCTGGGATAGTTTAAGACATTCACAGCAAAGACAATGTTTTACATAATTAAAAAGATTACCAATCAGAGTCTATGTGTTTAAATGTGTAAAGGGGACAAACACTCTTAATCACAGACTTCCTGCTCAAAGGACCAAACAATCAATGGTTGTATAATTTTAAACTGTGAATATTGAAATTCAGTTCGTATGTGGATATTTATTCTCACTGACAGAAAGATATTAAATATAATATTTTATCCATGTGACCCTCCTGGCTGTGTTGGAGCCTTGTTCATGTTCGGTTGTGACTCTTCTTCTCCAAAGACTGTGGGACAAGTTTGTTACAACACCTGAAAATGGACAAAATGTCAGACTTCCTGTGGAGTGTAGAGTATGGATCCAAGAGAAGTGTTTACCTCTTGGAGGATTACAAACGGATAGTTTATGGAACTTCCAGGCATGTTGAGGTGCTTTTTAGATATTATTGCATAGCCCTGCAAAAGACCCATACAAAAAGTGTTTTACATTTGTGAGCAAAGCTTCATGAGTTTTCAAGAATCTGTGAACACTGAACAACAATTCATTGAATTCAGTATGACACAGATGGAAAATGGACATTATATGTTCTCATGGCTTTGTGTGATCACATTAGTGGTGGATCTGGTCAGTTCAGAGCCACAGCTCTGTTGAGCCATCTATTCCTTTAGTCCTCAGTAGTAATGACTTCATGAGCTTCTTTACTAATAAAATTGTTGGCATTAGAGAAAACATTCAAGGCATCCTTCCAACTGCTGTTAAAGATGTAAGTACAGTGACATTAGAAACTTCTGTAAGACCTTATCAATATCTGGAATCCTTCTCCCCAGTAGATCTTCTTGAGCTCTCTTCAACAATTACAGCATCTAAACCATCAACCTGTCTTCTAGATCCAATCCCAACTAAATTGCTCAAAGAAGTTTTTCCATTAATTAACACCTCCATATTGAACCAGATAAATTTATCTTTATTAACAGGATATGTGCCTCAGTCTTTTAAGATTGCTGTAATTAAGCCCTTACTCAAGAAAGCCACTCTAGATCCAGATGTTTTAGCCAACTATAGACCAATCTCCAACCTTCCTTTTATTTCCAAAATTCTAGAAAAAGTTGTTGCTAATCAGTTGTGTGACCACTTAAACAGGAATGGTCTGTTTGAAGAGTTTGAATCCTATCTATCTGACAGATTCCAGTTTGTTCATGTCAATAATGATTCCTCTACTTATACAAAAGTAAGTTACGGAGTTCCTCAGGGTTCTGTGCTAGGACCAATACTCTTCACGTTATACATGTTGCCATTAGGCAAGATTATTAGAAAACATGGCATAAACTTTCATTGCTATGCAGACGACACCCAGCTATATTCATCCATGAAATCAGATGAAACTAATCAGTTGATTAAACTCCAAGCATGCCTTAAAGACATAAAGGCTTGGATGACCTGTAATTTCCTACTCTTAAACTCAGACAAAACAGAAGTTATTGTATTCGGTCCTAAGCATCTCAGAGATTCATTATCTAATCACGTGGTGTCTTTGGATGGCATTACCTTGGCCTCCAGTACTACTGTAAAAAACCTTGGTGTTATATTTGATGAGGATATGTCCTTTAAATGTCACATAAAGCAAGTGACCAGGACTGCCTTCTTTCACCTGCGTAATATCGTCAAAATTAGGAACATCCTGTCTCAGAGTGATGCCGAAAAACTAGTTCATGCATTTGTGTCGTCCAGACTGGATTACTGTAATTCATTACGGTCTGGCTGTCCATATAGCTCTTTAAAAAGCCTCCAGTGGATTCAAAATGCCGCAGCAAGAGCATTGACAGGAATTAGCAAGAGAGATCATATTACTCCAGTTTTAGCTTCTCTTCACTGGCTCCCTTTAAAGTCTAGAATAGAATTTAAAATCCTCCTCCTTACATACAAGGCCCTTAAAGGCCTAGCTCCATCGTATCTTAAAGACCTCATTGTACCATATCATCCCAACAGATCACTTCGGTCTGAAAGTGCAGGCCTACTTGTGGTTCCTAGAATTTCAAAAAGTAGAATGGGAGGTAGAGCTTTCAGCTATCAGGCTCCTCTCCTGTGGAACCAGCTCCCAGTTTGGGTTCAGGAGGCAGACACTCTCTCTATTTTTAAGGTCAGGCTTAAGACTTTCCTTTTTGATCAGGCTTATAGTTAGGGCTGGACTAAACCATCCCTTAGTTATGCTGCTATAGGCCTAGGCTGCTGGGGGTCGATGCACCAAACACATGTCCTCCTTCTTTCTTCTCTCTCCTCTCTCGCATCCTCCACTTTCTTTTCTCTGGCACAGAGCTCTTGCCCTCTAATTTCCTATCTACTACTAGTCATACAATTCTGTGCTATTACTATGTAGAATGTTTACTGCTGTGTGTGTCCCACCCCCCTTCCCCCCCTTCCCCCCTTCCCCCCTCTTCCCCCCTCTTCTTGTGAGTATCTCTGGCCTGGAGTGGTGTGTTTCCTGTGGAGCTCTATACTACATCTGTTGTCGTGGTCTCATCAGCCTGCCCAGTCTCCATGGAATCCTGCAGTTATCCACTCCTACCTGAATGAACAATTCTCCAACCTGCCTGTGATTCCTCTTACATTTTCAAACTGTCATGAAACATCATCAGTTTGTATCATAAGATTCCACATGTACGCTTTAGTCAGATATGTGTATCTATGACAGATGTATGTTTATCTTGCTGTTCTCTTCTCTCTTTCTTCTGTCTGTACCCGGCTGGCCTTAGGCAGATGGGTCCCTCCATATGAGCTGGGTTCTGCTCAAGGTTTCTTCCTGTTAAAAGGGAGTTTTTCCTTGCCACCGCTGCCTTCAGGTTTACTCTTGGGGTTTCAGGCCGGGTTTTTGTAAAGCGTCTTGAGACGATTTGTATTGTTATTGACGCTATATAAATAAAATTGAATTGAATTGAATTGAATTCACTAAGAGGAGTACCATAAAATAAAAAATGTGCAATTCCCTTTACCTTTCCCTGAATATGGTCACATAAATCTGATCAGACCTGGACTCTTGTCAAACATGTCAAGTTTCAGCAGCATTAGACAATGTGTATGTGATTTACATCAACTTCCTGTTTTTATGGTGAACACTAAAGTTAGAGGCGGTGTAACGTCTAAACCGTGTGATAGAGACTCAAGCTTTTATTAAGTTTTTATCAATAACAATTCCAAAGAGCGCTGCAAAAATGTGATCAGTTTGTGACTCTAGGAGGAGTTCATTAAAGAACAATGTCAGAAAATGGCTTAAAACAGGCAAGTGTTTAAAGATGTCTAACTCCATGTTGGTTGTACTGTTACTGAACTGTGGTGAGTCAAAATCTTACAAAGTATACAAATCTGCACTTTTGCCAATCAAAGCAAAATGGCCGACTTCCTGGTGGTTTTAGTGTATCTTAGCATAACAAACGTGTGTACGGAAGTTCACGTAAAATGTAGCTCAGGGGCCTTATTTTATTTATTTCATTTAACTCGATGGCAAATGCAGTAAAATGAAAACATTTTCACCAGAACTTACAGAATCTCAGAAACAGTCTCATGTTCATTGTCCCAACCACCACAACAAATTCCTCATATTCCCCATGAAGACTGAGTTCCATGAACTTTCCTGACCTTTTGAGCATCTTAAGTCAGAGTATATTCAGTAAACAAGAAAAAGACAACGCTACGCTTCAGTTGGACCTAATGATTTGTTGTTTATCTTTTTTGTAATCTGTATTGAACACATTATGTGACACTGATGTACTGGATGACATTTGTTACATCAAACTGGCTTCTTGTTTCCACTAAGATGTGCTGTATGGGTGTCAGTCATATTTACATGTAAATACAAGTTTATGCTCACATTATTGTGAAGTTTGTTAAGGATATGTGTATGTGTAATTGAATTGTATGTTTTCTGGACACTCTGAACTCTCACATACTTTAACAGCTGAATTTATATATCATACAATGTTTGCTCCTGTTTATTTTGTGCTAACAGCCAGTCTCATGATCTGAGGATTTATACGTATCCACTCTATTGCACACCAGATGAACTTCTCTCTTCTCTGCAAGAATAAAACTACACAGAAAACTTTTGGTCGCAGTCTTTATTAAATAACAATTTCCATAACGATATGTGAGTTTCGAATCCATGATGAAAGACCAAAACCTGAGTGGGCACCAAGGCCATGCCGTTCAACCATCCACTTTTTTGGAGCTGTCAGGTCTTAGAAGTGATCTGAACACATTTAATATAGACTGGACTCAGTTGTGTACGAGGAAGGCTAATTCTCATGTCCATCGCGAAATAGATTTTGTCTTGCACTAAGTTGACAAGATTAAAACTAAACATCTGGATTTTTATCTTTTTATTAAGGAAAACAGTATATCATATTCTCTATGTTAGATGAAACACTGAAGAAGGTGAATGTGACATATTTGTGGTAAAGGTGTTCATTCAGCAGCTCAAACCACCAGATTTTCTTTTATACTCACAAACCTTCATGTAAAATTTCACAAATACAATCAAATGTAGTCTTTGTCGGGAGTGTGTGGATTCTGCAGGAGGAGCTGAGTCGTGCTGTTTCTGATGTATAATGTTTTCTTGGTTACAGTAGCCAGGAAGACAGGCCAGTCCCTGAAGCTGGTCTAGAGTCTCTCCATTGGGAACTGATTATACTCCAACAAAGACCCAAATTGATTGTGGAGGGCTTTATGTGAGCACGGTGGAGTGAATTTGTTCAAAACAATATGGCGCTATTAGTTGGAGGACTGTATTCCATGCAGTATTTTTATTTTTCTCTCTATCAGTGGAAACACGTCCCACAATGAAATCCCAAAGCAATGTTGCACCAGGCTTGTTCAATTGGGAACTGTTTCACTGCACGATGACCTGGACTCTGTCTCCACGCTTCCAGGACTTCAGGTCTTTCCATTTTAGTTCACTAATGTCAGGATGATATGGACCACAAATAACAGGACGAAGGCTGTGGGACTGTGTGGAATTTAATGAGTTCAGACTCACTTTGAGTGTTATCATGAAAGAGCTGAACTCTGACAGTGTTGCCAGGGAACTGATCTGAGATATAACTTAATAAAGATTGTTGAGGCTGATCTTCAGGAAACAAGGCCAGTGAAGATCTCAGCTTGTCTGGAGACTGGGACACTGGACCAGTCAGGCTCAGACGTGAAGAACACAGTTTATTGAGTATTGAAGGTCTACAGCTTCTAAACATGAGTTGCCTCCAGAGAACAACTGGTTTTAGCTTGAAAATCCTTCTCCTTATTCACCAGAAACTCTTTCCCCTGTGCTGAGCTTTCACATCAGCTCAGCTTTAACATTTTTAGCTTTTTAAACCATCTATGGTCAAAAATCTACCGTGGTCAGTCACTAACAGCCGCCCTTCTCATCCATCCTCACTCCAGACACCATCATGTTAAAACAGACACAATGAGATCCATCAGTCTGATCTGACTCAGGAAGATTTATTCTGATGAAATTTGATGAAAGCAAATAGAGAAAGTATGTCTTTATTTCTGCATCAACATCTGGTTTAAACTAAACATCTGGATTTTCATCTCTTTGTAACAGAAAACAAGGCGACTTGTTCCATAGAATCTAAAATACTGACCTCATCCTGTAAAAGTCTTTAAAACAAACCAACGTTCACATCAAACTTGACTAATCCAATAAAATGGAGCCAAGTGTTTCCAGAGACTTTCTCTGCAGCGTGTGGTTTCTGCACTCAAAAAAATCAACTAGGGGATGTGTTTGGTTAGCAAAAAAATAATATGTTTACATTACATGAATAAATCATGATTATATTCATTAAATGGTTCATTATTGTTCGTTGAACATGACTCAAAGAAAATTCTGATGAGTTAAATTCATTCATGGCAATCCAATGAGAATGAGGTCCATCAAACCAATGATTCTGATATCGTCAGCTATTGCGCATGCTCCACGCCCACCGGATGCGGAAAAGTCCGTTGAGACGTTAACGAGCGCGCGCGGAGTGAATCCTCAGGCAAACTTGACAGTGAGGTAAGTAATTCACATATCTTTTGATAAATGTATTTAGGTCAGTAGTTTGAGTGATAAATAATAGTGTGTGAAAAATATCTGAGTCGTTTTAGTGAGTTTTATTTTGTTGCTGTCGACTTTGAGTGAGGTGTGAATTAGAGTTTTCTTCCAACTTAGCCAGAGCTGCTAATTGTTGCAACAGTGCAAACACTAACGTGGCTGTTTTGTTAAGTTATATTTAGTTTCTGTCGAGTTTGAATGAGTTGTGTTTCGTGATTATCTGCGTGGTTAGAACTGTAGAGCCATAATGTTTTCACATATAACTCCCTGAATTAAGGGTTTCTTACTACTTAACCGGAGTTGGTGATTGGAAAGACTAACAGACGATTTTGGTGAGGTTGAAGTGTTTTAAGATACTCTGCTTAGTAAAATTGCTGTTTTTGTAAGTGGAGTTTGGTGGCTTTGAGGAGTGCAGTAGTGTACTGGGGGACAGCATCATGTATTTTTTTGTATTTCACATTTAACTCGGTCAATGAAGGGTTTAATTCAACTTATCACAGTCATTTTCTTTTTCTGTAATATCACCATTTCATTTTTGAATTCACAATTATTTAAGTGGAATATTGTTCGTACCATTGTTTTCTGCTCTCTGGTACTTTGCATTAAGGCTGACTAACAGTCATCATATTTCAATGTATGTAGATAAAATATACATAGTAAAAACTTTAAAATGTCTTTTCTTTTTATCAGTAATACATCACAAAATAAAGCCACATCCCCATGCTCTGAGAGGTCCGTGCACCTCCCTAACAATACATGGTACATACATTACATATACATTCATATTTTTGTGCTATTATTGTTTATCTGTTATCTCTCGCATTATACACAAGTTTAATCCACCTGACCCAATACATTAATGTTAAGCTTTATGTCCCAAAAATGTGTTATATAGTGATGACTAGTTGTTTCTCTCTTCACTAATAATGATATGATACAGTGATAAATAGCCAATAATTCCTGGAACGTCCATACATTTAATATCATGTAGGTTTAAAAGTACTGTATTTTAAAGGACTTTAAAGGCTAAAAAGCTACAAGTACGGGATTATGTATTTGTAGTAGGTTAAAGCTGCTAGAGTTTAAGTTAAAATCCTTTGAACAGTGCTTTAAAAAGTGTCTTCAATTTATTCGGGTGCTTTAAATATGGGGTTCTTTCCTACTTGCGTTCAAGATTAATTTCTAGTAGTTTAAAATTACAGTTTTTCTCGATTGTTTACACACAAAAACTGGTACTTGAAACACAATGACCACAACATGTAACTCGTGCACCAACCCCCTGAGCCAATTCTGCTAAACTACAAGCACAATTCCTGCTTTACACTCAAATTGCAATTCTAAAACACACTTTTTTCACAACACTACACACAATTCTCTGCATTTGGCACAATTTTCATGACGAAAATCTCTTGTTTTCACAAGGAACACACTACCATTCAAATTCTAAAGTTAAGTTGTCCTACTATGCACACTGACTCATCACATGGGTAAACACCTATCACACAGGTTTACAATTAGCAGTCAGAGCTTTAGCATAAAAAGGGCAACAGGTGAGCTCTGTTTTGGAGCAATGGATGACAACACTGGTTCGTAACTGGTTCATTGCCCACCCAAGTTTTTTAGTTGTTTATCTCTCTCCATATTCCCCATTCCTAAATCCTATTTTATAATTTTTTTTTCTGCCTGGAGACGGAAAGTGTTTGACCGAAATCCACAAACGCGTATACCCCTTCTCCAAGCTATGGAAGACGCATGTAGAGATACAGCAGTTGATGCTTTTCATGGCTGGATTCGCCATGCTAGGCGATATTTCCCCCGCTGCTTAGCCAGGGAAAACATTGCTTGTGATGTGGATGAGGTGCTGTGGCCAGACCGAAACAGAAGACAGGATGCAGCATAGTTTTTTGTTAGTTTTTTTTTTTTTTTTACAGTAACTGTATACAGTAAATTCTTCTGTTTTGTATGTAGACCACTGTACAGTATGTGGAACTTTGTGTTGGTTGGGATGTACACTGTGTACATTGTTTTTGTGGGAAAAATAAAATATATTTATTACCGTGTATTTGTGTGTTCTGAGTATAAAAACAATATTCTCAAATATTTTACATTACAACACACTTATGTAAATACTGTCTGTAGTAAGTGTAACACTGAACAAAAAAGGCCTAAGTCATTACAATGAATGGAGAAGTGTGTTTTACATTGAGCACGTCAGTGTTCAACTGGTTCTACGGAAGAGCATTGCATTCACTGAATAAAAAAAAATTAGACACCTTATCTCGTAATTACGAGATCCTGATCTCGTAATTACGAGAAAAGATCACAATCTCGTAATTACGAGATAAGATAAAGAAAAAGGAAACGTCTGTAAATCCTCTCTCAGTGGCAATGATGGCGCTATCGCAGCTAATCTGCTATAAGCCTACTTCCTCCTCGATTTGAGACACTGGGAAATATTAATGTTTCTTAAAAATGAGGAAGCTATTAATATTAGTATGTCAAGTACTGCGCAGCGGCGGAATGCCCAGTCTGACGTGCTGGATGTCGCTCTCTTCCTGCGGGAGCAGTTGAACCAACACGGGATACTTCATGGATACAAATTCAAACAATTTCCTTGAAGGATTAATAAAGTATTTTGATTCTGATTCTGATTTGAAATGCATCCAATCTGGTTTCGTAGTGACTCAGAGAACTGTATGGCACCTGTTAAAAATCAGAGACGCCCAAGAAGTAGCTAGCCTACAGCTAAGGCAACGGAACCGTCTAAAGCCCTATTCGCACGGGACTAGTTTTACCCGGGGACCTCCGGTAATTTGTAATAATACCGGAGGTCGTCTGTGATCTTAATCCCGTGCGAATCGACCATGTCCGTAATTTGTAAAGTAAAAATTATACCGCAAGCCCTGCGATGGACTGGCGACCTGTGTTAGGGAAAAAAACAGTCCATAAGCAGTTCTTTCGTTTTGTTGTTTTATTGCCTATTTCTTTACAAACTAAACTTGTGGGGAAACAAAAGAATCGTATCAATCTATGGAGCGCGCTTCGCGCGTTTCCATGGCTCAACACCCCCTCACCGGAGTGCGACTTCCATATAAGGAAAAATACGTCACACAACAGGTGAAGGTGACTCCCCTCATCATAGTTATCAATAGACTCAACAACCTGTCCAGGGTGTACCCCTGCCTCTTGCCAGATGACAGCTGGGATAGGCTCCAGCAGACCCCCGCGACCCTTAACAGGAATAACCGGCATTTCAAATCAGAATCAGAATCAAAATACTTTATTAATCCTTCAAGGAAATTGTTTGAATTTGTATCCATGAAGTATCCCGTGTTGGTTCAACTGCTCCCGCAGGAAGAGATCGACATCCAGCACGTCAGACTGGGCATTCTGCGCAGTGTTGACATACTAATATTAATAGCTTCCTCATTTTTAAGAAACATTAATATTTCCCAGTGTCTCAAATCGAGGAGGAAGTAGGCTAATAGCAGATTAGCTGCGATAGCGCCATCATTGCCACTGAGAGAGGATTCACAGACGTTTCCTTTTTCTTTATCGTGATCTCGAAATTACGAGATAAGGTGTCTAATTTTTTTTTATTCAGTGAATGCAATGCTCTTCCGTAGGTTCTCATAAATGTCTATTGATATGATTTGTTTGTGTGTGTCATTTGAAAACAAAATACCATTTTGAGAAGAAATAACATTGTTTTGAATGAGAAGTTTAATTTTGCAGGAGAATTGAGAGGTTTTGCCCATTGTGTGTGTGTTTTTGGATTTGTGTGTAGAGTTCTGAGAATATGAGGCATGCTTTCAGAAAATGTGTGTAAACAATCGAGAAAAACTGTAAGTCTTTGATCTTGGATTATGTTGGTTTATTATGGTTTCTTGGGGTACATTTTCTTGACCTATTTGTATTTGTGTTTGGGTTTAAGGTTTTTCACCTGCTTTTGGCCACGACAAAAATAAAAGAAAGAAATGAAAGACTTGATTCCTGGTCATTGAGTGAATTCCAGTCCCAAGTCTTCAGTTACAAGCTGCCCTTTCAAGTGGGGGAAACTGCGGGGTTGAACCTCACTAGAGTGAGGACCACTTGACACATATACTGTGTAAAGGCAATCGAACCTCCAAAAAACTTGCCAGTGAAGGATGTGGCAGTGAAGCTCTTTCCATACGCGTGGTGTAGTAGAGTTAAAAGCAAACAGGTCCTTGAGTACGTTTTAAAATGTTTATTTTACTTTGCAGGGTGCCTAACAAAGGCCAGGTAATTAGCTGTTACTCAAAATACTAAAGTGGCTGAAAATAAACAATAAATAACGCAAATAACTGTGCTCAAACAAAAACCACCTCACGGTTGAAAAACTGTGTGGCTTCCCTGGTGATTGCCAACACTCGACACCTGTGCCCCCAGTCACCCTGAAGTAACCTGTGATTTCCTGACTGAACCCCGCCTACACCTTGGTAGTCATAGCAACCTCACAAAAAACATTCAAATTGGCTACAACACTCCGGCCCCTAATTGTTACTGTATAAAAACATAACAATTCAAACAACATTCAATACTGTAGCTAAATAAGTGCATTGTCCGTAGCAGTTTCTCATACCGCAATGTTCATAGGTCATGTAGGTATCCAATAGGGTTGGGTAACCCCAATAATAGAAGTTGGGTTCAGTCTTTAGTCAGCTTCCAATAGAAGACAAATCTTGGTGATAGGTCGCTCCAGGACGTTGTACTTGGTCCGGACTTTAACAGAGCGCACAAGGCCCTGCCTGTCAGGAAAGGTCTGCAGTACCCTGCCCAACAGCCACGATCCTCGAGGGGCATTAAAGTCCGCTACAATGACGACGTCTCCTGCGACAAAGTTCCTCTTGTCCTGTGGCCACCGCTGTCTTTCCTGCAGCAGTGGTACATACTCCCTCAGCCATCTATGCCAGAAGAGATTGGCGAGGAATTGAACTTGTTTCCATCGTCGTTTGGAATAAGAGTCAGTTTTGTTGAAAAGGCCAGGTGGTAGTGAAGGTTTGCTTTTCAACAGGAGAATGTGATTTGGAGTCAGTGGTTCGAGATCATTTGGATCCTCTGAAGCTTTTGTAATGGGTCGGTCATTCAATATGGCCTCCACTTCGCACAGGAGTGTTTGTAACCCTTCATCATCCAGATGTTGCTGATGAAGAACAGAAGTCAATACTTTCCTGATCATGCGAATGACTCTCTCCCATACTCCTCCGTGATGTGATGCGGCTGGAGTGTTAAAGGTCCATGTCACTCCAGAATGAAGTAGAGCATTTTGGATTTTCTCATGGTTCAGTTCAGAGAGAGCTTCTCTTAGCTCACGTTCTGCTCCAATAAAGTTCGTTCCATTGTCAGATTTGATGTGGGATACTTGGCCTCGTCTTGAAATAAACCTCCGTATTGCATTTATGCATGAACTGGTGTCCAATGAATAGGCCATTTCCAGGTGAACTGCTCGACTGGCCATGCAGGTGAAAATAACTCCATAGCGTTTAATGAGGCTGCGGCCTCTTTTCACCTCGAATGGTCCAAAATAGTCAATGCCCACATTTGTGAATGGTGGGAGATCTGCTTGCAGTCTTTCTTTAGGCAAATCTGCCATTTTTTGTTCACCCAGCTTTCCTCTGTATCGTCGGCAGGCAACACAGGATGACAGGATGTTTCTGGCAGCAGCATTTGCTTTGGTGATCCAATATTGTCGACGAAGTATGGAAAGTAGGTGATTTCTTCCACAGTGTCCGTTCTGTTCGTGTATGTGGCGTAAGATGAGAGTGGAGATATGTTGGTCCTTTGCAAGAATGACAGGGTGTTTTGTGTCATCAGGCATCGCTCCTTTGCTGAGCCTACCACCCACTCTCAAGAGTCCTTCCTTCAGCACTGGATCAAGCTTGTAAATGTGACTGCTTTTCGTCACTCCAGCTGTTCCTTTTTTCAAAGCAGCAATTTCATCACTGAACTTGTCCATTTGACTGTACTGAATGATGACTCTTTCAGCCATGTTGAGATCTTCAGGACATAGTATGTGACCACTCAACGTGGCTCTGAATCTATTCATGTCCTCTTCCACCTTTTTCTTTTGTTGAGTTGGGTCTAGGCCGCTGCTGGGCAGAGAAGCTTGAATTTCTTTTCTCTTTAGACTCAGCAACTTCAACATCTTTCTTAGCTGAAGAAACCATGCCACAGAGGTCTTCAGCCTTTTCCAGGAGGAGAAGTAGGTTATCAGTTTGTTTACTGCATTTGGTTGGTCTGTGATGATGACAGCATTCACTGACACCTCTCCTTTGACCTCTGGGTCATCACTGCTGATGGAGGTTGAATCCAGCATATTAGGAGGCCACTCCTCTTCACTCTTGGACAGAAAGTCTGGGCCATGGATCCATCTGCTGCTAGTGAGAAGGTAGTCAACTTTCACCCCACGAGAGGCCTCGTCAGCTGGGTTCCGTTTTGTGTCAACATACCTCCACTGTGAGACACTTGTGGCTTCTCTTATAGCAGAGACCCTGTTGGCAACAAAGGTGTGGAAACGCTTTGTTTCGTTCTTGATGTACCTTAACACTGTTGTGCTGTCTGTCCAGAAGAGTGAGTTTTCCAGCTCTAGTTTTAACTCTGCTTTCAGGAGTCTGTCAACTCTCACCGCCAGCACAGCAGCTGTTAGTTCCATTCTTGGGATTGTGACATTCTTTAAAGGAGCAACTCGTGCTTTTCCTAGCACAAAAGCTAGATGGATTTTCTCATCCTCACTCTGCAGCCTCAAATAAGAAACTGTGCCATAGCCGTTCTCGCTGGCATCAGAGAAGTGGTGGAGTTGTGCACTTACGAGCTGTCCAAAGCCTTTGGGTTTAAAGCATCTTGGCACACTGAAAGTGCAGAGTCTTTTTAAGTCTTCTAGCCACCCCACCCACTGCAGCTGGTAGTTTGGGGGAATGTCCTCATCCCAACTGTAGCTCATCTTGCAAAGGTTTTGCAGCAGTGTTTTAACAGGTAAGGTAAAGGGTGCTAAAAATCCAATCGGGTCATAGACCGAGCTCACTACAGACAAAATGCCTCGTCTTGTGAATGGTCTTTCTTGGACTGACATCCTGAACCTGAAAGTGTCAGTTTCTGCACACCACTGCAGGCCCAGGGTTCTTTCGACAGGAAGGCTGTCTCTTTCGAAGTCCAGCTCTTTCACTTCTTTGGCTCTTTTCTCCACATCAATGGCTTCCAACACCGACCTGCTGTTGCTCATCCATTTAAGCAACTGGAATCCTCCTAATTGACACAGAGCAGTCAGGTCTGTTACCAAAGACATGGCTTCCTCCTCTGAAGACACAGACTTCAAGCAGTCATCCACATAAAAGTTGTGCATGATGGTATCAGTGACATGGACTGGGAAGTCTGCTCTGTGGTCTTCAGCTGTCTTCCTAAGGGCAAAACTGGCACAGCTGGGCGATGATATTGCACCAAACAGATGAACAGTCATCCTGTACTCAGTGAGTGGCTGTGTCAGGTCTCCTCCTGGCCACCATAAGAAGCGCAGAAAGTCCACATCCTGCTTTGCCACTCTGACCTGATGGTACATAGCTTTTATGTCAGCCATAACTGCAACAGAATTCATACGAAACCTTATGAGAACTCCGAGCAAGGAATTTGTCAAGTCAGGTCCCTGGAGTAACTTGGTGTTGAGTGACACGCCTTTGTAGCTTGCTGCACAGTCAAAAACGACTCTCAGGGTTCTCTTTTTAGGATGGTGCACCCCATGATGTGGGATGTACCACCTTTTTCCTTCTTTTCCTTCCAATTGATGCTTTGGCACACACTCTGCATAGCCATTGTTTATGACATCACTGAGGAAGTTTGAATATTCCTCCTTGAACGTAGGATTTCTCTCCAATTTCCTTTTCAGGCAGAGGGCCCTTTGCTCAGCAAGATGTCGGTTATTGGGCATGACAACATTGTCCTCTCTGAAAGGTAACTTCAAGCAGTAGTGTCCATCTTGTATTTCAGCTGATGTGTTGACAATGTTCATGAATTTCAGATCCTCTATAGACATCTCTGGCTTGTCCTCTGTTGATTTCTCAGTGAAGTCATGGTTGTACTGCTTCACCAGCAGTTCCTCTATGTGAGCAATGGAGATGCGGTTGGCTGTCATTGTGGGGCAGCTGCCCCCACTGTCATTGCCTCCTCTCAATGGTCCATTGACAACCCAGCCCAATAGTGTTTTAACAGCATAAGGTCCTTTTCCTCTGCTGTGTATCACTTCCCATGGCTCCATTACTTCTGGGGCGTTAGTTCCTATTAACAGCTCCACGTCTGCATCAATAACAGGGATTTCAACAGAGTTTAAGTATGGCCAAGCATGCAGGTCTTCCTGTCGTGGGATGTTATCACGTGTCACAGGCATCTTGAATTGGGTGTACACATCAGGCAGCTCAACATAGTTGTTGTCATTGAATGCGGCTACCTCAAGTCCTGAGATGACGTGACTGTTTACAAAGCTTTCTTTATTCATTGTTTTCATTAGGAATTTAGTGTTCCTTCCTGTCACTTTCAGCTTCCTCATTAGTTGCTCAGAGCAGAAAGTGGATGAGCTGCCGGGGTCTAGAAAAGCATAGGTTGTCAGAATAGTGCTGCCTTTCTTTGCTTTGACCTTTACAGGCACAATTGACAAAACGCAGTCCTGCGCTCCGGCCCCTATATGGCCACAAGTCTTGGAAGTGGTGGCTTCACTCACCCCTGTTGTTTCTTGCTGTGAGCCTTTTGATTTAATTTCTTTCCATTCTTTGTCATTAATGTGGAGGATACTAGGATGTTTCAGGTTACACACCTTGCAGGACAGCCGACTGTGACACTCTTTACTCATATGTCCTACAGATAAACATCCAAAACAAGCACCTTTCTTTTTTAGAAAGTCAATTTTGTCTCTGTGGTGCTTCTTCTCCATCTTAGGGCACACTTCCAGTTTGTGGCCCTCTTCACACAGCAGACAAGATGCCCTGGTAAGTTTGCCAGGTGAGTATTTATCTTTTTCATTTTCAGAATTAACAGGTGCAACAGATGTAGCGAAGCTGCTTCCCTTTTCCTTTGTGCGTCCCTGTGACAGTTTATTTCCAACCTTTAACTTGGAAAATGAGACAGCTGTATCTTGAATGTCTCCATACAGTGGATCAGAGGCAATAGACACTTGTCTCTCAATGAAATTGACCACATCACCGAAAACTGGTTGATGATGACGTCTCTCCTGATGCTCAAAAGCAACATTTCTCCATTTCTCCCTCAGTTTGTATGGCAACTTCATGATTATTGCACGGATATTTGAGGGCATATTCATCTCTGACATGTAACTTATATTCTCCATAGCATTACAGCATATGCGCAGGAATAATGAGAATGCTTGTAAAGCTTTGATATCCTCAGATTTCAGTGTTGCCCATCCAAGGGCTTTCTCCATGTACGCAGTGGCCATTTTTTGCTCATTGCCAAAGCGTTCCTGCAAAAGCATCCTTGCTCTTTGGTACCCCCTGTCAGGTGGCATGTGTTGACAGCTCTTGACCAGTTCTTGAGGTTGCCCTTTGGTGTACTGCTCCAGGTAGTATAAGCAATCAACAGCACTGTCAGCCTTAGCTTCAACTCCGTGTTCAAAAGCTCTGATAAAGGTGACATATTCGAGAGGGTTTCCATCAAAAGTTGGTATGTTTCTTGGGGGTAGTGAAAGTGACGACTGCTGTTGCACCAATAATGCTGTGATGTCGTTTTGCTTTTGCATGATGGTGAAAATATTACCTGGGCCATATTGATTGGATTGTTGTGCTGGTTGTGCAGTGGGGTATGAGTGATGAGACTGTTGTGACATGCTGCCTTGGCCCTCCTCATTCACTTGCTGCCATTGCTGTGGCCTATATGCAATGGGATATGACTGCACAGTTCTTTGGGGCATGCTTGGGTTAGGATTTGAAGCACAAAGTTTTGGTCTGGTTCCTTGTGAATTGATTTCCTTAGCCCTTGTTCCTGTTCTGTCCGACATAGTTGCTGTAGGTCTGAATTGGTTGTCTTGTTCCTTTAACTGCTGAGGCTGTGATGGCATTGCAAATCTGACAGGTCCTGTTGGTGGGTTGATGCCTCCTGCTGGTGGATGAGTGACATGACAACTTGATGTTTGTGGAACAAATGGCACAGCAGAGGGTTTGAGAGCAGACCTTTGTCTTGACACATATGAGTTCATTGCATTTGAGACTGTGCTTCCTATGTCAGACCCTCTGTTTCTGAGCACTGAAACCTTAGCTGTCTGAGCAGCAATCCGACTCTGTAGTTCAAGCAGTTCCTTTCTTTTCCTTATTCGTTCTTGTTGAGCCTTTGCTTGTTCCTCTTCAGCCTCTAGCTCATGTTTTTCCTTGAGAGCAGCCTCCATGGCTAGAAGTGCAGCTCTTTCGGCCTCAGCCTGAATCCGGGCAGAAGCTGTAGTGGACCTTGAAGCCCTTGAGCTCCCACGTGACACATTTGTTCTGCCACCAGTATTAGAAACACTGTCATTTGGGCCAATGTTATCCACATCCTCATTTCCATTTGTCATGTCATTTGAACCATTATTTTTCAGAACCTCATTTGCATCATTTGAAACATCAACACCGGTTTCATCATCATGCTCTTTTGTTTTGTCTTGCTCCTTGCTTGCAAGCATCCATTTTTCCATTTTGCTTATCACTCCATTCACTTTGTACATTTGATTTTTAAACCATTCATTTTGATTTAACATTTCATCCTCAGGCACCAATAATTTTATTGACTCTTGCAACTTTACAGTTTCCCCATACATTTTCCACATCACTTCATGTTTGATTTGCACATCAGAAACACTTTCATTTGAAATCATCATTTGTTCAATTTCCTTTGCCATTTTCAGTAGTTGCCTTACTCCAGAATTCCTCTCCTTTTGCATTAACAGTATTTTGGCTTCCATTGCTTTAAACGTGAGTTTAGACGGCCGTTTACCAGGCTCATTGTCCATTTCATTTAGCGTTTCAAGGAGGCTATATTGATGTGTGGGATTTCCCTGTATCCCGTTGCGTGAAGGCTACTCTCTTCTGCAACTTTCATTCGTTCACAATATAGTCCTACCGTGACCGTGACTTTGATGTTGCTTGGTCTGCGTCCCACTGCGGGCTGGGCCGTGACGTGACGAGGCAGTCAGGAGTCCAGGACCAGGTCTTGAACGATGCGTTGTCCTGTGTCCACATCGATCCTTGGAAGCGTAGTTTTTCAACTTGGTGTAAAGGCAATCGAACCTCCAAAAAACTTGCCAGTGAAGGATGTGGCAGTGAAGCTCTTTCCATACGCGTGGTGTAGTAGAGTTAAAAGCAAACAGGTCCTTGAGTACGTTTTAAAATGTTTATTTTACTTTGCAGGGTGCCTAACAAAGGCCAGGTAATTAGCTGTTACTCAAAATACTAAAGTGGCTGAAAATAAACAATAAATAACGCAAATAACTGTGCTCAAACAAAAACCACCTCACGGTTGAAAAACTGTGTGGCTTCCCTGGTGATTGCCAACACTCGACACCTGTGCCCCCAGTCACCCTGAAGTAACCTGTGATTTCCTGACTGAACCCCGCCTACACCTTGGTAGTCATAGCAACCTCACAAAAAACATTCAAATTGGCTACAACATACTGTTTGAACCTACGCTACCCACCGGAGCTCAAATGCACTTTTCAAGTCCTGCAAAAGTTTCTCATGAATTGGGATGGGGATAGGTTATCATCCAAGGCACAGTTCCTAAAGACCTAGCTCATGGGATGAATGAGCTGAAAACAGACTCATGGAAGCCAGGTATTTTTTTACATGTCAGTAATGCAGTTATTTTTTTTGTGTTTGACTTTGAAAGTTCTAAATTAGAAGTTGTTCAGAAGGACTATTAGTTTGAAATTGTTGGTTAAAGTCTTTTGTTGCATTTTTACAAATATGTCTTTAAGTTGAATTGTTGAATGTAGAATTTTAAAACTTGAAATGAAAAAAAAGTTGTGCACAAATCCAAAAAGATTGCTTTAGAGCTATTATTTTTTAGTTGTCAAAATATTCTACATTTGTTGAATGTTACAGTTTTTTCCAGTTGCTAACACACTAAAATGACATGGATAGCACAAATATTTAAACTGACACACAGGGACCAAAACCTCGTCTCAAATCTCCAAAACTTTACACACATTTTGCAATTCAAAATATCACTTTTTAAGTGTACTGAACGCGGTTCTCTGCATAAGACACAACAATCTGACATAAAGTCACATGTTTGCGATTTCAAAACACTGCCATTTAAAATGACGCACTACATGAACTCATTGGCCACTATATGTGCTACCTGGCCAAATAGGTGTTATGTAATTGTTAACACTTCAATCAGGAAGTAAGCAATAAAAGACCACAGGTGAGCATCTTTTTTTCTTTTACAACAACAATGGAAGACATTGCTGAGAGAGGAAGAGGGAGGGTGAGAATGTGACGTGGACGAGGTGTTGTGGCCAGACCCAGCTGTCCGGCAAGATGCTGTCTACTTATTTTGCTTTCCTCTTTATTTATTTATTTAATTTATTTTTTTCTGCAAATGTATTTTTTAGCTTACTGTTTTGTGAGCATATTTTAGTTCACTCCAATGTAAATATATCTGCTGTGCATATGTTTCACTGACTTGTTTGGTGAAAAATAAAAAAATAAATATTTCAATAGCATGTGTGTGTATCTGCAAATATTTCTGTGCATGTGAACAATCTGAAGAATTCTCTACATTTTGAACTATGTTAGTATTGTGGCAAAGCATACTAAAGATGAGAGTGCTTTTCATTATGCCCAACAGTGTGTAGTTGGGTCGACAAAAATCTGTAATACAAATGAAGTGTGTGCAAACTGGTGCAAAAGTTTGATTTTGGCTGCAGTGCTTCATTTTGCTAGCCTGATGAGCCAGACCCACATTACAGTTTTTCTCAATTGTTTACACACATTTTCTGAAAGCATGCCTCATATTCTCAGAACTCTACACACAAATCCAAAAACACACACACAATGGGCAAAACCTCTCAATTCTCCTGCAAAATTAAACTTCACATTCAAAACAATGTTATTTCTTCTCAAAATGGTATTTTGTTTTCAAATGACACACACAAACCATCATATCAATAGACATTCATGAGAACCAGTTGAACACTGACGTGCTCAATGTAAAACACACTTCTCCATTCATTGTAATGACTTAGGCCTTTTTTGTTCAGTGTTACACTTACTACAGACAGTATATACATAAGTGTGTTGTAATGTAAAATATTTGAGAATATTGTTTTTATTCTCAGAACACACAAATACACGGTAATAAATATATTTTATTTTTCCCACAAAAACAATGTACACAGTGTACATCCCAACCAACACAAAGTTCCACATATTGTACAGTGGTCTACATACAAAACAGAAGAATTTACTGTATACAGTTACTGTAAAAAAAAAAACAAAAAAAAAAACTATGCTGCATCCTGTCTTCTGTTTCGGTCTGGCCACAGCACCTCATCCACATCACAAGCAATGTTTTCCCTGGCTAAGCAGCGGGGGAAATATCGCCTAGCATGGCGAATCCAGCCATGAAAAGCATCAACTGCTGTATCTCTACATGCGTCTTCCATAGCTTGGAGAAGGGGTATACGCGTTTGTGGATTTCGGTCATACACTTTCCGTCTCCAGGCAGAAAAAAAAATTATAAAATAGGATTTAGGAATGGGGAATATGGAGAGAGATAAACAACCAAAAAACTTGGGTGGGCAATGAACCAGTTACGAACCAGTGTTGTCATCCATTGCTCCAAAACAGAGCTCACCTGTTGCCCTTTTTATGCTAAAGCTCTGACTGCTAATTGTAAACCTGTGTGATAGGTGTTTACCCATGTGATGAGTCAGTGTGCATAGTAGGACAACTTAACTTTAGAATTTGAATGGTAGTGTGTTCCTTGTGATTTTCGCCATGAAAATTGTGCCAAATGCAGAGAATTGTGTGTAGTGTTGTGAAAAAAGTGTGTTTTAGAATTGCAATTTGAGTGTAAAGCAGGAATTGTGCTTGTAGTTTAGCAGAATTGGTTCAGGGGGTTGGTGCACGAGTTACATGTTGTGGTCATTGTGTCTCAAGTACCAGTTTTTGTGTGTAAACAATCGAGAAAAACTGTAAATGTAGGGTCTGAGCACTCTCCATAGACAGGGCTCAACCGGAGGGGTGGGATAAACGTTTGTCTTTCAAACTCCCTCTCCACGCAATAGGATGGCGCTACAACCATTCAGAGCAACGAAGAAGGTGACGTAGAGCGACGGAAAAGAGAGTTCCTTTCTCAGAGAAAAGCCAGAGCCCGTCTACGGATTCCTATTATTATTATTCCTATTAGGCTTCCTATTAGACATTCTTTGGAAAAGCTTAACTTCAAGTCTTTCAGAGTGGCGGCCAAAGCCGATTTGAAAGAAAGTTGTTCTCAAGTCAACGGAGAGTAACTAGACTGCCCCTGGAAGCAAATGAAATTTGCTGCCGCTAGGCTATCATTTTGCAGGATATATGAGGTATTTTGCAGTTTGGGTGTGTGGTTTGGTGAATTGTGTTAGTATTTTAGTAAAACCAGCCTAGTTTGCAAAATTGTGTTTAAGCAATTGGAAAAAACTGTAAACCTTATTTGAGGCATGCTGCTAATGATAAATTCTAAATGTATCTGTTTTTTTACTCTGCTCATATCAGCTCAGCTTGATCTCATAGCTTTGACCCATCCTTCAGAAGAGTGTGGTTGCAGTATGGACTGTTGATTTGAATTTTTGGGTGGCATGAAGGAAGTTATTGAAGAGTGGGTTGGTGCTAGTAAGTTTAGCATGGGATGGTTAAAGGGGAGAAAGCTGGGCTGAACAGGAATGCTGGCAATTGTTTCAAGAATGTTCGAGCAAAATGAAAAGATGGTTCTGCAAGCTGTCCTTTATGTATGTTTTAGTAATTAAATTAATGCTTAAATTAGCAATGAAAACACCAGCTAAAACAAGATTGACTTGAGTATTACAAAGTTTACATTAGTTCATTCAACAAGATTAACATTGATATAACAGACAAAACATATAGTAGTTCATATAACAAGAATGACTTTTGTTGTACGAAAGTGTTAGGGTTAGAAAGATGAGTTAAAAGATGTAAACTTGTGTGAACTTAAATGAATTTATTAAGACTAACTTAGTACAGACATTTTAAGTTGATAAAAGCCAAATGAGTTGAATGGAAATGTTAACATTATGTTACACTTGCATAGATATGAGGTGTTGAAACAACACAGTCAAGATACATTGATTTAACATGGTTTATTTAGATGGAATATAGGTGGCAAGATAAAATTACGTTCATCCAATAACATATATGTTTCAGAATATTTACTGAAAAACTGTTAAAAAAGATACCAACACCATCAGAGCTGTTCTCCCAAATGGAGATTTCGGACTGTCCTTCTAACCACAGACGATGAACATCTTCAGAGTCTTTGTGGGTTTTGAGATGCAGCTCTTGTAAACACAATATATCAAAGTCCGGGTTCATGAGGAAGTCCACTGTCTTTTGTCTCAGCCTGCTAGATTGTAAAACTCTCACATTCCATGAGGCCATATTTAGGAGACACATAGTTGTTTAGAATTTAAAGCTTAATTAATGAGGACTAGGCTTGTCGTCCCTTCTCTTCTCTCTACTGTGGTCAGCCATTGAAGCTGAACACTTTCCTTTAATGAAGAACTGCGGAGAACCACGTGAGAGCTCCTCAGGGACAGATGGGGGGAGACTGGAGGAGGACAAGAGACTCACTACTTCACCACTGGGGGGAAGAGGAGAGCTGGTGGTGGAGCCTCAGCAAGGACTGTCGCTGTCGCTCTTGTACTGCTCTGATGCTTCACTGCCGCTGTTACTTTCTTGTCTCCGGTTGTTATCATCACCATCATCCTGGCAGATCTCCGCTGGTGTCTGCGCCACCTCAGCAGATTGATACTCCACTCCGCTGGGAGGAGCATCAGCTGAGGTCTGAGCAGAAGGATTCGCAGCATAATCCTCCACAACCTCTGTTCCTAGCTCCTTCACTTCCATCTCGTCTTTCATTCCCTGTTCCTCTTCTTTGTTGATCTGCTTCATTAACTGGTAGAAAGAAGAGATGAAGAGAGATTTCATTTCTGATGAATTCTGTTTAGTGTTTCTCTGAGATGTGATCAAGTCTGGTTCATGATGTTTCCTCTGAGTGGATTTGAATGTTTTCTTTCTGAAGTATTTGTTGAAGTGAATCAACATTTATTCATTTATTCTGATTTATATGAACTAAATAGTTTTTAGTGAATATTTTATTTGTAATAATACATAAAGCAGTCAGAGGTTAAAGAAGAAAATCCTCTGTGGGATACGTACGTCTGACCAGGATACTTAAACTCCTTCTCTTGGAGGTAGTGATGGGAAGTTTGTCTCTTTTCTGAGAGCCAGCTCTTTATTTAGTATCATTTATAACCTAATATTTTAGCCCAACACAGCAAATAATAACTAGACAATTCCCCTGCGGGAAATCGCGAGAGTGATGCAGTGGCCGCAGCAGTCTGCGATACCATGCTATATTGCTGTGATAGTACGATGCTACGATGCTATGATGATGCTACTATGCCAAGATGCTACTACAATGCTATGATGCTAAGATACTAATATGCTATGATACTAAGATGCTACAAAGCTAAGATACTATGTTGCTACGATGCTAAGATGCTACAATGCAATTATACTAAGATGCTATGATGCTTTAATGATCACCTGTTCATATAGTCATAATATAATCCTGGTGAAAATATTTGCGACTTACGTTGCAAATAATTTCATGTTTGACTACAAAAACTAATGGTCAGGTCAAGACAGGTATGAAAGTATTCGCGACTTACGTCGCGAATGTCTTTACTACCATGAGCAGCAGCTATAACAAAAAGCACAACTCAAATAGTCATTTAAGGCCTGGTTCCTTCTGACTGGATGGGTGTGAGTTTGATGTCATGCAGGGTACAACAAACCAAACAGGATGAGGAGGATGCAGTAGGCCTGGCTGAGAGAGAGAGACACTGAGAAGGGTCGTCCTTTACGCCCTTCTACAAACTGAAGGGCAGGTACAGGCAGCAGAGCCCTCCCAGCTCCACCTGAAAGCCAGCATCAAATAAGGAAGAGAGTGGGAGGGATCTCACTAGGATCCCCAGACAAAGAACGAGCAAATCATAACAATTGATCGTTAATCATAATAATTTTAACAATAAAACTCATTACTCCTACCTGAGCAATAGTTTAACAGTTTACGGCACAGTCTTACAGTTAGATAAACAATAATATTAAACTTAACACATCCAGGCTGTAACAAGGAATCAGCGATGAAGTGAAGACCTTCAAATTGTCCTGCGAGTCCAGCTCTTTGTCTCATGTTGGACGTCACTGCAGTCTGTCTGGATCAGCTGGAAGAAAAATATAGGCAGACAAATAGACATGTCAAATAATGTTATGTAACATACTTAATATAACTCTTATGAGTGTTCAACAGCTCATTATTTATTTAATTAAAAACATCATATTATATTAAATTATATATATATATATACTGTCATTAATGTTGTTGCAAGCCATAAATGTTTCCTACTTTATGTGGTGGAATAATATATTTTTCAGTTTGACACAGTTTCATTTAAAAATATCTTCCCTTTAAATTGTAAAACTTCAACATTATTACTGTGATAAGCACCCACTGCAACGCGGCGAATTAGCCGGCGGCTAACCCCACTAGCCTCCGCGTTAGCTCACGGCTAACTGCCGCGGCTAATTCGTGTTTAACTCCCGCGGGTCCGCGGTTAAATCCCGGTTAGCTAGCGGTTAGCTAGCGGTTAGCTCGAGGCTAACTCCGCGGTTGAGTCCGCGGCGTTAAGGTAGCGGCTAGCTAGCTCCGTTAGCTCCGCTAGCTTGCTAACATACATGCGCTATGCTGGAAGGCTAGTCGTCGGCTAAATCACTGGGCGGCTAGTCGTTAGCGTCTGTTAGCAGTTAAGCTATTCACTGACCTTATAAGATGAAGGAAACGGGTCAGGGATGTTGTGTCAGGAGTTTCAGCAAAGCAGCCAGATATAATTTGTGTTTAAAATAAAGGAAAAGGTCAAACATGACTGAGAAATTGTCAGTCAGTCAATGAGAAGAGCTATAGCTAAGAGGCCCAGCAGCTGTGTGAAAGCACCAAGGGAGACAGGGGTGGTTTGGGGGGTTTTAATGTTTTGGCAGATCATGTTTTCCACTGAGAGCTCTTTTCCCGCCTCTCGTCCCCTCCTGCTGCGTGTGTAAGCTGGTTGGGGTCTGGTTGTCATGGCTACCAGGGTCAACTGACGCTGAAGTCTCCTTCTCTCTCTCACCTCTGCCTGAGTCAGAGGGAAAGTGCAAACTAGGATTTGCCCTCCGAACAAATGCTCATAAATCAAAAACTACAAGTCCTATCGGGAAAACGAACACATCGTGAGCGTCAGCCGAGGGTTTTCTACAATTTAGTGTTGTTCCCACGCGCCTACTGCGAAAATTGTGGCCGTAGTCGTTTTAGAAAAAAAGTATGCGACGTGAAAAATCGTCGAAAAATCGCTCTCGCTTTCCACATACACACACATGGGGAAAAATTCGAAAACTGGTCGGCGCACTCCTCGCTCGGAGGAGCCTGCAGCCCAAACCGTACGTCTCACACAAATAAAACCCACACCATCTGAAAGCCAACAAAAATCCCTACGTTTTTACGTATTTTTTATCTCTGTACCTCAAAATCTGTGGCCACCACGTGAGATTGAACCTTTTTTTTTCAGAATATCACCGAAACTCTGAAGTTAGAGTGTCGGTCAGAGTGGGCCCATAGAGCCCCATTATAAACGCTGATTTTTAATTTTTTTCCCCAAATTTCACCAAAACGTAAACTGCAACCCTGACCAAACCGTAAAAGGTATCGAAACGCCGTTTTCAGGAAGAGAAAGATACACTTCCCGTGCCTCGTACAAACTTCCAAGCAAGTTTCTACTACAAAGCATGGCCGAGTAATCACTCGACAAAGCCAAGCTGTAAATTTTGGAATGTTGCCGCTTTTTTCGGGCTTCTCCATTCATTTCAATGGGAAATTTATCGCGTCGCGAAAAAATCTTGTTTGAAAGAACTGTATAGAAGCACACCGAGTCCGATCGAGACGCACGTTTTGATGTATTTTGTGTCTGTCTGCGACGAACGGTATTTGAGTTGAAAAGTTTCGAAAAATCGGGTGTGGAAAAAGTTTAATAATAAGAAGAAAAAACGTAGTGAAGAACAATAGTTTGCAGTGCTTCGCACTTTTTGTTTTGGATTTGTTTTAAATCCCGGTTAGCTAGCGGTTAGCTCGAGGCTAACTCCGCGGTTGAGTCCGCGGCGTTAAGGTAGCGGCTAGCTAGCTCCGTTAGCTCCGCTAGCTCGCTAACATACATGAGCTATGGTGGACGGCTAGTCGTTAGCGTCTGTTAGCAGTTTAGCTATTCACTGACCTAATAAGATGAAGGAAACGGGTCAGGGATGTTGTGTCAGGAGTTTCAGCAAAGCAGCCAGATATAATTTGTGTTTAAAATAAAGAAAAAAGGTCAAACATGACTGAGAAGTTGTCATTCAGTCAATGAGAAGAGCAATAGCTAAGAGGCCCAGCAGCTGTGTGAAAGCACCAAGGGAGACAGGGATGGTTTGGGGGGTTTTAATGTTTTGGCAGATCCTGTTTTCCACTGGGAGCTTAAATAGTGGCTAGCGCTGACGCGCTAGCTGCTCTGCTTTCTCTGTCTGTCATTTTACACACGCAGATTCAAATTAAGTGCTAAGAACTACTAAAATGGCTGCCTAATGTTAGCATTAGGTTAATGCATGTCTTTAATTTTTAGTGGCAAGAAATTAGTGGCTAGCTATTCGCTAACATGCTAATGGTGCCACTAATGCTACCACCAATTTCTACCACTAAAAATTAGCATTAGCCGCTAATGGTAACAATTAACATGACGCGCTAGCCACTAATTTTAACATTGGTTTAGTGTTAGCATGTCTTTTAAGCCACTAAAAATTAAATACATGCTAATTGCTAACATGCTAATTGCTAATATGCTATTTGCTAACATGCTAATGCTGCCACTAATGCTACCACCAATTTCTTGCCACTAAAAAGTAGCATTAGCCGCTAATGGTAACAATTAACATGACGCGCTAGCCACTAATTTTAACATTGGTTTAGTGTTAGCATGTCTTTTAAGCCACTAAAAATTAAATACATGCTAATTGCTAACATGCTAATTGCTAATATGCTATTCGCTAACATGCTAATGCTGCCACTAATGCTACCACCAATTTCTTGCCACTAAAAAGTAGCATTAGCCGCTAATGTTAGCAATTAACATGACGCGCTAGCCAATGACAGACAGACACCTGTCATTGTTCAACTTAGGTGCCAAAAGCCAAAATGGCTGCCCCACATACCAGTTACTTATGTCAGTTGGAAGTTTCCCGCCTCTTTCTGTGGAGACCCTCCTCTTCTGCTGCGTGTGAGCGTGTGTATGCCCGTTGGGGCCTTGTTGTCACGGTTACCAGTTTGAATTTCAGTTAGAAGATGGCTAGAGGGAGAGAAAATGCTGAAACAAACCTCCTCGAACAGGAAGGCCTTGTGGCCAAACCGTGTTTCCAATCATTGAACCGACTTCACTTTGGGCATCTTGAGTCTTTCCTGAACGTCTAGATATGCAGTTTGTGGGTAAAATGAAGAAATGTGAGCTATAAAGAGCGATTCAAAGAAAGGATTGCTTCTGCTTTGCTCCAGAAATTTAACATGGCAGTCTATGAAGCTGTGGATGGGTGTTGCTGGCGCATCTTTGCGTCTCACGCCAAAACTGTAAGACTTTACAGCTTTAGCAGACGAATTTGAGCGAGAAGACAAATTTTCCTACGTTTCTATGTATAAATTATGTCTGAGGTGTGAAATTTGTGGCCACGGGAGCAGTTTCTGTTTTATTTTTTGCCTATTTTCTTCTCTCCTCCTCACTCTACCTGCCACTCTAGCACCAACATTCCGCGCAATACACACCCATTATAAACCCTGAAATTTGAGTAAAAACCTACACAACTCTGAGGCTTCATAGTTTAAAAACGGTAAAAGTTGTCGATAAGTGAAGTGAATCGCTGAAGAGAAGGCAAGAGTACCTACGTTTTAAAATTTAAATGGAGTCTCTCGGTGAAAGTATGCCAGAGCAGTTCATTGTTGAAAATGTCTGTTGATTTTTTTTTTTTTTCGGGCTTCTCCATTCATTTCAATGGGAAATTTCTCGCGGTTTTTCGCGAATAAATTCGCGAAAAACTCGTCAATCCCTTATAAAAGTAATAGCACGGGATTCGGGATCAAAACACACGTTTTGATATATCATGTGTTGGGGTCCTCTCGCCGGTTCGGGCCGCATTAATCGGCGAAAAAGGGCGGAAAATGAATAAGTAAAAATAAAACTGCAAAGAAACACGCAGAAGATCAATAGTGGCCTCGTGCCTATGGCACGAGGCCACTCCTCCCATAGCTTGGGAGGAGTGGCCTCGTGTCATAGGCACTCGGCACTAATAAGAAAAAACGTAGTGAAGAACAATAGTTTTGCTAGCTTTGCTCCACTGAGAGAGGATTTACAGACGTTTCCTTTTTCTTTATCTTATCTCGTAATTACGAGATTGTGATCTTTTCTCGTAATTACGAGATCGTGATCTCGTAATTACGAGATCCTGATCTCGTAATTACGAGATAAGGTGTCTAATTTTTTTTTATTCAGTGAATGCAATGCTCTTCCGTAGAACCAGTTGAACACTGACGTGCTCAATGTAAAACACACTTCTCCATTCATTGTAATGACTTAGGCCTTTTTTGTTCAGTGTTACACTTACTACAGACAGTATATACATAAGTGTGTTGTAATGTAAAATATTTGAGAATATTGTTTTTATTCTCAGAACACACAAATACACGGTAATAAATATATTTTATTTTTCCCACAAAAACAATGTACACAGTGTACATCCCAACCAACACAAAGTTCCACATATTGTACAGTGGTCTACATACAAAACAGAAGAATTTACTGTATACAGTTACTGTAAAAAAAAAAAAAAAAAAAAAAACTATGCTGCATCCTGTCTTCTGTTTCGGTCTGGCCACAGCACCTCATCCACATCACAAGCAATGTTTTCCCTGGCTAAGCAGCGGGGGAAATATCGCCTAGCATGGCGAATCCAGCCATGAAAAGCATCAACTGCTGTATCTCTACATGCGTCTTCCATAGCTTGGAGAAGGGGTATACGCGTTTGTGGATTTCGGTCATACACTTTCCGTCTCCAGGCAGAAAAAAAAATTATAAAATAGGATTTAGGAATGGGGAATATGGAGAGAGATAAACAACCAAAAAACTTGGGTGGGCAATGAACCAGTTACGAACCAGTGTTGTCATCCATTGCTCCAAAACAGAGCTCACCTGTCACGAGGCCACTCCTCCCATAGCTTGCTATGGGAGGAGTGGCCTCGTGTCATAGGCACTCGGCACTAATAAGAAAAAACGTAGTGAAGAACAATAGTTTTGCTAGCTTTGCTATGAGGGTCAATAGTTTGCATTGCGTAGCACTGCATCACTAACTAGAAAATTCCCGCAGGAAATTTTGAGAGTGACTCGAGGGCTGCTGCCGGGGTTATTAAAAAAAGAAAAGGAAAAAGATGTTAGCATTACCAATACTAATGTTGGCATTACCATTTGCCACGCTAACGCGCGGCGCTGACGCACTAGATTAGCACAGTCACGCACACACACAATAGAAAACATTCAGCTCAGATGTACACACAGAGCAAGCAGAGTGACAGTCACCTCAAAAAATGTCTTGCTTTACCTCTCTGTTACTGCCTGTCTGTCTTTTACCCTCTCTCTGTCTCTTTCTTTGTTATTTACTTAAATAAACTGAAATTAACTGCCAAGGACTACAAAAATGGCTGCAGCTGTGGCCCTGGCCTGAGGCTGCCATGGTGACTCTGCTGGTTGCCATGACTACTCACAGACACAGGAGAGGAGAAGGAAGAAATTTTGATTTTTTGCCCTCTGACAGTCCTCGCATTTGAGCTCACTGAGGCAAAACCAAAGCTCACATCAGAAAAAAAAACAGACAGTGATTGGCAGGAGAAGTTCCCGAACACACTGATGTAATTTTGGTGTCTCTGGAGTAAATATTGTGGAAACTGTGGCGAGTATAAGAAGAGGGTGGATTCAGCTTTCCTCGAAAATCAGCTTCATATTTTGAATGGGAGTTTATTGGCAGTTGGAGCGGGACACTCCTCACTCTGGGGCACGCCATTCAAATTCAGAAAATGTCTCGTCTTAAGCTTGATTTAGGGTTCTGCGCCGATTTGTCTGCGAAGCTTCGGCGAACATGATCGCCGTCACTTGGCATTTATGCTTGTGCGTCGGTTTCTTTGCAGTGCGTGGTAATTTACAGCCACAACGCTAGGGGGCGCTGAGTCGCGAAATCTCCTGAATTCGTGCGTGGAGTGTTTCATTTCCGGTTCCGGCTTTTTTCTATGGTTGCGGCAGAGTGAACAGCACAGTGAACAATGGCGACTGAGCGAGAGAGGACACTTTTGGAGCTGGAGCTGATCGATATTGAAGAACAAATGCTTCTCGTGGAAATGCTTAAAACTAAACGAAAGAGAAGACGTGTGAGGAGGTGGTCTGTACGCCCTTTGAACGAGTCAAGGCAAAGGACAGGAGAATTTGCCACACTTGTTCGACCACTGAAGGACCTGGACGATGAGATGCACTTCAGGTATTTCAGGATGTCTACAAGTCGATTTGATGATCTTGTTCGTCGTCTGCAACCTCTCATCCACCATCAGACGACACACAGTATGCCTGTTGATGTAGCACAAAGACTTTCAGTGACGCTTCGAGTTTTAGCTTCAGGTTCAAGCCAACAGGCTGTAGCCGCAAGCTACAAGCTAGCTTCCAGCACTGTGTCGTCCATTGTGTCGGAGGTGTGCAAAGCGTTGTGGACAGTTCTGCAGCCAGAATTTCTGCCCTGCCCTTCAACAAACCAGTGGGAAAACATAGCAGGTGATTTCTGGAGACTCTGGAACTTCCCGAACTGTGTTGGGTGTGTAGATGGAAAACATGTAAACATCAAGGCACCGCCACGGGCAGGCAGCGACTACTTCAATTACAAGGGTGCTCACTCCATTGTTTTGATGGCACTGTGCGATGCCAGGTACCGCTTCACAATGGTGGACGTGGGAGCCTATGGACGTGAAAGCGATGGTGGCGTTTTTAAGGAAAGCAGATTTGGGTCGATGCTGCTTGACCACAAGCTGAATCTGCCCCCACCAGCTGGCCTTCCTGGGACCACGGTCACGATTCCACACGTCGTTGTTGGCGACGCTGCCTTCCCTCTACACTGCAACCTGATGCGCCCCTTCCCAGGTATTGTGCAGATACAGTTGTAGTATTTAATTAAAAATTAAATAGTCGTATTTAATTTGTACTAGATATTTAGTTAAACCGTGATTGAAGAGTAACAATTTTTAATATTGTTTTCTATGTAGGAGTGAATCTGACAAGAGACAAGCAGATCTACAATTACCGCCACTCCAGGGCCAGGCGGGTCATTGAGAACTCCTTTGGCATCCTAGCAGCACGCTGGCGGATTCTTGGAAGACCAATTGAGTTTCGGCCTGACAAAGTTGTGGATGTGGTGAAGGCTTGTGTGGTGCTGCACAACTACCTTGCCTACACAGATGAGGTGGCCAGCCCACAGTGCCGCTACATACCACCCAGTTTTGCAGACACGGAAAGTGCTGGGTCTTTCAGGCCTGGTGAGTGGCGAAGAGAAGTGACCGGGGACAACCTTTTGGACCCTATCCCTCCATCTCAGATGAGCAGAGCCCGATCCACCAGAGCTGCCATGGCTGTTAGAAATGACCTCAAGTCTTTCTTTCAGTCAGCACATGGTTCTGTGCCATGGCAGAATGACATTGTTTCTCGTGGCACACTTGAACAGTGATGCGATGTAAACTTGTAATGCACAAGTGACTTATTTTGCCAATAAACTTCTCATTCATTACATATCTTGTTTCTGACTACTGCATGTACATCTTTCATGTCATGCCATGCCATTTCTTTATGAAGCTCATAATTCAAACCAAGTTAATTGAGGGATTTATGGAGTCCTGAATGGATATATCAATTAATTGCAAAGATATTGAAGATTTAAAATCATGCAGGTCACTTGTGACGCATGTTGTGCATTAAAGGGGTAAGAGAAATGAAAATTCAACTGTTTCCAGACAAACTGAGTTTTTATTATTCAAAAAATAAGGTGCAGTAACTGGTTAACAATCTTAAGCGCAGCAACAATGTTAAATAAATATTAACTGTAATATACAATTTAAACTAGAATAGACAAGTAAAAAAATGGAACTATTTACAACAAGTACAACAGCAAACCAGCAAATCGGCAAAATGTTAATGTGCAATGGAAGGGAGTCAGTTTAGTGTTCACCGCTATTCCCTGTTTTCATACAGTTTTGTATAAATGTCATACATGAGATCAGCCCTCTTGCTCTCTGGCACCCTACGTAGCATGTCTGCCACCGTCTGCGCAAACCGAGAGCACTCATCACTGTCCTGCACCAGCCTCTGTTGAAGTTCCAGCCGACGTTCATCAAGACGTGCCAAGTGCTTGTTTATCGTGTCTCCCTGGTCCATGCACCTTCTTCTTTTCAGTCTGGCAGAAGGAGAAGGTGAGGTGGGAGACAGAAAGCTGTCCGACATGGATGAAGTCTGAGGCTGGGGGGAGGCAAATTCTTCTGGAGTGGGTGTCTCTGGCGAAGGTGACTCTGATGACTCTGACAGAGACTGCAATGTTGAATCGGTCTCTGAATTGAGGAATGTGGTATTTTCCTGTGGTTAAGAAAAGGCAGACATTGTTAAGAAACTACACTGGTATAGGTTATACAGAGATTCTTATCTAATCATGTACACTGTATTTCTAACTAAAACGCCAAAAAAAACAAGTATTGGTGTCATATATAGCAATAACGAACCTATTATTTTGTTTGCACAACCTGCAAGCACTGGGTGGCACGAGTGTTTACAGTCACTGCTAACGTTAGCTAGAACAAAGGCTGCAGATAAAGCTAACCAACCGTGTAGTAGCAGCCCTTCACCAAAGCTAGTACAGCTTCCATCCAGTCATTTTACATCGTATTTTATTTTATTTTAAACAAAGGAACATGCAAACTGCAAGCACTGTGCCACGAGTGTTTACAATCGGTTAGCTTGCTAGCGAGCTAGCTAGCTCACCTGCACAAGGCTCATGAAAAAGCACGAAGAGATATTTACCTCAGATCCAAAATTAGACTCTGTCTCACGATGTTTTACGTGCGGTTCCAGCCAGGACATGAAAATGTAGAAGGCTGGGACCTTCTTGCCACCTGGGTCCCCGCTCCTGGAAGCCATCTTCTTGCGGTGGCGGACGAACTTGTCCCGCAAGTTCTTCCACCTCTTCATGCAGTCCGCAGAGTCCGAACCGAGGTTCTGCGCAATCTCCCTCCAAGAATTACTTGACATCTGGCTGTCCTTGTAGTTCGAAGAAGATGAGTTGGACAGATGCTCATACTTCCTCACTTCTTCGATCAGTCTTTCTTCAGCTTGGTCCATCTTGAACTCGAAGTGCAGCTCCAAGAATTTTAAAAATGGCGCCCTTGTATACAGAACGAACCGGAAAAGCTGAGAACCGGAAATGACGTAAAGCGGACCAATCACAGCCCTTGAGGTCTGCGTCGCATGTCCCTGCTGTCGGCGTCGTTTCGACGCGTAGTCAGGATTTTTTGGAGGTGCGCGTCAAGTGACGCAGACTCTCTGCGAAGGGGGTTCGCGGCGACGCAGACTCTCTGCGTACCGACGCAGACGATTTTTCGCACGAGCATAAATCAAGCTTTAGGCGAGCACATTGTATGAATCAGGACAAGTTCCTCTACAAAAGTGGAAAAAATCTAATGTCTACGATGTAAGATGTGCCCAGGAGCAGCGTGGAAAGAGAAAAATTTCAGTGAATTTCAGACAGCCTCTACCACTCTAGCCTCTGAGGTCTCCCACTCTAGGCCGAACATTCCACGCAATACACACCCATTATAAACTCAGAAATTTCACATGATTGATCACGATGATTGACGAGTGACTGATCGAAAAGTATAAAAGATATCAAAAATCTGAGTAGAACTTTTATAGAGGACAAATTTACCTACATTTTAAAGTTTAAATGAAGTCTCTAGGTGAAATTTTGCGGGAGGAGTTAGCTTTTGAAAATGCCCCTCAAAAGTGTCAGTTTTTTCGTTTTTTCGCAGTTTCCCATTCATTTCAATGGGACGATTTTCGCAGTTTTTCGCGAATAAATTCGCGAAAAATTCGTGGATTCCTTATAAAAGTAATAGCACACCATTCCCGATAAAGGCGCACGTTTTGATGTAATTTTTGTCGGTGTCGCCCCAAAATTGCGGGACGAGTTAGAGACCGAAAAAAGGTACGGAAGATGAATAACTAGAAAATTCCCGCGGAAATTTTTGAAGTGCCGAGTGGGCTGTTGCCGGGGTTGTGTATTGAAAAAGCACACCTCAAATAGTAATTTTTAACATGTATATTTACACACATGAGCCACTAATTCTACCATTAGCCACAATTGTTAGCAATTAGCATGTCTTTACATGCAGTCAAGCATTAGCTGCTAATGTTAGCAATTAGCATGTCTTTACGACCATGAGCAGCTAGCACGCTGGCTGCTCTTGGTAGTAAAGCATTAGCCACTAATGTTAGCAATTAGCATGTCTTTACTAAGTAGCATGTCTTTACTACCATGAGCAGCAGCTATAACAAAAAGCACAACTCAAATAGTCATTTAAGGCCTGGTTCCTACTGACAGGATGGGTGTGAGTTTGATGTCATGCAGGGTACAACAAACCAAACAGGATGAGGAGGATGCAGTAGGTCTGGCTGAGAGACAGAGAGACACTGATAAGGGTCGTCCTTTATGCTTCGCCTTCTACAAACTGAAGGGCAGGTACAGGCAGCAGACCCCTCCCAGCTCCACCTGAAAGCCAGCATCAAATAAGGAAGAGAGCGGGACGGATCGTCACACCCCCACCTTTAAGAGGGCTGTCCTCACTAGGATCCCCAGACAAAGAACGAGCAAATCGTAATAATTGATCGTTAATCATAATAATTTTAACAATAAAACTCATTACTCCTGCCTGAGCAATAGTTGAACAGTTTACGGCACAGTCTTACAGTTAGAAAAACATCAATATTAAACTTAACACATCCAGGCTGTAACAAGGAATCAGCGATGAAGTGAAGACCTTCAAATTGTCCTGTGAGTCCAGCTCTTTGTCTCACGTTGGACATCACTGCAGTCTGTCTGGATCAGCTGGAGGAATACTATATGCAGACAAATAGACCTGTCAAATAATGTTATGTAACATACTTAATATAACTCTTATGAGTGTCCAACAGCTCATTATTTATTTAATTAAAAACATCATATATTAAATTACTCCAATTATATATATATACTGTCATTAATGTTGTTGCAAGCCATAAATGTTTCCTACTTTATGTGGTGGAATAATATATTTTTCAGTTTGACACAGTTTCATTTAAAAATATCTTCCCTTTAAATTGTAAAACTTCAACATTATTACTGTGATAAGCTCCCGCGAGCAACGCGGCGAATTAGCCGGCGGCTAACCCCACTAGCCTCCGCGTTAGCTCACGGCTAACTGCCGCGGCTAATTCGTGTTTAACTCCCGCGGGTCCGCGGTTAAATCCCGGTTAGCTAGCGGTTAGCTCGAGGCTAACTCCGCGGTTGAGTCCGCGGCGTTAAGGTAGCGGCTAGCTAGCTCCGTTAGCTCCGCTAGCTCGCTAACATACATGCGCTATGCTGGACGGCTAGTCGTTAGCGTCTGTTAGCAGTTTAGCTATTCACTGACCTAATAAGATGAAGGAAACGGGTCAGGGATGTTGTGTCAGGAGTTTCAGCAAAGCAGCCAGATATAATTTGTGTTTAAAACTAGACAATTCCCCTGCGGGAAATCGCGAGAGTGATGCAGTGGCCGCAGCAGTCTGCGATACCATGCTATATTGCTGTGATAGTACGATGCTACGATGCTACGATGATGCTACTATGCCAAGATGCTACAATGCTGAATGAATGAATTAATTTATTGATCATTGAGAGATACTCACGAGCACGAACGGGGGGACGAGCTTGAGAGCAGGGTCGGTGGGAAGGCTCCTCTCCGGCCGGGGGGGACGTCTAATGAAACATTAAGACCAAACACATACAGAACTCAGCAGTTAAGGAGAAAACAATAGATGTAACATTTCTAGAGCCATTTTCACGCAGACAGATGTCATTGTGGCACAGAAGCTTATCTACTGTGTAAATACCTCCAGGGGGGAAGGGGTGGACCTCAGCTCCTCCAGGTCGAGCCTCCTCCAGCGCTGCTTCACCGCCATGGAACGTCTGGACTTCCTAGGCATCCTGCTGACAAAAAATAGACAGAAAAAAAAAACAAGACAAAATACTTTTCAAAGCTTAACAGGCTATCAAACCTATCAAACTAACCTAAACCCTAACCTTTACCTAAACTCTAACTACCTAATGTAAAATAATCTAATCTAAGACAAATTAATGTAATATGTTATACTTAAATTAAATCTGTGTCGATGAAGGTGTGGTGAATGTATGTGTGTGGGTGAGGTGGCGATACTGCTCTGCGATGGTTGAGGGCGATGAATCAACGATGATCACTCTCAGCTGTCGAAGCACAGGAACCCTTTAATCCTATCAAAGACAATGCAAAAAAATTGAAATGTCTTTCAAATGTTATAAGTAAATGTAAGCAACAAGCTAATAACAAAGCAGACACATGTTAAACATCTGTAGTTGTCATAAAGTGTGTGTTTTCCTTATACTAAGATGCTATGATGCTAAGATACTACAATGCTAAGATGCTTTAATGATGCTACAATGCTATGATGCTAAGATGCTTTAATGATGCTACCATGATGCTACCATGCTATGATGCTTTAATGATCACCTGTTCATATAGTCATAATATAATCCATGTTTGACTACAAAAAGTAATGGTCACGTCAAGACAGGTATGAAAGTATTCACGACTTACGTCGCGAATGTCTTTACTAAGTAGCATGTCTTTACTACCATGAGCAGCAGCTATAACAAAAAGCACAACTCAAATAGTCATTTAAGGCCTGGTTCCTTCTGACTGGATGGGTGTGAGTTTGATGTCATGCAGGGTACAACAAACCAAACAGGATGAGGAGGATGCAGTAGGCCTGGCTGAGAGAGAGAGACACTGAGAAGGGTCGTCCTTTACGCCCTTCTACAAACTGAAGGGCAGGTACAGGCAGCAGACCCCTCCCAGCTCCACCTGAAAGCCAGCATCAAATAAGGAAGAGAGTGGGAGGGATCTCACTAGGATCCCCAGACAAAGAACGAGCAAATCGTAACAATTGATCGTTAATCATAATAATTTTAACAATAAAACTCATTACTCCTACCTGAGCAATAGTTTAACAGTTTACGGCACAGTCTTACAGTTAGAAAAACAATAATATTAAACTTAACACATCCAGGCTGTAACAAGGAATCAGCGATGAAGTGAAGACCTTCAAATTGTCCTGCGAGTCCAGCTCTTTGTCTCATGTTGGACGTCACTGCAGTCTGTCTGGATCAGCTGGAGGAAAACTATACGCAGACAAATAGACATGTCAAATAATGTTATGTAACATACTTAATATAACTCTTATGAGTGTTCAACAGCTCATTATTTATTTAATTAAAAACATATTATATTAAATTACTCCAATTATATATATACTGTCATTAATGTTGTTGCAAGCCATAAATGTTTCCTACTTTATGTGGTGGAATAATATATTTTTCAGTTTGACACAGTTTAATTTAAAAATATCTTCCCTTTAAATTGTAAAACTTCAACATTATTACTGTGATAAGCCCCCGGCTTGCAACGCAGCGAATTAGCCGGCGGCTAACCCCACTAGCCTCCGCGTTAGCTCACGGCTAACTGCCGCGGCTAATTCGTGTTTAACTCCCGCGGGTCCGCGGTTAAATCCCGGTTAGCTAGCGGTTAGCTAGCGGTTAGCTCGAGGCTAACTCCGCGATTGAGTCCGCGGCGGTTAGCTAGCGGCTAGCTAGCTCCGTTAGCTCCGCTAGCTTGCTAACATACATGAGCTATGCTGGAAGGCTAGTCGTCGGCTAAATCACTGGGCGGCTAGTAGTTAGCGTCTGTTACCAGTTGAGCTATTCACTGACCTAATAAGATGAAGGAAACGGGTCAGGGATGTTGTGTCAGGAGTTTCAGCAAAGCAGCCAGATATAATCTGTGTTTAAAATAAAGGAAAAGGCCCAGCAGCTGTGTGAAAGCACCAAGGGAGACAGGGGTGGTTTGGGGGGTTTTAATGTTTTGGCAGATCATGTTTTCCACTGAGAGCTCTTTTCCCGCCTCTCGTCCCCTCCTGCTGCGTGTGTAAGCTGGTTGGGGTCTGGTTGTCATGGCTACCAGGGTCAACTGACGCTGAAGTCTCCTTCTCTCTCTCACCTCTGCCTGAGTCAGAGGGAAAGTGCAAACTAGGATTTGCCCTCCGAACAAATGCTCATAAATCAAAAACTACAAGTCCTATCGGGAAAACGAACACATCGTGAGCGTCAGCCGAGGGTTTTCTACAATTTAGTGTTGTTCCCACGCGCCTACTGCGAAAATTGTGGCCGTAGTCGTTTTAGAAAAAAAGTATGCGACGTGAAAAATCGTCGAAAAATCGCTCTCGCTTTCCACATACACACACATGGGGAAAAATTCGAAAACTGGTCGGCGCACTCCTCGCTCGGAGGAGCCTGCAGCCCAAACCGTACGTCTCACACAAATAAAACCCACACCATCTGAAAGCCAACAAAAATCCCTACGTTTTTACGTATGTTTTATCTCTGTACCTCAAAATCTGTGGCCACCACGTGAGATTGAACCTTTTTTTTTCAGAATATCACCGAAACTCTGAAGTTAGAGTGTCGGTCAGAGTGGGCCCATAGAGCCCCATTATAAACGCTGATTTTTTATTTTTTTCCCCAAATTTCACCAAAACGTAAACTGCGACCCTGACCAAACCGTAAAAGGTATCGAAACGCCGTTTTCAGGAAGAGAAAGATACACTTCCCGTGCCTCGTACAAACTTCCAAGCAAGTTTCTACTACAAAGCATGGCCGAGTAATCACTCGACAAAGCCAAGCTGTAAATTTTGGAATGTTGCCGCTTTTTTCGGGCTTCTCCATTCATTTCAATGGGAAATTTATCGCGGTTTTTTCGCGACTACGTCGCGAAAAAATCTTGTTTGAAAGAACTGTATAGAAGCACACCGAGTCCGATCGAGACGCACGTTTTGATGTATTTTGTGTCTGTGTGCGACGAACGGTATTTGAGTTGAAAAGTTTCGAAAAATCGGGTGTGGAAAAAGTTTAATAATAAGAAGAAAAAACGTAGTGAAGAACAATAGTTTGCAGTGCTTCGCACTGCAAACTATTGACTCCCATAGCTTTGCTATGAGGGTCAATAGTTTGCATTGCGTAGCACTGCATCACTAATAAAGGAAAAGGTCAAACATGACTGAGAAGTTGTCATTCAGTCAATGAGAAGAGCTATAGCTAAGAGGCCCAGCAGATGTGTGACAGCACCAAGGGAGACAGGGATGGTTTGGGGGGTTTTAATGTTTTGGCAGATCCTGTTTTCCACTGGGAGCTTAAATAGTGGCTAGCGCTGACGCGCTAGATGCTCTGCTTTCTCTGTCTGTCATTTTACACACGCATGTTCAAATTAAGTGCTAAGAACTACTAAAATGGCTGCCTAATGTTAGCATTAGGTTAATGCATGTCTTTAATTTTTAGTGGCAAGAAATTAGTGGCTAGCTATTCGCTAACATGCTAATGGTGCCACTAATGCTACCACCAATTTCTACCACTAAAAATTAGCATTAGCCGCTAATGGTAGCAATTAACATGACCCGCTAGCCACTAATTTTAACATTGGTTTAGTGTTAGCATGTCTTTTAAGCCACTAAAAATTAAATACATGCTAATTGCTAACATGCTAATTGCTAATATGCTATTCGCTAACATGCTAATGCTGCCACTAATGCTACCACCAATTTCTTGCCACTAAAAAGTAGCATTAGCCGCTAATGTTAGCAATTAACATGACGCGCTAGCCACTAATTTTAACATTGGTTTAGTGTTAGCATGTCTTTTAAGCCACTAAAAATTAAATACATGCTAATTGCTAACATGCTAATTGCTAATATGCTATTCGCTAACATGCTAATGCTGCCACTAATGCTACCACCAATTTCTTGCCACTAAAAAGTAGCATTAGCCGCTAATGTTAGCAATTAACATGACGCGCTAGCCAATGACAGACAGACACCTGTCATTGTTCAACTTAGGTGCCAAAAGCCAAAATGGCTGCCCCACATACCAGTTACTTATGTCAGTTGGAAGTTTCCCGCCTCTTTCTGTGGAGACCCTCCTCTTCTGCTGCGTGTGAGCGTGTGTATGCCCGTTGGGGCCTTGTTGTCACGGTTACCAGTTTGAATTTCAGTTAGAAGATGGCTAGAGGGAGAGAAAATGCTGAAACAAACCTCCTCGAACAGGAAGGCCTTGTGGCCAAACCGTGTTTCCAATCATTGAACCGACTTCACTTTGGGCATCTTGAGTCTTTCCTGAACGTCTAGATATGCAGTTTGTGGGTAAAATGAAGAAATGTGAGCTATAAAGAGCGATTCAAAGAAAGGATTGCTTCTGCTTTGCTCCAGAAATTTAACATGGCAGTCTATGAAGCTGTGGATGGGTGTTGCTGGCGCATCTTTGCGTCTCACGCCAAAACTATAAGACTTTACAGCTTTAGCAGACGAATTTGAGCGAGAAGACAAATTTTCCTACGTTTCTATGTATAAATTATGTCTGAGGTGTGAAATTTGTGGCCACGGGAGCAGTTTCTGTTTTATTTTTTGCCTATTTTCTTCTCTCCTCCTCACTCTACCTGCCACTCTAGCACCAACATTCCGCGCAATACACACCCATTATAAACCCTGAAATTTGAGTAAAAACCTACACAACTCTGAGGCTTCATAGTTTAAAAACGGTAAAAGTTGTCGATAAGTGAAGTGAATCGCTGAAGAGAAGGCAAGAGTACCTACGTTTTAAAATTTAAATGGAGTCTCTCGGTGAAAGTATGCCAGAGCAGTTGTTTGTTGAAAATGTCTGTTGATTTTTTTTTTTTTTCGGGCTTCTCCATTCATTTCAATGGGAAATTTTCTGCGGTTTTTCGCGAATAAATTCGCGAAAAACTCGTCAATCCCTTATAAAAGTAATAGCACGGGATTCGGGATCAAAACACACGTTTTGATATATCATGTGTTGGGGTCCTCTCGCCGGTTCGGGCCGCATTAATCGGCGAAAAAGGGCGGAAAATGAATAAGTAAAAATAAAACTGCAAAGAAACACGCAGAAGATCAATAGTGGCCACTCCTCCCATAGCTTGCTATGGGAGGAGTTGCGTAGCACTGCATCACTAATAATAATAAAAAGAAAAAAAGGAATGAAGAACAATAGTTTGCAGTGCTTCGCACTGCAAACTATTGGCCCCCATAGCTTTGCTATGAGGGGGTCAATAGTTTGCATTGCGTAGCACTGCGCGAAAAACTCGTCAATCCCTTATAAAAGTAATAGCACGGGATTCGGGATCAAAACACACGTTTTGATATATCATGTGTTGGGGTCCCTATTGACCCCCTCATAGCTTTGCTATGAGGGGGTCAATAGTTTGCATTGCGTAGCACTGCATCACTAATAAGAAGAAAAACGTAGTGAAGAACAATAGTTTGCATTGCGTAGCACTGCATCACTAATTATCTCATTTTGTGCAGTTATTCTGTTAAAAAAGCATTATTATTTTTGTTTTCAATAAAACTGTAATTGTGCAAACAAATGAACAAAACACTGCAATCACATCCACACAAGCAAAAACAGAACCTAACTCAGTAAACAAACAGTAGAAATGTCCTTAGTGTATATTAGCACTGAGAACAATCAGATGCCTCAGCTTTGATGGGCTGATGGGAATTCTTCTCTCTGTGAGTCTTGTCACATATGGTTTATATGAGACAGAGTAATGTTGATGGTCATGGTAGTAAAGTGACAGTTACTCTTTACGGTAGCAGCTCAGATGTTTTGTGGGTGTAGTGAACCTCAGTGAAAGGTTGTGAACTCAACCCAGATAGTCTCCTCCCTTAGCTCCTCCTCCTGCCAGGTGCAGTATAAAAGGCTTCAGGTGGCTCAGTGGACTCTTGCTGGTCCCTGGTGGTGGTGGTCTGAGGGTGGCTCATCTGCTGTTCTATTTTCTTCTGTGCTGCTCTTCTTTCTTTTCTTCTGTTGTTTTTTTGTTAGGTTTGATTTTCTCTTTGGACCAGGTCTCTTCAGTTTGTTTAAAGTAGCCTTTTGGTTGATTCCTGGTCTTGAGTTGTATGTTTGAGATAATGTTTAATTATCAATTGTGTTGTGGGCTTTTGTTGTGGCTTTTTTGTTGTTTAACTTTTTTTTGCTTCTTTGTGTTTCAGGGAGTTTTTGTTCCTTTTTTTTAACTTTCAGTGCGGCCTGGGTGTCGTCAGGTGGGACCTTACTCACGTTGCATGCAAGTCTCCACTGGGGCACCTTTAATGCATGTTTTGTTGTGATTATTTTAGTGTTGTACCCCAGGCCACTGGGAAGTGACTGGTAGTCTGCCTCCCACTGAGGCCCCAGCCCACTGATTGTAGCTACTGGTAATAGTTATCAGAGTTATAGCCTTGTTGTAGCCAGCCTTTTAGATTAGTATTGTTGATAAAATCACTTTTGCCATGCCTTGTGTTATCTTTTCTCCACAGTTCCAGTTTTCTTGGGTTTATCCCTGATTTATTTAAATTCAATAAAGATTATTTACTTTGATCCACTATCTCTGCTTCCTCCGTCACAGACCTGCGTCCTTAGTCTTTGCATCACATTAGTTTAGTTTTCTGCTTTTTATATCCTGGGGTGCAAGTCCCCAGGTCTCCCTTTATCTAATGTTGCAAAAACTCCCCCAACGCCTCGCCACATGGGCGTTGGAGAAAACCCCTTGAAATGCTGAATGTTAAGAGCTGTGTGTTTGGAGCTGACAATAAAGCTGAGTTAAATCAGAGATAAGCCGTCCCTCCATCATTCTACAGTATCTGTCCTGTTCACCACTGTCTGCTGTCTAATAGTTATTCTGTTACACGCTACTACCAAGCTTAGGATTCTGGGTCACTTTGACAGCGTAGCTATGGCGACAGCTCAGAGCATACACAGATACTAATGATGTAGCCTGACATGTACCTGTCTACAAATGTAACTGGCGTCAGACCACAAGAGCTTAATTTGGATATTTCCATCAACACCAACAATCAATTGTGTATCTCCACCATAGAAGGAGATATACAGTTAGATTTAAATGTCTTCCTTTGCTCTTGTCTGTTTCTATTTCTCTATGTCAGACTTAAAACATGTTTGTCATTTGATCTGAAGGAGGTATTGATATGAAGAATCTACTTTGAATGATGTGTGTGAATAAAATACTTCTCTCTCCATGTCTATGAGCTTGTTCTTCACCTCATCTTTTGTCTCCTTCAGCTCTTTGTTTCTGGTCTCCAGCTCCTCCTGTTTCTGTTGTTTCTCCTCTTGAAGCTTTGTGTTATCACCAGTGAGTCTTCCCACCTGGGGAGAGAGAAGACAGAAAGAGGAGATGAGATAAACAACAGACCTCCTCCAGATCAGTATTCTTGAACTCTTTCACTTGGCACTAGTGATGGGAAGTTTGTCTCTTTTCTGAGAGCCAGCTCTTTTGCCATGACTCCCAAAGAAGAGCTGACTCTTGATTTAGTATCATTTATAGTCTAATATTTTAGACCAACACAGCAAATACACATGGTTTGTGTGTTGATAATCCTTTTTACATTTAGTGTTTTTATGAGAAGCCTAATAATTATCTCATTTTGTGCAGTTATTCTGTTACAAAAGCATTATTATTTTGTTTTCAATAAAACTGTAATTGTGCAAACAAATGAACAAAACACTGCAATCACATCCACACAAGCAAAAACAGAACCAAACTCAGTAAACAAACAGTAGAAATGTCCTTAGTGTATATTAGCATTAAGAACAATCAGATGCCTCAGCTTTGATGGGCTGATGGGAATTCTTTTCTCTGTGAGTCTTGTCACATATGGTTTATATGAGACAGAGTAATGTTGATGGTCACGGTAGTTTTATGACAGTTACCCTTTACGGTAGCAGATCAGATGTTTTGTGGGTGTAGTGAACCTCAGTGAAAGGTTGTGAACTCAACCCAGATAGTCTCCTCCCTTAGCTCCTCCTCCTGCCAGGTGCAGTATAAAGGCTTCAGGTGGCTCAGTGGACTCTTGCTGGTCCCTGGTGGTGGTGGTCTGAGGGTGGCTCATCTGCTGTTCTATTTTCTTCTGTGCTGCTCTTCTTTCTTTTCTTCTGTTGTTTTTTTGTTAGGTTTGATTTTCTCTTTGGACCAGGTCTCTTAAGTTTGTTTAAAGTAGCCTTTTGATTGATTCCTGGTCTTGAGTTGTATGTTTGAGATAATGTTTGATTATCAATTGGGTTGTGGGCTTTTGTTGTGGCTTTTTTGTTGTTTAACTTTTTTTTGCTTCTTTGTGTTTCAGGGAGTTTTTGTTCGTTTTTTTAAACTTTCAGTGCAGCCTGGGTTTCGTCAGGTGGGACCTTACTCCCGTTGCATGCAAGTCGGCACTGGGGCACCTTTAATGCATGTTTTGTTGTGATTCTTTTAGTGTTGTACCCCAGGCCACTGGGAAGTGACTGGTAGTCTGCCTCCCACTGAGGCCCCAGCCCACTGATTTTAGCTATTGGTAATAGTTATCAGAGTTATAGCCTTGTTGTAGCCAGCCTTTTAGATTAGTATTGTTGATAAAATCACTTTTGCCATGCCTTGTGTTATCTTTTCTCCACAGTTCCAGTTTTCTTGGGTTTATCCCTGATTCATTTAAATTCAATAAAGATTATTTACTTTTATCTACTATCTCTGCTTCCTCAGTCACAGACCTGCGTCCTTAGTCTTTGCATCACATTAGTTTAGTTTTCTCCTTTTTATATCCTGGGGTGCAAGTCCCCACGTCTCCCTTTATCTAACGTCGCAAAAACTCCCCCAAGTCCTCGCCACATGGTCGTTGGAGAAAACCCCTTGATATGCTGAATGTTAAGAGCTGTGTTCATCCAAACAGGCCCAGGTTTCACACTGAATGAGTACAGAGTTTCATTTTGTTTTAACATTTTCGGTTGGTGGTGTGCCTTGTGATTGTTTCGATAAATAAATGTACCTTGGCTCAAAAAAGGTTGAAAAACACTGCTCTATGGAAATCGACTCTTTTGCAAATGACATGTCATTACTTTGTGCAGAAACTTATACCATAAACATTTTTCTTCTATAGCCTAATGAAGTAAATTTTAATAGCACGACAAGCAAGTAGGTTTTAGAGTGTAGGAACTCTAATGTGGCCAGGGACACAATTTAACAACAATCAATTGTATATCTCCACCATAGAAGGAGATATACAGTTAGATTTAAATGTCTTCCTTTGCTCTTGTCTGTTTCTATTTCTCTATGTCAGACTTAAAAACATGTTTGTCATTTGATCTGAAGGAGGTATTGATATGAAGAATCTACTTTGAATGATGTGTGTGAATAAAATACTTCTCTGAAATCATGAAAATGATTTGATGATTCTCAGGTGAAAGAGACAAACCTCAGTCTTCAGTTTCTCCTTCAGAGTCTCCACTTCTTCCTCAGCTCTTTCTCTTTTCTCCTCCTCCTCTTTGAGCTTCTTCTCCCACTGAGAGTGAAGTCACATAAAGAGACATGATGAGAAACATTTACTTTTATTGAGGAACATGAGAAACTGATTTGGTTAAAAACTACTTCCTTATTATGGAATTAAAAGATCTGCATTAAAGATCAACCTCTGTTCCCAGCTCCTTCATGTCCTTCTCATGTTTCTTTCCCTGTTCCTCTTCTTTGGTGATCTGCTTCATTAACTGGTAGAAAGAAGAGATGAAGAGAGATTTCATTTCTGTTGAATTCTGTTTAGTGTTTCTCTGAGATGTGATCAAGTCTTGTTCATGATGTTTCCTCTGAGTGGATTTGAATGTTTTATTTCTGAAGTATTTATTGAAGTGAATCAACATTTATGTCATTTATTCTGATTTATATGAACTAAATACTTTTTGGTTCATATTTTATTTGTAATAATACACAAAGCAGTCAGAGGTTAAAGAAGAAAATCCTCTGTGGGATATGTAGGTCTGACCAGGATAACTGAACTCCTTCACTTGGAACTAGTGATGAGAAGTTTGTCTCTTTTCTGAGAGCCGGCTCTTTTATAGTCTAATATTTTAGCCCAACACAGCAAATACATGTGGTTTTGTGTTGATAAGCCCTTTTCCATTCAATGTTTTTATGACAAGCCTAATAATTATCTCATTTTGTGCAGTTATTCTGTTACAAAAGCATTATTATTTGTTATTTTTCAATGAAACTGTAATTGTGCTCTCCATGTCTGTGAGCTTGTTCTTCACCTCATCTTTTTTCTCCTCCAGCTCTTTGTTTCTGGTCTCCAGCTTCTCCTCAAGCTGTTGATTCTCCTCTTGAAGCTTCTTGTTATCACCAGTTAGTTTTTCCGCCTGAGAAGAGAGAAGACAGAAAGAGGAGATGAGATTAACAACAGACCTCCCCCAGACCAGGATACTTGAACTCCTTCACTTGGCACTAGTGATGGGAAGTTCGCCTCTTTTCTGAGAGCCAGCTCTTTTGCCATGACTCCCAAAGAAGAGCTGACTCCTTATTTAGTATCTTTTATAGCCTAATATTTTATCCCAACACAGCAAATACACATGGTTCATGTGTTGATAAGCCTTTTTGCATTCAATGTTTTTATGAGAAGCCTAATAATTATCTCATTTTGTGCAGTTATTCTGTTACAAAAGCATTATTATTTTTGTTTTTAATAAAACTGTAATTGTTCAAACAAATGAACAAAACACTGCAATCACATCCACACAAGTAAAAACAGAACCAAACTCAGTAGACAAACAGTAGAAATGTCCTTAGTGTAAATTGGCATTAAGAAAAATCAGATGCCTCAGCTTTGATGGGCTGATGGGAATTCTTTTCTCTGTGAGTCTTGTCACATATGGTTTATATGAGACAGAGTAATGTTGATGGTCACGGTAGTTTTATGACAGTTACCCTTTACGGTAGCAGATCAGATGTTTTGTGGGTGTAGTGAACCTCAGTGAAAGGTTGTGAACTCAACCCAGATAGTCTCCTCCCTTAGCTCCTCCTCCTGCCAGGTGCAGTATAAAAGGCTTCAGGCGTCTCAGTGGACTCTTGCTGGTCCCTGGTGGTGGTGGTCTGAGGGTGGCTCATCTGCTGTTCTATTTTCTTCTGTGCTGCTCTTCTTTCTTTTCTTCTGTTGTTTTTTTGTTAGGTTTGATTTTCTCTTTGGACCAGGTCTCTTCAGTTTGTTTAAAGTAGCCTTTTGGTTGATTCCTGGTCTTGAGTTGTATGTTTGAGATATTGTTTAATTATCAATTGTGTTGTGGGCTTTTGTTGTGGCTTTTTTGTTGTTTAACTTTTTTTTGCTTCTTTGTGTTTCAGGGAGTTTTTGTTCGTTTTTTTAAACTTTCAGTGCGGCCTGGGTGTCGTCAGGTGGGACCTTACTCACGTTGCATGCAAGTCTCCACTGGGGCACCTTTAATGCATGTTTTGTTGTGATTATTTTAGTGTTGTACCCCAGGCCACTGGGAAGTGACTGGTAGTCTGCCTCCCACTGAGGCCCCAGCCCACTGATTGTAGCTACTGGTAATAGTTATCAGAGTTATAGCCTTGTTGTAGCCAGCCTTTTAGATTAGTATTGTTGATAAAATCACTTTTGCCATGCCTTGTGTTATCTTTTCTCCACAGTTCCAGTTTTCTTGGGTTTATCCCTGATTCATTTAAATTCAATAAAAATTATTTACTTTTATCTACTATCTCTACTTCCTCAGTCACGGACCTGCGTCCTTAGTCTTTGCATCACATTAGTTTAGTTTTCTGCTTTTTATATCCTGGGGTGCAAGTCCCCAGGTCTCCCTTTATCTAATGTTGCAAAAACTCCCCCAGTGCCTCGCCACATGGGCGTTGGAGAAAACCCCTTGAAATGCTGAATGTTAAGAGCTGTGTGTTTGGAGCTGACAATAAAGCTGAGTTAAATCAGAGATAAGCCGTCCCTCCATCATTCTACAGTATCTGCCCTGTTCACCACTGTCTGCTGTCTAATAGTTATTCTGTTACACGCTACTACCAAGCTGAGGATTCTGGGTCACTTTGACAGCGTAGCTATGGAGACAGCTCAGAGCATACACAGACACTAATGACGTAGCCTGACATGTACCTCTACAGAAATGTAACCACGTGTCACGGTGTCAGACCACAAGAGCTATGATTGGTCCGCTTGGTAGTAGCGTATTTCCACTTTAGTATTTCCGGATGCTTCTCCATCTCTGCTATTTTCAAATCGATAGGTTTGGATCAATAAAGATGGAACACATGGAGAAAGGTTAACTGAGGAGGTTCAGAGATACAAACATTTGTACGACTCGTCTTGGTTGAAATTTCGGCAAAAGTTTCAGTCGCCATTGTTGAAAGTGAAGCAGGAAGTAGAAACAAAAATGAACCCAACTGGCAGAAAAGATACAGCGCTGACTAGTGTTTGGGTGGAGTTGTTACAGAGTGAGACAGACTGACAAGGCACAAGTAGAAATGGCTCACAGCTATGTAGGCTACATACAGTTAGATTTAAATGTCTTTCTTTGCTCTTGTCTGTTTCTATTTCTCTATGTCAGACTTAAAAACATGTTTGTCATTTGATCTGAAGGAGGTATTGATATGAAGAATCTACTTTGAATGATGTGTGTGAATAAAATACTTCTCTCTCCATGTCTATGAGCTTGTTCTTCACCTCATCTTTTATCTTCTCCAGCTCTTTGTTTCTGGTCTCCAGCTTCTTCTTCTTCTCCTTTAGTTCATTTATCTGAGTAAAAAGGAGGTGAAGTCCAGATTGTTAACAGTCAGACAGTAACTTGTTCAGAACATATTCTCTATTATCTACTGTGTGTATTTTAAATGCTGTTTCTTCCTGTAGTTCTATCATTTGACCTGTAGATGGAGCAGAGTTGTGTTTGTGTTTGTCAAACTCCACCAGTAGTTCATTAAGAACAGAGAACTCAGTCTCTCTGAGATTAGAGTCAAATATGTGAAGCTTTCTGTCACTGATCAAATCATTTCTTTGTCTGTTCATCCAGCAGGTGGTCTACATCATACCAGTCTATTCTAGTTAGGAGATAGGACAGAGTATTCTGGCTAGAACATAGTCAGACCTTCTGACCTTCTACCAAGCAGAGAGAAGATGTTGACCACCAACATCAACCTCCTTAGAACATGAAAATGATCTGAAGATTAAATTAAATAGAAACACATTGAAATGAGAACAAACATGTGGCTGGAAAAGAATCTGATAGAAACTACTAACCTCCTCCTCCATCTGTCTGTAGGAATCAAACCACTGAGAAGAATGAAGAGAGATCGGGAAAAATTATAAATGATGGACATGCAGATTGTATCATAGTTCTTATAATGTGATCTCTGAGAAACCTGGAAGACTTGGAAGCAGCAGCTTTGTTTTTCTCCAACTGGAAGAATTTATTAAAGTCAAATAAAGATTTTATCATCACTGATTCTATTTCTTCATGTCAGACGAAACAACACATTTGACATTTAATCTGAAGGACGTATTCATAGAAAAGATTTTAGACTTGTATATCTGGACTCTGGATGTTGTTGTTTCTGATGAGAATGATGTGTGTGAATAAAATACTTCTCTCTCCATGTCTATGAGCTTGTTCTTCACCTCATCTTTTATCTCCTTCAGCTCTTTGTTTCTGGTCTCCAGCTCCTCCTGCTTCTGTTGTTTCTCCTCTTGAAGCTTCCTGTTATCACCAGTTAGTTTTTCCACCTGAAAAGAGAGAAGACATAAAGAGGAGATGAGATTAACAACAGACCTCCTACATGAATGCTGTAGGTCTGACCAGGATACCTGAATTCCTTCCCTTGGCGCTAGTGATGGGAAGTTTGTCTCTTTTCTTTATTCAGTATCATTTATAGTCTAATATTTTAGCCCAACTTAGCAAATAGACATGGTTTGTGTGTTGATAAGCCCTTTTGCATTCAGTGTTTTTATGACAAGCCTAATAATTATCTCATTTTGTGCAGTTATTCTGTTACAAAAGCATTATTACTTTTGCTTTCAATAAAACTGTAATTTTGCAAACAAATGAACGAAACATTGTAGTCAAATCCACACAAGCAAAAACGGAACCAAACTCAGTAAACAAACAGTAGAAATGTCCTTAGTGTAAATTGGCAAACTTAAAAACATGTTTGTCATTTGATGTGAAGGAGGTATATGAAGAATCTACTTTGAATGATGTGTGTGAATAAAATACTTCTCTGAAATCATGAAAATGATTTGATGATTCTCAGGTGAAAGAGACAAACCTCAGTCTTCAGTTTCCTCTCCATAGTCTCCACTTCTTTCTCAGCTCTTTCTCTTTTCTTCTCCTCCTCTTTGAGCTTCTTCTTCCACTGAGATTGAAGTCACATAAAGAGACATGATGAGAAACATTTACTTTTATTGAGGAACATGAGAAACTGATTTGGTTAAAAACTACTTCCTTATGATGGAATTAAAAGATTTGCATCAAAGATCAACCTCTGTTTCCAGCTCCTTCATGTCCTTCTCATGTTTCTTTCCCTGTTTCTTTTCATTGCTGATCTGCTCCTTTAACTGGTAGAAAGAAAAGATGGAGAGAGATTTCATTTCTGATGAATTCTGTTTAGTGTTTCTCTGAGATGTGATCAAGTCTTGTTCATGATGTTTCCTCTGAGTGGATTTGAATGTTTTCTTTCTGAAGTATTTGTTGAAGTGAATCAACATTTATGTCATTTATTCTGATTTATATGAACTAAATAGTTGTTCGTTCATATTTTATTTGCAATAATACATAAAGCAGTCAGAGGTTAAAGAAGAGAATCCTCTGTGGGATATGTAGGTCTGACCAGGATACCTGAACTCCTTCACTTGGAACTAGTGATGGGAATTCGTCTCTTTTCTGAGAGCTGACTCTTTATTCAGTATCATTTATAACCTAATATTGTACACAGCAAAAACATATGGTTTGTGTGTTGATAAGCCCTTCAATTTTCAATGTTTTTCAATGTTTTTATGAGAAGCCTAATAATTATCTCATTATCTCTCTAATGTGGCCAGGGACACAATTTAATTTGGATATTTCCATCAACACCAACAATCAATTGTATATCTCCACCATAGAAGGAGATAAACAGTTAGATTTAAATGTCTTCCTTTGTTCTTGTCTGTTTCTATTTCTCTATGTCAGACTGAAAAACATGTTTGTCATTTGATCTGAAGGAGGTATTGATATGAAGAATCTACTTTGAATGATGTGTGTGAATAAAATACTTCTCTCTACATGTCTATGAGCTTGTTCTTCATCTCATCTTTTATCTCCTTCAGCTCTTTGTTTCTGGTCTCCAGCTTCTCCTGCTGATGATGATTGTCAACTTGAAGCTTCTTGTTATCACCAGTTAGTTTTTCCACCTGAGGAGAGAGAAGACAGAAAGAGGTGATGAAAATAACAACAGATCTCCTCCAGACCAGGATACTTGAACTCCTTCACTTGGCACTAGTGATGGGAAGTTCGTCTCTTGTCTGAGAGCCAGCTCTTTTCCCATGACTCCCAAAGAAGAGCCAGCTCTTTATTTAGAATCATTTATAGCCTAATATTTTAGCCCAACACAGCAAATACACATGGTTTGTGTGCTGATAAGCATTCAATGTTTTTATGAGAAGCCTATATATATATTAGCACTGAGAATAATAAGATGCCTCAGCTTTGACAGGCTGATGGGAATTCTTTTCTCTGTGAGTCTTGTCACATATGGTTTATAAGAGACAGAGTAATGTTGATGGTCATGGTAGTAAAGTGACAGTTACACTTTACGGTAGCAGATCAGATGTTTTGTGGGTGTAGTGAACCTCAGTGAAAGGTTGTGAACTCAACCCAGATAGTCTCCTCCCTTAGCTCCTCCTCCTGCCAGGTGCAGTATAAAAGGCTTCAGGTGGCTCAGTGGACTCTTGCTGGTCCCTGGTGGTGGTGGTCTGAGGGTGGCTCATCTGCTGTTCTATTTTCTTCTGTGCTGCTCTTCTTTCTTTTCTTCTGTTGTTTTTTTGTTAGGTTTGATTTTCTCTTTGGACCAGGTCTCTTAAGTTTGTTTAAAGTAGCCTTTTGGTTGATTCCTGGTCTTGAGTTGTATGTTTGAGATATTGTTTAATTATCAGTTTGGTTGTGGGCTTTTGTTGAGGCTTTTTTGTTGTTTAACCTTTTTTTGCTTCTTTGTGTTTCAGGGAGTTTTTGTTCTCTTTTGATTTTCAGTGCGGCCTGGGTGTCGTCAGGTGGGAGGCGAGGCACCGTGGCAAGGACCTCACTCCCGTTGCATGCAAGTCGGCTCTGGGGCACCTTTAATGCATGTTTGAGTGATTATTTTAGTGTTGTACCCCAGGCCACTGGGAAGGGGCACGTAACTGGTCGTCTGCCTCCCACTGAGGCCCCAGGCCACTGATTTTAGCTATTGCTAATAGTTATCAAAGTTTTAGCCTTGTTGTACCCGGCATTTTAGATTAATGTTTAAAAAAAATAATTTTTGCCATACTTATCTTTCATCCATCTTTTTAGGTTCATCCTTTTATTTTAAATTCAATAAACCAATTATTTACTTTATCTACTGTGTCTGCCTCCTCAATCACAAACCTGTGTCCTTATTCTTTATTATTATTTATTTATTATTAGTTTATTTATCAGGGACAATGCAGCGCACATTATTACATACATAGCTATCACAGTCAATGCCATAACAATGTCTGTAGATGTGTTACATAAAAGGTTTCTAGCCAGTTGGCTAATTTGCAACCCCAGTCCCTGGTCAGACCTTTCTATAAACATGTTGTAGTCTAAAAGTATTCTAAAAGTGTAGTATATGTGTACAAACACCTCTCTATGCACATAGAAACCAAAAAAACATCAAGGGTAATTTTAGTGTTCACATCCTAACCATACAACAGAATAACCACAACATACCAGTCACAACATACGCCAATACAATAACACAAAAAGCAAATCACATACGATACAGCCCCCAGATACCTAGCCGCCCGCAAACTCTCACCTATGCGAACAGCCAGGCATCAGCACAGACAGTACAGTAAAACATAGACAATAGAGTATGTATATGTGTGTGTGTGTGAGCGTGTGTGTGTGCATGCGTGCGCACATGTCTTAATGGTCACAACCCTGATTTACTTTCAGCCAGTGTTTTACCTTACTGTTAAATGTTTTCAGTTGTGTTTGTGTTTTTAGTTCTATCGGTAAGTCGTTCCAAAAACGGGTTCCTATTACTGAAAAACATGACTGGCCGAAAGAAGTTTTGCGCCCCTCTACTGTGCAGTTGCCACCCACTGCTCCCCTTGTGGCCACGCCCCTTGCCTTTGTTTTCATGACAAATGGACAGAGTACAGAGGGTGCCAGATTATTTGCGCATTTAAAAATTATTTTAAGAAAAGAAAACTTAATAAAATTGTCAAAACTTAATAACTTATATTTTTGCAAGATTAAACAGTGGTGTGATGTTACTGGTTTCTGGTCCATTATTTTAAGCGCCTGTTTGTATAATGATTTGACTGGATTGACGGTTGTCTGGGAGGCTTGTCCCCATACAGTAATACAGTATGATAAGTGAGAGAATATCATCGCATGAAAGAACAATAAAGCTGCTTTGACCGGGATGTGATGTCTTATTATTCTAAAGCAGTTCAGGTTTGTCCGAACTGTCTTACAGAGTTTCTTAACATGTTTTTTGAAATTAAGTTGTGAGTCTAAAATAATACCTAAAAATTTAAATTCATCCACTTCCTCTATAGCCTCTTGGCCTAATTTAACGGTACATTTGGCTTTACCTCTTATAGAGAAGCACATTGAGACAGTCTTTTTGATGTTAAACGTCAAGTGGTTATCTTTGAGCCATTGGGATACTCCCTCCATTTCCTTGGTCAGGACCTCTGCTGCTGCACCTGGTGTTCTAGCTGGTGCGTATATAACTGTATCGTCAGCATACATTTGACAGTTTGCTGACTGACAGCATGTTGGTAAGTCGTTGATATACAGACTAAACAGCAGAGGCCCCAGGATGGATCCCTGTGGGACACCCATTGACGATTGAAGTGGCATTGAGAGTTCTGTGTTTATTTTAACACGTTGCTCTCGTTTGGCCAGGTATGAGGCAAACCAACCGATAGCATGTTCAGAGAAGTTGAAGTTGGTAAGCTTGTTCAAGAGTATGCTGTGGTTCACTGTGTCAAAGGCCTTTTTGAGGTCTATAAACACGGCTCCCACAACATTACCCTTGTCCAGCTCACTCTTAATGTTCTCGGTTAGGTAGCAGTTGGCCATTTCTGTTGAATACCCTTGTCTGAAACCAAATTGTTTGGGGTTAATGAGACAATTGTTTTCAAGATGACTAGCTAGTTGTTCTGTTATGATTTTTTCTAAAATTTTTGAAAGGGCGGGTAATATTGAAATTGGCCTATAGTTGCCTGCTTGGTCCTTTGCACCAGCCTTAAAAATTGGAATAATAATGGCTTGCTTCCAGCTTTGTGGGAATTTGCCCACTCTGATGGAAAGATTTACCAGATGAGTTATAGGTTTAACCAGGGCCAAGCAGTGAGTTCTATTCAATTCAATTCAATTTTATTTATATAGCGTCAATAACAATACAAATCGTCTCAAGACGCTTTACAAAAACCCGGCCTGAAACCCCCAGAGCAAGCCTGAAGGCAACGGTGGCAAGGAAAAACTCCCTTTTAACAGGAAGAAACCTCGAGCAGAACCCAGCTCATATGGAGGGACCCATCTGCCTAAGGCCAGCCGGGTGCAGACAGAAGAAAAAAGTTCTCATAAAAGCAGTGTCCAACCCAAACACGTCCTTTGCTTTAGACTTATTTAACATATTAATAATTTTATGTACTTTTTCCTCACTAACCTCCTCAATTTGGAACAAGTTTAATGGCATAGACTTTGAGCTCTGCAGTGTTGCTTGTTCAAAAGTCTCAGCAAGCTCCTCCACTGACTGAATAAAGAAGTTGTTAAATTAATTTGCAATAGCTAGATTGTTAGTGCTAATAACTCCACTCACTTTCAATTCGGTTATTGTTTTTTGTTGACTTGGCTTAATTTTAGTAAGACTGTCGAGGTGCTTCCAGAGGGAGGCACTGTTTCCCTCAGATTCCCCAATCAGTTGCATATAATAAGCTGTTTTTGCTTTACGCAATTCTCTGACTACTGCATTTCTCAGTCCTTTAAAAATAAGAAGATCCGTATTAATTTTAGTGAGTAGTGATTTTTTCAATGCGTAGTCTCTTTTTTTTATTAGCTGGCGAATGCCATTACTCAACCATGGTAAGGATGCTTTTCGCTGCCTGCCCTTGAACGTTTTCATGTATTTCCCAATTAGGTTCGTGAGATTCTGTGTTAAGGAGATACAACAACTTTCTAGCTCGTTTGATTGTAGAACATTATCCCAGTCTAAATTGTTTAGGTCATTTTCAATTTGTGCCCGCTTGTTGTTGGGAATACCCTGGTTACCGGATTTACTTTCATTTGCAAATTTTGATAACCGTTGTTTAGTAAGTTTTCGGACAACCATGGTCATGTTATGATCTGATAGCCCTGTGAGTAAGTTATAAGTTCTCATGATTCGCTGGGGTCTGTTTGTAATAATTAGATCTATCAAAGTTTTAGTTGTTCTTGTAATCCTTGTTGGGCCTTTCACCATCTGCTGTAGACTGTATTTTGACAGCAGTGTCTTTAATTTCGTTCTGCGATTTTTCTCTAGCCAATTAATATTAAAATCACCCAGTAGAATCGATTCTGTGCGAGTATTTATATGTTTGAGAAGTTTATCTAGGTCATCATAAAATGAAACATCGTGCGATGGTGAGTTATACAGTGCTACAATATTAAAATTCATCTTCGGCGATAAAGCAACATTCAACGCCAGACATTCTAATGGTGTATTCAGTTCGATTTCGGGGTGTCTCTAACATAGAATAATACTCCCCCCCAGCCCTTGTCTGAAGTTCTATCTTGTCTGTAGCATGTATAGCCAGGGACGTCAATCATGCTGGTCGGGATGTTACTATGCAGCCAAGTTTCACTCAGTGCTAAAAAGTCTAAGTTAGAGTCCGTTAGAAGATGTTCGATCTGGTCACGTTTAGGAATATATATACTCCGAATATTCAAGTGTCCGCCCAATATACCCTTTGGTTTAGATGCAGGCTCCCATATTACTCTTGCATGATTTACAGTCTGAAAGAATCCAAATTCACGTTGTTTGCTTGCTGAATGAATCATACCGCCGACCCCACGCGGAGCACCCGCTGCCTCAACGAAGATGTCCCTCCCTCCAGGGCTCAGCCGCCACTCATGCAGTCCACCTGTCGCTGCATCTGCCGGGGGAAGGTAAGTAGTTGGGCCAGGGTTTAACTGCACATCCCCGGACAAAAGGATCAGGATCAGGAAAACGTTGAAATCATGCCGATTGCCACTTCTCCGATTGTTTTGTTTGCTCGGCGTGCCGCGACGCTGGTGATCTGATTGTTTGGTGATCGAGTAGATGGCAAAATATCCATGTCCAAAGAAGTATAGCCTCGGTGTTTCGTTTATATTTACCGCCTGGTCGTTGATGTCCTGGGATGGGCCAATTTGCTTGGGTTGGTTTTGTTTATCCACGTTTAGGCCTATATGCTGACCAAGTGGCAGCAGCAGGAGCCAACAGCAGAGCAGCAATGCGCAACCATTTCCCTCACCTTTAAAATTGATGTTTGATGATTGTCTTTGTTTTGTTCTAAAGCCAGTAAATATTTCATTAATAGCAAGGGCTATCATGCCAAATAATAGCAGAAAAAACGAGTAAAAGAGGATTTGAGTGGAGCCTGACAAACCACTCAGCTCCTCGGGAGCCATCTTGCTTTCCCTATCGCAGAAACTCCTTTGCATCACATTAGTTTAGTTTTCTGCTTTTTATATCCTTTATATCAAATCGATTGTTTTCGATCAATAAAGATGGAACACATGGAGGAAAGGTTAATTGAGGAGGTTCAGAGATACAAACATTTATACAGCTTGTCTTCCTCAAAATTTTCAGTCGCCATTGTTGAAAGTGAAGCAGGAAGTGACTAGTATTTGGGTGGAGTTGTTACAAAGCTTGAAGTCCAGATTGTTAACAGTCAGACAGTAACTTGTTCAGAACATATTCTCTATTATCTACTGTTGGGACCTGAACCTGGTGGTGAGCTATGGAAGCTCACCATGCATAACCAAGTTGACCACATGTCTTGGAAACAAAAGGGAAGCACCAGAACTCTAAGTCCCACAATCCTCCAGGTGTGAAAAACTGACCAAGCAGTTCACTGGCTGACAGTGGCATGTGACCTCTGAGGTCATCAGGTCATATAAAATGCGCTGTTTGGCCTTTGTTCTCTCTCTTACCCTCTTACTCTCTTACTCTCTTACCCTCTACAACTCCACACCTCCACGTGGAGACCCCCAGCTGCTCGGCTGCAGCTGGGTGCCAGGTAGTCTGCTAACAAAGAGCAACTACTGCTAGGCCTGTTCTCCTTACAGCAGCAAAGCGAGATCCTGCTGAGGAATCTACACCAGCTCTTTTAGCCAACAAACAGAAGGTTTGCAGGCTAAACTCCCAAACAACAGGAGCCACGGCTAGTTAGCACCGAGCTGCTAACAAGCCACTTTAAAGGACTCAAGGAGCAGCCGGTTTCCCTCCAACGTCTGCCATCAGGAACACACAGCAAGGATTACAACTTTCCCCAGTTTGGCTTTCCATCAGGAACTGCCAGCTAAAGGAGCAACACACCAGAAATGGACTTTCCAGCATCTGGTAGTATGACCTGGGCCTAGTCAAGTTAAGCTAAGCTAAACACAGAGTTAGAAATGTTGATTTGATGTGATATTTGTGTTTATCGAGTTGTTTATAGTATAGTGGTTTGGTGTTAGATTATGCAACACATAGACTCAGGGTCTCTTGCATGCTAACCACTCTTCCTCTAACCTGGCACCTCATAAAACCCTTATCACATTCCACATATCTACTGGCCAGCACATGGTCTGAGTGTCCCCACTCAGCAGCCATTGTTTCCTTTGTGTTCAAGACCTCAAGGCCCCAGCGGCCATCTTGACACAGCCACAACCAGCGGCCATCTTGGCACGCCCACAGCCGGCGGCCATCTTGACACACCCACAACCAGTGGCCATCTTGGCACACCTGCACACACATGCCCACACACCCACACACTAGGGTGACCAGATGTCCTGGTTTGTGCGGGACAGTCCTAGCCTGGCTGACGCGACTGCACATCTCAATGAGATGCTGGTCTGGAAACTACGTGTTTATTTTCTCGTATTTGAGGCGTGGTTTTACAAATGCCTAGAGCCGTTTATTGGGCGCTATGAATGTCTATCAAATGCGCCTGGTAATTCCCATGCTGCCTTGCGCGCGATTCATAGCCAAAGCCTGTTGGTAGCAGAGCAAACACATCCTTCTTGGCAATGAAGTCTTTCAACGCCAAACGTTGCTCTTTTTTTTAAATAAACTTGCGTTCTAAGCTACTTAAAACACTGTCTAAGGCTGCATCGAACCGTAACGTTAGGTCCGCTGCCATGTTGGATTAACACACTACAAGCTTCGGTGTCGCGCATAGACGTCGTCATCGTCTTGCTGCCCCCCCCCCCGTTCTGTGATTGGTTCCCTATCTCAGGCGAAAATATGGGCGATGGTTTCCAGACTGCTTTTGCAGCGAGAATGAAATCGCGCGCAAAGCAGTCTGGGAACACCCAGGCTAGGACAGTCCCGCATTTTCATTACTTTTCACACGTCCCGCAAATTGAGACGTTGTCCCGCATTGTTATTGACAGTCAGACTCCAGTTTTGAAATGCGTGTTTTATAATCTGGCATTTATCCAATAGCTGTTTGGAGAAAGCAGTGAGGGCTGTCATCAAGGGTCGGGGCGGGCTGTTTGATCATGTCAATCAAACTGGGACGCGGATGCAGGTTAAGGGCGCGCCCACCAACAACAAACAATGCAAATCAGATCAGAACGGCATGCAGCGCAAGACATGGAGGCAAGCACAACCCGTACGACTGAGAAGAGGAAATGCAGCTATAATAAAGACTGGGAAACTATCTATCCAATGCAAGGCGAGTCTGGTAAAGTTTGCTGTGAAGTTTGCTTGAGTCATTTTTCCGTTTCACACGGAGGTGAATACGACGTGAAACGACACAGACAATGCGAGACGTGTTGCTCACCTTGGGAACTTGGGAAAGTTGCATTTAATCAAGTTTTTATATATATTTATATTATAAAATACATTTGTTAAGTTTTTATTTGCAGGCTGTTATGTGCTACTGAATCAAACAGATGGCAAAGCATGGTAATGCCATAAGCAAAGGGGCAGATCAGAAATGTTTATTTTTTTCTGTTAGTTCTTTTAGACTACCTTGATGCACTGGTATCTCACATTGTCCCACATTGTCCCACACAAAAGTAGTCTTTGTCCCACGTCTGGCGAATTGGGATCTGGTCACCCTACCACACACACACACACCTGTAGTGAGTACACTGTAGTTAGATTGTATGTACTTTTATTCTTGTTAATAAATGTCTTTTAAACATACCTGTCTGTTTAATGTTGCGCAAGAGTGAATATTGCCAACCTCTACAATGTCAAGAACTCCAAATTCCTTCAACTTTAACTAGTTGTTAACGTGGTAATTTTGGTTATAGTTATTAAGTTAATTATTAATGCGAAATCCAAATTGACAATTTAGTATAATTTGAAACTGATTTGATTGATTGGCTATCTTTTCCCTTCTTAGAAGGGTGGTGCCCTGAGGTGGTTCAGTAATTCAGATCCAATTATTTAATAATAAATAATTATTTTTGATAATTATTAATTATTCATGATAGCCAAACCTCAATATTGAGTGCCTTAGTATCCAGGCCCAACGCTGTGTGTATTTCAAATGCTGTTTCTTCCTGTAGTTCTATCATTTGACCTGTAGATGGAGCAGAGTTGTGTTTGTGTTTGTCAAACTCCACCAGTAGTTCATTAAGAACAGAGAACTCAGTCTCTCTGAGATTAGAGTCAAATATGTGAAGCTTTCTGTCACTGATCAAATCATTTCTTTGTCTGTTCATCCAGCAGGTGGTCTACATCATACCAGTCTATTCTAGTTAGGAGATAGGACAGAGTATTCTGGCTAGAACATAGTCAGACCTTCTGACCTTCTACCAAGCAGAGAGAAGATGTTGACCACCAACATCAACCTCCTTAGAACATGAAAATGATCTGAAGATTAAATGAGATAGAAACACATTGAAATGAGAACAAACATGTGGCTGGAAAAGAATCTGATAGAAACTACTAACCTCCTCCTCCATCCGTCTGTAGGAACTAGACAACTGAGAAGAATGAAGAGAGATCAGGAAAGATTATAAATCATGGACATGCAGATTGTATCATAGTTCTTATAATGTGATCACTTACTCTGAGAAACCTGGAAGACTTGGAAGCAGCAGCATTGTTTTCCTGGAAGAATTTATTAAAGTCAAATAAAAAAGATTTCATCACTGATTCTATTTCTTCATGTCAGACTAAACAACACATTTGACATTTAATCTGAAGGACGTATTCATATATCAGCTGATGATTCTCCTTTAGTTCATTGACCTGAGAGGAGGAGATAACGTGTACTTGTATCATTTCACCAGTAGATGGAGCAAAGTCAGTTTTACTTCTCGTCTCTTACATCTTTAGTTTCTTCTAAAACCTTCATCTTCACTGTTTCCTCTGTCAGGAGCTTTTCTCCTCTTTCAGGTTCATCTCTGGATCTTTTCTTGGTTTCTGTGTAAAATCAAAGCAGCTGAATTCAACTATAAAAGACGTTTGCTGGTGTTTTAGATCATTAATGTGGTAACTCATCTGGAACTTACTGGTTGTATTTTGTCTCCACACAAAGAAGACACATGCTAAAATAACCATGATGCTAACAGCCAAGCTAACAGCCAAACCAGAGATGATGGGAACAGCAGAACTGGACGAGGACAAGAAGAAATCATCTGAAATGATAACACACAGAGTTACATGACATTTCTACACAATCACACACAAACTGTGTCAAACTAAAATAATCGCATGGTCCGTTTTCTAAGCGTGTTCTACCTGGAACATGTATGTGAGTCTCTCTGGTCTGGTTGATGCTGTTCTGTTGGACTCTACAGGTGAAGCTGTTGCTGTGTCTCTTGTCCACAGTCACTCTGCTGCTGACAGTATAGAGGTCATCAGGACCTCTGACTGTCTCTGGAGGTCCAGCAGAGAGCAGGTTTCCCTCAGCGTCCAGCCACAACACTTCAGGCTCTGGATACCAGCCTGCAGACTCACACTGTAACACCACTCCTCCTCTGTCTCTGTCCAATCCCTGATAAACTGATGACGGGCGAGGAAACAGGAGCTGAAGCTGAGCACAAGGAAGAAGAAAGGTGTTTTTTTTTAATCAGTGTGAAATCCTTTTCTGGAGGTATACAGAAACAAACAACCCTAAAGATGCTCATCATGTCTTCACTCACCAACGTGTAGCTGAACCAAAGTCTCCTTTTCCAGTGCTGGAATAAAACATCTGTACTGTCCCTCATCAGAGAGTTTCACTTTGGAGAGTTTCAGTGAAATGTTTCCTTTCTTCAGCTCATCAATGAACAGAGATGTTCTCCCCTCAAACAAATCGTGCTTTTGACCAACAAGTTCCTCTCGGGAGCGCCAAACATAAACAAATCTTGGGTCTAGATCTGGTCTCGTCCACTCCAACGTCAAGTCCATAGTGTCTTCAGCAGGCTGCAGGAGACATGGTAAAACCACGTCTTCACCAAGAGTTGCTACTATTGGCTGAGATGAACCAATCAGTTCAGACTGACCTGGAAATCAGAGAGAGTCTGTTTAAATTGTAAAGTGAGTTTATTTCTGCAGACTTGAAAACTGCCTGACAGAACCTGAACCACCTCTGACGTCAGTTTGTGAAAGTTTTCTCCACATTTTTAGTCCAGTTTACCTTTGCAGACGTGTGTTAGAAAAAGATGGAAAACCAACACAGTGAGAGGTGAGAGGTGAAAGGTAAGGTGTAGATCATCCATCTGGAAAAGAATCACGGAGCTCTGGAAGATAAGTGACAAGAAGATAACTGGGCAAAAAATACATTGATTCATTCTCGAACACCGTAAGTATAACAGCAAACCAAAATTTACAAAAAAATAAAACATACACACGGCATCACATCAGTGCTGAATAATCAAACACTTAAAATCCATCCAGTCATGGCTTCTCTTCACTTTCTTTCTCTCGTCTGTGTTCTGGTTTGTGGGATGGAGTTAAAAAGATCTGGCAGTGCCACCGTGGCAGTGTCACACAAGGAATATTATATATAATAAACCATAAAGGCATTCAGACAGGTTACACCAAGGATCAGCAGATGAGACCCTAACCCTGACCCACAACAAGTAATAATAGAGCCAGTTAATGCCAGATACCAGTGGAGAGGTGGACTAACAGAAATGCCTCATGTAAGAGTGCTATCTTGTAAAAGTCATCTCAAAACAGGTAAACTAGGGTTGAACAGGGAAGCAGAGAGGGCCAGTCAACACTTTATTCTCTTGGTTTCTACAAAGCAGAATAAAAAATATCAGTGGAGCCACACATAAACAAAAAGAATATCCTAACCCACGTAGAACAAGTGTTGGAACAAAACTCATCATTAATTGACAGCACAGTACGATCACTGACAGCAGCATTCCAGCACCAACCCCCTAAATATGAAGGCTTTACCAAAGAATATGTCAGTTATTAGTATCAGCTACCTTGTTGGCTCAACTAAACTTAGACTTTAGTCATAAACAAACCTGTGGAGACTTCCTGATTACTGCTTCAGTCACAGCCACTCTACAGATCGTTCCTTGGACTAATCCAAACATTGTTTTATACTTTCACTCTTATAAAATCCCTCAGCTCTCTGCTATGTCTCTGTCTCTGTTACATACCGATCAGGCAGCTGGTTCTGACTCCAGCAGAGGGGGGAGGTTGAGGGACATCTGGAGGACAGGACCCACAAGAGGACGATTGACAGAGGCGCAAATAGATAGACGGAAAACAACTGAATGAGATAAGAAGGAGGAAATGGAGGTGAATGATTCACATACCTGAAACAGGTTGGGTGAGTGCTCAGTGCCAGACGCTGATTGGCTGGACACCCACACCCAGCAAGTCAACCACTAACAGACAGAGTCTCATACTTTCACTTTCGTCTCTTTACAGTGAGTTTAGATGCTGCGTATGTGAACCCTGCTGTCAGGATAGTTTAAGACATTCACATTTGCAGCAAAGATGATGTTTTACATAATTACAAAGATTATCAGTCAGAGTTTATGTGTTTAAATGTGTGGGTACAAACACTCTTAATAACAGACTTCCTGCTCAAAGGACCAAACAATCAATGGTTGTATAATTTTAAACTGTGAATACTGAAATTCGGTTCATAGGTGGATATTTTCTTTCTCACTGACAGAAAGATATTAAATATAATATCTTATCCATGTGACCCTCCTGGCTGTGTTGGAGCCTTGTTCATGTTAGGTTGTGACTCCCTCTAACTCTGACTAACATAGAAGCAGATTCTCCAAAGACTGTAGGACAATTTTGTTACAACACATGAAAATGGACAAAATGTCAGAGTTCCTGTGGAGTGTAGAGTATGGACCCAAGAGAAATGTTTGTACCTCTTGGAGGATTACATACGGATAGTGACCAGAAGTTTCAGACATGTTGAGATGCTTTTTAGACATTTTTGCATGGCCCTGCAAAAGACCCATACAAAAAGAGTTTTACATTTGCGAGAAAAGCTTCATGAGTTTTCAAAAATCCATGAACACTGAACAACAATTCACTGAATTCAGTACAACACAGATGAAAAATGGACATTATATTTTCTAATGACTTTGTGTGATCACATTAGTGTTGGATCTGGTCAATTCACTGAGAAGAGTACTTTATTTTATTTATTTTATTTAACTCGATGGCAAATGCAGTAAAATGAAAACATTCTCACCAGAACTTACAGAATCTCAGAATGGTTTTTATGGCCACGTATGTTTGCACATGAGGAATTTATTATGGTGGCTGGGATAATGAACATGAGACTGAGTTCCATGAACTTTCCTGACCTTTTGAGCATCTTAAGTCAGAGTATATTCAGTAAACAAGAAAAAGACAACGCTACACTTCAGCTAGACTTAATCTCTTGCTGTTTATCTTTATTGTAATCTGTACTGAACACTTTACGTGACTCTGATGTACTGGATGACATTTGTTCCATCAAGCTGGCTTCTTGTTTCCAGTAAGATGTGCTGTATGGGTGTCAGTCATATTTGCATGTAAATACAAATTTATGCTCACATCATTGTGAAGTTTGTGGAGGATATGTATATGTAACTTTCACAAACTTTAACTTTTGGTCTCAGTCTTTATTAAATAACAATTTCCTTAACGATATGTGAGTTTCCAATCCACGATGAAAGACCAAAACATAAGTGGGCACCAAGGTCATGCCGTTCAACCATCCAATTTTTTGCAGTTGTCAGGTCTTAGAAGTGATCTGATCAAATTTAATGTAGACTGGACTCAGTTGTGTACGAGGAATGCTAATTCTCATGTCCATAGAGAGACACCAATTTTGTCTCGCACTAAGCATTTGATAACTTCTGATTGTTCTGGTCTTATGAGTGTGCTGGCAAAAAGATGAAGCAGCTCAAATAAGTTATGTAAGAAGAGATTTATTATAATACAATGATTGAAAATGGCAGCTTTTCATGTTCATGTGGAAACGTCCAAAATATTCTCATTCAAAAGGAGATTTTTATTTTTTTCATCAGCATCGAGTTGACAAGATTCAAACTAAACATCTGGATTTCTATCTCTCCATCAAGGAAAACAGTATATCACATTCTGTATGTTAGCAGTAAAGGTGTTCATTCAGCAGCTCAAACCACCAGATTTTCTTTCATACTCACAAACGCTCATGTAAAATTTCACAAATACAATGAAATGTAGTCTTTGTCTGGAGTGTGTGGATTCTGCAGGAGGAGCTGAGTCGTACTGTTTCTGATGTATAATGTTTTCTTGGTTACAGTAGACAGGAAGACAGGCCAGTCCCTGAAGCTGGTCCGGAGCTGGGAACTGATTATGCTCCAGCAAAGACCCAAATTGTTTGTGGAGGGCTTTATGTGAGCACTGTGGAGAAAATTTGTTCAAAACAATATGGCTCTATTAGTTGGAGGACTGTATTCCATGCAGTATTTTTATTTTTCTCTCTCTCAGTGGAAACACGTCGCACAATGAAATCCCAATGCAATGTTGCACCAGGCTTGTTCAATTGGGAACTATTTCACTGCACGATGACCTGGACTCTGTCTCCCCGCTTCCAGGACTTCAGGTCTTTCCATTTTAGTTCACCAGTGTCAGGATGATGTGGACCACAATAACAACACGAAGGCTTTATAGTGGGACTGTGTGGACTTTAATGAGTTCAGATTCACTTTGAGTGTTATCATGAAAGAGCTGAACTCTGACAGTGTTGCCAGGGAACTGATCTGAGGTATAAATTAATAAAGATTGTTGAGGCTGATCTTCAGGCCAGTGAAGTGAAGATCTCAGCTTGTCTGGAGACTGGGACACTGGACCAGTCAGTCTCAGATGTGGAGAACACAGTTTATTGAGTATTGTAGGTCTACAGCTTCTAAACATGAGTTGCCTCCAGAGAACAACTGGTTTTAGCTTGAAAATCCTTCTCCTTATATTCACCAGAAACTCTTTCCCCTGAGCTGAGCTTTCACATCAGCTCAGCTTTAACATTTTTAGCTTTGTGAACCATCTATGGTTAAAAATCTACTGTGGTCAGGCACTAACAGCCACCCTTCTCATCCATCCTCACTCCACACACCATTATGTTAAAACAGACACAACGAGATCCGTCAGTCTGATCTGACTGAGGGAGATTTATTCTGATGGAATTTGAGACATTTCATGAAAAACAACATTTATCAACAACAACACCAACAAAAATATTCTGTAAATAGAAAAGCTAGATCTTTATTTCTGCATCAACATCTGGTTTTAACTAAACATCAGAAAACAAGGACACTTGTTCCATAGAATCTAAAATACTGACCTCATCCTGTAAAAGTCTTTTAAACAAACCAACGTTCACATCAAACTTGACTAATCCAATAAAATGGAGCCAAGTGTTTCCAGAGACTTTCTCTGCAGTGTGTGGTTTCTGCAGGAAGATCTGAGTCGTGCTGTTTCTCATCTAGAATGTTTGCTGCTTGTTCTGCTTTGTCAGAGAATTCTAAAGATGTGTAGGTTCAGGTTTGATTTCCTCTGACTGGGAGGAGACGACATCCACAGATTAGTCCTTTCACATCAGTCAGCTTCATGTTCTATCAGTCAATCATTCAGAGTTTATTGGTGAAGCATCTCAGTCTTCAGTTTCCTCTCCAGAGTCTCCACTTCTTTCTCAGCTCTTTCTCTTTTCTCCTCCTCCTCTTTCAGCTTCTTCTTCCACTGAGAGTGAAGTCACATAAAGAGACATGATGAGAAACATTTACTTTTATTGAGGAACATGAGAAACTGATTTGGTTAAAAACTACTTCCTTATTATGGAATTAAAAGATTTGGATTAAAGATCAACCTCTGTTTCCAGTTCCTTCACTTTCTTCTCATGTTTCATTTCCTGTTCCTCTTCTTTGTTGATCTGCTTCATTAACTGGTAGAAAGAAGAGATGAAGAGAGATTTCATTTCTGATGAATTCTGTTTAGTGTTTCTCTGAGATGTGATCTAGTCTTGTTCATTATGTTTCCTCTGAGTGGATTTGAATGTTTTCTTTCTGAAGTATTTGTTGAAGTGAATCAACATTTATGTCATTTATTCTGATTGATATAAACTAAATAGTTGTTGGTTCATATTTTATTTGTAATAATACACAAAGCAGTCAGAGGTTAAAGAAGAAAATCCTCTGTGGGATATATAGGTCTGACCAGGATACTTGAACTCCTTCACTTGGAGCTAGTGATGGGAAGTTTGTCTCTTTTCTGAGAGCTGGCTCCTTTATAGCCTAATATTTTAGCCCAACATAGCAAATACCTATGGTTTGTGTGTTGATAAGCCCTTTTGCATTCAATGTTTTTATGAGAAGCCTAATAATTTTCTCATTTTGTGCAGTTATTCTGTTACAAAAGCATTATTATTTTTGTTTTCAATAAAACTGTAATTGTGCAAACAAATGAACAAAACACTGCAATCACATCCACACAAGCAAAAACAGAACCTAACTCAGTAAACAAACAGTAGAAATGTCCTTAGTGTATATTAGCACTGAGAAAAATCAGATGCCTCAGCTTTGATGGGCTGATGGGAATTCTTCTCTCTGTGAGTCTTGTCACATATGGTTTATATGAGACAGAGTAATGTTGATGGTCACAGTTACAAAACTCCCCCAACGCCTCGCCACATGGGCGTTGGAGAAAACCCCTTGATATGCTGAATGTTAAGAGCTGTGTGTTTGGAGCTGACAATAAAGCAGAGTTAAATCAGAGATAAGCCGTCCCTCCATCATTCTACAGTATCTGCCCTGTTCACCACTGTCTGCTGTCTAATAGTTATTCTGTTACACGCTACTACCAAGCTGAGGATTCTGGCTCACTTTGACAGCGTAGCTATGGCGACAGCTCAGAGCATACACAGACCCTAATGATGTAGCCTGACATGTACCTCTCCAGAAATGTAACTACGTGTCACGGCAACACATACAGCAAGAGCTCTGATTGGTCCGCTTGGTAGCAGCGTGTTTCCTCTTTAGTATTTCCGGCTGCTTCTCCATCTCTGCTATTTTCAATTCGATAGTTTTGGATCAATAAAGATGGAACACATGGAGAAAGGTTAACTGAGGAGGTTCAGAGATACAAACATTTGTACGACTCGTCTTGGTTTTTCGGCAAAAGTTTCAGTCGCCATTGTTGAAAGTGAAGCAGGAAGTAGAAACAAATATGAACCCGACTGGCTAAAAAGACACAGCGCCGACAAGTGTTTGGGTGGAGTTGTTACAGAGTGAGCCAGACTGACGAGGGCATAAGTATAAACGGCTCACACCTATGTAGGCTACATACGTAGGTTACAGCGTCTATGTCCCACAGTACCATAAATGAGTCTTGGCTGTTGCCGTAGCTACGGTGTCAAATTGATGCAGAAGCCTAAAGCACCTATGAGTGTTATGAAAGATGGCATTAAATATTATGTGATTTGATTTGTAACTCAGTCAGCCACAGCTTCTCTGTCCTCACATAATGGTATGATCCTGAGGCCTCTCATGTGATTGGCCACATGGTGTGACCATCAAAACAAAGTTCTGCAGTGATGAACAGCAAAAGGAAAAAAACATAGTGGGGAGCCAGCTCTGACTGGATGGGAATCGGCTCTTTTGATCATGACACATCACTACTTGGAGCAGAAACTTATACCTTAAACATTTTTCTTCTGTATCCTAATGAAGTAAATTTGTTTTTGTAACATCATTATCAATATTTAACAGCACCACAAGCTAGTAGGCTTTAGAGTGTAGGAGCTCTAATGTGGCCAGGGACACAAGTTAATTTGGATATTTCCATCAACACCAACAATCAATTGTATATCTCCACCACAGAAGGAGATATACAGTTAGATTTAAATGTCTTCATTTGCTCTTGTCTGTTTCTATTTCTCTATGTCAGACTAAAAAACATGTTTGTCATTTGATCTGAAGGAGGTATTGATATGAAGAATCTACTTTGAACGATGTGTGTGAATCTCTCTCCATGTCTATGAGCTTGTTCTTCACCTCATCTTTTGCCTCCTCCAGCTCTCTGTTTCTGGTGTCCAGCTCTTTCTTTGTGGTCTCCAGCTCTTTCTTTGTGGTCTCCAGCTCTCTTTTTCTTGTGTCCAGCTCTTTCTTTGTGGTCTCCAGCTCTTTGTTTCTGGTCTCCAGCTCTTTGTTTCTGGTCTCCAGGTCCTTCTGCTTCTGTTGTTTCTCCACTTGAAGCTTCCTGTTATCACCAGTTAGTTTTTTCACCTGAGGAGAGAGAAAACAGAAAGAGGAGATGAGATTAACAACAGACCTCCTCCAGACCAGGATACTTGAACTCCTTCACTTGGAGACAGTGATGGGAAGTTCGTCTCTTTTCTGAGAGCTGGCTCTTTTGCCATGACTCCCAAAGAAGAGCTGACTCTTTATTTAGTATCATTTATAGTCTAATATTTTAGCCCAACATAGCAAATACACATGGTTCATGTGTTGATAAGCCCTTTTTGCATTCAATGTTTTTATGAGAAGCCTAATAATTATCTCATTTTGTGCAGTTATTCTGTTACAAAAGCATTATTATTTTTGTTTTCAATAAAACTGTGATTGTGCAAACAAATGAACAAAACACTGCAATCACATCCACACAAGCAAAAACAGAACCTAACTCAGTAAACAAACAGTAGAAATGTCCTTAGTGTAAATTAGCACTGAGAAAAATCAGATGCCTCAGCTTTGATGGGCTGATGGGAATTCTTCTCTCTGTGAGTCTTGTCACATATGGTTTATATGAGACAGAGTAATGTTGATGGTCACAGTTACAAAACTCCCCCAACGCCTCTCCACATGGTCGTTGGAGAAAACCCCTTGATATGCTGAATGTTAAGAGCTGTGTGTTTGGAGCTGACAATAAAGCAGAGTTAAATCAGAGATAAGCCGTCCCTCCATCATTCTACAGTATCTGCCCTGTTCACCACTGTCTGCTGTCTAATAGTTATTCTGTTACACGCTACTACCAAGCTTAGGATTCTGGCTCACTTTGACAGCGTAGCTATGGCGACAGCTCAGAGCATACACAGACCCTAATGATGTAGCCTGACATGTACCTCTCCAGAAATGTAACTACGTGTCACGGCAACACATACAGCAAGAGCTCTGAATGGTCCGCTTGGTAGCAGCGTGTTTCCTCTTTAGTATTTCCGGCTGCTTCTCCATCTCTGCTATTTTCAATTCGATAGTTTTGGATCAATAAAGATGGAACACATGGAGAAAGGTTAACTGAGGAGGTTCAGAGATACAAACATTTGTACGACTCGTCTTGGTTTTTCGGCAAAAGTTTCAGTCGCCATTGTTGAAAGTGAAGCAGGAAGTAGAAACAAATATGAACCCGACTGGCTAAAAAGACACAGCGCCGACAAGTGTTTGGGTGGAGTTGTTACAGAGTGAGACAGACTGACGAGGGCATAAGTATAAATGGCTCACACCTATGTAGGCTACATACGTAGGTTACAGCGTCTATGTCCCACAGTACCATAAATGAGTCTTGGCTGTTGCCGTAGCTACGGTGTCAAATTGATGCAGAAGCCTAAAGCACCTATGAGTGTTATGAAAGATGGCATTAAATATTATGTGATTTGATTTGTAACTCAGTCAGCCACAGCTTCTCTGTCCTCACATAATGGTATGATCCTGAAGCCTCACATGTGATTGGCCACATGGTGTGCCCATCAAAACAAAGTTCTGCAGTGATGGACAGCAAAAGGAAAAAAACATAGTGGGGAGCCAGCTCTGACTGGATGGGAATCGGCTCTTTTGATCATGACATATTACTACTTGGAGCAGAAACTTATACCTTAAACATTTTTCTTCTGTATCCTAATGAAGTAAATTTATTTTTGTAACATCATTATCAATATTTAACAGCACCACAAGCTAGTAGGCTTTAGAGTGTAGGAGCTCTAATGTGGCCAGGGACACAAGTTAATTTGGATATTTCCATCAACACCAACAATCAATTGTATATCTCCACCACAGAAGGAGATATACAGTTAGATTTAAATGTCTTCCTTTGCTCTTGTCTGTTTCTATTTCTCTATGTCAGACTAAAAAACATGTTTGTCATTTGATCTGAAGGAGGTATTGATATGAAGAATCTACTTTGAACGATGTGTGTGAATCTCTCTCCATGTCTATGAGCTTGTTCTTCACCTCATCTTTTGCCTCCTCCAGCTCTTTGTTTCTGGTGTCCAGCTCTTTCTTTGTGGTCTCCAGCTCTTTGTTTCTGGTCTCCAGCTCTTTGTTTCTGGTCTCCAGGTCCTTCTGCTTCTGTTGATTCTCCTCTTGAAGCTTCCTGTTATCACCAGTTAGTTTTTTCACCTGAGGAGAGAGAAAACAGAAAGAGGAGATGAGATTAACAACAGACCTCCTCCAGACCAGGATAGTTGAACTCCTTCACTTGGAGACAGTGATGGGAAGTTCGTCTCTTTTCTGAGAGCTGGCTCTTTTGCCATGACTCCCAAAGAAGAGCTGACTCTTTATTTAGTATCATTTATAGTCTAATATTTTAGCCCAACATAGCAAATACACATGGTTCATGTGTTGATAAGCCCTTTTTGCATTCAATGTTTTTATGAGAAGCCTAATAATTATCTCATTTTGTGCAGTTACTCTGTTACAAAAGCATTATTATTTTTGTTTTCAATAAAACTGTAATTGTGAAATCAAATGAACAAAACACTGCAATCACATCCACACAAGCAAAAACAGAACCAAACTCAGTAAACAAACAGTAGAAATGTCCTTAGTGTATATTAGCACTGAGAAAAATCAGATGCCTCAGCTTTGATGGGCTGATGGGAATTCTTCTCTCTGTGAGTCTTGTCACATATGGTTTATATGAGACAGAGTAATGTTGATGGTCATGGTAGTAAAGTGACAGTAACTCTTTACGGCAGCAGATCAGATGTTTTGTGGGTGTAGTGAACCTCAGTGAAAGGTTGTGAACTCAACCCAGATAGTCTCCTCCCTTAGCTCCTCCTCCTGCCAGGTGCAGTATAAAAGGCTTCAGGCGGCTCAGTGGACTCTTGCTGGTCCCTGGTGGTGGTGGTCTGAGGGTGGCTCATCTGCTGTTCTATTTTCTTCTGTGCTGCTCTTCTTTCTTTTCTTCTGTTGTTTTTTTGTTAGGTTTGATTTTCTCTTTGGACCAGGTCTCTTAAGTTTGTTTAAAGTAGCCTTTTGGTTGATTCCTGATCTTGAGTTGTATGTTTGAGATAATATTTAATTATCAGTTGGGTTGTGGGCTTTTGTTGTGGCTTTTTTGTTGTTTAAGTTTTTTTTGCTTCTTTGTGTTTCAGGGAGTTTTTGTTCCTTTTTGTTAACTTTCAGTGCAGCCTGGGTTTCGTCAGGTGGGACCTGACTCCCGTTGCATGCAAGTCAGCACTGGGGCACCTTTAATGCATGTTTTGTTGTGATTATTTTAGTGTTGTACCCCAGGCCACTGGGAAGTGACTGGTAGTCTGCCTCCCACTGAGGCCCCAGCCCACTGATTTTAGCTATTGGTAATAGTTATCAGAGTTATAGCCTTGTTGTAGCCGGCCTTTTAGATTAGTATTGTTGATAAAATCACTTTTGCCATGCCTTGTGTTATCTTTTCTCCACAGTTCCAGTTTTCTTGGGTTTCATCCCTGATTTATTTAAATTCAATAAAAATGATTTACTTTTATCTACTATCTCTGCTTCCTCAGTCACGGACCTGCGTCCTTAGTCGTTGCATCACATTAGTTTAGTTTTCTGCTTTTTATATCCTGGGGTACAAGTCCCCAGGTCTCCCTTTATCTACCACTGCAAAAACTCCCCCAACGCCTCGCCACATGGTCGTTGGAGAAAACCCCTTGAAATGCTGAATGTTAAGAGCTGTGTGTTTGGAGCTGACAATAAAGTAGAGTTAAATCAGAGATAAGCCGTCCCTCCATCATTCTACAGTATCTGCCCTGTTCACCACTGTCTGCTGTCTAATAGTTATTCTGTTACACGCTACTACCAAGCTTAGGATTCTGGGTCACTTTGACAGCGTAGCTATGGCGACAGCTCAGAGCATACACAGACCCTAAAGACGTAGCCTGACATGCACCTCTACAGAAATGTAACTACGTGTCACGGCGACACATACAGCAAGAGCTGTGATTGGTCTACTTGGTAGTAGCGTATTTCCACGTTAGTATTTCCGGCTGCTTCTCCATCTCTGCTATTTTCAATTTGATAGTTTTGGATCAATAAAGATGGAACACATGGAGAAAGGTTAACTGAGGAGGTTCAGAGATACAAACGTAGGTTACAGCGTCTATGTCCCACAGTACCATAAATGAGTCTTGGCTGTTGCCGTAGCGACGGTGTCAAATTGATGCAGAAGCCTTAAGCACCTATGAGTGTTATGAAAGATGGCATTAAATATTATGTGATTTGATTTGTAACTCAGTCAGCCACAGCTTCTCTGTCCTCACATAATGGTATGATCCTGAGGCCTCTCATGTGATTGGCCACATGGTGTGACCATCAAAACAAAGTTCTGCAGTGATGAACGGCAAAAAAAAAAAAAGAATAGTGGAGAGCCAGCTCTGACTGGATGGGAATCGACGCATGACACATCATTACTTGGTGCAGAAATTTATACCATAAACATTTTTCTGCTGTATCCTAATGAAATAAATTCATTTTGTAACATCATTATCAATATTTAACAGCACCACAAGCTAGTAGGCTTTAGAGTGTAGGAGCTCTAATGTGGCCAGGAACACAATGTAACTGGATATTTCCATCAACACCAACAATCAGTTGTATATCTCCACCATAGAAGGAGATATACAGTTAGATTTAAATGTCTTCCTTTGCTCTTGTCTGTTTCTATTTCTCTATGTCAGACTAAAAAACATGTTTGTCATTTGATCTGAAGGAGGTATTGATATGAAGAATCTACTTTGAATGATGTGTGTGAATAAAATACTTCTCTCTCCACCTCTTCCGTCTTTTTCTTCAGTGCTTCTTTGGTTTTGTCCAGCTCTGTTTTGTTGGTCTCCAGCTCTTTGTTTCTGGTCTCCAGCTCCTCCTCCATCTTCTTCTTCTCCTCCTTTAGTTCATTTATCTGAGTAAAAAGGAGGTGAAGTCCAGATTGTTAACAGTCAGACAGTAACTTGTTCAGAACATATTCTCTGTTATCTACTGTGTGTATTTTAAATGCTGTTTCTTCCTGTAGTTCTATCATTTGACCTGTAGATGGAGCAGAGTTGTGTTTGTGTTTGTCAAACTCCACCAGTAGTTCATTAAGAACAGAGAACTCAGTCTCTCTGAGATTAGAGTCAAATATGTGAAGCTTTCTGTCACTGATCAAATCATTTCTTTACTTCTTTACAACATCAACCTCCTTAGAACATGAAAATGATCTGAAGATTAAATGAAATAGAAACACAATGAAATGAGAACAAACATGTGGCTGGAAAAGAATCTGATAGAAACTACTAACCTCCTTCTCCTTCTGTTTGTTGGAACTAGACGACTGAGAAGAATGAAGAGAGATCAGGAAAGATTATAAATGATGGACATGCAGATTGTATCATAGTTCTTATAATGTGATCACTGAGAAACCTGGAAGACTTGGAAGCAGCAGCTTTGTTTTTCTCCAACTGGAAGAATTTATTAAAGTCAAATAAAAAAGATTTTATCATCACTGATTCTATTTCTTCATGTCAGACTAAACAACACATTTGACATTTAATCTGAAGGACGTATTCATAGAAAAGATTTTAGACTTGTATATCTGGACTCTGGATTTTTCTCTGGATGTTGTTGTTTCTGATGAGAATGATGTGTGTGAATAAAATACTTCTCTCTCCATGTCTATGAGCTTGTTCTTCACCTCATCTTTTATCTCCTCCAGCTCTTTGTTTCTGGTCTCCAGCTCCTCCTGCAGCTGATGATTCTCCTCTTGAAGCTTCCTGTTATCACCAGTTAGTTTTTCCACCTGAGGGGAGAGAAGACAGAAAGAGGAGATGAGATTAACAGACCTCCTCCAGACCAGGATACTTGAACTCCTTCACTTGGCACTAGTGATGCTAAGATGGCGCGACGAGGGTCGCCACGGTGTTTTGGTGCGCTCTACTTTGTTTTGCTTTTTTGCTGGTTAATCCTGTTTTTTGTTGTGTGAGGAACACATACACAAGGGATGACCTGCTAAACATCAGAACTGCAACACCATCAGATTTATTCCCGGATTTTATCGCTCCATCTGGGGATATTTTGGACATATTGGTCAAAGGTGCGCTCACCTTTGCCAATGCAATACGCAGGCGACGACGCAGGAGAGGAAAGCGCGCTGGCGCACTGGTGCGCCTTCGTCAGCGCGGACATCGCACCCCGCTGCCGGGCATTTTCCTCTCTAATGTGCGCTCACTGTGCAACAAAATAGAAGAACTCCAGCTACGGATGAGGAAAAACAGAGATCTTTCTACATCTTCAGTCCTTTGTTTCACCGAGACCTGGCTGAGTGGATTAATACCGGACTCCGCGCTGCAGCTGGAAGGATTCCAACTCTTCAGAGCGGATCGCCGCACAGCTCTCTGGCAAGACGAAAGGTGGAGGTCTGTGTTTTTACATAAACTGTAGCTGGTGTACCGACGTGACAGTGATCCAGCAGTACTGTTCCCCGGACTTGGAATCACTTTTCATAAACTGCAAACCCTTTTACTCCCCCCGCGAGTTTTCTTCATTCATTCTGGTCGGTGTTTACATTCCGCCGGCAGCCAACGTCCATGACGCACAGCGCGCGCTGGCCGACCAGATTCTACACGTGGAGAAAACTCACCCGGACTCCTTACTTATTGTCCTCGGTGACTTTAACAAGGGAAATCTCTCCCACGATCTCCCTAAATATAAACAGTTTATCAGCTGTCCCACCAGGGAAGACAGAACTTTGGACCACTGCTACACCACAGTCAAAGATGCATTTCACGCTGTCCCCCACTGGGAGAATCGGACCATGTCATGATCCACCTGATTCCAGCGTATAGACAGAAACTTAAAATCTGTAAACCTGCTGTGAGGACATGTAAGATGTGGACCAGTGAAGCTGTGGACCGCTTAAGGGCATGTTTGGACTGTACTGACTGGGACACTTTCAAGGCGGCAACAAACAGTTTGGATGAGTACACAGAAGCAGTGACGTCATACATCAGCTTCTGTGAGGACTGCTGTATTCCAACACGCACCAGGGTGAGTTATAACAATGACAAACCCTGGTTCACAGCCAAACTCAGGCACCTCAGGTTGGAGAAGGAGAAGGCATTCAGGAGTGGAGACATAGAGAAATTCAAAGAGTCAAAGTACAAGTTTAGCAAAGCAGTGAGGGAAGCTAAACGACAGTACTCAGAAAAGCTGCAGAGCCAGTTTGCAGCCAACGACTCGAGCTCTGTCTGGAGGGGCTTCAAGAACATCACCAACTACAAGCCCAAACCCCCCCACTCTGTGAACGACTCACGCCTGGCCAACAACCTGAATGAATACTTGTGCCGCTTTGAAAGACAATGGGACAGTACCACGACCACCACCCCCCACGATGACACCTCTCCCACCAGCACTGGTATCTGTGAAACCTCACAGGCCCTCACACCAGTGCCCCCCTCCTCCCCGACAACAACAATGGCCAAGGCTCCTTCACAGCCGGTGGTCTCAGAGCCTCCCTCCTCCATCTCACCTCTCACCATCCTGGAGAAGGACGTGAAGAGGCTGTTTACGAGGCAGAACCCCCGCAAGGCTGCTGGACCAGACGCTGTGTCTACATCCACCTTGAAGCACTGTGCTGATCAACTGTCTTCAGTGTTCACGGATATCTTCAACATCTCACTGAAGTCATGTCACGTGCCAGCTTGCTTCAAGGCCTCCACCATCATCCCAGTTCCCAAAAAGCCAAGGACTACTGGACTCCATGACTACCGCCCTGTTGCCCTGACATCGGTTGTGATGAAGTCTTGTGCTTTCCCACCTTAAGGACTTAACAGACCCATTCCTGGACCCCCTGCAGTTCGCCTACAGATCAAACAGATCTGTGGATGACGCTGTCAACCTGTCCCTCCATCTCATCCTCCAGCACCTGGACTCCCCCCAGATCATATGCCAGGGTCCTGTTTGTGGATTTCAGCTCGGCCTTCAACACGGTCGTTCCATCTCTACTACAGGACAAACTCTCCCAGCTGACCGTGCCTGACTCCATCTGCAGGTGGATCACAGACTTCCTGTCTGACAGGAGGCAGCATGTGAGGCTGGGAAGACACATCTCAGACTCCCGTACCATCAGCACGGGTTCCCCTCAAGGCTGTGTCCTTTCTCCTCTGCTCTTCTCCCTGTATACCAGCAGCTGCACCTCCAGTCACGAGTCTGTCAAGCTCCTGAAGTTTGCGGATGACACCACCCTCACCGGCTACAGGAAGAACACAGCCCCACTCCTCCCCATCATCCTGTGTGACTCTACAGTCAACACTGTGGAGTCCCTCCGTTTCCTGGGCACCATCATCTCCCAGGACCTCAAATGGGAGCTGAACATCAGCGCCCTAATTAAAAAAGCACAGCAGAGGATGTACTTCCTGCGGCAGCTGAAGAAATTCAACCTGCCAAAGACAATGATGGTTCACTTCTACACTGCCATCATTGAGTCCATCCTCACCAACTCCATCACCACCTGGTATGCTGCAGCCTCTGCTAAGGACAAGAGCAGACTGCAGCGTGTCATTCGCTGTGCAGAGAAGGTGATTGGCTGCAATCTGAAGTCTCTCGACGAGCTGTACGCTTCCAGGACTCTGAAGCAGCTAAGATTGTGGCTGATCCCTCTCACCCTGGACACGGACTATTTAACAGACTCCCCTCTGGCAGACGGCTGCGATCCATCGAGTGTAGGACGACTCGCATGGCGAACAGTTTTTTTCCAACTGCAGTCCGTCTGCTGAACAATGCCAAGCCCCCCCCATGAACACATCAAACTCACTACCTCACTACCACAGTTCTGGTGGAATATATATATATATATATACTGTGTATATATTTTTGCATGTTTTTGTATTTGTGTATTTTTTGTATTTTTGTATTTTATATATAGTTTCTATATTTATTTTATTTTATTTTATTTTACTTTATGCGTACCAACACCAAGGCAAATTCCTTGTATGTACAAACATGCTTGGCAATAAAGTCTTTTCTGATTCTGATTCTGATTCTGATAAGCCCTTTTTGCCCATTTTGCATTCAGTGTTTTTTTTGCATTCAAGCCTAATAATTATCTCATTTTGTCCAGTTATTCTGTTACAAAAGCATTATTATTTTTGTTCTCATTCATTCATCTTCTGCAACCGCTTATTCCTGTTAATGGTCGTAGGGTCTGCTGGAGCCTATCCCAGCTGTCATCAGGCGAGAGGCGAGGTACACCCTGGACAGGTCTCCAGTCTATCATAGAGTAACACAGACAGACACTCACACCTACGGCCAATTTAGAATCACCAATGAACCTAACCAGCATGTCTCTGGACAGTGGGAAGAAGCTGGAGAACCTGGAGAGAACCCACGCAGACACAGGGAGAACATGCAAACTCCACACAGAAAGGAAACAGTTGGTCAAAGGATTGGAACCTGGGACCTTCTCGGTGTGAGGCATCAGTGCTAACCACCTTGCCACTGTGCCACCGTTTTTGTTCTCAATAAAACTGTAATTGTGCAAACAAATGAACAAAACACTGCAATCACATCCACACAAGCAAAAACAGAACCAAACTCAGTAAACAAACAGTAGAAATGTCCTTAGTGTATATTGGCATTAAGATGGCCGCAGCGTGAGGGAGCGCAACACAGGCGTGTCTGCTTTCTTAATGTAGCTCGACAAACTATCCTTCTAGTGCTACACATACCTCTGTCATATCGTAGTGGGTAAAGTCCTGCTTTCTCTTCTGCTTATTGTTGTTTGGCACACTGTTTGGATAACACTAAAACCGCAAACAATGGCAGCGGATCAACAAAGCTCGATCTCCCTACAAACTTTGTGGGACGGCATACAACAGATCAAGATTGAAATGTTCGCTCATCTCGATGCAAAGGTTGATCCAATCCAAACAAAACTGTGCAATATTCAGGTGTCTCTGGACACTCTTGGAGAACATGTTTCTTCACTGGAGCATCGTGTTGGAGCAAATGAGGACGACATTACAAATCTCAGCAAGCTGACCAAGGAGCTAACTAAGGACAATGCCTACCTGATGGACAAGATCCAGGACCTGGAGAACCGAAGCAGAGCCTCTAACCTTCGTTTTGTGGGGATTCCTGAATCCGCGGAGGCCCGTGATACTCTTGGATTCATGTCCAAGCTAATCCCACACCTGCTTGGCCCGGAAAACTTTCCCACTCCCCCGGTCATTGAGCGGGCGCACCGCACACCTACGCTCCGCCACAATGACAGAGCAGGTACAAGACCCATCCTGATCAAACTCCTCGATTTCCAGGATAAGGTGAAAATCCTTCGTCTTGCCAGAGTGAAGAAAGAGCTGGTGTTTCAAGGTAATCGAATACATATATATCCTGACTTCAGTGCTGAACTCGTGAAGAAACGCCGCTCTTTTGATCCCGTTAAACGGCGACTCCGTGAGTTAAATCTAAAATACTCTCTCCGGTATCCGTCCACTTTAAGTGTCATTGTAGATGGGAAACCACAGCTGTTTACCTGTCACCGAGCCGCTGAAGCTGCTTTCATGATTCCTTCAAACTCTCCTGTGATTCCTATGAATTCTTCCTCATAACTTTCCTCATAAGGAAAGGTACATCGAGCCACAAGTAACGTTGCAGCTTCTGCAGTCATTATTTAATGATCAGAACTCCTGCTTCGATTGTGTCAATGTGGCGTGACATTGATTTATTTGATTTTTGAACTTATTCACCTGTATCCATGGATCTTCCTCGCTGGCTTGTTTTTTTTTTTTTTTTTTTTTTTTTTTTTCATTCATTTTATTTCGGCTACCTGACGTAAACTGTGTTGATGTTTACACCTGGCTGTCATCCGGTAGTCGTAAAACAGAACTGTCGTAACGCCAGTTGTTTTCAGTTTCACCGACAGCGGACAGGCGCGGAGCTATTGTCACCATTTTTTTTTTCTCTCTCCTTACGTTTTGATGCAGAACAACCTGTTTGCAGACTATTCTTGGTCTTTGTCCCTCTCACGGAGATGCCTTGGCCTTGGATGGCTGGGGCTGCCGGGTCATCGTCAATGTTTTTTGTGTTCTTGTTTGTTTTGTGTCTCTGTGTTTTGTGTATCAGTTTTTTGTGCTATATTATCACAACCCTCTATATCTTTTTTTTTGATTATCTAATCTGCCTAGCCTTGAATAGTGCTGCTATTCATACAAACCTCAACGTTACTGAATAATATTAAAGGTTTAAAAATCATCCATCTGAATATCAGAAGTCTTGTGCCAAAAATTGATTTATTGCGTGCATGGGTAGTCCAACACAATCCTAATATTATTACTCTGTCTGAAACATGGCTCAATAGTAACATCTCTGACAACGAAATAAAACTCGAAAACTATGTACTATACAGAGCCGATAGAGGCTCCAGGGGAGGTGGTGTGGCTACTTATGTCTCCTCTAATTTAGTTGTAGAGCGAATTACACCTACAGTTACACCAATACATTTTGAATGCCTTTTTGTTAAAATCATATTTCATCAGAATAAATATATTACTGTTGGTAATGTGTATAGACCACCCTCTGCCCCTGTAGAGTCTTCCAAGTGTTTGATGTCTACCTTTGATTCTATCTCTTCTAAAAATGAAATGATTATTCTAGGTGATTTTAACAAAAACTGGCTAGACAAGTCTTCTGTTAAAGACAAAAATAACTTTGAAAATCTTAATTTAACACAACTCATTAAGGAACCCACTCGAATTACTCCTCACTCCCAGTCCCTGCTTGATTGGATACTTGTCACTCATCCTGAAAGATTTATTGAAGCTGGTATTTTGTCAGACTGTTTTAGTGATCACTCATTTATCTATTGTGTATGGAAAATTAAAATTCCAAAAACACCACCAAAATTAATCAAAATTAGACAACATAAGAAAATTAATATTGACTTATTTATTAATGATTTAATCGCAATTAATTGGGACAGGTATCAGCTAATACCAACTGCTCAGGATGCTTGGGACTTTCTATACTCTGAGTTCACACAAGTAGTAGACAAACATGCACCATGGAAAACCTCTAAGGTCAAGGGACGACATCTTCCCTGGATAAATGCTGATCTTTTAAGCCTTTTCAGACAGAGGGACAAGGCTTGGGCTAAATTCCGGCGGACAAGGGAAAATGCTGACTGGGAAACATACAGGAAACTAAGAAATATCTCCAAGACAATGACCCGCAACGCAAAATCTGATTATTATAAGGAATGTCTTTCCAATAATTTTAAAAATCCCAAGCAATTTTGGAACAGTATAAAAACCATAATAAATACTTCTGATAAAAGCCCTATTAATAAAATACGTGATGGTAATACGATAATTCATGATCCCTTTTTAATTGCTAAAGTGTTCAGTCAGCATTTTTCCACAGTCTGTTCTGACTTAATATCTGATTTTTCTTACAATTATTGTTCTAATAATATCTCTGTCTGTCATAGCACCTTCTCATTTACTAAAATCACACCTCAAGAAGTTCAGAATGCTATTAAACAACTTAGTCTGAGTAGTGGTGCTGGCCTTGATGGGATGGAATCAAGGTATATTAAATTGGCTTCCCATATCCTTATGTTTCCTCTTGCCGATTTGTTCAATCTGTCTTTTGCTACCTGTGAGATACCAACTATGTGGAAACATTCACGAATCACGCCAATACATAAAGGTGGTGATATCCTTGATCCAAACAATTATAGACCAATATCAATAATTTGTACTGTCGCAAAAGTATTTGAAAAATTAATTTTTAATCAAATATCCCACTATCTCAAAACAAATAATATCCTGTCACCTTTTCAGTCTGGGTTCAGACCTAACCACTCAACAACCACTGCACTGGTAAAATTGACTAATGATATATTTTCAGCATCTGACTTTGGTAATCTCGCAGGAGCTATTTTTATTGACTTGAAGAAGGCCTTCGATTTGGTTGACCATTATTTACTCTTAGACAAGCTTCATGCAATTGGTTTTTCACAAAGTGTACTTCTTTGGTTTAATTCCTATTTGCATAATAGAAAGCAATGTGTTGTTCTTCAAGGATCTAAGTCTGATTTATTTGTTCAACAGAGAGGTGTACCCCAAGGTTCGACACTTGGTCCTCTTCTTTTCTCTGTTTTCATCAATGATCTTCCTTTAATTTGTTCTAATACTTCAGCTCAGCTATATGCAGATGATACTGTCATCTATATCTCTAAATCAAATATTTTACAGATACAGAATGCCCTTCAATCAGACTTTGATGCTGTGCAAAACTGGCTGTCATCTAACAGATTGCTGCTTAATAAAACTAAAACTTACTCCATGGTCTTTGGTACAAAACATAACCTAAAAATGAAACCTAATAACTTAATCATAACATGTAATGATGGTATGAATCTGCATAGAGTTGAACAATTCAAATATCTAGGATTATGGCTTGACTCAGAACTTACTTTCAAACCTCATATAGACTATATTCTTCGTAAAATCAACTTTGGTATCAGTGTTTTATTTCGATCCAAGAACTGTTTTACGCTTAATGTTCGAAAGAAACTTGCCTCACAACTTATTTTACCTTTTTTTGATTATGCTGACGTAATATATCTAAATGCATCCAAAACCAATCTTCTACCCCTTAACACAGCATATAACAGTCTTTGTAGATTTGCTCTTGGTTGTTCTTTTTACACTCATCACTGTACCATGTATAATACACTCAAATGGCCCTCACTCAGTATAAGAAGACATAATCACTGGTTACACTTTATTTTTAAATGTATACATTGCAATTATCCTGCTTATTTAAAACAATTTTTGATTCCATATTCCACAACATATCAATTACGGCACTCATCCCAGTACTTTTTCCTTATTCCTACAGTGAACAAAACAATTGGTAAAAGAGCATTTATGTTTAAAGCGCCATCAGACTGGAATAATCTTCCGTTAAACATACGCTCATTGACTTCTTTTCATAGGTTCAAATTTTCCTTGTCTTCTTATTTTGAGTTAAATTGCACATGTTTCCGATGATGTTATATCAATATTATTTGTAACACACTGTAACTTTAATTCGCAACATTATGTTATTATTATACTTTTTATTTTACTAGGCTACTGCTATGGCCATTTGTGGCCATCGAGAGGTTGTGCTTATTCTTATTCTTTTACTTATTTTTTTTATGTTTGTGTTGATGTCCGTTGTCTTTGTCGTTATATGTCTGTAGATTGTTGATTGTGTTTTGTCTCTTTATTTTTTGGTTGTAATGTATTTTAGGACCCCCTCGAAAACGAGAGGATTCCTCTCAAGGGGTTTATCCTATTAAATAAAATTTCTGATGATTAAGAAAAATCAGATGCTTCAGCTTTGATGGGCTGATGGGAATTCTTCTCTCTGTGAGTCTTGTCACATATGGTTTATATGAGACAGAGTAATGTTGATGGTCATGGTAGTAAAGTGACAGTTACTCTTTACGGCAGCAGATCAGGGCCCGTATTCCTAAAGATTCTTAGCGCTAAGAGTTGCTCCTAGTGGCCAACTTCTAAGAAAATTCTTAGAATCGTGACGTTTCCCTCTCAAAGTTAGGAGTAGCTCCTAGTAAAGATAAAAGCTATTCCTAAAGAATCTTAGCTCTTAAGAGTACTCCTAAGGTGAGATCTGCTAAGAGCAGGGAGGAGGACTTTTAGGAGCCTTAGGAATTTCTTAAGCAGAGGAGAAAATGTCTGAAAGAAGAGGCAGGAGAGATATTCTCCAAGCACAGAATGACAATCAAGCTTGTTACAATCGCAATACAGTGGTCCCTCGTTTATCGCGGGAGTTACGTTCTAAAAATAACCCGCAATAGGCGAAATCCGCGAAGTAGTCAGTTTCATTTTTTACAATGATTATAAATGTTTTACGGTTGCAAAACCCCTCACTACACACTTTATACACTTTTCTCAATAACTTACAAACATACCGCACTTCAGTCACACTGCCAGCGATCAAAGATACTGTATATGTAAATTTGGCAAGCTGAACGCATTCTGTACTGTACAAGAGACACCGTACGAGGAGATTGATTGACAATGGTCTACAGTCCCTTAGCCAATCAGGATGCAAAAAACAATGCGCTGTAAAAAAAAAAAAAAAAAGAAAAGAAAATAAGCACGCAAAATTGCACTAAAAAAGTCCGCGAGGCCGCGAAAGGTGAACCGCGTTATAGCGAGGGACAACTGTATCATCGGAAATGAAAGCCATCACAACACTGAGGTATTTAGCAACAGGAAAAATTCAAAAATGCAACAATGCAGCAGTGATGACTTTGGGCCAAATCTACTCTAAACACTTTTATTCTCATTGACCAGTTGATCCAGAAGCAAACACTGTTCCTCTGTCCAGTTGGGTTTCCTACTTCATTTCTTCTCCATTGCTGTTCGGTTTGTGGAAGATTTGAACATCAACTAACACTGCTTCTTCTAGACCGGTTAGCAATCACAGAAATTGATGAAAGCTGAGACATTTTACCCTCGTTAATACCAAATGGGTGAAGTGCAAAATGTTACCAGCATGGTAAATGAATGAAAGCAAATAAATAGAACTATCAGCATGTGAATACTGTGGTGGTGGCCTGAGTTTAATCACACATTTTATAGGATACTTTTTAAAGTACGTACTATTTATTTATTTTTATGTAAAGTATTATTTATAATTATACAGTCTTCATAGAGATTAGATTCTGTTATTAAGTCTATTAATTTGACGTCTATTCTAGGCCAATTATCACCAAAAGCGTATTTTTATCTAGCTTTTAGGATCAACCAATCACACCTCTTGAAATGATGACTCACACCTAGCAACGGGGTCAACCACACCTCCTCACTAAGATAAGAGTTTCTGTCCATTCCTTGCTCAGAGTTCTCTGAGAATTTTCTGGAATCACTCCTAAGCTAAGACTCCTAGCTAGGAATTTTTAGGCTAAGATAGGAGCTCTCTTAGAGGATTCTTAGAATCTTTAGGAATACGGGCCCAGATGTTTTGTGGGTGTAGTGAACCTCAGTGAAAGGTTGTGAACTCAACCCAGATAGTCTCCTCCCTTAGCTCCTCCTCCTGCCAGGTGCAGTATAAAAGGCTTCAGGTGGCTCAGTGGACTCTTGCTGGTCCCTGGTGGTGGTGGTCTGAGGGTGGCTCATCTGCTGTTCTGTTTTCTTCCGTGCTGCTCTTCTTTCTTTTCTTCTGTTGTTTTTTTGTTAGGTTTGATTTTCTCTTTGGACCAGGTCTCTTAAGTTTGTTTAAAGTAGCCTTTTGGTTGATTCCTGGTCTTGAGTTGTATGTTTGAGATATTGTTTAATTATCAATTGCGTTGTGGGCTTTTGTTGTGGCTTTTTTGTTGTTTAACTTTTTTTTCCTTCTTTGTGTTTCAGGGAGTTTTTGTTTCTTTTTTTTAACTTTCAGTGCAGCCTGGGTGTCGTCAGGTTGGACCTCACTCCCGTTGCGTGCAAGTCGGCACTGGGGCACCTTTAATGCATGTTTTGTTGTGATTATTTTAGTGTTGTACCCCAGGCCACTGGGAAGTGACTGGTAGTCTGCCTCCCACTGAGGCCCCAGCCCACTGATTTCAGTTACTGGTAATAGTTATCAGAGTTATAGCCTTGTTGTAGCCGGCCTTTTAGATTAGTATTGTTGATAAAATCACTTTTGTCATGCCTTGTGTTAACTTTTCTCCACAGTTCCAGTTTTCTTCCCTGATTTATTAAAATTCAATAAAAATGATTTACTTTTATCTACTATCTCTGCTTCCTCAGTCACGGACCTGCGTCCTTAGTCGTTGCATCACATTAGTTTAGTTTTCTGCTTTTTATATCCTGGGGTACAAGTCCCCAGGTCTCCCTTTATCTAACGTTGCAAAAACTCCCCCAACGCCTCGCCACATGGGCGTTGGAGAAAACCCCTTGATATGCTGAATGTTAAGAGCTGTGTGTTTGGAGCTGACAATAAAGCAGAGTTAAATCAGAGATAAGCCGTCCCTCCATCATTCTACAGTATCTGCCCTGTTCACCACTGTCTGCTGTCTAATAGTTATTCTGTTACACGCTACTACCAAGCTGAGGATTCTGGGTCACTTTGACAGCGTAGCTACGGCGACAGCTCAGAGCATACACAGACACTAATGACGTAGCCTGACATGCACCTGTCCAGAAATGTAACTACGCGCCACGGCGTCAGACCACAAGAGCTGTGATTGGATATTTCCATCAACACCAACAATCAATTGTATATCTCCACCATAGAAGGAGACATACAGTTAGATTTAAATGTCTTCCTTTGCTCTTGTCTGTTTCTATTTCTCTATGTCAGACTTAAAAACATGTTGGTCATTTGATCTGAAGGAGGTATTGATGTGAAGAATCTACTTTGAATGATGTGTGTGAATAAAATACTTCTCTGAAATCATGAAAATGTTTTGATGATTCTCAGGTGAAAGAGACAAACCTCAGTCTTCAGTTTCCTCTCCAGAGTCTCCACTTCTTTCTCAGCTCTTTCTCTTTTCTTCTCCTCCTCTTTGAGCTTCTTCTCATTCTGAGAGTGAAGTCACATAAAGAGACATGATGAGAAACATTTACTTTTATTGAGGAACAAACTACTTCCTTATTATGGAATTAAAAGATTTGCATTAAAGATCAACCTCTGTTTCCACCTCCTTCATGTCCTTCTCATGTTTCTTTTCCTGTTCCTTTTCTTTCTTGATCTGCTTCATTAACTGGTAGAAAGAAGAGATGAAGAGAGATTTCATTTCTGATGAATTCTGTTTAGTGTTTCTCTGAGATGTGATCAAGTCTTGTTCATGATGTTTCCTCTGAGTGGATTTGAATGTTTTCTTTCTGAAGTATTTGTTGAAGTGAATCAACATTTATGTCATTTACTCTGATTTATATGAACTAAATACTTTTTGGTTCATATTTTCTTTGTAATAATACATAAAGCAGTCAGAGGTTAAAGAAGAAAATCCTCTGTGGGATACTTAGGTCTGACCAGGATACTTGAACTCCTTCACTTGGAACTAGTGATGGGAAGTTCAGCTCTTTTCTTTATTCACTATCATTTATAGCCTAATATCTTATCCCAGCACAGCAAATACACATGGTTTGTGTGTTGATAATGTTCAATGTTTTTCACTCTTTTTATGAGAAGCCTAATAATTATCTCATTATCTCATTTACAAACATATGTACGACTCGTTTTGGTTGAAATTTCAGCAAAAGTTTCAGTCGCCATTGTTGAAAGTGAAGCAGGAAGTAGAAACAAAAATGAACCCGACTGGCTAAAAAGACACAGCGCCGTCTAGTGTTTGGGTGGAGTTGTTACAGAATGAGACAGACTGACGAGGGCATAAGTATAAATGGCTCACACCTATGTGGGCTACATACGTAGGTTACAGCGTCTATGTCCCACAGTACCATAAATGAGTGTTGACTGTTGCCGTAGCTACGGTGTCAAATTGATGCAGAAGCCTAAAGCACCTATGAGTGTTATGAAAGATGGCATTAAATATTATGTGATTTGATTTGTAACTCAGTCAGCCACAGCTTCTCTGTCCTCACATCATGGTATGATCCTGAGGCCTCACATGTGATTGGCCACATGGTGTGCCCATCAAAACAAAGTTCTGCAGTGATGAACAGCAAAAAGAAAAAACATAGTGGGGAGCCAGCTCTGACTGGATGGGAATCGGCTCTTTCGATCATGACACATCATTACTTGGAGTAGAAACTTATACCATAAACATTTTTCTTTTTTTATCCCAATGAAGTAAATTTCTTTTTGTAGCATCATTATCAATATTTAACAGCACCACAAGCTAGTAGGCTTTAGAGTGTAGGAGCTCTAATGTGGCCAGGGACACAATTTAATTTGGATATTTCCATCAACACCAACAATCAGTTGTATATCTCCACCATAGAAGGAGATAAACAGTTAGATTTAAATGTCTTCCTTTGCTCTTGTCTGTTTCTATTTCTCCATGTCAGACTTAAAAACATGTTTGTCATTTGATCTGAAGGAGGTATTGATATGAAGAATCTACTTTGAATGATGTGTGAATAAAATACTTCTCTCTCCATGTCTATGAGCTTGTTCTTCACCTCATCATTTATCTCCTTCAGCTCTTTGTTTCTGGTCTCCAGCTCCTTCTCCAGCTTCTTCTTCTTCTCCTTTAGTTCATTTATCTGAGTAAAAAGGAGGTGAAGTCCAGATTGTTAACAGTCAGACAGTAACTTGTTCAGAACATATTCTCTATTATCTACTGTGTATATTTTAAATGCTGTTTCTTCCTGTAGTTCTATCATTTGACCTGTAGATGGAGCAGAGTTGTGTTTGTGTTTGTCAAACTCCACCAGTAGTTCATTAAGAACAGAGAACTCAGTCTCTCTGAGATTAGAGTCAAATATGTGAAGCTTTCTGTCACTGATCAAATCATTTCTTTGTCTGTTCATCCAGCAGGTGGTCTACATCATACCAGTCTATTCTAGTTAGGAGATAGGACAGAGTATTCTGGCTAGAACATAGTCAGACCTTCTGACCTTCTACCAAGCAGAGAGAAGATGTTGACCACCAACATCAACATCCTTAGAACATGAAAATGATCTGAAGATTAAATTAAATAGAAACACATTGAAATGAGAACAAACATGTGGCTGGAAAAGAATCTGATAGAAACTACTAACCTCCTCCTCCATCCGTCTGTAGCAACTAGATGGCTGAGAAGAATGAAGAGAGATCAGGAAAGATTATAAATGATGGACATGCAGATTGTATCATAGTTCTTATAATGTGATCACTGAGAAACCTGGAAGACTTGGAAGCAGCAGCTTTGTTTTTCTCCAACTGGAAGAATTTTTTAAAGTCAAATAAAAAGATTTTATCATCACTGATTCTATTTCTTCATGTCAGACTAAACAACACATTTGACATTTAATCTGAAGGATGTATTCATAGAAAAGATTCTAGACTTGTATATCTGGACTCTGGATTTTTCTCTGGTGATGAGAATGATGTGTGTGAATAAAATACTTCTCTCTCCATGTCTATGAGCTTGTTCTTCACCTCATCTTTTATCTCCTTCAGCTCTTTGTTTCTGGTCTCCAGCTCCTCCTGCAGCTGATGATTCTCCTCTTGAAGCTTCTTCTTATCACCAGTTAGTTTTTCCACCTGAAAAGAGAAAAGACATAAAGAGGAGATGAGATTAACAACAGACCTCCTACATGAATGCTGTAGGTCTGACCAGGATACCTGAATTCCTTCCCTTGGCGCTAGTGATGGGAAGTTTGTCTCTTTTCTTTATTCAGTATCATTTATAGTCTAATATTTTAGCCCAACTTAGCAAATAGACATGATTTGTGTGTTGATAAGCCCTTTTGCATTCAGTGTTTTTATGAGAAGCCTAATAATTATCTCATTTCGTGCAGTTATTCTGTTACATTAGCATTATTACTTTTGCTTTCAATAAAACTGTAATTTTGCAAACAAATGAACGAAACATTGTAATCAAATCCACACAAGCAAAAACAGAACCTAACTCAGTAAACAAACAGTAGAAATGTCCTTAGTGTAAATTGGTAGACTTAAAAACATGTTTGTCATTTGATCTGAAGGAGGTATTGATATGAAGAATCTTTGAATGATGTGTGTAAATAAAATACTTCTCTGAAATCATGAAAATGATTTGATGATTCTCAGGTGAAAGAGACAAACCTCAGTCTTCAGTTTCCTCTCCAGAGTCTCCACTTCTTTCTCAGCTCTCTCTCTTTTCTCCTCCTCCTCTTTGAGCTTCTTCTCCCACTGAGAGTGAAGTCACATAAAGAGACATGATGAGAAACATTTACTTTTATTGAGGAACATGAGAAACTGATTTGGTTAAAAACTACTTCCTTATTATGGAATTAAAAGATTTGCATTAAAGATCAACCTCTGTTCCCAGCTCCTTCATGTCCTTCTCATGTTTCATGTTCTGTTCCTCTTCTTTGTGGATCTGCTTCATTAACTGGTAGAAAGAAGAGATGAAGAGAGATTTCATTTCTGACGAATTCTGTTCAGTGTTTCTCTGAGATGTGATCAAGTCTTGTTCATGATGTTTCCTCTGAGTGGATTTGAATGTTTTCTTTCTGAAGTATTTGTTGAAGTGAATCAACATTTATGTCATTTATTCTGATCGATGTGAACTAAATAGTTGTTAGTCCATATTTTATTTGTAATAATACATAAAGCAGACAGAGGTTAAAGAAGAAAATCCTCTGTGGGATACGTAGGTCTGACCAGGATACTTGAACTCCTTCACTTGGAACTAGTGATGGGAATTCCTCTCTTTTCTGAGAGCTGACTCTTTATTCAGTATCATTTATAACCTAATATTGTAGCCCAACACAGCAAAAACATATGGTTTGTGTGTTGATAAGCCCTTCAATGTTCAATGTTTTTCAATGTTTTTATGAGAAGCCTAATAATTATCTCATTATCTCTCTAATGTGGCCAGGGACACAATTTAATTTGGATATTTCCATCAACACCAACAATCAGTTTTATATCTCCACAATAGAAGGAGATATACAGTTAGATTTCAGTGTCTTCCTTTGCTCTTGTCTGTTTCTATTTCTCTATGTCAGACTTAAAAACATGTTTGATCTGAAGGAGGTATTGATGTGAAGAATCTACTTTGAATGATGTGTGTGAATAAAATACTTCTCTCTCCATGTCTATGAGCTTGTTCTTCACCTCATCTTTTATCTCCTCCAGCTCTTTGTTTCTGGTCTCCAGATCCTCCTGCAGCTGATGATTCTCAACTTGAAGCTTCCTGTTATCACCAGTTATTTTTTTCACCTGAGGAGAGAGAAGACAGAAAGAGGAGATGAGATTAACAACAGACCTCCTCCAGACCAGGACACTTGAACTCCTTCACTTGGCACTAGTGATGGGAAGTTCGTCTCTTATCTGAGAGCCAGCTCTTTTCCCATGACTCCCAAAGAAGAGCTGACTCTTTATTCAGTATCATTTATAGCCTAACATTTTAGCCCAACACAGCAAATACATATGGTTTGTGTGTTGATAAGCCCTTTTACATTCAATGTTTTTATGAGAAGCCTAATAATTATCTCATTTTGTGCAGTTATTCTGTTACAAAAGCCTTATTATTTTTGTTTTCAATAAAACTGTTATTGTGCAAACAAATGAACAAAACACTGCAATCACATCCACACAAGCAAAAACAGAACCTAACTCAGTAAACAAACAGTAGAAATGTCCTTAGTGTAAATTAGCACTGAGAAAAATCAGATGCCTCAGCTTTGATGGGCTGATGGGAATTCTTTTCTCTGTGAGTCTTGTCACATATGGTTTATATGAGACAGAGTAATATTGATGGTCATGGTAGTAAAGTGACAGTAACTCTTTACGGTAGCAGATCAGATGTTTTGTGGGTGTAGTGAACCTCAGTGAAAGGTTGTGAACTCAACCCAGATAGTCTCCTCCCTTAGCTCCTCCTCCTGCCAGGTGCAGTATAAAAGGCTTCAGGTGGCTCAGTGGACTCTTGCTGGTCCCTGGTGGTGGTGGTCTGAGGGTGGCTCATCTGCTGTTCTATTTTCTTCTGTGCTGCTCTTCTTTCTTTTCTTCTGTTGTTTTTTCGTTAGGTTTGATTTTCTCTCTGGACCAGGTCTCTTCAGTTTGTTTAAAGTAGCCTTTTGGTTGATTCCTGGTCTTGAGTTGTATGTTTGAGATATTGTTTAATTATCAGTTGGGTTGTGGGCTTTTGTTGTGGCTTTTTTTGTTGTTTAACCTTTTTTTGCTTCTTTGTGTTTGAGGGAGTTTTTGTTCTCTTTTGATTTTCAGGGCGGCCTGGGTGTCGTCAGGTGGGAGGCTAGGCACCGTGGCAAGGACCTCACTCCCGTTGCATGCAAGTCGGCTCTGGGGCACCTTTAATGCATGTTTGAGTGATTATTTTAGTGTTGTACCCCAGGCCACTGGGAAGGGGCATGTAACTGGTAGTCTGCCTCCCACTGAGGCCCCAGTCCACTGATTTTAGCTATTGCTAAGAGTTATCAAAGTTTTAACCTTGTTGTACCCGGCATTTTAGATTAATAATGTTTAAAAAAAATAATTTTTGCCATACTTATCTTTCATCCATCTTTTTAGGTTCATCCTTTTATTTTAAATTCAGTAAACCAATTATTTACTTTATCTACTGTCTCTTCCTCCTCAGTCACAAACCTATGTCCTTATTCTTTGCATCACATTAGTTTAGTTTTCTGCTTTTTATATCCTTTATATCAAATCGATTGTTTTCGATCAATAAAGATGGAACACATGGAGGAAAGGTTAATTGAGGAAGTTCAGAGATACAAACAGTCGCCATTGTTGAAAGTGAAGCAGGAAGTAGAAACAAAAATTAACTTGATTGGCACAAAAGACACAGTGCTGACTAGTGTTTGGGTGGAGTTGTTACAAAGCTTGAAGTCCAGATTGTTAACAGTCACACAGTAACTTGTTCAGAACATATTCTCTATTATCTACTGTTGGGACCTGAACCTGGGGGTGAGCTATGGAAGCTCACCATGCATAACCAAGTTGACCACATGTCTTGGAAACAAAAGGGAAGCACCAGAACTCTAAGTCCCACAATCCTCCAGGTGTGAAAACTGACCAAGCAGTTCGCTGGCTGACAGTGGCATGTGACCTCTGAGGTCATCAGGTCATATAAAATGCACTGTTGGCCTTTGTTCTCTCTCTTACCCTCTTAAGCCCAAATTATGCTTCCGCGTTGACACAGCGCGAGGGGGCGTACGGACCTATTGCGGACCTATTACGTCCTTGCGGACCCCCGTGCGTCCTACGCAAGGGCCAGAGGTGCACCTCCCAAAAATCCTCGACGCGCGTCGAGGCGACACAACAGCATCGCAGCAGCAACGCAGCAGCAACACAGCGGCATTGGCTGTGATTGGTCCGCTAACTACATCCGCTGGAGACCGCTTTTCCGGTTTCCACTCATAAACATCATTGTCTCCTTTGTCGTGCCCTAAATTGCAATAGAAGTATTTCTTCCTCTGCTTGAATAATTTGGAGCTCCAACGCCAGTCTCTCTGTCTCGGTGTCCATCGTTCACTGTGACTACGACAAAAGCCGGAAGGTAAATAACTATACGAGGCGAGATACGTCACAGGAGTCTCGGTCGGTCGGTCACAAAAAATCATAGCGCCCTCTACCGGTGTGGCATGCATTTCGACACGTAAACCCCTCGCAGAACCATCACGGTCTCACGACTGCGTCCAAGCAACTGCGTGGCCATTGCGTGACCATTGCGTGATCACTACGCGGAAGCATAATCTAACCTTTACCCTCTACAACTCCACACCTCCACGTGGAGACCCCCAGCTGCTTGGCTGCAGCTGGGTGCCAGGTAGTCTGCTAACAAAGAGCAACTACGTAAAAGCCTGTTCTCCTTACAGCAGCGAAGCGAGATCCTGCTGAGGAATCTACACCAGGTCTTTTAGCCAACAAACAAAAGGTTTGCAGGCTAAACTCCCAAACAACAGGAGCCACGGCTAGTTAGCACCGAGCTGCTAACAGGCCACTTTAAAGGACTCAAGGAGCGGCCGGTTTCCCTCCAACGTCTGCCATCAGGAAAACACAGCAAGGACTACAACTTTTCCCAGTTTGGCTTTCCATCAGGAACTGCCAGCTAAAGGAGCAACACACCAAAAATGGACTTTCCACCATCTGGTAGTATGACCTGGGCATAGTCAAGCTAAGCTAAGCTAAACACAGAGTTAGAAATGTTGATTTGATGTGATATTTGTGTTTATTGAGTTGTTTATAGTATAGTGGTTTGGTATTAGATTATGCAACACACAGACTCAGGGTCTTGCATGCTAAACTAACCACTCTTCCTAACCTGGCACCTCAGAAAATCCTTATCACATTCCACATATCTACTAGCAGACACATGGTCTGAGTGTCCCCACTCAGCAGCCATTGTTTCCTTTGTGTTCAAGACCTCAAGGCCCCAGCGGCCATCTTGACACAGCCACAACCAGCGGCCATCTTGGCACGCCCACAGCCGGCGGCCATCTTGACACACCCACAACCAGTGGCCATCTTGGCACACCTGCACACACACACCCACACACCCACACACTAGGGTGACCAGATGTCCCGGTTTGTGCGGGACAGTCCCGCATTTTCATTACTTTTCACAAGTCCCGCAAATTGAGACATTGTCCCGCATTGTTATTGACAGTCAGACTCCAGTTTTGAAATTCGTGTTTTATAATCTGGCATTCATCCAATAGCTGTTTGGAGAAAGCAGTGAGGGCTGTCATCAAGGGTCGGGGCGGGCTGTTTGATCATGTCAATCAAACTGGGACGCGGATGCAGGTTAAGGGCGCGCCCACCAACAACAAACAATGCGAATCAGATCAGAACGGCATGCAGCGCGAGACATGGAGGGAAGCACAACCCGTACGACTGAGAAGAGGAAATGCAGCTATAATAAAGACTGGGAAACTATCTATCCAATGCAAGGCGAGTCTGGTAAAGTTTGCTGTGAAGTTTGCTTGAGTCATTTTTCCGTTTCACACGGAGGTGAATACGACGTGAAACGACACAGACAATGCGAGACGTGTTGCTCACCTTGGGAACTTGGGAAAGTTGCATTTAATCAAGTTTTTATATATATTTATATTATAAAATACATTTGTTAAGTTTTTATTTGCAGGCTGTTATGTGCTACTGAATCAAACAGATGGCAAAGCATAGTAATGCCATAAGCAAAGGGACAGATCAGAAATGTTTATTTTTTTCTGTTAGTTCTTTTAGACTACCTTGATGCGCTGGTATCTCACATTGTCCCACATTGTCCCACACAAAAGTAGTCTTTGTCCCTTGTCTGGCAAATTGGGATCTGGTCACCCTACCACACACACACACCTGTAGTGAGTACACTGTAGTTAGATTGTATGTACTTTTATTCTTGTTAATAAATGTCTTTTAAACATACCTGTCTGTTTAATGTTGCGCAAGAGTGAATATTGCCAACCTCTACAATGTCAAGAACTCCAAATTCCTTCAACTTTAACTAGTTGTTAACGTGGTAATTTTGGTTATAGTTATTAAGTTAATTATTAATCCGAAATCCAAATTGACAATTTAGTAAAATTTATGAGACTGATTTGATTGATTGGCTATCTTTTCCCTTCTTAGAAGGGTGGTGCCCCGAGGTGGTTCAGTAATTCAGATCCAATTATTTAATAATAAATAATTATTTTTGATAATTATTAATTATTCATGATAGCCAAACCTCAATATTGAGTGCCTTAGTATCCAGGCCCAACACTGTGTGTATTTCAAATGCTGTTTCTTCCTGTAGTTCTATCATTTGACCTGTAGATGGAGCAGAGTTGTGTTTGTGTTTGTCAAACTCCACCAGTAGTTCATTAAGAACAGAGAACTCAGTCTCTCTGAGATTAGAGTCAAATATGTGAAGCTTTCTGTCACTGATCAAATCATTTCTTTGTCTGTTCATCCAGCAGGTGGTCTACATCATACCAGTCTATTCTAGTTAGGAGATAGGACAGAGTATTCTGGCTAGAACATAGTCAGACCTTCTGACCTTCTACCAAGCAGAGAGAAGATGTTGACCACCAACATCAACCTCCTTAGAACATGAAAATGATCTGAAGATTAAATTAAATAGAAACACATTGAAATGAGAACAAACATGTGGCTGGAAAAGAATCTGATAGAAATTACTAACCTCCTCCTTCTTCTTCTTGGAACTAGACGGCTGAGAAGAATGAAGAGAGATCAGGAAAGATTATAAATGATGGACATGCAGATTGTATCATAGTTCTTATAATGTGATCACTCACCCTGAGAAACAAGGAAGACTTGGAAGCAGCAGCTTTGTTTTCCTGGAAGAATTTATTAAAGTCAAATAAAAAAAGGTTTTATCATCACTGATTCTATTTCTTCATGTCAGACTAAACAACACATTTGACATTTAATCTGAAGGACGTATTCATATATCATCAGCTGATGATTCTCCTTCTTTAGTTCATTGACCTGAGAGGAGGAGATAACATGTACTTGTATCATTTCACCAGTAGATGGAGCAAAGTCAGTTTTACTTCTTGTCTCGTACATCCTTAGTTTCTTCTAAAACCTTCTCCATCACTGTTACCTGTGTCATGAGCATGTTTACTCCTTCAGGTTCATCTCTGGATCTTTTCTTGGTTTCTGTGTAAAATCAAAGCAGCTGAATTCAACTATAAAGACGTTTGCTGGTGTTTTAGATCATTAATGTGGTAACTCATCTGGAACTTACTGGTTGTATTTTGTCTCCACACAAAGAAGACACCTGCTAAAATAACCATGATGCTAACAGCTAAGCTAACAGCCAAACCAGTGATGATGGGAACAGCAGAACTGGACGAGGACAAGAAGAAATCATCTGAAATGATAACACACAGAGTTACATGACATTTCTACACAATCACACCAAACTGTGTCAAACTAAAATAATCTCATGTTCCGTTTTCTAAGCGTGTTCTACCTAGAACATGTATGTGAGCCTCTCTGGTCTGGTTGATGTTGTTCTGTTGGACTCTACAGGTGAAGCTGTTGCTGTGTCTCTTGTCCACAGTCACTCTGCTGCTGACAGTATAGAGGTCATCAGGACCTCTGACTGTCTCTGGAGGTCCAGCAGAGAGCAGGTTTCCCTCAGCGTCCAGCCACAACACCTCAGGCTCTGGATACCAGCCTGCAGACTCACACTGTAACACCACTCCTCCTCTGTCTCTGTCCATCCCTGATAAACTGATGATGGGTGAGGAAACAGGAGCTGAAGCTGAGCACAAGGAAGAAGAAAGGTGTTTTTTTTTAATCAGTGTGAAATCCTTTTCTGGAGGTATACAGAAACAAACAACCCTAAAGATGCTCATCATGTCTTCACTCACCAACGTGTAGCTGAACCAAAGTCTCCTTTTCCAGTGCTGGAATAAAACATCTGTACTGTCCCTCATCAGAGACTTTCACTTTGGAGAGTTTCAGTGAAATGTTTCCTTTCTTCAGCTCATCAGTGAACAGAGATGTTCTCCCCTCAAACAAATCGTGCTTTTGACCAACAAGTTCCTCTCGGGAGCGCCAAACATAAACAAATCTTGGGTCTAGATCTGGTCTCGTCCACTCCAACGTCAAGTCCATAGTGTCTGCAGCAGGCTGCAGGAGACATGGTAAAACCACGTCTTCACCAAGAGTTGCTACTATTGGCTGAGATGAACCAATCAGTTCAGACTGACCTGGAAATCAGAGAGAGTCTGTTTAAATTGTAAAGTGAGTTTATTTCTGCAGACTTGAAAACTGCCTGACAGAACCTGAACCACCTCTGACGTCAGTTTGTGAAAGTTTTCTCCACATTTTTAGTCCAGTTTACCTTTGCAGACGTGTGTTAGAAAAAGATGGAAAACCAACACAGTGAGAGGTGAGAGGTGAAAGGTACGGTGTAGATCATCCATCTGGAAAAGAATCACGGAGCTCTGGAAGATAAGTGACAAGAAGATAACTGGGCAAAAAATACATTGATTCATTCTCGAACACCGTAAGTATAACAGCAAACCAAAATTTACAAAAAAATAAAACATACACACGGCATCACATCAGTGCTGAATAATCAAACACTTAAAATCCATCCAGTCATGGCTTCTCTTCACTTTCTTTCTCTCGTCTGTGTTCTGGTTTGTGGGATGGAGTTAAAAAGATCTGGCAGTGCCGCCGTGGCAGTGTCACACAAGGAATATTATATATAATAAACCATAAAGGCATTCAGACAGGTTACACCAAGGATCAGCAGATGAGACCCTAACCCTGACCCACAACAAGTAATAATAGAGCCAGTTAATGCCAGATACCAGTGGAGAGGTGGACTAACAGAAATGCCTCATGTAAGAGTGCTATCTTGTAAAAGTCATCTCAAAACAGGTAAACTAGGGTTGAACAGGGAAGCAGAGAGGGCCAGTCAACACTTTGTTCTCTTGGTTTCTACAAAGCAGAATAAAAAATATCAGTGGAGCCACACATAAACAAAAAGAATATCCTAACCCACCTAGAACAAGTGTTGGAACAAAACTCATCATTAATTGACAGCACAGTACGATCACTGACAGCAGCATTCCAGCACCAACCCTTAAATACGAAGGCTTTACCAAAGAATATGTCAGTTATTAGTATCAGCTATCTTGCTGGCTCAACTAAACTTAGACTTTAGTCATAAACAAACCTGTGAAGACTTCCTGATTACTGCTTCAGTCACAGCCACTCTACAGATCGTTCCTTGGACTAATCCAAACATTGTTTTATACTTTTACTTTTATAAAACCCCTCAGCTCTCTGCTATGTCTCTGTCTCTGTTACATACCGATCAGGCAGCTGGTTCTGACTCCAGCAGAGGGGGGAGGTTGAGGGACATCTGGAGGACAGGACCCACAAGAGGACGATTGACAGAGGCGCAAATAGATAGACGGAAAACAACTGAATGAGATAAGCAGGAAGAAATGGAGGTGAATGATTCACATACCTGAAACAGGTTGGGTGAGTGCTCAGTGTCAGACGCTGATTGGCTGGACACCCACACCCAGCAAGACAACCACTAACAGACAGAGTCTCATACTTTCACTTTTGTCTCTTTACAGTGAGTTTAGATGCTGCGTATGTGAACCCTGCTGTCAGGATAGTTTAAGACATTCACATTTGCAGCAAAGATGATGTTTTACATAATTACAAAGATTATAAGTCAGAGTTTATGTGTTTAAATGTGTGGGTACAAACACTCTTAATAACAGACTTCCTGCTCAAAGGACCAAACAATCAATGGTTGTATAATTTTAAACTGTGAATACTGAAATTCGGTTCATAGGTGGATATTTTCTTTCTCACTGACAGAAAGATATTAAATATAATATCTTATCCATGTGGCCCTCCTGGCTGTGTTGGACCCTTGTTCATGTTAGGTTGTGACTCCCTCTAACTCTGACTAACATAGAAGCAGATTCTCCAAAGACTGTAGGACAATTTTGTTACAACACATGAAAATGGACAAAATGTCAGAGTTCCTGTGGAGTGTAGAGTATGGACCCAAGAGAAATGTTTGTACCTCTTGGAGGATTACATACGGATAGTGAACAGAAGTTTCAGACATGTTGAGATGCTTTTTAGACATTTTTGCATGGCCCTGCAAAAGACCCATACAAAAAGAGTTTTACATTTGCGAGAAAAGCTTCATGAGTTTTCAAAAATCCATGAACACTGAACAACAATTCACTGAATTCAGCACGACACAGATGAAAAATGGACATTATATGTTCTAATGACTTTGTGTGATCACATTAGTGTTGGATCTGGTCAATTCACTGAGAGGAGTACTTTATTTTATTTATTTTATTTAACTCGATGGCAAATGCAGTAAAATGAAAACATTCTCACCAGAACTTACAGAATCTCAGAATGGTTTTTATGGCCACGTATGTTTGCACATGAGGAATTTATTATGGTGGCTGGGATAATGAACATGAGACTGAGTTCCATGAACTTTCCTGACCTTTTGAGCATCTTAAGTCAGAGTATATTCAGTAAACAAGAAAAAGACAACGCTACACTTCAGCTAGACTTAATCTCTTGCTGTTTCTCTTTATTGTAATCTGTACTGAACACTTTACGTGACTCTGATGTACTGGATGACATTTGTTCCATCTAACTGGCTTCTTGTTTCCAGTAAGATGTGCTGTATGGGTGTCAGTCATATTTGCATGTAAATACAAATTTATGCTCACATCATTGTGAAGTTTGTGGAGGATATGTATATGTAACTTTCACATACTTTAACTTTTGGTCTCAGTCTTTATTAAATAACAATTTCCTTAACGATATGTGAGTTTCCAATCCACGATGAAAGACCAAAACATAAGTGGGCACCAAGGTCATGCCGTTCAACCATCCAATTTTTTGCAGTTGTCAGGTCTTAGAAGTGATCTGATCAAATTTAATGTAGACTGGACTCAGTTGTGTACGAGGAATGCTAATTCTCATGTCCATAGAGAGACACCAATTTTGTCTCGCACTAAGCTTTTGATAACTTCTGATTGTTCTGGTCTTATGAGTGTGCTGGCAAAAGATGAAGCAGCTCAAATAAGTTATGTAAGAAGAGATTTATTATAATACAATGATTGAAAATGGCAGCTTTTCATGTTCATGTGGAAACGTCCAAAATATTCTCATTCAAAAGGAGATTTTTATTTTTTTCATCAGCATCGAGTTGACAAGATTCAAACTAAACATCTGGATTTCTATCTCTCCATCAAGGAAAACAGTATATCACATTCTGTATGTTAGCAGTAAAGGTGTTCATTCAGCAGCTCAAACCACCAGATTTTCTTTCATACTCACAAACGCTCATGTAAAATTTCACAAATACAATGAAATGTAGTCTTTGTCTGGAGTGTGTGGATTCTGCAGGAGGAGCTGAGTCGTACTGTTTCTGATGTATAATGTTTTCTTGGTTACAGTAGACAGGAAGACAGGCCAGTCCCTGAAGCTGGTCCGGAGCTGGGAACTGATTATGCTCCAGCAAAGACCCAAATTGTTTGTGGAGGGCTTTATGTGAGCACTGTGGAGTAAATTTGTTCAAAACAATATGGCTCTATTAGTTGGAGGACTGTATTCCATGCAGTATTTTTATTTTTCTCTCTATCAGTGGGAACACGTCGCACAATGAAATCCCAATGCAATGTTGCACCAGGCTTGTTCAATTGGGGTCTATTTCACTGCACGATGACCTGGACTCTGTCTCCCCGCTTCCAGGACTTCAGGTCTTTCCATTTTAGTTCACCAGTGTCAGGATGATGTGGACCACAATAACAACACGAAGGCTTTATAGTGGGACTGTGTGGACTTTAATGAGTTCAGATTCACTTTGAGTGTTATCATGAAAGAGCTGAACTCTGACAGTGTTGCCAGGGAACTGATCTGAGGTATAAATTAATAAAGATTGTTGAGGCTGATCTTCAGGCCAGTGAAGTGAAGATCTCAGCTTGTCTGGAGACTGGGACACTGGACCAGTCAGTCTCAGATGTGGAGAACACAGTTTATTGAGTATTGTAGGTCTACAGCTTCTAAACATGAGTTGCCTCCAGAGAACAACTGGTTTTAGCTTGAAAATCCTTCTCCTTATATTCACCAGAAACTCTTTCCCCTGAGCTGAGCTTTCACATCAGCTCAGCTTTAACATTTTTAGCTTTGTGAACCATCTATGGTTAAAAATCTACTGTGGTCAGGCACTAACAGCCACCCTTCTCATCCATCCTCACTCCACACACCAATATGTTAAAACAGACACAACGAGATCCGTCAGTCTGATCTGACTGAGGGAGATTTATTCTGATGGAATTTGAGACATTTCATGAAAAACAACATTTATCAACAACAACACCAACAAAAATATTCTGTAAATAGAAAAGCTAGATCTTTATTTCTGCATCAACATCTGGTTTTAACTAAACATCAGAAAACAAGGACACTTGTTCCATAGAATCTAAAATACTGACCTCATCCTGTAAAAGTCTTTTAAACAAACCAACGTTCACATCAAACTTGACTAATCCAATAAAATGGAGCCAAGTGTTTCCAGAGACTTTCTCTGCAGTGTGTGGTTTCTGCAGGAAGATCTGAGTCGTGCTGTTTCTCATCTAGAATGTTTGCTGCTGTTCTGCTTTGTCAGAGAATTCTAAAGATGTGTAGGTTCAGGTTTGATTTCCTCTGACTGGGAGGAGACGACATCCACAGATTAGTCCTTTCACATCAGTCAGCTTCATGTTCTATCAGTCAATCATTCAGAGTTTATTGGTGAAGCATCTCAGTCTTCAGTTTCCTCTCCAGAGTCTCCACTTCTTTCTCAGCTCTTTCTCTTTTCTCCTCCTCCTCTTTCAGCTTCTTCTTCCACTGAGAGTGAAGTCACATAAAGAGACATGATGAGAAACATTTACTTTTATTGAGGAACATGAGAAACTGATTTGGTTAAAAACTACTTCCTTATTATGGAATTAAAAGATTTGGATTAAAGATCAACCTCTGTTTCCACCTCCTTCATGTCCTTCTCATGTTTCATTTCCTGTTCCTCTTCTTTCTTGATCTGCTTCATTAACTGGTAGAAAGAAGAGATGAAGAGAGATTTCATTTCTGATGAATTCTGTTTCGTGTTTCTCTGAGATGTGATCAAGTCTTGTTCATGATGTTTCCTCTGAGTGGATTTGAATGTTTTCTTTCTGAAGTATTTGTTGAAGTGAATCAACATTTATGTCATTTATTCTGATTGATATGAACTAAATAGTTGTTGGTTCATATTTTATTTGTAATAATACATAAAGCAGTCAGAGTTTAAAGAAGAAAATCCTCTGTGGGATATATAGGTCTGACCAGGATACCTGAACTCCTTCACTTGGAGCTAGTGATGGCAAGTTTGTCTCTTTTCTGAGAGCTGGCTCCTTTATAGCCTAATATTTTAGCCCAACATAGCAAATACCTATGGTTTGTGTGTTGATAAGCCCTTTTGCATTCAATGTTTTTATGAGAAGCCTAATAATTTTCTCATTTTGTGCAGTTATTCTGTTACAAAAGCATTATTATTTTTGTTTTCAATAAAACTGTAATTGTGCAAACAAATGAACAAAACACTGCAATCACATCCACACAAGCAAAAACAGAACCTAACTCAGTAAACAAACAGTAGAAATGTCCTTAGTGTATATTAGCACTGAGAACAATCAGATGCCTCAGCTTTGATGGGCTGATGGGAATTCTTTTCTCTGTGAGTCTTGTCACATATGGTTTATATGAGACAGAGTAATGTTGATGGTCACAGTTACAAAACTCCCCCAACGCCTCGCCACATGGTCGTTGGAGAAAACCCCTTGAAATGCTGAATGTTAAGAGCTGTGTGTTTGGAGCTGACAATAAAGCAGAGTTAAATCAGAGATAAGCCGTCCCTCCATCATTCTACAGTATCTGCCCTGTTCACCACTGTCTGCTGTCTAATAGTTATTCTGTTACACGCTACTACCAAGCTGAGGATTCTGGGTCACTTTGACAGCGTAGCTATGGCGACAGCTCAGAGCATACACAGACACTAATGATGTAGCCTGACATGTACCTCTCCAGAAATGTAACTACGTGTCACGGCAACACATACAGCAAGAGCTCTGATTGGTCCGCTTGGTAGCAGCGTGTTTCCTCTTTAGTATTTCCGGCTGCTTCTCCATCTCTGCTATTTTCAATTCGATAGTTTTGGATCAATAAAGATGGAACACATGGAGAAAGGTTAACTGAGGAGGTTCAGAGATACAAACATTTGTACGACTCGTCTTGGTTTTTCGGCAAAAGTTTCAGTCTCCATTGTTGAAAGTGAAGCAGGAAGTAGAAACAAATATGAACCCGACTGGCTAAAAAGACACAGCGCCGACAAGTGTTTGGGTGGAGTTGTTACAGAGTGAGACAGACTGACGAGGGCATAAGTATAAATGGCTCACACCTATGTAGGCTACATACGTAGGTTACAGCGTCTATGTCCCACAGTACCATAAATGAGTCTTGGCTGTTGCCGTAGCTACGGTGTCAAATTGATGCAGAAGCCTAAAGCACCTATGAGTGTTATGAAAGATGGCATTAAATATTATGTGATTTGATTTGTAACTCAGTCAGCCACAGCTTCTCTGTCCTCACATAATGGTATGATCCTGAAGCCTCACATGTGATTGGCCACATGGTGTGCCCATCAAAACAAAGTTCTGCAGTGATGGACAGCAAAAAGAAAAAAACATAGTGGGGAGCCAGCTCTGACTGGATGGAGATCGACTCTTTTGATCATGACACATCACTACTTGGAGCAGAAACTTATACCTTAAACATTTTTCTTCTGTATCCTAATGAAGTAAATTTATTTTTGTAACATCATTATCAATATTTAACAGCACCACAAGCTAGTAGGCTTTAGAGTGTAGGAGCTCTAATGTGGCCAGGAGCACAAGTTAATTTGGATATTTCCATCAACACCAACAATCAATTGTATATCTCCACCACAGAAGGAGATATACAGTTAGATTTAAATGTCTTCCTTTGCTCTTGTCTGTTTCTATTTCTCTATGTCAGACTAAAAAACATGTTTGTCATTTGATCTGAAGGAGGTATTGATATGAAGAATCTACTTTGAACGATGTGTGTGAATCTCTCTCCATGTCTATGAGCTTGTTCTTCACCTCATCTTTTGCCTCCTCCAGCTCTCTGTTTCTGGTGTCCAGCTCTTTCTTTGTGGTCTCCAGCTCTTTGTTTCTGGTCTCCAGCTCTTTCTTTGTGGTCTCCAGCTCTTTGTTTCTGGTCTCCAGCTCTTTCTTTGTGGTCTCCAGCTCTTTGTTTCTGGTCTCCAGCTCTTTCTTTGTGGTCTCCAGCTCTTTGTTTCTGGTCTCCAGCTCTTTGTTTCTGGTCTCCAGGTCCTTCTGCTTCTGTTGTTTCTCCACTTGAAGCTTCCTGTTATCACCAGTTATTTTTTTCACCTGAGGAGAGAGAAAACAGAAAGAGGAGATGAGATTAACAACAGACCTCCTCCAGACCAGGATACTTGAACTCCTTCACTTGGAGACAGTGATGGGAAGTTCGTCTCTTTTCTGAGAGCTGGCTCTTTTGCCATGACTCCCAAAGAAGAGCTGACTCTTTATTTAGTATCATTTATAGTCTAATATTTTAGCCCAACATAGCAAATACACATGGTTCATGTGTTGATAAGCCCTTTTTGCATTCAATGTTTTTATGAGAAGCCTAATAATTATCTCATTTTGTGCAGTTATTCTGTTACAAAAGCATTATTATTTTTGTTTTCAATAAAACTGTAATTGTGCAAACAAATGAACAAATCACTGCAATCACATCCACACAAGCAAAAACAGAACCTAACTCAGTAAACAAACAGTAGAAATGTCCTTAGTGTATATTAGCACTGAGAAAAATCAGATGCCTCAGCTTTGATGGGCTGATGGGAATTCTTCTCTCTGTGAGTCTTGTCACATATGGTTTATATGAGACAGAGTAATGTTGATGGTCACAGTTACAAAACTCCCCCAACGCCTCGCCACATGGTCGTTGGAGAAAACCCCTTGATATGCTGAATGTTAAGAGCTGTGTGTTTGGAGCTGACAATAAAGCAGAGTTAAATCAGAGATAAGCCGTCCCTCCATCATTCTACAGTATCTGCCCTGTTCACCACTGTCTGCTGTCTAATAGTTATTCTGTTACACGCTACTACCAAGCTGAGGATTCTGGGTCACTTTGACAGCGTAGCTATGGCGACAGCTCAGAGCATACACAGACACTAATGATGTAGCCTGACATGTACCTCTCCAGAAATGTAACTACGTGTCACGGCAACACATACAGCAAGAGCTCTGATTGGTCCGCTTGGTAGCAGCGTGTTTCCTCTTTAGTATTTCCGGCTGCTTCTCCATCTCTGCTATTTTCAATTCGATAGTTTTGGATCAATAAAGATGGAACACATGGAGAAAGGTTAACTGAGGAGGTTCAGAGATACAAACATTTGTACGACTCGTCTTGGTTTTTCGGCAAAAGTTTCAGTCGCCATTGTTGAAAGTGAAGCAGGAAGTAGAAACAAATATGAACCCGACTGGCTAAAAAGACACAGCGCCGACAAGTGTTTGGGTGGAGTTGTTACAGAGTGAGACAGACTGACGAGGGCATAAGTATAAATGGCTCACACCTATGTAGGCTACATACGTAGGTTACAGCGTCTATGTCCCACAGTACCATAAATGAGTCTTGGCTGTTGCCGTAGCTACGGTGTCAAATTGATGCAGAAGCCTAAAGCACCTATGAGTGTTATGAAAGATGGCATTAAATATTATGTGATTTGATTTGTAACTCAGTCAGCCACAGCTTCTCTGTCCTCACATAATGGTATGATCCTGAGGCCTCACATGTGATTGGCCACATGGTGTGCCCATCAAAACAAAGTTCTGCAGTGATGAACAGCAAAAAGAAAAAAACATAGTGGGGAGCCAGCTCTGACTGGATGGGAATCGGCTCTTTTGATCATGACACATCACTACTTGGAGCAGAAACTTATACCTTAAACATTTTTCTTCTGTATCCTAATGAAGTAAATTTATTTTTGTAACATCATTATCAATATTTAACAGCACCACAAGCTAGTAGGCTTTAGAGTGTAGGAGCTCTAATGTGGCCAGGGACACAAGTTAATTTGGATATTTCCATCAACACCAACAATCAATTGTATATCTCCACCACAGAAGGAGATATACAGTTAGATTTAAATGTCTTCCTTTGCTCTTGTCTGTTTCTATTTCTCTATGTCAGACTAAAAAACATGTTTGTCATTTGATCTGAAGGAGGAATTGATATGAAGAATCTACTTTGAACGATGTGTGTGAATCTCTCTCCATGTCTATGAGCTTGTTCTTCACCTCATCTTTTGCCTCCTCCAGCTCTCTGTTTCTGGTGTCCAGCTCTTTCTTTGTGGTCTCCAGCTCTTTCTTTGTGGTCTCCAGCTCTCTTTTTCTTGTGTCCAGCTCTTTCTTTGTGGTCTCCAGCTCTTTGTTTCTGGTCTCCAGCTCTTTGTTTCTGGTCTCCAGGTCCTTCTGCTTCTGTTGTTTCTCCACTTGAAGCTTCCTGTTATCACCAGTTAGTTTTTTCACCTGAGGAGAGAGAAAACAGAAAGAGGAGATGAGATTAACAACAGACCTCCTCCAGACCAGGATACTTGAACTCCTTCACTTGGAGACAGTGATGGGAAGTTCGTCTCTTTTCTGAGAGCTGGCTCTTTTGCCATGACTCCCAAAGAAGAGCTGACTCTTTATTTAGTATCATTTATAGTCTAATATTTTAGCCCAACATAGCAAATACACATGGTTCATGTGTTGATAAGCCCTTTTTGCATTCAATGTTTTTATGAGAAGCCTAATAATTATCTCATTTTGTGCAGTTATTCTGTTACAAAAGCATTATTATTTTTGTTTTCAATAAAACTGTGATTGTGCAAACAAATGAACAAAACACTGCAATCACATCCACACAAGCAAAAACAGAACCTAACTCAGTAAACAAACAGTAGAAATGTCCTTAGTGTAAATTAGCACTGAGAAAAATCAGATGCCTCAGCTTTGATGGGCTGATGGGAATTCTTCTCTCTGTGAGTCTTGTCACATATGGTTTATATGAGACAGAGTAATGTTGATGGTCACAGTTACAAAACTCCCCCAACGCCTCTCCACATGGTCGTTGGAGAAAACCCCTTGATATGCTGAATGTTAAGAGCTGTGTGTTTGGAGCTGACAATAAAGCAGAGTTAAATCAGAGATAAGCCGTCCCTCCATCATTCTACAGTATCTGCCCTGTTCACCACTGTCTGCTGTCTAATAGTTATTCTGTTACACGCTACTACCAAGCTTAGGATTCTGGCTCACTTTGACAGCGTAGCTATGGCGACAGCTCAGAGCATACACAGACCCTAATGATGTAGCCTGACATGTACCTCTCCAGAAATGTAACTACGTGTCACGGCAACACATACAGCAAGAGCTCTGAATGGTCCGCTTGGTAGCAGCGTGTTTCCTCTTTAGTATTTCCGGCTGCTTCTCCATCTCTGCTATTTTCAATTCGATAGTTTTGGATCAATAAAGATGGAACACATGGAGAAAGGTTAACTGAGGAGGTTCAGAGATACAAACATTTGTACGACTCGTCTTGGTTTTTCGGCAAAAGTTTCAGTCGCCATTGTTGAAAGTGAAGCAGGAAGTAGAAACAAATATGAACCCGACTGGCTAAAAAGACACAGCGCCGACAAGTGTTTGGGTGGAGTTGTTACAGAGTGAGACAGACTGACGAGGGCATAAGTATAAATGGCTCACACCTATGTAGGCTACATACGTAGGTTACAGCGTCTATGTCCCACAGTACCATAAATGAGTCTTGGCTGTTGCCGTAGCTACGGTGTCAAATTGATGCAGAAGCCTAAAGCACCTATGAGTGTTATGAAAGATGGCATTAAATATTATGTGATTTGATTTGTAACTCAGTCAGCCACAGCTTCTCTGTCCTCACATAATGGTATGATCCTGAAGCCTCACATGTGATTGGCCACATGGTGTGCCCATCAAAACAAAGTTCTGCAGTGATGGACAGCAAAAGGAAAAAAACATAGTGGGGAGCCAGCTCTGACTGGATGGGAATCGGCTCTTTTGATCATGACATATTACTACTTGGAGCAGAAACTTATACCTTAAACATTTTTCTTCTGTATCCTAATGAAGTAAATTTATTTTTGTAACATCATTATCAATATTTAACAGCACCACAAGCTAGTAGGCTTTAGAGTGTAGGAGCTCTAATGTGGCCAGGGACACAAGTTAATTTGGATATTTCCATCAACACCAACAATCAATTGTATATCTCCACCACAGAAGGAGATATACAGTTAGATTTAAATGTCTTCCTTTGCTCTTGTCTGTTTCTATTTCTCTATGTCAGACTAAAAAACATGTTTGTCATTTGATCTGAAGGAGGTATTGATATGAAGAATCTACTTTGAACGATGTGTGTGAATCTCTCTCCATGTCTATGAGCTTGTTCTTCACCTCATCTTTTGCCTCCTCCAGCTCTTTGTTTCTGGTGTCCAGCTCTTTCTTTGTGGTCTCCAGCTCTTTGTTTCTGGTCTCCAGCTCTTTGTTTCTGGTCTCCAGGTCCTTCTGCTTCTGTTGATTCTCCTCTTGAAGCTTCCTGTTATCACCAGTTAGTTTTTTCACCTGAGGAGAGAGAAAACAGAAAGAGGAGATGAGATTAACAACAGACCTCCTCCAGACCAGGATAGTTGAACTCCTTCACTTGGAGACAGTGATGGGAAGTTCGTCTCTTTTCTGAGAGCTGGCTCTTTTGCCATGACTCCCAAAGAAGAGCTGACTCTTTATTTAGTATCATTTATAGTCTAATATTTTAGCCCAACATAGCAAATACACATGGTTCATGTGTTGATAAGCCCTTTTTGCATTCAATGTTTTTATGAGAAGCCTAATAATTATCTCATTTTGTGCAGTTACTCTGTTACAAAAGCATTATTATTTTTGTTTTCAATAAAACTGTAATTGTGAAATCAAATGAACAAAACACTGCAATCACATCCACACAAGCAAAAACAGAACCAAACTCAGTAAACAAACAGTAGAAATGTCCTTAGTGTATATTAGCACTGAGAAAAATCAGATGCCTCAGCTTTGATGGGCTGATGGGAATTCTTCTCTCTGTGAGTCTTGTCACATATGGTTTATATGAGAGAGAGTAATGTTGATGGTCATGGTAGTAAAGCGACAGTTACTCTTTACGGTAGGAGATCAGATGTTTTGTGGGTGTAGTGAACCTCAGTGAAAGGTTGTGAACTCAACCCAGATAGTCTCCTCCCTTAGCTCCTCCTCCTGCCAGGTGCAGTATAAAGGCTTCAGGTGGCTCAGTGGACTCTTGCTGGTCCCTGGTGGTGGTGGTCTGAGGGTGGCTCATCTGCTGTTCTATTTTCTTCTGTGCTGCTCTTCTTTCTTTTCTTCTGTTGTTTTTTTGTTAGGTTTGATTTTCTCTTTGGACCAGGTCTCTTAAGTTTGTTTAAAGTAGCCTTTTGGTTGATTCCTGGTCTTGAGTTGTATGTTTGAGATAATATTTAATTATCAGTTGGGTTGTGGGCTTTTGTTGTGGCTTTTTTGTTGTTTAAGTTTTTTTTGCTTCTTTGTGTTTCAGGGAGTTTTTGTTCCTTTTTGTTAACTTTCAGTGCAGCCTGGGTGTCGTCAGGTGGGACCTTACTCCCGTTGCATGGAAGTCAGCACTGGGGCACCTTTAATGCATGTTTTGTTGTGATTATTTTAGTGTTTTACCCCAGCCCACTAGGAAGTGACTGGTAGTCTGCCTCCCACTGAGGCCCCAGCCCACTGACTTTAGCTACTGGTAATAGTTATCAGAGTTATAGCCTTGTTGTAGCCATCCTTTTAGATTAGTATTGTTGATAAAATCACTTTTGCCATGCCTTGTGTTATCTTTTCTCCACGGTTCCAGTTTTCTTGGGTTTCATCCCTGATTTATTTAAATTCAATAAAAATGATTTACTTTTATCTACTATCTCTGCTTCCTCAGTCACGGACCTGCGTCCTTAGTCGTTGCATCACATTAGTTTAGTTTTCTGCTTTTTATATCCTGGGGTGCAAGTCCCCAGGTCTCCCTTTATCTAACGTTGCAAAAACTCCCCCAACGCCTCGCCACATGGTCGTTGGAGAAAACCCCTTGATATGCTGAATGTTAAGAGCTGTGTGTTTGGAGCTGACAATAAAGCAGAGTTAAATCAGAGATAAGCCGTCCCTCCATCATTCTACAGTATCTGCCCTGTTCACCACTGTCTGCTGTCTAATAGTTATTCTGTTACACGCTTCTACCAAGCTTAGGATTCTGGGTCACTTTGACAGCGTAGCTATGGCGACAGCTCAGAGCATACACAGACCCTAATGATGTAGCCTGACATGTACCTCTCCAGAAATGTAACTACGTGTCACGGCGACACATACAGCAAGAGCTGTGATTGGTCTTCTTGGTAGTAGCGTATTTCCATGTTAGTATTTCCGGCTGCTTCTCCATCTCTGCTATTTTCAATTTGATAGTTTTGGATCAATAAAGATGGAACACATGGAGAAAGGTTAACTGAGGAGGTTCAGAGATACAAACGTAGGTTACAGCGTCTATGTCCCACAGTACCATAAATGAGTCTTGGCTGTTGCCGTAGCGACGGTGTCAAACTGATGCAGAAGCCTAAAGCACCTATGAGTGTTATGAAAGATGGCATTAAATATTATGTGATTTGATTTGTAACTCAGTCAGCCACAGCTTCTCTGTCCTCACATAATGGTATGATCCTGAGGCCTCTCATGTGATTGGCCACATGGTGTGTCCATCAAAACAAAGTTCTGCAGTGATGAACAGCAAAAAGAAATAAAACATAGTGGAGAGCCAGCTCTGATTGGATGGGAATCGACGCATGACACATCATTACTTGGTGCAGAAACTTATACCATAAACATTTTTCTTCTGTATCCTAATGAAGTAAATTTCTTTTTGTAACATCATTATCAATATTTAACAGCACCACAAGCTAGTAGGCTTTAGAGTGTAGGAGCTCTAATGTGGCCAGGAGCACAATGTAACTTGGATATTTCCATCAACACCAACAATCAGTTGTATATCTCCACCACAGAAGGAGATATACAGTTAGATTTAAATGTCTTCATTTGCTCTTGTCTGTTTCTATTTCTCTATGTCAGACTAAAAAACATGTTTGTCATTTGATCTGAAGGAGGTATTGATATGAAGAATCTACTATGAATGATGTGTGTGAATAAAATACTTCTCTCTCCACCTCTTCCGTCTTTTTCTTCAGTGCTTCTTTGGTTTTGTCCAGCTCTGTTTTGTTGGTCTCCAGCTCTTTGTTTCTGGTCTCCAGCTCCTCCTCCATCTTCTTCTTCTCCTCCTTTAGTTCATTTATCTGAGTAAAAAGGAGGTGAAGTCCAGATTGTTAACAGTCAGACAGTAACTTGTTCAGAACATATTCTCTATTATCTACTGTGTATTTTAAATGCTGTTTCTTCCTGTAGTTCTATCATTTGACCTGTAGATGGAGCAGAGTTGTGTTTGTGTTTGTCAAACTCCACCAGTAGTTCATTAAGAACAGAGAACTCAGTCTCTCTGAGATTAGAGTCAAATATGTGAAGCTTTCTGTCACTGATCAAATCATTTCTTTACTTCTTTACAACATCAACCTCCTTAGAACATGAAAATGATCTGAAGATTAAATGAAATAGAAACACAATGAAATGAGAACAAACATGTGGCTGGAAAAGAATCTGATAGAAACTACTAACCTCCTTCTCCTTCTGTTTGTTGGAACTAGACGACTGAGAAGAATGAAGAGAGATCAGGAAAGATTATAAATGATGGACATGCAGATTGTATCATAGTTCTTATAATGTGATCACTGAGAAACCTGGAAGACTTGGAAGCAGCAGCTTTGTTTTTCTCCAACTGGAAGAATTTATTAAAGTCAAATAAAAAAGATTTTATCATCACTGATTCTATTTCTTCATGTCAGACTAAACAACACATTTGACATTTAATCTGAAGGACGTATTCATAGAAAAGATTTTAGACTTGTACATCTGGACTCTGGATTTTTCTCTGGATGTTGTTGTTTCTGATGAGAATGATGTGTGTGAATAAAATACTTCTCTCTCCATGTCTATGAGCTTGTTCTTCACCTCATCTTTTATCTCCTCCAGCTCTTTGTTTCTGGTCTCCAGCTCCTCCTGCTGATGATGATTCTCCTCTTGAAGCTTCTTGTTATCACCAGTTAGTTTTTTCACCTGAGAAGAGAGAAGACAGAAAGAGGAGAAGAGATTAACAACAGACCTCCTCCAGACCAGAATACTTGAACTCCTTCACTTGGCACTAGTGATGCTAAGATGGCGCGACGAGGGTCGCCACGGTGTTTTGGTGCGCTCTACTTTGTTTTGCTTTTTTGCTGGTTAATCCTGTTTTTTGTTGTGTGAGGAACACATACACAAGGGATGACCTGCTAAACATCAGAACTGCAACACCATCAGATTTATTCCCGGATTTTATTGCTCCATCTGGGGATATTTTGGACATATTGGTCAAAGGTGCGCTCACCTTTGCCAATGCAATACGCAGGCGACGACGCAGGAGAGGAAAGCGCGCTGGCGCACTAGTGCGCCTTCGTCAGCGCGGACATCGCACCCCGCTGCCGGGCATTTTCCTCTCTAATGTGCGCTCACTGTGCAACAAAATAGAAGAACTCCAGCTACGGATGAGGAAAAACAGAGATCTTTCTACATCTTCAGTCCTTTGTTTCACCGAGACCTGGCTGAGTGGATTAATACCGGACTCCGCGCTGCAGCTGGAAGGATTCCAACTCTTCAGAGCGGATCGCCACACAGAGCTCTCTGGCAAGACGAAAGGTGGAGGTCTGTGTTTTTACATAAACTGTAGCTGGTGTACCGACGTGACAGTGATCCAGCAGTACTGTTCCCCGGACTTGGAATCACTTTTCATAAACTGCAAACCCTTTTACTCCCCCCGCGAGTTTTCTTCATTCATTCTGGTCGGTGTTTACATTCCGCCGGCAGCCAACGTCCATGACGCACAGCGCGCGCTGGCCGACCAGATTCTACACGTGGAGAAAACCAACCCGGACTCCTTACTTATTGTCCTCGGTGACTTTAACAAGGGAAATCTCTCCCACGATCTCCCTAAATATAAACAGTTTATCAGCTGTCCCACCAGGGAAGACAGAACTTTGGACCACTGCTACACCACAGTCAAAGATGCATTTCACGCTGTCCCCCACTGGGAGAATCGGACCATGTCATGATCCACCTGATTCCAGCGTATAGACAGAAACTTAAACTCTGTAAACCTGCTGTGAGGACATGTAAGATGTGGACCAGTGAAGCTGTGGACCGCTTAAGGGCATGTTTGGACTGTACTGACTGGGACACTTTCAAGGCGGCAACAAACAGTTTGGATGAGTACACAGAAGCAGTGACGTCATACATCAGCTTCTGTGAGGACTGCTGTATTCCAACACGCACCAGGGTGAGTTATAACAATGACAAACCCTGGTTCACAGCCAAACTCAGGCACCTCAGGTTGGAGAAGGAGAAGGCATTCAGGAGTGGAGACATAGAGAAATTCAAAGAGTCAAAGTACAAGTTTAGCAAAGCAGTGAGGGAAGCTAAACGACAGTACTCAGAAAAGCTGCAGAGCCAGTTTGCAGCCAACGACTCGAGCTCTGTCTGGAGGGGCTTCAAGAACATCACCAACTACAAGCCCAAACCCCCCCACTCTGTGAACGACTCACGCCTGGCCAACAACCTGAATGAATACTTGTGCCGCTTTGAAAGACAATGGGACAGTACCACGACCACCACCCCCCACGATGACACCTCTCCCACCAGCACTGGTATCTGTGAAACCTCACAGGCCCTCACACCAGTGCCCCCCTCCTCCCCGACAACAACAATGGCCAAGGCTTCTTCACAGCCGGTGGTCTCAGAGCCTCCCCCCTCCATCTCACCTCTCACCATCCTGGAGAAGGACGTGAAGAGGCTGTTTGCGAGGCAGAACCCCCGCAAGGCTGCTGGACCAGACGCTGTGTCTCCATCCACCTTGAAGCACTGTGCTGATCAGCTGTCTTCAGTGTTCACGGATATATTCAACATCTCACTGAAGTCATGTCACATGCCAGCTTGCTTCAAGGCCTCCACCATCATCCCAGTCCCCAAAAAGCCAAGGACTACTGGACTCCATGACTACCGCCCTGTTGCCCTGACATCGGTTGTGATGAAGTCTTGTGCTTTCCCACCTTAAGGACTTAACAGACCCATTCCTGGACCCCCTGCAGTTCGCCTACAGATCAAACAGATCTGTGGATGACGCTGTCAACCTGTCCCTCCATCTCATCCTCCAGCACCTGGACTCCCCCCAGATCATATGCCAGGGTCCTGTTTGTGGATTTCAGCTCGGCCTCCAACACGGTCGTTCCATCTCTACTACAGGACAAACTCTCCCAGCTGACCGTGCCTGACTCCATCTGCAGGTGGATTACAGACTTCCTGTCTGACAGGAGGCAGCATGTGAGGCTGGGAAAACACATCTCAGACTCCCGTACCATCAGCACGGGTTCCCCTCAAGGCTGTGTCCTTTCTCCTCTGCTCTTCTCCCTGTATACCAGCAGCTGCACCTCCAGTCACGAGTCTGTCAAGCTCCTGAAGTTTGCGGATGACACCCCCCTCACCGGCTACAGGAAGAACACAGCCCCACTCCTCCCCATCATCCTGTGTGACTCTACAGTCAACGCTGTGGACTCCTTCCGTTTCCTGGGCACCACCATCTCCCAGGACCTCAAATGGGAGCTGAACATTAGCGCCCTAATTAAAAAAGCACAGCAGAGGATGTACTTCCTGCGGCAGCTGAAGAAATTCAACCTGCCAAAGACAATGATGGTTCACTTCTACACTGCCATCATTGAGTCCATCCTCACCAACTCCATCACCACCTGGTATGCTGCAGCCTCTGCTAAGGACAAGAGCAGACTGCAGCGTGTCATTCGCTGTGCAGAGAAGGTGATTGGCTGCAGTCTGAAGTCTCTCGACGAGCTGTACGCTTCCAGGACTCTGAAGCAGCTAAGATTGTGGCTGATCCCTCTCACCCTGGACACGGACTATTTAACAGACTCCCCTCTGGCAGACGGCTGCGATCCATCGAGTGTAGGACGACTCGCATGGCGAACAGTTTTTTTCCAACTGCAGTCCGTCTGCTGAACAACGCCAAGCCCCCCCCATGAACACATCAAACTCACTACCTCACTACCACAGTTCTGGTGGAATATATATATATATATATATACTGTGTATATATTTTTGCATTTTTTTGTATTTGTGTATTTTTTGTATTTTTGTATTTTATATATAGTTTCTATATTTATTTTATTTTATTTTACTTTATGCGTACCAACACCAAGGCAAATTCCTTGTATGTACAAACATGCTTGGCAATAAAGTCTTTTCTGATTCTGATTCTGATTCTGATAAGCCCTTTTTGCCCATTTTGCATTCAGTGTTTTTTTTGCATTCAAGCCTAATAATTATCTCATTTTGTCCAGTTATTCTGTTACAAAAGCATTATTATTTTTGTTCTCATTCATTCATCTTCTGCAACCGCTTATTCCTGTTAATGGTCGTAGGGTCTGCTGGAGCCTATCCCAGCTGTCATCAGGCGAGAGGCGAGGTACACCCTGGACAGGTCTCCAGTCTATCATAGAGTAACACAGACAGACACTCACACCTACGGCCAATTTAGAATCACCAATGAACCTAACCAGCATGTCTCTGGACAGTGGGAAGAAGCTGGAGAACCTGGAGAGAACCCACGCAGACACAGGGAGAACATGCAAACTCCACACAGAAAGGAAACAGTTGGTCAAAGGATTGGAACCTGGGACCTTCTCGGTGTGAGGCATCAGTGCTAACCACCTTGCCACTGTGCCACGTTTTTGTTCTCAATAAAACTGTAATTGTGCAAACAAATGAACAAAACACTGCAATCACATCCACACAAGCAAAAACAGAACGAAACTCAGTAAACAAACAGTAGAAATGTCCTTAGTGTAAATTGGCATTAAGAAAAATCAGATGCTTCAGCTTTGATGGGCTGATGGGAATTCTTCTCTCTGTGAGTCTTGTCACATATGGTTTATATGAGACAGAGTAATGTTGATGGTCATGGTAGTAAAGCGACAGTTACTCTTTACGGTAGCAGATCAGATGTTTTGTTGGTGTAGTGAACCTCAGTGAAAGGTTGTGAACTCAACCCAGATAGTCTCCTCCCTTAGCTCCTCCTCCTGCCAGGTGCAGTATAAAAGGCTTCAGGTGTCTCAGTGGACTCTTGCTGGTCCCTGGTGGTGGTGGTCTGAGGGTGGCTCATCTGCTGTTCTATTTTCTTCTGTGCTGCTCTTCTTTCTTTTCTTCTGTTGTTTCTTTGTTAGGTTTGATTTTCTCTTTGGACCAGGTCTCTTAAGTTTGTTTAAAGTAGCCTTTTGGTTGATTCCTGGTCTTGAGTTGTATGTTTGAGATATTGTTTAATTATCAATTGGGTTGTGGGCTTTTGTTGTGGCTTTTTTGTTGTTTAACTTTTTTTTTGCTTCTTTGTGTTTCAGGGAGGTTTTGTTCCTTTTTTTTCAACTTTCAGTGCAGCCTGGGTGTCGTCAGGTGGGACCTTACTCCCGTTGCATGCAAGTCGGCACTGGGGCACCTTTAATGCATGTTTTGTTGTGATTCTTTTAGTGTTGTACCCCAGGCCACTGGGAAGTGACTGGTAGTCTGCCTCCCACTGAGGCCCCAGCCCACTGACTTTAGCTACTGGTAATAGTTATCAGAGTTATAGCCTTGTTGTAGCCAGCCTATTAGATTAGTATTGTTGATAAAATCTCTTTTGCCATGCCTTGTGTTATCTTTACTCCACAGTTCCAGTTTTCTTGGGTTTATCCCTGATTTATTTAAATTCAATAAAATTATTTACTTTTATCTACTATCTCTGCTTCCTCAGTCACAGACCTGCGTCCTTAGTCTTTGCATCACGTTAGTTTAGTTTTCTGCTTTTTATATCCTGGGGTGCAAGTCCCCAGGTCTCCCTTTATGTAACGTTGTAAAAACTCCCCCAGTGCCTCGCCACATGGGCGTTGGAGAAAACCCCTTGATATGCTGAATGTTAAGAGCTGTGTGTTTGGAGCTGACAATAAAGCAGAGTTAAATCAGAGATAAGCCGTCCCTCCATCATTCTACAGTATCTGCCCTGTTCACCACTGTCTGCTGTCTAATAGTTATTCTGTTACACGCTACTACCAAGCTTAGGATTCTGGCTCACTTTGACAGCGTAGCTATGGCGACAGCTCAGAGCATACACAGACACTGATGACGTAGCCTGACATGCACCTCTCCAGAAATGTAACGACGCACCACGGCGTCAGACCACAAGAGCTTAATTTGGATATTTCCATCAACACCAACAATCAATTGTATATCTCCACCATAGAAGGAGATAAACAGTTAGATTTAAATGTCTTCCTTTGTTCTTGTCTGTTTCTATTTCTACATGTCAGACTTAAAAACATGTTTGTCATTTGATCTGAAGGAGGTATTGATATGAAGAATCTACTTTGAATGATGTGTGTGAATAAAATACTTCTCTCTCCATGTCTATGAGCTTGTTCTTCACCTCATCTTTTATCTCCTTCAGCTCTTTGTTTCTGGTCTCCAGCTCCTCCTCCATCTTCTTCTTCTTCTCCTTTAATTCATTTATCTGAGTAAAAAGGAGGTGAAGTCCAGATTGTTAACAGTCAGACAGTAACTTGTTCAGAACATATTCTCTATTATCTACTGTGTGTATTTTAAATGCTGTTTCTTCCTGTAGTTCTATCATTTGACCTGTAGATGGAGCAGAGTTGTGTTTGTGTTTGTCAAACACATTGGAATGAGAACAAACATGTGGCTGGAAAATAATCTGATAGAAACTACTAACCTCCTCCTCTATCCGTCTGTTGGAACTAAACAGCTGAGGAGAATGAAGAGAGATGAGGAAAGATTATAAATGATGGACATGCAGATTGTACCATAGTTCTTATAATGTGATCACTTACTCTGAGAAACCTGGAAGACTTGGAAGGAGCAGCTTTGTTTTCCTCCAACTGGAAGAATTTATTAAAGTCAAATAAAAAAGATTTTATCATCACTGATTCTATTTATTCATGTCAGATTAAACAACACATTTGACATTTAATCTGAAGGACATATTCATATATCATCAGCTGATGATTCTCCTTTAGTTCATTGACCTGAGAGGAGGAGATAACGTGTACTTGTATCATTTCACCAGTAGATGGAGCAAAGTCAGTTTTACTTCTTGTCTCTTACATCTTCAGTTTCTTCTAAAACCTTCATCTTCACTGTTTCCTCTGTCAGGAGATTTTCTCCTCCTTCAGGTTCATCTCTGGATCTTTTCTTGGTTTCTGTGTAAAATCAAAGCAGCTGAATTCAACTATAAAAGACGTTTGCTGGTGTTTTAGATCATTAATGTGATAACTCATCTGGAACTTACTGGTTGTATTTTGTCTCCACACAAAGAAGACACATGCTAAAATAACCATGATGCTAACAGCTAAGCTAACAGCCAAACCAGTGATGATGGGAACAGCAGAACTGGACGAGGACAAGAAGAAATCATCTGAAATGATAACACACAGAGTTACATGACATTTCTACACAATCACACACAAACTGTGTCAAACTAAAATAATCTCATGGTCCGTTTTCTAAGCGTGTTCTACCTGGAACATGTATGTGAGCCTCTCTGGTCTGGTTGATGTTGTTCTGTTGGACTCTACAGGTGAAGCTGTTGCTGTGTCTCTTGTCCACAGTCACTCTGCTGCTGACAGTATAGAGGTCATCAGGACCTCTGACTGTCTCTGGAGGTCCAGCAGAGAGCAGGTTTCCCTCAGCGTCCAGCCACAACACCTCAGGCTCTGGATACCAGCCTCCAGACTCACACTGTAACACCACTCCTCCTCTGTCTCTGTCCATCCCTGATAAACTGATGACGGGTGAGGAAACAGGAGCTGAAGCTGAGCACAAGGAAGAAGAAATGTGGTATTTAGGTATTTTAATCAATCTGAAATCCTTTTTTGGAGACATAAATAAACAATAAAACAAGCCTAAGGATGCACATCGTGTCTTCACTCACCAAAACGTAGCTGAACAACAGTCTCCTTTTCCAGTGCTGGAATAAAACATCTATATTTTCCCTTGTCAGAGAGTTTCACTTTGGAGAGTTTCAGTGAAATGTTTCCTTTCGTCAGCTCATCAATGAACAGAGATGTTCTCCCCTTAAACGATGCATGCTTTTTATCCACTAGTTCTTCATGAGAACGTCTCACGTGGACAAATCTTGGGTCCAGATCTGGTCTCGTCCACTCCACCGTCAAGTCAGTGGTGTCTTTGGCAGGCTGCAGGTGACATGGTAAAACCACATCTTCACCAACAGTTGCTACTATTGGCTGAGACGAACCAATCAGTTCAGACTGACCTGGAAATCAGAGAGAGTCTGTTTAAAGTGTGAAGTTAGTTTGTCTCTGTAGACTTGATCATGACAAAACTATCAGACAGAGTCTGAAGCACCTCTGACGTCAGTTTGTGAAAGTTTTCATTTTTAGTCCAGTTTACCTTTGCAGACGTGTGTTAGGAAAAGATGGAAAACCAACACAGTGAGAGATGAGAGGTGAAAGGTACGGTGCAGTTCATCCATCTGGAAAAGAATCACTGAGCTCTGAAAGATAAGTGACAAGAAGATAAGTATAACAGCAAACCAAAATTTACAAAATCATCCACTCATGGCTGCTCTTCACTTTCTTTCTCTCGTCTGTGATAAAACCTGTTTGGTGAGCTCTAATTTGTGGGATAGAGTTAAAAAAATCTGACAGTGCCACCGTGGCAGTGTCACACAAGGAATATTTTATATAATAAACCATAAAGGCATTCAGGCAGGTTACACCAAGGATCAGGAGATGAGACCTTAATCCTGACCCACAACAAATAATAAAAGAGCCAGATGTATTTTAGGTTTACCAGTGGAGAGGTGGACGAACAGAAATGTCTCATGTAAGAGTGCTCTCATGTAAAAGTCATCTCAAAACAGGAAAACTACGGTTGTATAAGGAAGCAGAGAGGTCCAACCAACATTTTATTCTCTCAGTTTCTACAAAGCAGAATAAAAAAGTATCAGTGGAGCCACACAAAAACGAAAAGAATATCCTAACCCACGTAGAACAAAAGTTTGAATGAAACCCCTCATTAATTGACAGGATTCCAGCTGCAACCCCCTCAAATATGAAGGCTTTACCAAAGAATATGTCAGTTATTAGTATCACCTACCCTGCTGGCGCGCCTAAACTTAGACTTTAGTCACCAGTGAAGACTTCCTGATTACTGCTTTAGTAACAGCCACTCTACAGATCGTTCCTTGGACTAATCCAAACATTGTTTTATACTTTCACTCTTATGAAATCCCTCAGCTCACTGCTATGTCTCTGTCTCTGTTACATACCGATCAGGCAGCTGGTCCTGACTCCGGTACTCTGATACAGGGGCGAGGTTGAGGGACGTTCAGAGAAGAGGACCCGCAAGAGGACGATCGACAGAGGCGCAAATAGATAGATGGAAAACAACTGAGAGAGATAAGCAGGAGGAAATGGAGGTGAATGATTCATAGACCTGAAACAGGTTGGGTGAGTGCTCATTGTCAGACTCTGATTGGCTGGACACCCACACCCAGCAAGTCAAACATTAACAGACAGAGTCTCATACTTTCACTTTCGTCTCTTTACAGTGAGTTTAGATGCTGCGTATGTGAACCCTGCTGTCAGGGTTCAAACTGTTCAACCACTCTCTTGGGGGGAAGGAGGACAAAAAGGAAGGGACTACAGGATGGGGGGGGGGGGGGGGGGGGGGCATTCAGTTTCCCTTCCTTCTGAATAATTTGAATAATGTGCAATCACAATATTTATTAATCTTTTGGGGGTGTTGGCATTTGGGGGTTATTCATTTGTTTTCATTCAGTTCTTGTACATGTATGTCTGACAGTGCTGTGTGCGATGGAGATGTCAATTTCAGACATGTTGAGGTGCTTTTTAGACATTTTTGCATGGCCCTGCAAAAGACCCATCCAAAAAGTGTTTTACATTTGTGAGCAAAGCTTCATGAGTTTTCAAGAATCTGTGAACACTGAACAACAATTCACTGAATTCAGCATGACACAGACGTAAAATGGACATTATATGTTCTTATGGCTTTGTGTGATCACATTAGTGGTGGATCTGGTCAGTTCACTAAGAGGAGTACCTTAAGATATAACACGTGTAATTCCCTTTACCTTTCCCTGAATATGGCCACATAAATCTGATCAGGCCTGGACTCTTGTCAAACATGTAAAGTTTCAGCAGCATTAGACAATGTGTATGTGATTTACATCAACTTCCTGTTTTTATGGTGAACACTAAAGTTAGAGGTGGTGTAACGTCTAAACCATGTGACAGAGACTCAATAATGTCTTTTAATACGTTTTTATCAATAACAACTGCAACGAGTACTGCAAAAATGTGATGTACATGGGTTTGTTACTCAAGGAGGAGTTCATTAAAGAACAATGTCAGAAAATGGCTTAAAACAGGCAAGTGTTTAAAGATGTCTAACTCCATGTTGGTTGTACTGTTACTGAACTGTGGTGAGTGAAAATCTTACAAAGTATACAAATCTGCACTTTTGCCAATCAAAGCAAAGTGGCTGACTTCCTGATGGTCTTTTGGTATCTTAGCATAACACACGTGCGTATGGAATTTCATGACCATAAGTAAAATGTAGCTCAGGGGCCTTATTTTATTTTATTTATTTTATTTAACTCGATGACAAATGCAGTAAAATGAAAACATTTTCACCAGAACTTACAGAATCTCAGAAACAGTCATTATGGGGAATATGAGGAATTTGTTGTGGTGGTTGGGACAATGAACATGAGACTGAGTTCCATGAACTCTCCTGACCTTTTGAGCATCTTAAGTCAGAGTATATTCAGTAAACAAGAAAGAGACAACGCTACACTTCACCTGGACTTAATCTCTTGCTATTTATCTTGTATCTTCTATGTCGTGTATGTAATTTGCATTGAACACATTATGTGACTCTGATGTACTGGATGAGATTTGTTACATCTAACTGACTTCCTGTTTCCAGTAAGATGTGCTGTATGGGTGTCAGTCATATTTACATGTAAATACAAATTTATGCTCGAATTATTATTAAGTTTGTGGAGGATATGTATGTGTCATTGAATTGTATGTTTTCTGGACACTCTGAACTCTCACATACTTTCACTGCTGAATTTATGTAAAATAGAATGTTTGCTCCTGTTTATTTTGTGCTAACAGCCAGTCTCATGATCTGAGGATTTATACGTATCCACTCTATTGCACACCAGATGAACTTCTCTCTTCTCTGCAAGAATAAAACGACACAGGCAACTTTTGGTCTCAATCTTTATTAAATAACAGTTTCCATAACCAATGCACTGGCTTTTGTAAACTTTTTTGGAGCTGTCAGGTCTTAGAAGTGATCTGATCAAATTTAATGTAGACTGGACTCAGTTGTGTACGAGGAATGCTAATTCTCATGTCCATGGTGAGACACCAGATTGTGTCTCGCACTAAGCTTTTGATAACTTCTGACCGTTCAGGTCTTATGAGTGTGCTGACAAAAGATGAAGCAGCTCAAATAATTTATGTAGGAGGAGATTTATTATAATACAATGATTGAAAATGGCAGCTTTCCAAGTTCATGTGGAAACGTCCAAAATATTCTTATCATACAAAAGTTGATTTTTATTTTTTTCATCAGCATCTAGTTGACAAGATTAAAACTACACATCTGGATTTTCATCTCTTTATTAAGGAAAACAGTATACCTTATTCTGTATGTTAGATAAAACACTGAAGAAGGTAAATGTGACATATTTGCGGAAAAGTTATGTCCCTTCAGAATCTCAATCCACCAGATTTTCTTTCATACTCACAAACATTCATGCAAAATTTCACAAATATAATGAAATGTAGTCTTTATCTGGAGTGTGTGGATTCTGCAGAAGGAGCTGAGTCATGCTGTTTCTGATGTATAATGTTTTCTTGGTTACAGTAGCCAGGAAGACAGGCCAGTCCCTGAAGCTGGTCTAGAGTCTTTCCATTGGGAACTGATTATGCTCCAACAAAGATCCAAATTGTTTGCTGAGTGCTTTATGTGAGCACTCTGAAGTTGAATTTGTTTAAAACAATATGGCTCTGATTGGTTGGAGGACTGTATTCCTTACAGATGTTCTTTTATTTTTCAGTTGAAACACGTCCCACAATGAAATCCCAATGCCATGTTGCACCAGGCTTGAGTTACTGTACTTTATTGAAGGAGTTCAGCTGGGAACTATTTCACTGCAGAGTGACCTGTACTCTCTCTCCAGACTTCCAGGGCTTCAGGTCCTTCCATTTTAGTTCACCAGTGTCAGGATGATGTGGACCACAGCCTTTACACCATACCTGTAAATGTAATAAACCCAAAGGTCACAGAGTCACAGTCAGAAAATAATAAATAGAAAAACTGAAGGAAAAGTAAGAAAATGGAAAATAGAACAACATCAATGAAACATCTAGAAAGACTCACAGTAACAGACTTTCCAGTCTTGAGTTCCATTGATTGATCAAATGTGTATGTGATGGGTTCACTAATGATCTGTACTTTTAACTGACGTCCTCCCAGTGGTTTGTCCTGCAGGACGGAAATGAAAGACAAGAAGAAGAATGAGACACAGAGACAGGAACAAATGAATGTTGGTGTCTATTAAATCTGCTCTGTCTAGTAACTAGAGAAAAGTTATTTTAATTTTATGTGAAAACAGTCCTGGTTTATACATTTCTACAGTCTTCATCCACACATACACAACATCACCTGATCAGACATGTTTCTGAGACGGACATATTTTCCATGTTGATCAACGTCCACAGTGATGTCTCCTGACGTCTCCTGACTGTCTGAGCTGCTGCTGTTCTGCTTTGTCAGAGAATGATGAAGATGTGTTAGTTCAGGTTTGATTTCCTCTGACTGGGAGGAGACGACATCCACAGATTAGTCCTTTCACATCAGTCAGCTTCATGTTCTATCAGTCAATCATTCAGACTTTATTAGTGAAGCACTTTTTTTTCAAGAAACTGAATGTAACACATGATAAAATGATTCATAGCAGAGAAGGAAATCTAAAAAGGTAGGTACAATAAAATGACCAATGAGAGGTTTATAAACCAATAAAAGGATGCTAAAATTAAGTCACCTTTTTTACTTACAAACTGGAGTAATAAGTACTCCAGCTTCCTCCCACCATCCAAAGACATGCTTGTTAGGTTCATTGGTTATTCTAAATTGGCCGTAGGTGTGGGTGTGAGTGGTTATAAACTAAAACAGAACCAAAGTGGATCTGGATGGCATGTCCTCAGCTTCCAATACTACTGTATGGAAACTTGGAGTTATATTTGACCAGTATATTTTCTTTAAATTGGACATTAAAACAGGTGACTGGGACCTCAACAACATAGTTAAAATCAGGAACATCTTCCCTCAAAGTGATACTGTGAAACTAGTACATGGATCTGTAATTCATTGTGGTCAGGTTTGACAAATCATTCTACAAAAGTCAGATTCAAAATGTTCCAGAGAGAGCATTGACATATCCCTCCAGTTTTAGCTTCTCTTCATTGGTTCCCTGTAAAATTCATTAATTTATTCATCTTCTATACCCGCTTAGTCCTGTTAAGGGTCGCGGGGGTCTGCTGGAGCCCAGCTGTTATCGGGTGAGAGGCGGGGTACACCCTGGACAGGTCACCAGTCCATCGCAGGGCTAACACAGAGACAGACAACCATTCACACTCACTCCCTGTCAAATCTGGAATAGAATTTAAAATCCTCTTCCTAACATAGAAGCTCCTTAAAGGCCTAGCTCCATAATATCTTAAAGAACTCTTTGTACCATAACATCCCAGATCACTCCCATCTTAAGGTACAGGCCTATTTGAGGTTCCTAGAATATCAAAAAGTAGAATGGGACTAATGGTTCTAATTTAATCCAAACCATGATCTGCTCCTGAACCAAACAAATTTACTGTTGACTAAACTGACCCAATAAATGCAATGATTAATTTTTAAAATAAGCATACCGTAAATCCTCTAATACAGGCCCGGGCCTTTATTTTACTCAAGCGCATCACGGTCCAGGCCTTTATTGGAAGGAGGCCAGAATTAGAGGCAGGCCTCAGTTTCTATTTGAGCAAAACGAACTACCAGTAGAATGAATAAAAACAAGATTTTGTGTCTATTTGAACCTATAAAATACTAGGTTCATTTATTGAAAACGTACAGTTACCATAACATGGTATGCATAACATTAACAATAAATGATCGGCGAGCCACCTTCGCCCCGAGCACTTCCAGGCCAACCCAGAGCCGGTCGCGGCGCACCGCCACGGAGGAAATGCGCCCGGCGGGGGCCGGCCGACGCCGGGGAGAGGTCCCGCACACCGTGCCGCCGAAACCCTGACCCTCCGAGATTGGTTCTAATAATAGCCCCGGCCACTATTAGAGACCGGCCTTTATTTACCTCCGCTGACAGCGAGACCGGCCAATGTTGGAGACCCGGCCGGTAATGGAATACAGGCCAATATTACGGTACAGGATTTACGGTATATTAAAAAAATAGTTGAAATGACCTTGATGTTCAGTTTCTCCTTCAGTGTCTCCTCTTCTTTTTCAGCTGTTTTTCTCTTTGTCTTCTCCTGTTCAAGCTTCTCCTCCAACTGAGAATGAAACAAGATAAAGAGACACATTTATTGAGGGACCTAATCGTATTTGGTCTTTGGTTGAAAAATTATTTCAAACTGACTGATTTATGATTTCAAAAGTTTAGAATACAAAGATGAACCTCTGTGATCTTCTTCATCAGCTCTTCTATGTCCTTCTTACATTTTTCCTCAAAATCCTTTTCACATTTGAGCTGCTTCTCTATCTGGAAGAAAGAAGAGATGAAGAGAGATTTGAGTAAATATCACAGTCTACATGAATTCAGCTTCGTGTTCATGATGTTTCCTGAGTGAATTTGAAAGTTGGATGTGAATTTCCTCGTCCACTTTATCTTCTCTTTAACTTCCATTTGTGTTTGTACCTCACTCTTTATGTCTCTGAGCTTGTTCATCATTACATCTTTTACTATCTTCATCGCTTTGTTCTCCTCCTGCAGCAGCCACATGTCCTCTTTAAGGTTCTTGTTCTCAGCCATTAGTTCATCTGCCTGAGAGGAGAAGAAAACACACAGTTTTATCGCAGTCGTGGTTGTATTTTTATTTATTTATTTATTTATTTCGATACAGGCAGTAAAACTTTAATAAAAGAGAATTTGGTTTCTCTCAGATGTTGTTTTTTTTATGTTAGGACTGCAATAACAAGATGTTGGTCACATTGACTTGTGTGGAATTCATCTAAGCATCTCAGTGTTTATTGAAGAAAGACCCTGAGAGGCGCTTGTTAATAACATCCTCCTGTAGAGGGTTCAAAACTGACCAAAACTAAAAAAAAGAAGTTATCGCATGCTTTTGAGAAAGGAACTCAACAGAGTCTCAAGAGCAGATGCTAATGGAAATGCTAATGGCAAATAAAAACCAGAAAGATTTCTATTAACATTCTGCTCTGTGTGGAAGCATCTGTTAGCAGCAGTTAGCATCATCTTTATCAATGATATCCTGTTAAAATATGTTTAAAAATGTGTAAGTTCAAGTTCAGTTGTTCAGATGAAGTTCAGAGTTGTTGATGGATTAATCCTAAGAAAAAGTAATAGTTTGTTGCAGCCCTAGTTTATTTTTCTATCTATTCAGACAGCAGGGTATTCTGGGTGTCAGTGTCATGGTTCTGGGTTTTTTGATTCCTGTGTTCATGTTCATGATTTTCGTTCATGTTTCATGTTTTCCAGTTTCCTGTTTTATTCTGTTAACTTCTTGGTTTCCTGTCTCGTGTCCCTTCCTGTATCTTCCCGCCTTTGTAATTGTCTGGCCCGCCCTGATTGTTTTCACCTGTGTCTCCTCTGCTCTTGTGTGTATGTGTGTGTGTGTGTGTGTGTGTGTGTATAGTCCTGCTTTTCCCTTTGTCCTCTGTTGTGTCAAACTGTTTTCCCATGTCTTGTCTTGGCAGGTCTTATTATAGAGTTTCTGTTTCCATGCCAAGTTATGTCAAGTTTTAGTCTGATCATGTTCAGGTGTTCTTCTTGTTTGAAGTTTAGTTTTTTGGGACTATCTATGGAATGAATTTACTATCATAATGCAAGAGCATTTTAAATTGATTCGAGGGCAGGATTTATCGATTTCATTCTCAGATTTTGTGATATTATCTCTCAAAACTCTGCTCTGCGCTCTCAAATTTGCTCTGCGCGTGCTCAAACTGTGTCCACACACTCGGTTACGATGCTGCTCGCGCAGATTTCCTGCGCTCACTCTCCAGCTCTCTCTCTTGCTCTCACGGAACATGTGCGCTCACGAAACTCTGCTCTGCTCGCGGATCTTTGGTGTATCAACGCTGTCAACCAATAGAAGGCCGGCTGGTAGTGACCAATCAGATGATCCCTGTTTGTATACGGTGCGTTGGCATTAATAAACATGATGTTTGGATTATCTAAATATATTTCGTATGGTGTCCATGCATGTTTAATACCAGGTATATGATCAAATAAACTGTTTACAGTTTTCATCAAAATGAATTTAAAAATAACTTGCCTGAGCACTTTGGCTTTGCCGCCGATCCATTTCGCCCGTCCCGCTAGCTTCATGGTGACATTGTTTTCTGCACCAGCACACCGCAAAGAGCAGTGTTCGATGCGGCTATTATTATACAATATAGCCATTTTAATGAGAAGCTCGGACGCTCTTGTATGTGTTGAATGATATTTTATTCGAACAGTGGTCCAACAAATAAAAGAAATCACATTTATTACTGCCCCGGGGGTAGGGAGTGGATAAAACCTGTTGAAAGAGTGCCCGCCCGTATGCGACGCTCTTTGAAAAACAGCCAACGCACCGTATACAAACAGGGATCATCTGATTGGTCACTACCAGCCGGCCTTCTATTGGTTGACAGCGTTGATACGCCAAAGATCCGCGAGCAGAGCAGAGTTTCGTGAGCGCACATGTTCCGTGAGAGCAAGAGAGAGAGCTGGAGAGTGAGCGCAGGAAATCTGCGCGAGCAGCATCGTAACCGAGTGTGTGGACACAGTTTGAGCACGCGCAGAGCAAATTTGAGAGCGCAGAGCAAATTTGAGAGCGAGAGCAGAGTTTTGAGAGATAATATCACAAAATCTGAGAATGAAATCGATAAATCCTGCCCTCGAATCAATTTAAAATGCTCTTGCATTATGATAGTAAATTCATTCCATACTATCCAGCAGTTTGGCAATGCTTTGTGTGTCTTTTCTTTTTTTTTTTTTTTTTTAATTAAATACCTTTTTTTGCCAACTCCTGCCTCATTGTCCTGCATTTGGGTCCTAACCCCTTACCTCGCTACCCTTCTTGACAGTAAGTCTTATTGTCTTGCACAGACAGACCTTTCTATCCATAGTGATGTGTCATTATTGGAGAATGGTCTGTGTGATGGGCATGTCAGCATCATGTGAGAACGTCCCTGTTGGACAGAAAATGTTGTCAACATATGTGAGTGTTTACATGTCTCTTTGTCTGCTCCAGTTTTACAGCCTTGGTCTCCAGTTCCTTTTTCAGTTCTTCACTGTTCTCCCTCCACTTCAAGTCAACTTCCTGTTGGTCGATCTCCTCCTAACAAACAGAAGGAAGATGTTGACCATCAAAATCAACCTCCTTATAACACGCAAGTGAAGTGACGATCAAGTAAAATAGAAACAAATGTGTGGCTTGAAAAGGCAAACCAAGTAAATATATATAAAAAAAACGACAAACTAAAGAAAAATTCTGTGTAAAGGAAGAAATTGTCAAAAACTTAAAGAGCAACAAGGAAGCAGTGATGGGAATAACGGCGTTGAAATAAATGGCGTTACTAACGGCGTTGTTTTTTTCAGTAACGGGTTACTATTTCCAGCGTTACAATGTCGTGACTGACAATTAAATGTGGTTCGTTATAAAGTGTGAAGTGAAGCAACTAATAGAGCTCCGGTAGCTGACATCACATTGGCTTTGCTAATTACTAAGGACAAGCAATGGTAAAATCATTTTTATAGGATTCCCAAAGATCCTGTGGATTACTGCAATAAAATGTGCAAGAAGCAGGCACAAGAAAACGGAGTGGTGGGATCCCTCAAGAAACAGATTTGTCTTGGGTAGCGATCACTTGTTTTCCAAGTGTAATGTCTTGTTTATTCAGTATGTTTTTAACACCATGTCCAACAGGTTTCTTTTCATAAAGGTAAGTTAGGTTATGTTTATAACGTGGATTACAAAGGGGTGTTGCTTATTCAGCACTAAAACTACTCACAATGAGAAAGAGATTCAGGATTAAACAGTTACTTGTTACTGTAGTTGCGTTACTGTCATGAACCTCCTCAGTTTTCTTGCCAATAAGGCGGTGTCAACAAAAAAGTAATGTGACGCCTGGAGCTCTACTGAAGACATCCGACTTGGCTTACCAGACACAGGCAAGAGCTGCAAAAAATCCAATTCTTAGACATATTTAAAAAGGTAATAGTAATTCAGTTATGAAGTAACTAGTAACTATAACTAATTACTTTTTAAAAGTAACATGCCCAACACTGTAAGGAAGTGACATCGAATAAGCACAACGTGCACATCCAGGAAGTCTAAATAAACAACCTGACACCAGACCGGGGAGAGACAGGGCGATATATACAGTTCAGCTCAAAAATGTTTGCACCCTTCAGAATTTTTTACATTTCTGCAGAAGGTCAACTAAACAAATGAAACTGAAAAATATAATACTTGCATTGAAAATGAATCATTTGTACATATCAGTGAGTTATAAAAGTTGGTGCCTCCTTGTTTCCAGTATCTGCTGTGACCTCCTTGTAACTAAATGTTTCTGGTAACTGCTGATCAGTGGTCTACAGCAGCTTGGAGGAATTTTAGCCCATTCCTCAGAACAGAACCACTTCAGTTCTGAGATGTTGCTGGGTTTCCTCACATCAACTGCTTGCTTCAGGTCCTTCCACAACATTTCTATTGGATTAAGGTCAGGACTTTGACTTGGCCGTTCCTAAACCTTCATCTTGTTCTTCTTTAACCGTTCTTTTGTAGAACCACTTGTGTTCTTGGTTCTCGTTGTCTCGCTGCATGACCCAGTTTCTCTTCACATTCAGCTCATGGACAGACGTCATCACATGAGCCGTTTTGAGTAATTTTTCCCCAGAAATGCAGAAAGAGGGGTGCGAATTATTTTAAGCGCCACTTTAATACTGTATCCACATGGAAGTAACGTGGAAATAAGACACAGGTGAAACTAATGATGGCGGAGCAAACAAATGAAGTTAAATAACTGAGGTTCAGGAACAGGACCACGCCTCAAACACCCAATTACCCGCACCTGCCTATATAGGTGCATCTAACCTCTCCTCGCCCGTTTGACTCAGTTCTCAAACGAGCGTTCGAGAGCACAGACACGAATTAAAAAACTAGATTACCTTCACCATGGACCGCGAGTTGGTCCTCGACAAATCCGACAGCGAATCGTTTGACATCCCGTCGATCATCCTCGATTCTCCTATTCCGTCTGCTTCAATCCATTCGCCTCCAGCTAGCCACCTCTCCCGACTACGCTCTGTTGTCCAAGGTCCTCAAAACCTCGTACATTATCCTCCATCCAGCGATTATAACCTTCATCTTACATCTCTTCCACCACGTCCAGACAGAGGCCGCAGTATTCAGCACTGCTCACCTGAGCCACGTCCACCCATAAACCGCCATAGCGAGCCGGCGTAACGGCCGCCCCACTCCTCCACTCCTGACTGCCATCGCAGACTGGACAGTCACTTGCCCCCAGCACACCTTGAAAAAGAAGGGCATTCCATTCCACCTCAGCGATAATAAGGCAAAACTTTTTCAAACTGCTCCAAAACTCCATCTTCTTTACCAGGCAAACAACATGCTTCAACTTAGGTCTTCCAGCTGGACCCCAACACGTCATCATGTCTGTGCATGCTGACGTCATCATGCAGCCCGCAGCATCAGGTCGGGTTCTAGTTCCACCAGCCATATCCAGCCAGAACCAGGTCCTATCAGTTCCACCTCCACCCCACTTGTTGAACTTGTTCTCTTCCTTTGTCTCATCCCTTACCCATACATCCCATCATCCCAGCATTCTTTTCTCTTCCCTTCCTTCAGCCATTTCCAACACAGCGCCTTCGGCTTCAATAGCTCCCTCATCCACTTCAGATACCTCCACCTCGGTAACTGCTAGCCACAGGGACCCTTCTCTTGAATCAAATCTATTTCCTACAGACTTATCCCTCTCATCCTCCCTCCCCATCCTTAACCCAACCTCCCTGCCCCAACGACCATCTACATTTCTTTTGCCTCCCATTTCTCCCGCAGCAGCACCTTCCTCTCTTCCATCAATCAGTCCGCTGGTTACCAACTTCATCTTTGCAACTGCTATTCCAGCCACTCGCCCAATGTCCACACAATGTCATTCACCAATGAGATTGATTGATCGAGAGAAATTACACCTATTGAATTCGCTCTAGGTTTTTCCCTTTTTAGAGACGTTATATGCTCGTCATTCCCAGACTGCAGAGAAGAACTTCACGATTATATATCCATAATTCTAGACCTTGCATTAAGTTTCAGAGACACTGGCTTTTACTATTACCATGTCCCTTTTGCTTCCCAGGCTGCAAGCACACTACAGCAATTCAATCTGGGCACATACTGGGGCACCCTGGACTCTGAGCTATACTGTAGAATGTTTGCTTCTCACCCTGCCATCTCTTGCCCCCTTTGTGGAGCTCCGTCCCACCCAGCCATAGCATACGTCATCATCGCACCTCTCACTTCTCCCGACACCAAACATCCAGCCCCAATCCATATTTTCTTACCCCTCTCCAGCCGCTCCACCTCCTCACGTCAACCTATCCTCTTCTTACCCTTCCAGAGCAAAAAAACTCCACCTTTCAACCATGGCTCTATTCCCCAGGTTGTAGACAGAAGAGGAAGACCCTACTCGATCAGGGCAGCAGGACGGTCTGTAATAGCTTCAATGACCTAGGTTGCAGATTCTCCAGTTGCCGATTCCTACATACTTGCTCCTTCTGCAGTGGTGGTCATTCCCGGCCCAGTTGTCCCCATTACCCCACCAAACAGGACTTATGACTAAACCAGTTCCTCAAAACACCCATTAAATTATTGACGCCTTCAGCTCAGCCCTTTGAAACCATCCAAACCGCTCCTTCATTAATTCGCCTAGCCGATCACGGGGCCTAGTTGACCAAGGCCAATATCGCCAGCGCCTTTAAAGTCTTGCCTTTACAACTTGACTTCTGGAGCAGTAGCACGTAAAGGGCCCCTGCCCCTTTCAGAAGCCCTCTGCTGGATCCTCATTAACCACAAGCTCCCTTTCGTGGTACATTTGTTGGATGACTTACCATCACAGCCTCATTCTCACCCCCATCCCACGGTCTCACCACACTCAGGTCTGCTTTCACCAATCTTGGCATTCCCCTTTCCAAAGAGAAAACAGACGGACCCCACAACTCCCTAGAGTTCTTTGGCATCACTCTGAACTGTATTTCATTCCAAGCATCTTTGCTACCAGAAAAGCTTTACCATATTTCTTTGCTAATTTCCATTTCCTTCTAGCCCCCAGCAGTTCTAAATGGCAGCTTCTCTCCCTTCTCAGCCATCTCGATCACGCCATCCACATCATTACCCAAGGTCGACCTTTCCTTTCGCACCTCCTGTCACTGGCTTTGACCGCTCCTTCCCTCCTTCATTCCATCAACCTCAAACCAACCTGCAAAATGGAACTTAAAATATGGCATCATTTTGTTCTTGGAACAGTATTTCTTTCTTTTATGACGACTTCATCTCCCAGCCCGATGACATCCAGCTTTACACAGATGCAACGCCCTCTGTCAGATTTGGAGGATACTCACTTCTCAGTGGCCATCTGAAAATTTCTCACTGTCCCATTCCTCTACTCTGTACAAGTTATACCCCATTGTCATCGCACCCCTTTTTTGGGGGCATGATTGGTCAAAAAGGTTTTTTCCATCCACTCCAACAATATAGCCACCACCAACATCATAAATAAAGGCCATTCCAAATCCCTCCTATCAATTCAGGTGTAGGCCACTCCGGCCACTCATTCCGCATCGAAGCCGCATCCACCACTTCTAGTCAAGGTATTTCTGACTACCTCATCAAAATACTTGGACGATGGACATCACAAGCCTACCGTGGCTACATCCGTACCCACCCTAATGACATCAGAACAGCCCAACTCCAACTTGCCTCAGCATACTCTTTTGGGGAACCAGGTAGTTGACGTTTCCAGAGATATGCCGCCACCGTGAATCTCTGTCCTGAGTTCCTACATCCAGACTTCCAAGGATTGCCATCCATTCTCTTTCCCTTCCCCTCCACCCTTCCATCCCTTTTCGACGACCCCTCCATCCCTTCATCCCTTTCCCCCTCAACCCGTCTCATCCCATCCCCTTCACCCCTCTGTTCCATCTAACATGAATCAGATGTTAGATCAGACATTAGCTAACAGGCAAGTGTATCAAACAAATAAACCCAGAAAATCCAGGAAAACCAAACCAGATTTTGATCAAAGTCAATATATTGACACAAACCTCCTGCTTCACTGACTCAACTTCCTTCTTCTGCTGCTTGCTGGAATTTAGTGGCAACTGAGAAGGATGAGGAGAGAGATCAGAAAGATTACAAATGATGGACATGCAGATTATATTAATGTAGATGTGACCACTTACCCAAGAAAGCAATGGATTCCTGGAAGCAGCAGCTTTGTTTTCCAGCTGGAAAAAAAAAGAGATATTTAAAAGCACTGGAATTTAATTTGTTTCCTGGCCTGTGTCTGTTTCTATTTCTCAATGTCAAACTTAAATCTGAAGGATGATATTTGCATTTTCTTTGAATATTGTTGGTTCTGATGCAACAGATGTGTGTGTTTTCATAAAATACTTGTCTCTCCATGTCTATCAGCCTGTTCCTGTCACCCGGTTGCATTAACTGAATATTTTCTGTCATTGACCGTAAAAAATGTGAAGGAAAAATCTGAAGGCCATTTGTCATTTTGACAGAATGTAATTCACACCCCTGACCATTTGGTAGAGAAAGACCTTATTAATTTGCTCTTGTCTCTAATCGCTGTTTGCATTCCAAATATCGCAGATATTGGTGCACGATTTCCTGGCCTTTATAACCCTGTCAGTCAAAATGACAGACAATGAAAAAGTCTAGCGCAACCTCTGCTCTCACCTCGTCATTTATCTTCTGCAGCTGCTGCTTCTCTTGTTCAAGCTTCTTGTTATCACCCATCAGTTTATCCACCTGAGGAGAAATGTGATGTTTAACAGTAAGACACAAATTTCTGCAGAAAATAATACACAGAATATATAAACACAATACATAACATAGAATACATAAAATAGTGATTTAATAACATAGAAATTAGGGTATGTGAGTTTACTTCTTCAGTCTTGTTCTCCAGTTGAAGTCTCATCTCTTTAGTCTTGTTCTCCAGTTGAAGTCTCATCTCTTCAGTCTTGTTCCTCAGTTCTTCTTTGGTTTTCTGCAGCTCTTCTTCAATCTTCTCATTTTTCTCTGTAAGCTATCAGACAGACAGATGGATGATGATCAGTCAGCAGGTTTACTGATGTTCAAACTGATCAACCTAGACCTAATGTTTTACTTCTTGTTGCTTACATCTTTCATTTTCTTCTTCCTTCCTCCAAAAACCATCACCTTTATTGTTTCCTCTGTCAGGAGCTTTTCTCCTCTTTCAGGTTCATCTCTGGATCTTTTCTTGGTTTCTGTGTAAAATCAAAGCAGCTGAATTCAACTATTAAAGACATTTGCTGGTGTTTTAGATCATTAATGTGGTAACTTATCTGGAACTTACTGGTTGTATTTTGTCTCCACACAAAGAAGACACCAGCTAAAATAACCATGATGCTAACAGCCAAGCTAACAGCCAAACCAGTGATGATGGGAACAGCAGAACTGGACGAGGACAAGAAGAAATCATCTGAAATGATAACACACAGAGTTACATGACATTTCTACACAATCACACACAAACTGTGTCAAACTAAAATAATCTCATGGTCCGTTTTCTAAGCGTGTTCTACCTGTAACATGTATGTGAGCCTCTCTGGTCTGGTTGATGTTGTTCTGTTGGACTCTACAGGTGAAGCTGTTGCTGTGTCTCTTGTCCACAGTCACTCTGCTGCTGACAGTATAGAGGTCATCAGGACCTCTGACTGTCTCTGGAGGTCCAGCAGAGAGCAGGTTTCCCTCAGCATCCAGCCACAACACCTCAGGCTCTGGATACCAGCCTGCAGACTCACACTGTAACACCACTCCTCCTCTGTCTCTGTCCATATCTGATAAACTGATGACGGGTGAGGAAACAGGAGCTGAAGCTGAGCACAAGGAAGAAGAAATGTGGTTTTAGGTATTTTAATCAATCTGAAATATGTTGATAGATACATAAATTATGCTGACCCACATCATATCTTTACTCACCAACACGTAACTGAACAAAAGTCTCCTTTTCCAGTGCTGGAATAAAACATCTGTACTGTCCCTCATCAGAGAGTTTCACTTTGGAGAGTTTCAGTGAAATGTTTCCTTTCGTCAGCTCATCAATGAACAGAGATGTTCTGCCCTCAAACAGTTTGTGCTTTTTACCAACAAGTTCCTGTTGGGAGCGCCAAACATAAACAAATCTCGGGTCTAGATCGGGTCTCGTCCACTCCAACGTCAAGTCAGTGGCGTCTTTGGCCTCCTGCAGGTGACATGGTAGAACCACGTCTTCACTAAGAGTTGCTACTATTGGCTGAAATGAACCAATCACTTCAGACTGACCTGGAAATCAGAGACAGTCTGTTTTAGGGTTTTTCATGTTCTCCATTAAGTGTTCTGTTCCGAGGAATGGGCTAAAATTCCTCCAAGACCAGATCAGCAGTTGCCGGAAATGTTTCGTGGATGCCGTATCATTGCTGCAGAAGGAGGTCACAGCAGATACTGAAAACAAGGGTTCCCTTACTTCTACAACTCACAGAAACATAATATGGGCTCATACAAGTTTAATATTTCTGTTTCATCAATTTGTTTGGGTTCTCCATGGCTACTTCAGGAGTTGTTTTTATGCAGAAATTAAGAAAATTTTTAATGGAGCAAAAACTGAATTGACCATACAAACTTATAAAAGAGTGTGCATGCTTCTGAAATTCTGTTATTCAGCATTTTTTCCTTTTTATCTTTTTTCTTTAAAAGTTTCCCCTTCATTTCCAGTACAGCACAGGTCAGCCCATTATAACGACCATGACCTTCTTTAACCCTTTATCAACATTTTATTTTGGTCTAACTTACCTCCATAGACTTGTGCAAGGAGAAGATGGAAAACCAACAAAGTGACAGAGCTGAGATGAAAGCTTGAGTACATGTCATCCATCTGGGAAAGCATCAAGAAGCTCTGAAAGTTAAGTGGCATGAAAATCAAAATATTTCTGTGCAGTCAACCATAAAACAAGCTGAAACAAGGGCAAATGGACATGTTGGGTTTCTTGTAGAAGTTTCATTGGAGTAGCTCAAGTTCTAAAAGACTGGCCAAACAAACACATGACTGAACACAAGAGAGACAACTTTTAGGTCAGGACTGAACTGTCAACCACCACCTGAAAGACAAAGGACACTCCTTAGAGGACAACGATGTCCACATTTGAGCCAGAGGAGACACATTGTACTCTTTTACAAACGATTCATCAATTCATCAAATTCACCAACATCTGTCCATAATTTGTTTTCAAGACTGGAGACTTTGGACGTTAATTGGTACTTAGAGTACAATTTACTTGTGAAGGATGACAGAATCTAAACAGATTCCTCCAATTACACGTGAGTATCTGGTTGTTACTCTGGTTATTAAATCATAAAGGCTGTCAGTAATCTTCCTATTGAAAATCCAACTCCTCGTCAGTCTTTTACAAATGAAGAAGCTACTTGGATGAAACATCTTTTAGATAGACCATGACCTAGATCTCTGACAGCCGTCACATACATGTCCTTTCAAGTGTGGACAGTGTTGTCCTCTAAAGCGCGTCTGTTGTCCTTCACGTGTAGGTGGACGTCACCTTTATGCAAAACTTCAGCCAAAACATGCACACAAGCTGGTTTATTAAAACAATTTTTACATTGTTTCGTTGTTAATGTAGGCTGGTCAGCCATAACATTATGACCATCTTGTGACAACTCAGTGTTCTGCTGGGAAACTTCTGGACCTGGCATTCATTGGTGTGGATGTTACTTAGACATGTAGCACCCACCTAGACCAGACCAGGCACCCCCACCCCATAGCAATGACACTCCTTGATGTCAGCAGCCATCCCCAGCAGGATGCAGCCTGACACAGACACACACAAAAACACTTTAGGAACAACTAAAAAAAATGAAAAACAACACAAGGTGTTGACCTGGCCTCCAAATTCACTAGATCCCAAACTGATCAAGTATCTGTGGGATGATCCACAGAGGCCCCTCCCCTCAAAGACCCCCACTAACAACATTCTGTTACCAGACACCACAGGACACCCTCAGAAGTCCCATGTCCATCCTCTGGTGAGTCATAATGTTAAACCTGATCGCCGTAGCTGACAGCATGATTGCAGTATTGCATCTGTGTTTTAGATATCATGTTATACTTTTATTTTTTTAAGGTTAAAACTCAAACCTCGCCACATAATCAACTTAGAAAAGGATTTGAAGCTGCCACGTTTGAATATTTCAGTGCCCTTTAGAATCACACAACGTCACAAAGTCCAGTATCTCTAATACTTCACTATAATGACAGGTTTTTCAGCGACAGTGAGCAGTTTGGCGCTAAAACCACCGCACGTCCCGTTGAACTGCTGCACAGCTCAGAGCACAAACACAACTTTTATATATGAAAAAACTACATTCTCTAAATGAAGAAAAATAGTTCCTGAATGTATTTTAAGAATGTCAGAGACAGAGATTACATACCTGTTCGTTGCTGCAGTCTGCTCACCGTGTGATCAGTTTGTAAATCACTGACAGATTTGTCAGGTGACCTCATTTGATCTTTACCTCATGACTGATCTGGTGATTCATTCACCCCTACAGTTTACCAAACTTTATAAAACATTGCTCTTTCAGTCAAAGTCTCATTCAAATCAAGCATGCATGTAACATAATGACTAACAAAGTGTCAAATGTGGCAGTTAAATATCTATACTGTGGTCTCTGTAGTGGATACTTGTTGCTGAGTTTTAAGTTGATCTTTGGATCAGCTTCTACGTGGAGGTCATAAATCATTGCCCTGCAGTCAAAGCTGTACAAGAAGCGGCAACTGAAGCAGGTCTGCTGTTTTACTGCAGGGGGCAGGATAGAACCTTTGAACTTCAAAGCAGCTGTCAGCTACACCGATCAGCCATAACATTATGACATTATGGCCATTATAAAGGGTACTGAAATATTAAAACACAGCAGCTTCAAATCACTTTATAAGTTGATTATATGATGACGTTTGCGTCTTAACCTTAAACAAATAAAAGTATAGCATGATTTCTAAAAGGCAGATGCAGTACTGCAATCATGCTGTCAGCTACACTGATCAGCCTTAACATTATGACCACCTTCCTAATACTGTGAAGGTCTCCCTTGTGGTGACTCATCAGAGAATGAACATGGGCCTTCTGAGGGTGTCCTGTAGTGTCTGGTAACACAATGTTGTTAGTGGGGGGGCCTTTGCGGGGAGGGGCCTCTGTGGATCATCCCACAAATACTTGATCAGTTTGGGATCTAGTGAATTTGGAGGCCAGGTCAACACCTTGTGCTGTTCTTCATGTTTTTTTTAGTTGTTCCTCAAGTGTTTTTGTGTGTGTGTCTATGTCAGGCTGCATCCTGTTGTGGATGGCTGCTGCCATCAAGGAGTGTCATTGCTATGGGGTGGGGGTGGCTGGTCTGGTCTAGGTGGGTGCCACATGAATGAATGCTAGGTCCAAATGTTTCTCAGCAGAACACTGAACTGTCACAAGATGGTCAATGTTATTCACTTCTCCTGTCAGTGGTCATAATGTTGTGGCTGATTGGTGTACGTCACATTGGAAAATCCCCACTAAACATTTTCTTTAGAACTGAAGCTACTTGAATGAAACGTCTCCCAGAAACCCTACAAGTGCAGTTGCTTTAGTTTCAACTTTATGTTTTTTTCTTCACTGTTGTCGCAATAAAGACAAAAAGAAGCAGAAGATGAATCATAACCTTTAATCATTTTTTTTTAATGCTGCACTCAAAGTTGTGGTTGATATATAAGAATAAAAATGTAACTTTAAATGAAGTGCTGTCATTTCTTTAACAAGTAATCTGGTATTGTTCTGCTATTCTCATAGCACGTAGACATCGGCCACAGCATCGGTGGTTGTTCATTTCTATCGTAGCCTGTACCGCCCTTCACACGTCTGAAGATGCTGCTGCAGCTTTTTAAATACACCCTCTGTGGTCAGACTAGAAGCAGCCACCAGTCTGAAGCCACGCCAACACATTTGCTTGGTTACCTGGTTTACTTCTGTCTCTGTTTTCCATCTCTACAACTCCAGAATCTTTATTCATGGTATTTTTAAAAAAGACAAAAAACACTGTTCAGCCACAGATTATTATTATTATTTTTTTTTACTACCAGTACTACCAGTATATAACGACAGTTCAAGTCTAAATGAATGGATGGATTTGGTTTGTCCTGAAACTGGATGATTAACAGACAACAATGTAAACAACAGATAAAAAGACATTTGACTGATTATAGACACATCACATAAAGATCAGGGAAGACCTGTGTATGTACCATTAAATGAAAATGTTATTAAAGTAATTTTCGTCCAACTCATTCCCTATCCATTGAATGGTGGTTCTCATTAGGTGGACGCTGATTTGTTTATTGATTACTTAAACTTTGTCCTTTGTCTTTATTTCCTTAATTGTCAGTATCGATCTTCTCTCCTCCTTCCTGGAGCTCCTTCCTGTTCAGACCCTGCATTAAGAAGTTTCCAGTTTTCAGTTCTAATCTGAGCTTTGCCTCTACTGTAACCACCGTCGGGGAAAAGATCTAAGAATTTCTATTTGCAGATGACGTCCTGGTTTATATTTCTGTTAATTTAACTGGCGCAACCTCCGCTCTGTCACTGTTATGCAGTCATTTTTAGTGGTTACTGATATTTTTCTACTAATTTCGTAAATTTCAACCAACAAGGGGGTAATTAAAATCCTTGGTAATGTTTTTATTGAGTAAGAGAGACTTTCCAGCTTGCTCAGGCATAACATTATGACCACCTTCCTAATATTGTGTAGATCTCAATTAAACTAAAGCAGGTCTGATATTTTACTGCAGGGGGCAGGATAGAACCTTTAAACTTAATAATAATAATAATAATAATACATTTGATTTATAAGTGCCTTTCAAGACTCCCAAGGACACTGTACAAAAACAAAAGGACACAAAACTAGGCAGAAAAAAATAAAAATAAAAAATGGAACAGTGCAGTCATGTTGGATAAGCTTTCTGGAACAGGTGGGTATTGAGTCTGGATTTAAAGAGAGGGAAGGAGTCAATGTTTCGGATGTCCGGTGGGAGTGAGTTCCAGAGTTGGGGAGCAGAGCAACTGAAGGTTCTGCTCCCCATGGTACTGAGGCGGGCCAAGGGCACAGAGAGGTGGATAGAGGAGGAGGATCTGAGGGAGCGGGAATATAAGGGATTGACAATATGGAGTAGATCCGAGAGATAAGGAGGGGTGAGGTTATGAATGGCCTTGAAGGTGTGGAGAAGAATCTTGAAGTCAATGCGGAATTTGACTGGGAGCCAGTGGAGATGCTGAAGCATGGGGGTAATGTGGTGAAACGAAGGGGTTTTGGTGATGATGCGAGCGGCTGAATTTTGGACCATTTGAAGCTTATGGAGGGATTTGCGGGGGAGGCCGAAAAGGAGAGAGTTGCAGTAATCAAGGTGGGAGGTGACAAGGCTGTGAACAAGGATGGAAGTGGTATGGGGGCTGAGAGAGGGGCGGAGACGATTTATATTGCCTAGGTGGAAATATGCAGACCGGGTAACGTTATTGATGTGAGATTGAAATGATAGTGAGCTGTCGAGGATGACACCCAGACTCTTAACCTGGGGGGAGGGGGAAACTAAGCAACTCTCGACTGTGAGGGAAAAATTGTCAGCTTTGGAAAGTGTGGGTTTGGTTCCCATGAGGAGGAGTTCTGTTTTATCACTGTTTAGTGTTAGGAAGTTTGAGGTGAACCAGGATTTTATTTCAGATAAACAAGTGATGAGGGAGGAGGGAGGGAGGGTGGACGTTGGTTTGGTGGATAGGTAGAGCTGAGTGTCATCCGCGAAGCAGTGGAAGTGAATATTGAATTTGCAGAAGATATTACCAAGGGGGAGGAGGTAGGTGTTGAAGAGGAGGGGCCCCAGGACAGAGCCCTGGGGCACACCTGAAGTAACTGGAGAAGCCTGGGATCTGAAGGACTTGAGTTGAATGAACTGGGTACGGGCTGAGAGATATGAGTGAAACCAGTCTAGAGGGGTGCGAGAGATGCCAATGGAGGATAATCTGTTGAGGAGGATAGAGTGAGAGATGGTGTCAAAGGCTGCAGTCAGGTCAAGGAGGATGAGAATGGTGAGTAAACCAGAATCAGCTGCCATGAGGAGGTCATTTGTGATCTTTAGGAGAGCAGTTTCTGTGCTGTGGCGGGGCCGGAAACTAGACTGGAATTGTTCATACAGGTGGTTGTGAGATAGGTGGGAGTGGAGTTGAGTAGCAACAGTTTTTTCAAGGATTTTGGAAATGAAAGGTAAGTTGGAGAACCAGGTTTTTTTCAATATAGGGGTGACAGCAGCAACTTCAAACCAGCTGTCAGCTACACCGATGAGCCATAACATTATAACATTATGACATTATGACCATTATAAAGGGCACTAAAATATTCAAACACAGCAGCTTCAACTCACTTTCTAAGTTGATTATGTGACAACGTTTGAGTTTTAACCTTAAACAAATAAAAATATGGCATGATTTCTAAAACGCAGATGCAGTACTGCAATCATGCTGTCAGCTACACCAATCAGGCTTAACATTATGACCACCTTCCTAATATTGTGCAGGTATCCCTTGTGGTTACTCATCAGAGAATGGACATGGGCCTTCTGAGGGCGTCCTGTGGTGTCTGGTAACACAATGTTGTAAGTTGGGGGGGCCTTTGAGGGGAGGGGCCTCTGTGGATCATCCCACAGATACTTGATCAGTTTGGGATCTAGTGAATTTGGAGGCCAGGTCAACACCTTGTGCTGTTCTTCATGTTTTTTTTTGTTTTTTTTAGTTGTTCCTAAAGTGTTTTTGTGTGTGTGTGTCTGTATCAGGCTGCATCCTGCTGGGGATGGCTGCTGCCATCAAGGAGTGTCATTGCTATGGGGTCGGGGTTTCTGGTCTGGTCTAGGTGGGTGCTACATGTCTAAGTAACATCCACACCAATGAATGCCAGGTCCAAAAGTTTCCCAGCAGAACACTGAAATGTCACAAGATGCTCAGTGATATTAACTTCTAATGTCATGGATGTGGTCATAATGTTGTGGCTGATCGCTGTACGTAAGCAGGCGAAAATGGTCAGCTACTGTGCGAATGTGTTGTGCAATGTGTCAAACATAGCTCTGTGTTCAACTTATGAAGCAACGTACACAGGAAGAGGAAGTTCTCACCTACACCATTTTTAGGCTGTGCTTCTGACTGGGTCTTAGATCAGTGTGCAGGAAGACAAGATGGAGGTCACAGCTATCTGCATAACATCGCGTGAGTATCGAGTGTTACGCTTCCACAATCTCCTCTTTTTAGGTTTCATTTTTTTCTGATATATGAATGCGTCTGAGATGCTTTGTTCTTTATTTGTCTTCCCAGTTTTGTTTGAGGTGTTCCTGCTGGGTGCGCACATTCAGGACGCTCAGCAACATGGTGAGTGTCAAATAACTAATCCTGAAGAGAGTCTGCTTCTTTTTTTTGCATAATACATTAATTAGTTTGGTCAGAATTACACCAGTTTAAAGATTGCCCATGCACAGAGACAAAGTGAGCAATGCAGCAGACGTTTGATTCTGAATCCTTTTCTTGACACTGTTTCTCTCGTCCTGGTGCAGATTTCCACATCTTTACCAACAAACAGCAGTTCTTCCAATACGACTCTATCTCTTTTCACTGCAATGGTCTCAGTGACCCGACTCAGCTGAAAGGAGTTAGGAATAATATAAGACCAATTAAGGACTGTAATGAGACAACCTGCAGAGTTAAGGACGTCTATGACTACGAAAGTGGAGAATACTGGTGCGAGACTGAAACAGAGAAGAGCAGCACAGTCAACATCACCATCACTAGTAGGTTTGAACCAATACCTCCTTTAAATCCAGAACAACCAATGGTGTTCATTTTGAGCTATGCTCCAGACTTGGCTTACTACAGTCAACGTGTGTGTGTTGTTTGGTAAAACTTTGGTAAAAACTGTTCAGATCATTTTCTCATAGAATGTAGGCTATAGTTTTTAGCTCTTACCATTTTAGACAACAATCCAATGTCAGAAGGAGAATTTGCTTTTAAAGTCAACTCTTCTACAAATGTACTTCTACGCAAAAGTATTTATAGATATACAGAGTGTTACATTAGTATCTTATAAAGCTCATAAACACCAATCAGCCACAACACTGAAACCACTCACAGGTGAAGTCAATGGATCATCTGGTTAAAATGCTGTATTTTGATGGGAAACGTTGACCAAGCAGTTCCTCAAATGTACATTAGAGACTTTTGGTTCTTCTTTGACTATTCTTTAGTAGAACGACCTGTTTGCTTGAGGTCGTTGCCTTAATGCATGAACCCATTTAAGACTGAGCTCACAGACAGATGTCTTGATGTTTTCGAGATTTTATTGGCTTCCCTTCGTCTACTTCCTGGTCTTGTGTCATAATCTGCTGATGTTATGAGTGATTTTTACCCTCAAGTCAAATCATCAAATCAAATTTTATTTGTATGGCACTTTTCATACTAAAAGCAATACAAAGTGCCTCACAGAGGCTAAAATCAGCAAAGACAAAACACAGGCTAAAAACACTAAGGACAGAACCCAATCCTCCCACCCCCGAAAAACACAAAGATACACAGAGACACACACCCACCCACACACACATACACACCCCCCCCACCCCCCTCCAAATTCCAAAGAGCGCAAAAACCTTTAAACTGCACTGTAAAACATGTGGTACGTTTAATATTTGATTGTCTGTTGCACGTATGTCACTCAGATGGTTCAGTGATTCTGGAGAGTCCTGCTGTTCCTGTATCGGAGGGAAACAATGTGACTCTGCGCTGCAAGAACAAGACCGACTCCCAAAACCTCACCAGTCAATTCTATAAAGACGGCTTGCTCTTGAAGGGAGGTGCTTCAACGACGATGACCATTCAAAATGTTTCCAAATCTAACGAAGGCCTCTACAAGTGCAGCATCTCTGGTGGTGGAATGTCACCAGAAAGCTGGCTGATTGTGAAAGGTGAGGCATAATGCTGCTTCAGAGTTACACACAGAAAACGTTTGGCTTCATATAACAATTTGTCCAGGGTTCTACACTTCTTCTGACAACTCCAAAGTTGAAGTAAACTCGACCGTTGACCGTCTGCCCTCAGAAGCCCCCCCATTGATGTGGACTGCTGTCACAATGTTAATCGGCATCCTGAGTCTGCTGGCGATCCTAGCGCTTTATGTCGGATTTCTTTTGGCGAAACACAAAGGTACAGGAAGACTTCTCACTGTGACCTTAACATTTTGTTGATGGCTTAACTGATAGTTCATTGTTGATGTCATTGTTGATCTACTATTCAAATCCAAGTATTGGGGATCGAAACCGACCGCTGACTCAGGTGGATAAATGTCCCTAAAAGTTTACAGTTACACTGTTCTAACTGCATATTGGATCATTTTCAGTTTTTGTCCCGCTTACACAATTAGACCTGAATGGTGGGAAAATAGACTTGAGGTTTAAAAACAACTCAATTGTCCTTTAATGCACCACTTTTAAGTATGTGCAATTTTAGTTTTTAGCTAATGATGTATATGGCTGGTAGATTTGTGTCTGATTTGAAGTTGTTTCCAGGTGCTCCTCGTGCTCCAGATATTCCAGAACCTGGAGATGACGCTGATAATGAAAACTGCATGGTCTACGCGGCCGTCGTCACTAAACAACGAAACAGTAAAGGTTTGTGTTTTGACTGTCGTCTTGATGAGAAGAACACTCTAGACAGGAATGAATGAGTTGACACGTCTGAGGTATTTATAACAGGTTTAAATGTGGTTGCCGAAGTGGTTCAGTCAGTATATGTGCGAATCGTTTTCTCATGGTCTGACTGCGCAGTCCCTATATTGAGTTGTGTTTGAGACGCTGCAGGAGCCTGATGAAGTGAAAGCAGAAAACCACAGACTGAAGAAGGGCTGTTACCTCGTACAGTCTGCTGATAGAAATAGTTAGAATTAGTTTCTCCTTTCAGAATTCTCACATCAAGGTCAGTAATCTAAACTCATGTAGAGGTGTTATAGATCACTGAACTGCTGAGCTCAACAAACACCACAGATTTTTGCTAGAGAAGATAACACAAATGTCACCAAGCTGAGTTTATTCCTCTTGTTTCAGACTGTAATGCAGAATCTGCATTACCCGGCTCCACAGCGGCAGAAGACAATGAACAATGTTCAGCCGAGGAGGAAGTGGTCTATTCTGCTGTTCGCACGGTAAGACTGGTCAAAACTGGTCATAATGCTGCCTTTTTTTTCTGTCACCAGCACATGAGGCAAATGTTTAGTGCTTGGCAACTCGGCAATGGTTGTCATATTCGCTATTGTTTTATTGATTGATGTTTTTAAATTAAATTACAATTAAAACTGTTATTTCCTGCAGATTGACTACTAAGATAATCAGTTAAGAATAAGAATAAGAATAAGAAAAACCTTTATTAGTCCCGCAATGGGGAAATTGCAGTTCACAACAGCTTACAAAAAATGCAGAATAAAAAATAACAAGAGTAGCTATAAAAGATAAATAATGAAATAGAATCGGATAGAAATATTGCACAGATTGAATTGTAATATTGCACGGGTTGAATTGTAAAATATTGCATAGACTGGTGTCAAGCTGTTGTTTGGAGTTTTTACACTTGTGGCGTAATAATATTGCACATATGATGTAGTAATATACTGATAACTGACTTTCTGTGACAAAATTCCTGTATCTGCTTTGGAGTCGAAGCCCAAAGTGTAGCTAAATATCACGGCATTGATTAACAGACTAGTGTTTTACCAAATCCTTCCCATCCTGCCCAGGGACTACAGGTGTAAATTAGCTATTGAGCTAACCCTGGTATAGAAGCTATTCTATGCATGGTCCCTGTCAAACAAAACCAATAAACTAAACTAAACTAAATGACAGAACTATGCAGAAGACAACAGTGTACAAGTATAGATGTTCAGATCTGCCAACTGAGCTTTAGGAATCCATTTTTCGTGTAAAGATGTCAATTATTTAAACAAATGCAATGTTATATTTGTTTTTCTGTGTGTTCCAAATATAGTTTAGCATGTGACTTCGGAAATGCGTTGTTTCCAAACTCAAAACTCCCCAAGGCCATTACTTTTGCCTGTGCTTTTCACACTATTCCACTGCCTTCTTCACTGAATGAGATTTTCTGCATTTACATGACACATTAACAACTGGATGCCCACGCAGGGAAGTTGAGGTTTAAAGTCAGAGAACCTTAAGATGTTCCTTTATGTGTTCTGTCTTACAGGGAAAAAAGAAACCAGAGACCAATCAGGAAACAGAGACACCAGAATGAAGACTGGTTGTGAAGGTCATCCAGGTCGTGGTATTCCCAAAAAATGAGCTGAAACAAGGACATCTGGACACATCTGGACATGCTGACTCAACCACTCTGTAGGGTTTCTTGAAGATGTTACATCCAAGTCTTCGGTTTTAAAAGTCTGGTGGGCAGTTGGGTTTAAACAGGAACATTTGTGAGTGGTGTCCATCAGTATCTCACTTGACAAGTGTCTGATAATGACCTGTTGACCAGATACTCACCTGTAGTTGGAGGAAAATAGTTTTGATCTTGTTTTGGGCCTCTAGGGATATAGGTTCAGACTGTCTTCAGAGAACCAGAGAAGACAGGTGAGGTGAAAGAGAAGTAAAGGAAGCCATCTATACCATTCAGCCACAACATTATGACTTCCTAATATCGTGTAGGTCTCCTTTTTGGTGACTAATCAGAGAATGGACATGGGCCTTCTGAGGGTGTCCTGTGGTGTCTGGCAACACAATGTTGTTAGTGGGGGGACTTTGAGGGGAGGGGCCTCTGTGGATCATCCCACAGATACTTGATCAGTTTGGGATCTAGTGAATTTGGAGGCCAGGTCAACACCTTGTGCTGTTCTTCATGCTTTTTTTTTTAGTTGTTCCTAAAGCGTTTTTGTGTGTGTTCCTGTGTCAGGCTACATCCTGCTGGGGTTGGCTGCTGCCATCAAGGAGTGTCATTGCTATGGGGTGGGGGTGCCTGGTCTGGTCTAGGTGGGTACTACATGTCTAAGTAACATCCAGGTCCAAAAATTACCCAGCAGAACACTGAATTGTCACAAGATGGTCAAAGTTATTTACTTCTCCTGTCAGTGGTCATAATGTTGTGGCTGATTGGTGTATGTCTCATTGGAGAACCCCCCTCAAAATATTTTCTTTAGAACTGAAGCTACTTGGATGAAACGTCTCCCAGAAACCCTACAAGTGCAGTTGCTTTAGTTTCAACTTTATTTTTTTTTCTTCACTGTTGTCGCAATAAAGACAAAAAGAAGCAGAAGATGAATCATAACCTTTAATCATTTTTTTTTAAGCTGCACTCAAAGTTGTGGTTGATATATAAGAATAAAAATGTAACTTTAAATGAAGTGCTGTCATTTCTTTAACAAGTAATCTGGTATTGTTCTGCTATTCTCATAGCACGTAGACATCGCCCACAGCATCGGTGGTTGTTCATTTCTATCGTAGCCTGTACCGTCGTTCACACGTCTGAAGATGCTGCTGCAGCTTTTTAAATACACCCTCTGTGGTCAGACTAGAAGCAGCCACCAGTCTGAAGCCACGCTGACACGTTTGCTTGTTAAATGGTTTACTTCTGTCTCTGTTTTCCATCTCTACAACTCCAGAGTCTTTATTCACATTCTTTTTAGGTAAGAAAATAAAATAACCTCCAAACTTATTTAAAAAAAAAAAACACAATTCAGCCACAGCTCTTTTGTTACAGCTACAAGTTCATAGAGACAGTTCAAGTCTAAATGAATGGATGGATTTGGTTTGTCCTGAAACTGGACGATTAAATCTAATCCTTCACAAACAACAATGTAAACAGCAGATAAAAAGACATTTGACTGATTATAGACACATCACATAAAGATCAGGGAAGACCTGTCAAAGTATCATTAAATGAAAATCATCTTAAAGTCATTTTAAACAGTCCTCCAACTCATTCCCTATCCATTGAGTGGTGGTTCTCATTAGGTGGAGACTGATTTGTTTATTGATTACTTCAACTTTGTCCTTTGTCTTTATTTTCTTAATTGTCAGTATCGATCTTCTCTCCTTCTTCCTGGAGCTCCTTCCTGTTCAGATCTTGCATTAAGAAGTTTCCAGGGTTCAGTTCTAATCGGAGTTTTGTCTCTGAAATAACCAGCGTCAGGGAAGATCAAAACATTTCCATTTGCGGATGATGTCCTGGTTTATATTTGTGTTAATCTAACTGGTGCAACCTCCGCTCTTTCACCTTTATGCAGTCATTTTTAGTGGTTACTGATGTTTTTTCTTCTAATTTTGTAAATTTAAACCAACAAGGGGGCAATTAAAATCCTTTGTAATGTTTTTAGTGAGTGAGAGAGACTTTCCATCTTGTTCGAAAATCTGGATCATGTCCCCAAGTCAACAACCAGCTGTTGATGGTTCTGATCCAGCGGTAGGTAGAGATCCATTAGAGACAGCAGCTGCTACAATATTCTACTGACCACATGATGGCGCTGCTTATTTACAGACACACAAACTGAGATCAGATCTCAAGTGCTGCCTGGAGACACATGGAGACACATTTTAATTAAGACCAGGTGTGAACAGAGGTACATAACAATGGACAGGTGAGATCAGATTGACCAGGATGGATGAGATGAGCTGAGCTGCTTTGCTTTTCCATAACCGCATCCACACCTGATCAGCTGATTTCTTATTTGTAGTTGCTGATTTCATCTTTACTTTGTTGTCGTTAGTCTCCCCCAATCAGTCTCTGATCTGCTTGTTGTCTGTGTCCATCCATCAGTCCGTGATCGGGTTCTGGTTTGGTTCATCATGAGTTTCTTCTACAGGTGGAGTTTTGTTTTCTTTGTTGTTCTTGTGGAGACTGTATGTTGCCTCCCCTCCTTCATTGGCTGGTTGTCCTCCATCCGACACACTCTGACCAGAATCAGTCTTTGCATGTGGCATTCACTCGTCTTTTCTTCTGTCATCATCATTATTGGGCTGTTTTTGGTGTTCTCCTCTTTCTGCTGAACGTTGTTTTTTTTTCACTTTTAATCAATCTCTTTCTCAGTCAGACCCACTGTCTCATCATTCTTTGCTTGATCTCCCTCTTTAAGTTTTTGTTCTTCTTCCGTTTGTTTTTCCTTTGTTTTTTCTGGACTTGCTGATTCATTGGCTGAAGAATTTAATTCATCCGTCTCTTTCACAGTCGGACCCACTGTCTCATCATTCTTTGCTTGATCTCCCTCTTTAAGTTTTTGTTCTTCTTCCGTTTGCTTTTCCTTTGTTTTTTCTGGACTTGCTGATTCATTGGCTGAAGAATTTAATTCATCCGTCTCTTTCACAGTCGGACCCACTGTCTCATCATTCTTTGCTTGATCTCCCTCTTTAAATTTTTGTTCTTCTTCCGTTTGTTTTTCCTTTGTTTTTTCTGGACTTGCTGATTCATTGGCTGAAGAATTTAATTCATCAGTCTCTTTCACAGTCGGACCCACTGTCTCATCATTCTTTGCTTGATCTCCCTCTTTAAATTTTTGTTCTTCTTCCGTTTGTTTTTCCTTTGTTTTTTCTGGACTTGCTGATTCATTGGCTGAAGAATTTAATTCATCAGTCTCTTGCTCAGTCGGACCCACTGTCTCATCATTCTTTGCTTGATCTCCCTCTTTAAACTTTTGTTCTTCGTCCGTTTGTTCTTTCTTTGTTTTTTCTGGACTTGCTGATTCATTGGCTGAAGAATTTAATTCATCTTCTCCTTCAGATTTCTGTGGATCTGGATGTACTTCAGTGTTATTTTTGGCCTCAATTCTTGTGCTCTCCTCACCTTCCAGTGTGTTTCCTCCTGCGGGATTATGTGTCTTTTCCCCAGTTGGACCTTTTATTGCCTGATTTGTCATTTGTCCTTCCTCGTTGCCTTCTTCCTTGTCCTTGTCATTCTTTGCTTCTAATCGTTTGTCATCTTTCTGCTGTTCTCGGTCCATCAGATTCTGCCCTGCTTTTCTTGGCTCCTTGTGTGCATCTTCTTGTCTTTCTTTTCCAATATTTGAATCAACCGTTTCAGGTTCTCTTTCAGTGTCCTTTTGTTTTCCATCCATTGTTCTTGACTGTGCTTGTCCTCCATTTCCTTTGTCCTCATTCTGATCAGGCTGCTCTTGGCATGTTCCTTTGTCTGATGGATGTGGAGTTTCTGTTTCCTTGGTCTCTTTGCCGTCCATGTCACCCATCGTCTGTCCTCCACTCTGCTCCTGATTTTGTCTACTCTTCTTCACAAATGGACTTTCAGTTCCTGGAATTGTAATTTGTTCTACTTTGACTTCATTTTCTTTGTTCATCAGAGGTTGAGCTTCAGGATCTGTACTCTGATTGATGCTATTCTGATGTGGTTCGTTGTCATTCTTGGTATCTGTGTGCAAATTCAGAAGACAGCAGTTTGATTAAAATTAAATATCGCTTGCTGCACCAAAGATGTGCAAATGACTGAGCAGACATGAACAGTAATTATCAACCCCATCCATACAACAACAGCCTAATGAAAACAATAACTAGTGTTCTAATGACAAGTAATTCTGCTGTAAAATTTAAAATGATATAAAGAACACCATCTGCCCCTCGATGGATTTATCAGTGCTCTGCAGTCAGTAAGTTTTGGCTGTTATTGCTTTCATGGACTTCATGACTTTTTGGAGGTTAACTTTTTGGTTGCGCTGAGAATATAATTTATGTTGTTACTGATATTTAATATGAATATTTACTTTACTCAAGTGACCACTTCATACTTTATACATTGTGTTATAGTAAAATCATGCTGAAAGGTTTTGTCAAAGTAAACACAGATGGTGTAAATATTTGGTATTTTTTGTCATTTTTTTTTTAAAGTGATTATTTAAAAGATTACAATGTATCCTAATGTTGCAGAGGTTACCTAACACAATTTAATATACACTGCCTGGCCAAAAAAATAAAAAAAATAAAAAAATGTCGCCACCTGAATTTAACTAAGCAAATAGGTAGGAGCCTCCTATTAAGATTAAGATTAAGGTCTCTCGGCCAAGTATACTTGTGTATACAAGGAATTTGGTCTCTGCATTTATCCCATCCGTGAATTAGTGAAGCACACACTAACCCGGTACCATGCTACAGCGGGTTAGGTGCCTTGCTCAAGGGCACTTAAGCCGCTTTCTACCGGTCGGGGGTTCAAACCGGCAACCCTCCGGTCACAAGCCCAAAGCGCTAACCAGTAGGCCACGGCTGCCCCCAAACAACTGCGTTGGCCACCAACGCCACGTATTGGATAATTACTGCATGGGTGATTATCTTTCAGCTGGCAACAAGTTATTTAACCCCAATCGATGCAATGAGTAGCTTCTCATTTCTTTAACAACTATGTCTAAAGACCAGAGGTGGAAAGTAACGAAATACATTTACTCACGTTACTGTATTGAGTAGTTTTTTTGTGAATTTTGTATTTTTCAAGTAGTTTTTAAAATCGGTAATTTAAATTTTACTTGATTACGTTTTGAGTGAAGTATTGTATTTCGCTACATTACAAATCCCATCCGTTACTGAGTAAAAAAAAACCCGTTGACTAACGAAAAATCGAACGAAAAAAAATCGCACCCGGAACCACGTAGTGAGTGACGTATGGTCAGCATGCAGGCTACCACTACCAAGCGCCAAGTCTTTCTGTAGGAGATTGAGAACGAGATGGAGGTGGATCAGAAGAGCGACGACGGTTCAGAGACAGTTTGATTGACAGTTGATTGTTTGAAAAAGTTTTATGGGATGGTCAGAACTAAAATTGCACATTATACCTATAAGGGTCTTACATGTCATGTGTGACATGTGTTATGTTGTCATTACATGTGTATACATTTGTATAGATTTTTATACATTTGTATAGATTGTTCTTTAATTAAAAACTAAACAGTTTTGGATGTATGACCCCTTGTCCTATTTTCACTACATGGGAGAGATCCCCCGCCCCGTTCTACAGGTTTTTTTTTTTAAATGTAACTAAGTAACTTTTACTTAAAATACATTTTAAATAAGCTACTTATTACTTTTACTTGAGTAATTTTTCAGATGGGTAATTTCATTTGTACTTGAGTAATATTTCATCCAAGTATTGGTACTTTTACTTGAGTACGATATTTTAGTACTTTTTCCACCTCTGCTAAAGACACATCCTGTGGTCGTGGAAAAGATGTTGTCTGTCTGAGAAGGGTCAAATCATTGGCATGCATCAAGCAGAGAAAACATCTACGTAAGGAGATTGAAGAAACTCCTAAAACTGGGTTAAGAACTGTCCAATGCAATATTAAAAACTGGAAGGATAGTGGAGAACCATCAGGGTAAGAAGAGAGGCAGATGAAGTGATGCACCCATCATGCCTAGTGTCTACTGTACAAGCCTGTGGGGGCAGTGCTATGATCTGGGGTTGCTGCAGTTGCTCAGGTCTAGGTTCAGCAACATTATGTGTCCAAAGAATGAGGTCAGCTGACTACCTGAATATACTGAATAACCAGGTTATTCCATCAATGGATTTTTTTCTTCCCTGATGTTCACGGTCATATTGCAAGGTGACAATACCAGGATTCATGGGGCTCAGATTGTGAAAGAGTGGTTCAGGGAGCATGAGGCATCATTTTCACACATGGATTGGCCACCACAGAGTCCAGACCTTAACCCCACTGAGAATCTTTGGGATGTGCTGGAGAAGGCTTTGTGCAGTGGTCAGACTCTCCCGTCATCAACACAAGATCTTGGCAAAAGATTTATGCAACACTGGATGGAGATAATGCAGAAGCTTATTGGAACAATGCCACAGAGAATATGTGCGTAATCAAAGCTAAAGGCAGTCCAACGAAGTCTTAGAGTGTGGGATCTTTTTTGTTGGTGGCGACTTTTTTTTAGACCAGACAGTGTATATTTACCAATTCAGAGAAGAAAAATCATAGCATATCTTTGTCTGATCCCCCCATCCCAAGTCAAGATAAAGAGGTCATAGAATGGATCTTGATTCGGAAAAAGAAACTGTGGTCAGTGCACAACCATAAATGCCTGAGGCATCAAATATGATACAAAACAAAACTCGTATGTTGATAAGGTCATCATTTTTTTTCATTTAGAGGTCCTATAAACACTTCAGTTTGACCACAATTCCATGTCAGGCTTCTCAACGGCAGAAGTTTCTCATTATATAATTGCTTTGACTTACTGGTTTTGGTCTGTCTCCACTTCCACCCAAGAAAGCCGACTACAAGGATAAAGAGGAGGCCAATGATCAAACCAACGATGGTAGAAGTAGTTGAACGAGATGACTCCTGGAAGAAATCATCTGAAACACCAAACAAGATTACATTTGTTTATAACAGGTTTTCAACTGTTTGCATGTCATAAATAAAGTCATCATCTCAACCTGGGATGGTGATCTGTTCCTCTCTGTGCTGGTTGTTCTGCTGGACTCTACAGGTGAAGTTGTTGCCGTGTCTCTTGTCCACAGTCACTCTGCTGCTGACAGTATAGAGGTCATCAGGACCTCTGACTGTCTCTGGAGGTCCAGCAGAGAGCGGGTTTCCCTTAGAGTCCAGCCACAACACCTCAGGCTCTGGATACCAGCCTCTGGATTCACACTCCAGCACTCCAATTTTGGTTTTAGTTATTTTAATCGCGGCAACTGGTGATTGAAGAAAAGAGAGAATGATGAAGCTTATGATATATAACTCTATCAACTCCTAGATTTGGTTTGTCCACTTACCCACAGCAAGCTGAACAGTCGTATCTGTGTTTAATCCTGGGATGTAGCACTTGTATTTTCCCTCATCAGACAGCCTCACTTTGGAGAGACTCAGTGAAGCATCTCCCTGTTTCAGTCCGCTGACAGGCACTGATGTTCTTCCCTTGTAAAGTAGGTTCTGATCAGGCAGGTGGTCTTCGCCGGACCGCCTCACGTGGACAAACCTGGGCTCCAAGTCAAACTTTGACCACTCCACCATCTGATCTGTGGCATCCGCAGCAGGTTTGATGTGGCATGGCAATAAGGCATTACCACCGGCCGCTACCTGCATGTACAGACCATTCGCCTCAGACTCACCTGAGGAAGAAAGACATCACCTTCTACATTTAGAGTAAGAATGGAAGTACAGATTCTTGTTGTCAAAAACCAGACATCGTGATTTTTTAAAATTATTATTACTAGTGCAGTGCCCGTCGGAAGTATGTATTCCTATAGTGGGAGCCTACAGGTGCTGTGTATGAAGATTAGTGGAAATATTAGAGCTGAGAAAACCTATTTTACCGATATATTTTACATTTCTTATCCAAACAACGTCAAACTTAGCAGTGCACATCTTCGTGCCCGTAGCGAGACACCTGCCCAGTTTCAATCGGGCCAACGGTTCGCGAGATATGCGTGCCACAGACACACACACACACACACACACACACACAGACGCTTCTTGACTTATAGATAGATGGCGGACTACATGCTAGTTTTCCTGCCGGAGAAGATATTGAGCCTATTAGGGTTACCAGGGCAAAATATCATTTCTCCTTGAGTTTGGTTTCTTCTAAAGCCGATTTGTAAACAGTGCTCAAGATTTGTGCGCATGCTCCGCCTCTTCCTCTCCGTTTTTGGTGAATTTCTGAAAGTGGCTGTTTTTGATGCCATGGCAACCGGAGTAGTGGAAATATTAGAGCAGAGAAAACCTATTTTACCGATATATTTTACATTTCTTATCCAAACAACGTCAAACTTAGCAGTGCACATCTTCGTGCCCGTAGCGAGGCACCTGCCCAGTTTCAAATCCATTGGGCCAACGGTTCGCGAGATATGCGTGCCACAGACAAACCAACAGAGTTACACACAGACAGACGCTCCTTGCATTATTAGATAGATTATTGTTAATATCCAGGACTGTGAATGTCTCCACCAAAAATTGTGACGTGATGCCAAAGGAAAAGTTATAACATCTGACAAAGTCCTTAAACATTATCCTCTTGGGTCAACGAATGTCTGCACAATATTTTATCCCAGTTAGTCCCATGGTTGTTGAGCTAGATGTTGATTTAAAAAATAATAATAATAAATCAAAATCCTTATGGACTCACATCAAAAGTTAGTAAAAATCTTTAAACTTTACCCTCTGGGAACCATGAATGTCATAAAAAAAATATATTTCATTACATCAAAACGTTGTTGAGGTATGTCATTAAAACATATCAACTTTGCAGGGATCAGACAACATTGTCAGATCTCTTTTTGTTCAAGATTACCACCTGTCACAAAAAGGGATCTGACAAGGTTCGTGCTGATGCTTTGCCACATGCTGTATAGTTAATTGTTTATGAAAGTATAGTTCCAAACATTTTGTTTGAACTTGTAAGGTTGGGGGTGTTACGTGCCAGAGAGGGGCGGTGTATTTCTCTTGTTTTTTTTTTTCTCTCTCTCCCCCCCGTTTGTTCAGTAGATTCTACAAGTGATTCCACCTGGGAAGTCTGGTGTGGTCTGCTGATTGGTTGGTTCATCGCCTAGTCATCCAATTACCACCACAGGGCCTGCATTAAAAGGATCCAGCTCGAGGCACCTCGTGCTTGACTTCCCCCTGCGCTTGACTTCCCCCTGCTCTTGACTTGTTGCTGCTTGCTGGTTGCTCTCAGACTCCTTGTTGCTCGCTTCGGGAAAGCACATGGTCCAGTCTCTGCTTCCTGCTTGACTGTTCTATTGAGTTCCGTTGCCTACTGTGTTATCAAGATGTGGACCCTTTTTGTACGGTTTATTTCTGTCTCCACAAAATCTGATCTTAATCACTCAAAGAGTGGTTGAAGGACTCCACAAAAAACTAAAATGTCTGGTGACACCAGTGAACAAGTCAGAAAAAGTTCTCAAAATGTATCCATGAATGTCTGAAAAACGTTGATCTCAAAACATCAAAAAAACGTATCAATCTCACAGTGGCAGTAGTCTAATAGTCATAAAATTAACTATTTCGAGTTAATAAAATGTATCCTTTCGGGACCATGAATTCTCAGTAATATTTGATCTCAGTCTGTATCATAGTTGGACTGAAAAGGTTTTTGAAAAAAACAAAAACCTTAAAAATCACAGTGGGATCAAAACAAAACTCACCAAAGTCCTTAAACTTTACCCTCTGGGGACCATGAATGTTTGCACAGAATTTGTTCTCAGTGCATCAAAAAGTTAAGATATTTCACAAGAACGCATTAACCTCACAGTGGCACTTGACTTAAAGTAATAGAATCAACAAAGTATTTAAAATGTATCCTCTAGGAACCATGAATGCCTCCATAAAATCAGATTTCAATTGCTCAATAAGTTGTCTAAAGAGTCCCTCCTGGGACCATGAATGTCTGTGCAACATTTGATCTCAGTCTGTCCCATGGTTGTTGGACCAGAAAAGTTGTTGATAAAAAACCCTTCACAATCATGGTGGTATCAAAACAAAAATCAGCTAAATCCATAAACTTTACCCTCTGGGGACCACCAGTATTTGCACAAATTTTGATCTCAATAAATCAAAAAGTTGTGAAGATATTTCATAAACAAAATGTAACCTCGCGGTGGCACTAGACTTAAAGTCACAGAATCAACAAAGTTATTAAAAATGTATCCTCTAGGAACCATGAATGCCTCCACAAAATCAGATCTCAGTTGCTCAAAAACATGCCGAAAAACACGCGTATTAAAGACAAAAATATCACACCAGTAAAACAGTTACTAACTAAAAAAGTAGCTGAAATGGGGATCACAACAAAAATCTGCAAAATTCTCAAACTTCATCCTCTGGGGCCCAAGAATGTGTGCCGGAAATTTGATCTCAAAACATCAAACAGATATTTCACAAAAAATGGCACTAGCCTAAAAGTCATAGAATCAACAAAATTGTTGAATGTAACCGATGAGGACCATATTTGATCTTAACCGCTCAAAAAGTTCCAGAATCAGAAAATAGCTCAAAATGTGTCCTCTGGGGACCATGAATGCCTAAAAAAGGTTGATCTCATTACTTCAAAAAGATGTGTTTCACAAAAACGTCAACCTCACAATGGCACTAGACTAAAAGTCATAGAATCAGTTGTTAAAATGGAGCCTGTGTAAAAAATTTATCTCAAGTGCTCAAAAAGTTGTTAAAAGAAAAATGTCAAGAGACACCAGTGCAAAAATTACTAAATCAGAAAATAACTGTCTTCAAAATATATCTTCCTGGGACTATGAATATCTGCACAACATTTGGACCAAACCAACTGAGCTGAGCAAATAAAAATACTGAAAATGAATAGAATATGTGACCATGAAATAATGAATATAGCCTTAACAATCTCTAAACCATATTTTATATCTAAACCAGCAGAAGCTTTGATCACTTCAACATAGCACAAAGTTAATTATCAAATTCCATCAAATACAACATTCTTGCGTCTTTCCTCTCTGTCTCACCTTCCAAGCATACCAACCCACACATTCTCACTTTCATTTTCGTCAGTGACACAGAGACGTTTCCAAGAAGGAAGTATTTCAAAAGAAAATGTTGCATTTGTTTGAGAGGACAGAATATTGTGTTCATTAATGTGTATTTTGTTTTACTGAAGGTGTAGTAATATTTTTACAGTGTAAACTTCAATCTGTGTAGAGTGTATGCGTGGGTACGTTACCTCCATTGAAGAGTGTCAGTAGAAGTATGATGTGTAAAATCAGTGGAGGGTCACAGCTCCGTCTGTCCGGCTGATAATGATTCAAATAAAACAAACAAGATAATAAATTTACAAGACAACTACTTGAATTAAAGCAACAAAAGAAAATCTACTTTGATTTGTTACCTCAGGCATGTTTCCTCTTTGAGTACGCCACCCACGATCAAAGTCAATAAAACTCAGATACAGAGCTGCACCTGCAGCTCCGCCTCCTTGTATGTTGCACAACCTGTTTAAACAGGAGAAGATATGTGTATTTTTAGTTTCCTGAAACGCCGGTCGTTCAGGTGTGTTTCGTTACGCCAGAAAGTGCAACTTCCGGAGCTGCACTAAGACGACGGTGGCGAGGAAAAGCTTCAGCTCATATGAAGGAACGTATCTACCATCTGATTGAGGGATGTGTGCAGCATCTAAACATGATACACACAAGAGTTCAAGATATAGTTGATCCATGTTACACAAGAGATTGATAAAGAATAAAAAAGAAGTAGAATATTCATTGTAAACATGTTTAGTGGTCATACAGAGCGCCCATAAAGTTGCTGTTGTAATGATAAACTAAAGCAAAGGATATTAAAACTGTGAGTATCATTTACAGCGTGTCTGCTGACGTTTTCAGAAATGGTGGAGGTGGATGGAAACGTAATATGTGGTACTTTAGTCAGAGTTTTATTGCGCTGCATTATCTTACCACTTGAACTTTGCAACACCTTCTATCAGAACTGCCTCCCCCTCCCCCCTTGGTGCAGGTAGTAAAGGAAGGAGGGAGGAGGGAGGTAAGAGTGCAACAAGAAGAATTAGTCCTACTCTGCCACCTGTTGACCAGTTACCTGTATCACATGTCTTCTAGCAGGTTACCAGAACAATAAAGACCCAACCCTCGACCTAACCCTCATATCCCAGAGACCTTATAGAACCATATAACTGTTATACAGCTCTTCTCTCTCAAAGTTCAGACTTACTTGTGGTTCCTAGAGTTTCAAAAAGTAGAATGGTAAGTAGAAGTCCCTCTATATTTTTAATGCCAAGTTTCAAGACTTTCCTTCATAATCAAGCATATAGTTACAGCTGGGCTCAACTGACCCTGAACCATCGCTAGGTTATGCTGCTGTAGGTTCAGGCTTCATGGCTTACAGTTATCCACTGCTTCCTGAATGTGTAATTCTCCAACCTGCTTATAGACGTACAGTTGCATGCAAAGGTTTGGCCACCCCTGGTCAAAATGTCTGTTAATGTAGACTGTTACGGTCTCTTTTTCTAATACGGCTCACAAGACACATAACCTATAACACGGACACCAGACCATAGTTGGAGATTCAAGAAAAGTGTGCTTTATTTTAAACTGAAAACAAGAGCCGGGGGCAAAAAACAAAACAAACCAAGCTCAAAGAACTAAAAAGGACTGTAGGTGCCAGCCAAAAAAAACAAAGGAGGAATTTGGAACAAGGCCAGCCCACATAGGGCCGTAGGAACCCGACCTCCTTCCTCTAAGCAAGTAAATTACTTAAAGAAACTAAACCTAAACAAAAGGAACAAAAACCGAAAACAGGACTACCGGTCACCTGCTTAAGGACAAAGAAACATGAGGTCAAAAACACAACCTGGCCACTAGGGTTGTCACAATGTGCGCCAGACAAAAAGGGTGAGAGAGAGAGAGGGAGAGAGAGAGAGAGAGAGAGAGAAAGAGAGAAAGATAGAAAGATATCTGACACCGCTCCTCTCTCATCCTTATATAGTCTCCGCCCCCTGCCTGAGCACAAATGAGATTCAAGTTATCAGCAGGCCAGGGGAGGAGACTAGGAGGAGACGGGAAGAACAGCAGCACGTAACATAAACAATTGAGCAAGTGGAAGATGAAATGATCTGCAAAATGCTTGAAGTTACAGATGATACATTCCCTTTACATTTTAAACAAAATCATCTTTTACACTTTCAAAATAAAAGAAAAGGAAAAAGGGCCACAGCAAAAGTTTGGGCACCATGCATAGATAATACCTAGTCGCCCCGATCCCGAGTCATCAGAACCACAAAATTCAGCGACTGAATTTTGTAAAAGAACATTTAGATAATCCAGATTTCTGGAGGACCCCCCCCCCCCCAGGATCCCTCTCCCTGCTCATGTAAAAAGCACACATACAATCTACCCTGTCATCTATAAAACCATGAGGGATAGGGTTAGGTCTAAGGGTTAGGGTTAGGCCTTTCATGGCCTTGTATGTAAGGAGAAAGATTTTAAATTCTCTTCCAGATTTTAATGGGAGCCTAAACTCTGATCCAGTCCAAAAACTGATGACTGTGATCTCAACTGAAGCACATTTTTTTCTCTTTATTGTTCTGGTAATCTGCTAGAAGACATGTGATTCTGGTAACTGGTCAACAGGTGGCAGAGTAGGACTAATTCTTCTTCTTGCACTCTTACCTCCCTCCTCCCTCCTTCCTTTACTACCTGCACCGGTCATGACAACAATGAATCATCCAGTCAGACTGTCTAAAACTTCCTGTCTTACGTGCTTTCAGAGTCCTGGGACAATCTGCAGAGGCAGGCTGCATTTACTCTGCTTTACATATTTTCTTGTGTATTTTCTTCATGTTTGTTTTATGTTAAAAACCGGTATCCTTCTAAAATCACTACAGCATTGTTAAAATTGACAATAGTACACCTTTGACTTTTTTCCATCAAACTCTCCAAGTCTACATTAATATGTCTGGTGGTGTTTGTAAACCTGCCGCTAAGACCCCAGACGTATGCAGCACAGGAAGAGGAAGTTCTCTGCTACATTATATTTAGTGTTCACGCTGCCTGATGCTCAGACAGTCAGCAGTAAGACACCATGGTGGTCACAGCTCTCTGCATCAGCCTCAGTGAGTAGACAAGTCGTCTTTTCTCATTGTATGGGTTACATGTATACCGTTCTCTGTAACACTTGAAACTGTTTTTATGTTATGGTAAAGGTCTAGAGGTTTTATGCCAGATAATATAAATATTTAAGGCACTCTAGTCTGTCCTAAAGACATGAAAGTAATCTGTGCACTCTGAACACAGATAATCCAAAAGCTAATCAGACTACAAAAGAAGACAAAACACATGTAGAAAGAGGACACCAGGATATTCAAAGTAACACACAAGGCTGAAAAGCAGGGAAACACCAATTAACCATAACCTTATGACCTCTTGTGTGAAGAAATTAACCCTGGTTACCTGGTCCACCTTTGTCAGTGGGTGGGATATATGAGTTAGCAATTAACTATTTGACCTCAGAGTTGATGTTAGAAGAAGGACAAATGGACAAGTGGAAGGATATGAGCAACTTTCACAAGAGCCAGACTGTAACGTTTAGACAACTGTTGGTCAGAACATCTCCAGAACTGCAGCTCCTGGTCTGTAGGGGTCAGTACTGATCAAAAGTGGTCCAAGGAAGGAGGAGAACCAGAATGTTCATTGATGGATATAGAGTGAGAGGGCTGTCCCGTATGGACAGATCCAACAGCTTCTGGAGCTCAGACTGTTGAATAAGTTGATGCTGGTTCTGACAGAAAGGAGTCAGAAGATTCAGTGGATCACAGTTTGTTTGGCTTGAGGCTGTGTAGCTGCAGGCCAGTCAGGATATCCATGCTGACCCTGGACCTCTGATGAAACCTCCAACAGTGGACATTCGAACGAGAATTGGACCACGGAGATGATATCATCAACGTTACTCAGTTCACTGGGTGGTGGTTTTAATGTTGTGGCTCATCTGTGTATGCGCACAAAAAGGGCACGGGGTAGAATGTGAAAAACATGGAAATAAAACAGGAAGAAAATCTAAAGTTGCATCTAAGACCAAAACTCTGTCTTATTTTGTCTCTGCAGTGTTGATGCTCCTGGTTGCACATGCGCAGCAAAGTTATTCAAAGACATCTGGTGAGTAACCCAGCAACCCTACAGCTTCACACCTTTGAGGGGAGGGGCCTCTGTGGATCATCCCACAGATACTTGATCAGTTTAGGATCTAGTGAATTTGGAGGCCATGTCAACACCTTGTGCTGTTCTTCATGTGTTTTTTTTGTTTTGTTTTTTTTAGTTGTTCCTAAAGTGTTTTTGTGTGTGTTTCTTGAAGAAGTTACATCCAAGTCTTCAGTTTTAAAAGTCTGGTGGGCAGTTGGGTTTAAACAGGAACATTTGTGGGTGGTGTTCATCAGTATCTCAGTTGACTAGTGTCTGATAATGACCTGTTGACCATATACTCACCTGTAGTTGGAGGAAAATAGTTTTGATCTTGTTTTCGGCCTCTGATGAATGGTGCTCTATTGATCCATTCATGTCCAGAGACATAAGGTGTGAGTGGGAGTGAAATTTCTTGGGAGGATAGGTTCAGACTGTCTTCCGAGAACCAGAGAAGATAGGTGAGGTGAAAGAGAAGTGAAGGAAGCCATCTATACCATTCAGCCACAACATTATGATCACCTTCCTAATATTGTGCAGGTCTCCCTTGTGGTGACCCATCAGAGAATGGACATGGGCCTTCTGAGGGTGTCCTTTGGTGGATTTGGAGGCCAGTTCTTCATGTTTTTTTTTAGTTGTTCCTAAAGTGTTTTTGGGTGTGTGTCTGTGTCAGGCTGCATCCAGCTGGGGATGGCTGCTGCCATCAAGGAGTGTCATTGCTATGGGGTGGGGGTGCCTGGTCTGGTCTAGGTGGGTGTCACATGTCTAAGTAACATCCACACTAGTGAATGCCAGGTCCAAAAGTTTCCCAGCAGAACACTGTATTATCAAAAGATGGTCAGTGTTAATCACTTCTCCTGTCAGTCGTCATAATGTTGTGGCTGATTGGTTATATGTCTCTGTAGTCATACCTGGCTATTAAAAAGCATCTTGAGCCAGCAGATTCAACCACATATTCGTGCTGTGTATGCAAAACACCAACATCATTTGGGGCACAGTTAAATATTTTGACAAGAGAAACTCATTGTTTTAGTACGTAACTGCCTCTCAGTACAAAGCCACAATAAAGCTGAAACCCTCAGTCAACTCTCTGTGCAGGTGCTAAAAATGATGCTGCATGCTAATAGATTCAACCATGCAGAGAACACGTTCTTTTCTGGTGTTTTATTTAATGACATTTCAGTATGTCTAAGTTCTTAATCCTGTTTCTGTCTCAGATGGACGTTTTCGCATCGTTCCGTCCAGACTGCAGCTCTTTGAATACGAGTCAGTCTCTTTCACCTGTGAAGGGTTTAATGCCTCTGCTGGATGGAAAGTGGAGAATGATAACAAGTTCCTTAAAGAATGTTCTAACGTTACAAAGAGCTGCCGTATTGACTACACCTTTGTGTCGGACAGTGGACAGTACTGGTGTGAAAGTGGAGGAGAGAGAAGCAACACTGTCAGCATCAGTGTCACCGGTATGTTTATAGTCAGAAGAGTTCACAACTCAACCATTAACCCAAAATGACCAAATGTCCTCGTGTCTTTCAGCTGGTTCTCTGATCCTGGAGAGTCCCGTCCGTCCTGTGGTGGAGGGAGAATCTGTGACTCTGCGCTGTAGAAGAAAGACAAACTCCTCTCTCCTCATCACTGATTTCTATAAAGATGGCCTCCTCATTGGGACAAAGTCTACAGGAATATTAACCATCGACAGAGTTTTAAAATCTTATGAGGGATTCTACAAGTGTAACATGTCCAGAACTGAGACATCACCAGAAAGCTGGATGTCTGTCATGTCTGTCAGAGGTAAAAACAAAACAGGAGTAGGCATGAATCTTTTTTATTGTGTTTATAGATGTTTTCAATTACTGACTGCGTATAAAGATAGAAAGATAAATCTGTGGTTGAGGTTGTTTTGGCTTCCAGGATTGTTTCTCCTTCCATCTCCTAACTCCCAGCTAAAATGTTCAAAGAGTTGGAGCGTGAGTAGGTCCACAGTGGTTGAACATTGTGACAGAGAAACTCAACTGTTATTTCAAATGTTTGTTGGCTCTCTAGACAGCTAGCAACCCTCGAGGAGATGCAGTCACCCCTGATTGATGCATAACTTTAAGCCTTGATATAATTTAAATTGTCCAGAAGTCTGGAGCCAGCCTCCAGCGGCCATTAGAGGAACTGTAGTTATTGGCTTCTCTGTGCTGGCGTCATCATTAGCCCCAGAGGTTGTTGCTTTCTTTCAATAAGCAGCTTGTTAGCTTAGCACCGGATTGCTGTACTTACTTACTATACCTTTAAATGATAAATTGATCAGTCAAAGGTTTTTAACAATTGTCTCATGAACACTGAGGGATTTGTACAGTCTTAGGGCCATGGCACATCAAACCAATGGTCAGCTATGTACAGGCATCAGGAAATTGCTGAGCATCTGTAACTCTAGTTTTATTGGTCCTAGATAGTCAGAGAAAGGTGGCTTGTGTAGTAAATATTTAATATCCCTTCCAGGTAGCAGTGTGACCCCTGAGAGTCCTGTTGATCCTGGGAATGAAGGTGAGGTCACCTCATTTGTTGTGGTTTAATGAAATGCTGCAATTTACTGAACTCACACTTTTAAAATTGCAGCCGACATCTTGAAGAATAAAGACTCCCTGAAAGACCGCGAGGGTGACAACAACAACAAAAAAAAAAGGACAGAAAGTCAGTGATTGGATTTCTTTGAACTGAGGTTGTATGAGGTACTACAGTAAATGGTGGCCATGGAAGTCAGTCCTATGGACTGGGAAAATCATTTTAAATAATCAACATCATTTAGAATATTATCAGAGCTTTACCTTATAGTCAGACAGCTCTTTCTTGCAGTGAACTGAAGTTGGTATACTGCTCTCTTCAAAGCCAACAAACTCCTTTCACAAAAAGAGTCATTCTACCTCACAGGGCGTAGGAGTTGCCGGTTAAACGTTGTGTACCTTTGATGTTTTAACTTGAATCCAAAGTAATGTGGTTGACGCACCAATGTCACACAAGTGCAGTAGCAAACTACTGAAGCTCCTGCAACCGGTGTATGTGGAAACAATGCCGTCTAAAGCCTCTCTACCTGTGCTTCCACGTCTCAGCTTACATCTGTAATTACGGCACTAAGACACTAGGCGGTGACTGGTCAGTTCAATGGCAAGTTAAACAGAGTAGTTGAAGTTAATGAATGTTGCTCAACTGTTAGTTAAGGCACAAAAAAATAGGGAAGATGCCTGATAAGATGGTTTGTAGGAGCTTGAACAAGGGAGTACTTTCTGAGCTTTGCCAGGCACTGATAATTCTAGTCTATCCACAACTGTGGCACGTCTGGTGCCCATCATAAGCCCCGCCACTGTCTGCATGTATTGGCGGGGCTGCTGAAGGAATCATTTCTTTTCATTCGCTACAACAAATCGTCCCTTAGAGCCAGCTTATTTACGAATATCACATCAGTAGAAGTTACGGGTTTTGAAGCATATCCAAAAAAACAAGCTGAAACAAGGTCAATTGGCTGACATCTTCAGTTCTTCAAAAACTCACATGACTAGGGCCTGTTAGCAGATACTTACCTGGAATTGGAGGAACCTGTTTTGATCCCACTTTCGAGTCCAGTCGTCCTTGTCGTCCAGCTGGTTTTTTTAGGAAATACCATGACGTGGACGACTGAGAACCTTCACACACTGTCTGACATCCCTGACTCCAAAGTAAAGTTTTGATAATTTTCGGCGGATCATTACCTCATACAACCACGATTCAAATAATCCAAGCTTTCTCTTCAAAGACTAAACTTTCTGTCCTCTTTCCAGTGTCTCACACTGAATTTCTTCGTCTTTACGACATCCTGCTGTGGACCTCTGTCTCCGTTGTGTTGGTTCTGCAGCTGCTGGTGTTGGCACTGCTTTACTGGAAGAAAAAGCTAGGTAAAGAAATCAACCTTGTAATAATATACAATGAATATTTAGTACGGGGTTATTCTGTGGGTATTAGTGGTTGGGAAGAAGTTTTTTTTGTAAAATAATTTGGATTTTTATCTCATGAGGGAAAAAATTAGACCTCCTTCCTGTTTAAAATGAGTAAATAACCATATTTTCTAATTTGATTTCCACAAACCAATTAACTGAAACACGATACAGTTTCCATTTTGTTACTAGAGAATGATTTCAACAAGGACCTGTATGCTGTCCCCATGAAAGACCAGACAGAGAAGAAGGAGAAGAAGACAGGTGAGATACTGCACTCTTTACTGCACAAACAAGCACTGACTTGAGTCGTCATTATTTTGGGGGCTGTGAGAAACTGATCTGGTTTGCTTTAGACGCTGCAGACACAGCTGATCGTGTGAGCCTCAGCCTTGACTCAAACCCACGCAGAGAGGAAGAAGGTGAGTTAAAACCTTGAGGCGTTTTTAGTCTCAGCGTCTTCTGCGGTGCAGCACATATAACCAGCCTGTGTTACTAATATCAACCACTGTTTCTGTCTCTATTTTCAGAACTGCCGCCTCACGTTTTGCACAGCACGTTCTTTGTTGGTGTCACCTCTGTGAAATGGTTACTGACGCTATTTATTTAAAGCATTTCAGAGAATCTCTAAGGCTACTATATATTTCCACCAAACATGAACATGAAGGGTTTATAAGTGGTTTAGCTGACGTGCACAGCTGAGAATGATGATTTGAAACCAGAGCCTGAGTCTAAGTAGCTGTAGGTCAGTTCAGTGGATAGTGTATCTGTCATAGGAGATTACAGTTTTGATTTGATTTGTCCAAAATCCAAGATGCCTGAGGTTGAAATACACCAAAAGGTGATTCTAGTTTTCAACCCTAACCCTTCCCCAACCTAACCCAGCCAGAGCCTTATCTTCTTCCCCAACCTAACCTTAGCCCAGAAATGAGAAACTCAACAGCAACTTGAGTTTCCAGCATGGGGGATTTCTCCCATGTGGCAGCTGGGCAACACACTATGAAAACAAGGAAGAAAGAGATTTTATCTACCACATTCATCCACAGTGTTTGGCCAGCTTCCAGTAGCCAAACACTGCTACAGCTCCAACTCTCCATGTGGATTTCATGCAGTTAGTCCTACAACCAAGTATGTGTCATTAAGCATTCTCAACAAAGGCCTTAATCACTCTTTATTGTTAATTCGCAGTGTCTTTTACTACATTTCTCATAGTGGAATCTAAACTGTTGTCAGAAGGCTGCCATTTAGTTGTTACTCTTCTGTCCGTCATCACATTAAACCCCACCCCTAAACAATCTGATTAGCCCAGAAGATCTTTGCTGGAGTAGAATTAGTTCCCTAAAGACAGACGCCACAACAATTTTCAACCACAAAATATTTATAGGAGGGGAAGTTGGTCTGACCTCCAGGCTGCCCCAGTGTCCTCATGCTTCTGATTCGAGTCCGGTCAGCATCGATTTTTTTCATTAGTTTCAGTTTGGCTGCAAATCATCCATATTGTTTTCATAGCCCCTCTGTAATTCCAGCAGTGAGTTATGTGAGTGAACTTAAAGTATTGATTATGAGTTTATTTTTCAGTTAAGTTCTTGAGTAGTTGTCATTAGGTCTAAGGCTGCTGAGCTAGTCAATGTCGCCATCTAGTGGTTACTACGGTGCTACTACTACTTGGGTACTAGGAACCAAATTGTTTAATGTGACAGTGTCTAGTTAGCCTCCATTTAATTTACCTGTTGACCAGGTCACCTTTTAGTCGAAGCCACCACTGATCACAAGGATGAACTGATTAAAATTTGGTCAAATGCAACCACAACATCACACAACATGATTTTATTTTGGCAACAAATCAACAAACCGTTCCATAATTATTAGTAAAAACTGTAGGTGTAATATGAAGTAACCGTAACACTGACCTATTATTAGACAAATCAGCCATAACATTATGACCACTGAGTTATCATCACTCCAGTCAGTTGGTGTGACTGACGGACGAGCTACTGTAACTCAGGTTGTTGAAAAAGTTAATGGTGGTTCTGATAGAAACGAGGCTCTGATAGAAGACAAGCTGGTGGAGACGGTTTGATGCTTTGGTCCATGTCTGCTGAGAGATCTTGGGTCCTTCCATTCATGCGGATGTTCATTTGAGTCTTAGCTCCTGCCTCAGCATTGCTGCAGACCATGTCCACCCTTTCATGTAGACAGGATTCCCTGGTGGACTGTGGACTTTGTATCAGTAGGATGATGCTCTCTGGTTCAGGAATGGTTGGAGTTCAAGGTGTTGACTTGGCCTACAAATTCCCCAGATCTCAGTCTAATCCAGCATCTTGTGGGACATTCCAGATCAATGGACTTAAATGATCTGCTGCAGATGTCTTGGTGCCAGATACCACAGCCCCACCTTCAGAGGTCTAGAGGAGTTTAGGCCTCGATGGGTCAGGACCTCCACCTAGATTAGACATACCTCGTGCTCATAATGTTATGGCTGATCTGTATATCTTCGGTCAGCCTCTAGTGGAAGGATCCCGAGCATCTGTACACAGTGTTGTTCTATATTTAGTTTAGATGAGAGCAGAGCTGTCAGTCTGGTTGTGTTCCGCTTTAACAAAAACCTGTTTTTCTCTTTTTCTCACAGATCACTGAGAGCAGACTCACCTGACAGAAGGACAAGGTGTTTGGTTTCGTCTGAAGACATTTGATCATTTTACTACGTGTGTGTTTTAACAGCATCTCTCCCATGATCTACATTGTTTTTTCTACATCGTGTAATGTTTGACAATGAGTTAGAAGCAAACTTGAAAGTGAAAAGAAGTCAGAATAATTTTATTTCTTGCAACTTACATTAAAATCTTACAAACATAAATCATGTTTTCATGTTTGCTTTGCTTTTGTTCAAAAACATTTTTATTGAAAATTCACTTTAAACAAAATAATCAACATGAAGCTTTTCAGTGTATAAAGAGTAGAAATAAGTGCATAATGCACCCCCCGGTTTCAATGACCCTTGATCAGATACAAACACTGGGACTGATAAATATTCAAAAGTTAAATAAAAAGTGATTTCCTGCTCTTTGCAGTTAATCAGTTGACATGTGTTAGCATGTGTTAGCTCATGTTTAGGGTGAGGATGAGCGGTTACAGAAAATGAATGAATAAAGAATCAGTTAACTGACTTTTTGTGGTTGTTCGCTGAAGTAAACCTGCATCTGCTTTGGAGTCAAAGCCAGAACTGCAGCTACAGATCGTGGCGTTGATTAACTGACTAGTGTTTTACCAAATGACAGAACCATGCGGAACACAACAGTGTACAAGTATGGATGTTCAGATCTGCCAACCAAGCTTTAGGAAGCCAGAGGCCGTTTAGTAGTCCATTGTTGAAATCCATTTTTCATGTTAAGATGTCAGTTATTTACATGAGGATAATGTTATATATGCTTTTTTGTGTTTTCCAAATTTAACGTATCATCTACTCTTAAATCTCTTGTTAGGACACCACCTCCTTTTAACATAGGAAGAACACAGGTTTAAATTAATTTATCAATCTCAATTCAATATATTTCATAACCAAAGGGATGAATTATATAACACATTTTAAACCATTAATTCTCTGCTGTAAAATAACATCACAGACAGCTTCTCAAGTGTGAATGAATATTTATTTACTGAAGTGGCAACTATGAATAAATAAGGTACAAACAGAATATATGCACGTATGTGTTAAATCAAATAGAACTGATATCATGAGACGTGATATAACAAGACTGGAGTGTTTGCAGAGCAATGGTGAAGAATGGAGATGTGTTATAACGTTAAACTAACGGTGGTAGATTAACCCTGTGGAAACTTCACTGAAAATAATGGGGAGTTTCAAAGCTAGAATGACACCAACTCTTGATCTCAAGCAGGTAACAGCAGGAAAGATTCAGCTTACTTTTGGTAGAATCTTTCCAGCAGAAGACCCAGTGATGACGAGGAGTCAGCGCGTCCCGGTATGACCTGGTGATCAAAAATCGGCACCGCCATAGCTGGTTTCACCTGGGTTGGTTGACAGGCACTTGTTGCATGGTCCGCAGCTTTAGTCACCCAGCGAGGACCTTTTCGCTTGAGAGCGTTGTAGGTGTACAATCGAGGATAGTAGACTGCACCTTTACAATGTCTTTGAAGGTAATGGAGAAGTCCCCAGCTAACTGAACTGACTAAGTTATAAAACGAAGAGTGTAAACTGATGTTGGCTTTCTTACTTGGTACTTCATTGTGCAGAATAGAACAATGAATAAAACTTCAAAATAGTTTACTACAAAAGGTGCATAGGAGTCAGATGAGAAACAAACAGAACTTGGGAAAGTCAAAGTCAAAGTCAAAGTCAGCTTTATTGTCGATTCTTCACATGTTCCAGACATACAAAGCAATCGAAATTACGTTCCCCTCCATCCCACGGTGAAGACAAGACATGTAGTTAAAAACTAGCCTAGAGTTAAACATAACTAAAAAAAGATAGCTAAAAAAGATAAATACAATAAATAGACATTTGAATAAGTTCTGCGGATGAATTCACAAGCTGTTGGCAAAGACCGCAAAACTGAGAGAGTGAACTAAAGTTACAAAGTTTAAAAGAGTGCGAAGCAAACGTGCAAAGAGCTTGACACAAGAAATGAAGAAGGGCAAAGAAGAGCGCGAAGAAGAGCACGAAAGAGAAACAAAGCCTCCTGCTGGTTTTATTTGTCAGTTATCCAGGGCATGTTTTGGGTCGGATTTCCAAATTTTCGTGCTGAAAGGCTATAGTCTTTGTCTAAAGATTTTCTTTTACCTGATTTTCTTAAACAATTTTATATTAACTAAATTAGTCGTTCCATCATTCACCATGGTTCATTAGCAGTGCTTTTGCCTATACAGAAACATAAGACATAAGACATAAGACGTTTATTTAATCCCACGTGTGGGAAATTTCCTTGTTCCAGTAGCACAGAATTTGGCAAAAATATATATACAGAAGACAGTGACAACTTTGACAGGGCACAAAAAAACACAAATACAAAAATTAAAAAAAATATATATCAAAAATATACAAAAAACATTCAACATTGTTCAACATTATAAGATAACATATCTGAATGACAAAATCAATAACTTCTAAGCATCAGTGAATTAATGACGTTAGGTGCAGAAGATATTTTACTAAGGTTATGCTTTCTATGATAACAATAGATTTCAATAGATTCTGAACATTTTCATTAGAACTGATGCTACTTGGATTAGATGTTTTCCAGAAACCCTACAAGTGCAGTTGCTTCAGTTTCATTGTTGTCACAATAAAGACAAAAAGAAGCAGAAGATGAATCATAACCTTTAATGATGTTTTTTTTGTTTTTTTTGAAAAAAAAAAAAGCTGCACTCAAAGTTGGGATTGATAAGAATAAAATTTTAACTTTATATGAAGTGCTGTCAAGTTCTGCTATTCTCATAGCATGTAAACATCATCCACAGATGCACCTTGGGTCAGTTACATTGCGTTTAAGTGTGCTATATAAATAAACGTGACTTGACTTGACTTGACTTGACACAGTTCATAGAGACAGTTCAAGTCTAAATTAATGGATGGATTTGGTTTGTTCTGAAGCTGGATGATTAACTCTAATCCTTCACAAACAACAATGTAAACAGCAGATAAAAAGACATTTGACTGATTATAGACACATCACATAAAGACCAGGGAAGACCTGTGAATGTATCAATAAATGTTAAATGTTATTAAAGTCATTTTAAACAGTCGTCCAACTCTTTCCCTATCCATTGAGTGGTGGTTCTCATTAGGTGGACGCTGATTTGTTTATTGATTATTTCAACTTTGTCCTTTGTCTTTATTTTCTTAATTGTCAGTATCGATCTTCTCTCCCTCTTGCTGGAGCTCCTTCCTGTTCAGACCTTGCGTTAAGAAGCTTCCAGGGTTCTGTTCTAATCTGAGCTTTGTCTCTAAAATAACCAACGTCAGGGAAAGAATTTCCATTTGCAGATGATGTCCTCCTTTATATTTCTGTTAATCTAACTGGTGCAACCTCCGCTCTGTCACTTTTATGCAATAATTTTTAGTGGTTACTGATATTTTTCTTCTAATTTTGTAAATTTAAACCAACAAGGGGGCAATTAAAATCCTTTGTAATGTTTTTAGTGAGTGAGAGAGACTTTCCATCTTGTTCCAAAATCTGGATCATGTCTCCAAGTCAACAATCAGCTGTTGATGGTTCTGATCCAGCGGTAGGTAGAGATCCATTAGAGACAGCAGCTGGTACAATCTTCTACTGACCACATGATGGCGCTGCCTTTTTATAGATAGACAAACTGAGATCAGATCTCAAGTGCTGGCTGGGGAAGCATGTGGAGACACATTTTAATTAAGACCAGGTGTCAGCACAGGTACTTAAAAATGGATCAGATTGACCAGGACAGATGTTAATGTGAGGACTAAACGGAGCCTCTGAGCTGCTGTGTTTGCTTTTCCATAGCCGCATCCACATCTGATCAGCTGTGTTGTTATTTGTAGTTGCTGCTTTGTCTTTATTTAGCTGTCATCAATCTCCCCCAATCAGTCTCTGATCTGCTTGTTGTCTGTGTCTATCCATCAATCCGTGATCTGGTTCGTGTTCATGAGTTTCTTCTACAGGTGGAGTCTGACCGTTTGTCAGTTTCGTTTCATTTTCTTTGTTGTTCTTGTGGAGACCGTTTGTTGCCTCCCCTCCTTCGTTGCCCGGTTGTCCTCCATCCGACACACTCTGACCAGAATCAGTCTTTCCGTGAATCGTTTGCTCGTCTTTTCTTCCGCCTTCATCATTATTGAGCTGTTTTTGGTGTTCTTCTCTTGCTGAATGTTGTGTTTTTTCACTTTTAATTTTAATCTCTTCCTTATTCGGACCCACTGTTTTCTTATCATTCTTTGCTTCTACTTCCTCTTTAGGAGTTTTCTCTTCTTCTGTTTGTTCTTCCTTTGTTTCTTCTGGACTTGCTGGTTCATTGTGTGAAGAATTTAATTCATCTTCTCCTTCAGCTTTCTGTGGACCTGGAGATTCATCAGTTTTATTTTTGATCTCAACTCTTGTGCTGTCCTCATCTTCCAGTGCCTCTCCTCCTGTGGGATCATGTGTCTTCTCCTCAGTTGAACCTTTTTTTTCCTGATTTGTCGTTTGTCCTTCTTCTTTATTTTCTTCCTTGTCCTTATCATTCTTTGTCTCTACTCCTTTGACGTCTTGCTGCTGTTGTCCATCCATACTCTGCCCTGGTTTTCTTGGCTCCTCGTGTGCATCTTCTTGTCTTTCTTGTCCATGATTTGAATAAACCGTTTCAGGTTCTCTTTCAGTGTCCTCTTGTTTTCCATCCATTGTTCTTAACGGTGCTTGTTCTCCATATCCTTTGTCCTCATTCTGATCAGGCTGCTCTCGGCATGTTCCTTTGTCTGATGGACCTGGAGTTTCTGTGTCCCTTTTCTCTTTGTTGTCCATGTCAACCATCGTCTCTCCTCCTTTCTTCTCCTGATTTTGTCCACTCTCCATCACAAACAGACTTTCAGTTCCTGCAGACCGCTCCTCAGTGTGTTCTCCTCTGTTGGTGGGAATATTATCTGTCTTTAAAGGCGTTTCCTTCACTTTATGGCACAAAAGTTCTGTCTCTGCACCGGAACATTCACATTGTTCTTCTACTTCGTTCTGAGTTGTCATTTGTTCTGCTTTGACTTCATCTCCTTTGTTCATCAGAGATTGATTTTCTGGATCTGTACTCTGATTGATGCTATTCTGATGTGGTTTGTTGTCATTCTTGGTCTCTGTGTGCAAATTCAGAAGACAGCATTTTCATTAACATGAATTATCGCTTGCTGCACCAAAGATGTGCAAATGACTGGGCAGACACGAGCAGTAATTATCGACCTCATCCATAGAACAACAGCCTACTGAAAACAACAACTACTGTTCTAATCACAAGTAATTGTAATGTAAAGTTTAGAATGATAATTAAAAAACACCAGTATGAGATGAAATGACCTCTCCACCAAAAATCAAACCAACAGGTGTAAATGATTGTTAGTAGTCCAACCCAGTCACATCCACTGTACTAAATCATTAAAATGAATGGATGTTTCAAATTATGTCTCTTTGCTGATGACCAAATTATATTAACACATCTAAATAAACTCGAAAACAAAATCCTAATTTAGGATTTGTAACAAAATAGTTAATCAGGTTATTCCTAGCCCTATAACACTAAGTGTATCATATTTGATACTTGAGTTTCTGAGACTTCTACTGATCAATACTTCCTTGAAAAAGCTGTTGTAAACACTACCATTACCATTTAAAGCTGGCCCTCTGCCCCTTGATAGATTTATCAATGCTCTGCAGTCAGTAACTTTTGGCAGTTATTTCCAAGATGGCCTCTTTCATGGACTGCAGCTTTTTGCAGGTAAATCTTTGGTTATGTTAAGAATATAATTTATGTTGTTACTGATATTTAAGATGAATACTTACTTTACTGAAGTGAACACTTCATACTTTAAACATTATGTTATAGTAAAATCATGTCGAAAGGTTTTGTCAAAGAAAACACAGATGGTGTAATTATTTGGTATTTTTTTTGTCCTTTTTATGTAATTAAAAAGTGTGTGATTATTTAAAAGATTACAATGTATCCTCAAAATATGCACTAATTTATTCCATATTCGCTCACACAATTTATTAAATTATTCATATAATATATATTTACCAATTCAGAGAAGAAAACTCATAATATATCTTTGTCTAATGAAGGATGTAAACTGTTTTTGTTTTCTCCCCTATCCCAAGTCATACCAAAAATACCTGAGGTATCAAATATGACACAAAAGAAAACTCATATGTTGATAAGGTCATAATTTTTTTTGGTTTAAAGGTCCTATAAACACTTTTACAGTTTTACCACAATTCCATATGTTAGGCTTGTAGACGACTGAAGTTCCTCATTATATAATGGCTTTGACTTACTGGTTTTGGTCTGTCTCCACTTCCACCCAAGAAAGCCGACCACAAGGATGAAGTGGAGGCCAACGATCAAACCGATGATGGTAGAAGTAGTAGTTGAACGAGATGACTCCAGGAAGAAATCACCTGAAACACCAAACAACATTACATTTGGAATAACAGGTCTTCAACTCTTGCATGTTATAAATAAAGACGTCATCTCAACCTGGGACGATGATCTGTTCCTCTCTGTGCTGGTTGTTCTGTTGGACTCTACAGGTGAAGATGTTGCAGCGTCTCTTGTCCACAGTCACTCTGCTGCTGACAGTATAGAGGTCATCAGGACCTCTGACTGTCTCTGGAGGTCCAGCAGAGAGCAGGTTTCCCTCAGAGTCCAGCCACAACAGCTCAGGCTCTGGATACCAGCCTTTGGATTCACACTCCAGCACTCCAATACTTGCTTTAGTTATTTTAATGACAGCAACTGGTGATTGAAGAAAAGAGAGAATGATGAAGCTTATGTTATATAACTCTATCAACTCCTAGATCTGGTTTGTCCACTTACCCACAGCAAGCTGAACAGTCGTATCTGTGTTTAATCCTGGGATGTAGCACTTGTATGTTCCCTGATCAGACAGCCTCACTTTGGAGAGACTCAGTGAAGCGTCTCCCTGTTTCAGTCCACTGACGGGCACTGATGTTCTTTCCTTGTAGAATGGGTTCTGATCGAGCAGGTGGTCTTTTCTGGACCGCATCATGTGGACAAGCCTGGGATCCAAGTCGGGCCTCGACCACTCCACCATCCGGTCCGTAGCATCCGCGGCAGGTTTGACATGGCATGGCAATGAGATGTTACCACCGACCGCTGCCTGCACGTACGGACCAGTCGTCTCAGACTCACCTGAGGAAGAAACACATCACCTTCTACATTTAGAGTAAGAATGGAGGTACAGATTCTTGATTAATTTATTTATTTTTTTATTATCCAGGACCATGAATGTCTGCACAAAATTAGACCTTAACCTGTCTAAAAGCTGTTGTGATATTTCACCAAAACCAAAAATTATGAAATGACAAGTCCTTAAACATTATCCTCTTGGGACCTCTTGGGTTTGCACAATATTTGATCTCAGTCAGTTGAGCTAGTTGTTGATTTAAAAATAAATAAAAATCACGGTGGGATCACAGCAAAAGTCAGCAAAGTCCTTAAATTTTACCCTCTAGGGACCATGAATGTCATAAAACAGTATATTTCATTACATCTATAGGTTGTTGAGATATTTCATAAAATATATATCAACAGTGGCACTACATTAAATGTCATAGAATCAACCAATTTAAACCAAATGTAGCCTCAGGAAACCATCTCAATTTGTCAAAAAGTTGTTGATATTTCACCCAAAAACGAACAACGTTATGTGACCTCAATAGAAAATTTACAGAATCTGACAAAGTCCTTAAAATTTGTAAAATCTGGGTGCCGCGAATGTCTGCACAAGATTTGACCTCAGTACATCAAAAAGGTGGGAAGATATTTCTCAAAAACATATCAGCCTCACAGTGGCACTAGACTAAAAGTCATAGACTCAACAAAGTCACTGAATGTATCCTCTGGGGACCATGAATTCTGCATAAAATTTGATCTCAATTGCTCAAAATCTTGTTGGAAGAGTTAATTAAAAACAAAACAGCAACAACAACATTTCATCTGTGCCATAGTCGTTGGACTAAAAAAGTAGCTGAAATGGGGATCAAAACAAAAATCTGCCTTAAAGTCCTTAAACTTCATACTCTGGAGACCATGAATGCGTGCACAAACATTTGATCTCAAAACATCAAAAAGTTGTGAAGATATTTCACAAAAAATTGTGAACCTCACAGTGGCACTAGACTAAAAGGACTCCTGTAAGAAGGAGGGGTTGATTGTGCATTCACGTGAATAACAACTGGTGTACTAATAGGATTACTGCGAACCACTGCTATCATGACCTAGAAGGCTTGTCAATCCTCTGCAGACTATTTTATCTCCCGCGTGAGATATCTTGTGATAATTGCTGCTGTTTATATACTCCCCAGCGCGAATGTTAGCGCTGCTCTCTCCCACCTGCTAACCATGCTAAATGAACAACAACAGATTCACCCAGAGAGGGTTCACATCATTGCAGGGGACTGGCATGTTTAAGAACTGTGCTACAAAGATTTGTGCAATGTGTGAACTGTGTTGTTTCTGCTTATTGTATTTTGTTAAGTTCTTGTTTTTTTCATGGTCATGGTTTAGTATTTAGTTTTTCTGTTTTATTTCCTGTTTTATTTTGTTATGTTCTGGATTTCCTGTTTGTGTTACTCCATGTCTTTTTTCCTTTTGATTAGGTCATTGGTTTTACCTTGTCTTGTTTCTCGATTTGCTTCAACTGTGTCTCGTCACCACTCTGTTTGTCGTATGTATGTATATATAGCCCTGCCTTCCCCTTTGTTCCTTGTTGTGTCATACTGTTTGTTTGCCATGTTTGTGTTTCACGTCATAGATTTTCATGCCACGTTGTAGTTAGTGATGGGCAATCCAGGCTTTGTTGAAGCCTCGACACGTGATTCACGCGTTACTCGAAGCTTCAGTGACACAGTGCTCTATTAGGACATCTAGCGGAGAATAAAATGTAGTGCAATGGAGACGTGTCTTACTGGTTCATGCTTGTATGGGACTTGATTTGCCATGCGCATTCCTATTCGACTATATGACATGGATATGTGGTTTAAAGTTGATTATAAGAAAATTATATACATATAACAATAAAATAAATAAAAAACAACCAATGGGAATAGAACCCTTGCTTCACTAACAAAAGACTGGTGATTTCACAGTGTACCACTAGCCCCATTAGTGCGGCACTATTGTCGTTGGACCATTTTGATTACGTCACTACTACACTCTATGAACCTTCGCTAATTTGCACTAATGTTTATGTTTCAGCGCTTACATCAACTATTTTCTTTTGCTCTTGGTATCATGGTTTAGTAGTGTTAGAGAATATTTGTACTGAATGCAACAGTGTCAAACCAAATCTCTCTTGACTCAGTCATTATTTGCTTCGAAGACTCATCTCGTCTCTCCTGAAGAGCCAAGACAACCAAACCAGTGACAGGTTTCTGAATGAAGCAGTGAAATGGTTCACACGTCACAAAACACGTGATTTGTCTGAACCAAAACTATACACGCACTTCTGACTATATATCTATATCTTATCTGTATCTCTTTCTCTCTATCTTATCTATATGTAACGCTATTTAGGACTATCTATGTAACTATGTCTATCTTTCAGTCTAGTGTTATCTAACTATGTAGCTAATTTATCTATTTCTCTCTGGATCTTATGATCTATCTCCACAAAATACGCAACTAACTCCAACTACAGCAACGAACCAACCTACTCTGCAAAGAAACATTCAAATGAGCACCACTAAATAGGGATAGGATATCCGGGATATCCCTGAACACACTCGATCCTGCCAAGCGATTCACATGACAAACCGAACCCCTCAGGTGATTCGTTTGCCGCTGAAGCACTTGAACTGCTTCGAATGTCACTGAAGTGCTTCAAACGTCACTAGTCACGTGACCGAACCACGCCTCGGCACAGTGGTTCGATACAATTGCTTCATGAGCTACCGCGCATGTGTCAGAGCCTCGGGTGTCAGAGGGCCATCACTAGTTTTGATAGTGTTTTGGATTTTTGTTTTTTAGTTCTTGGATTTTCTGCGACCTCGGCAGTGCTTTTGGTTTTGTTAGCTTTGTCTTTTTTTTGTTAATTAAAAACCTTTTTTGCCTACTCCAGCCTCTCAAGTCCTGCATTTGGGTCCTAAATCTCCATTCCCCGACACCCGTCTTACCCAGCAGACTTTATTGCTTTTGACGAGGAGGACAAAAGGCAAGATATTGTGAATTATTTGGAACAAAGACTGGGGTACGGACTGTGGCTCATGCCCAAGTTGTTGCCTGTGTTTTTTGGGCACACGTTTGGCCATGGGGGCTCCGACAGGGAGGATGGGTCCTCGTGGAGGTCTGCTGACCGGCAGCCTCTGGAGTCCTGCACTGCTGGCCACTTGGTAGCGTCTCCCTGATTTTAAATTCTTTTCTAGATTTTAATGGGAGCCTAAACTCTGATCCAGTCCAATAACTGATCACTGTGATCTCACCTGAAGCGCATTGTTTTCTCTTCATTGTTCTGGTAATCTGCTAGAAGACATGTGATACAGGTAACTGGTCAACAGGTGGCAGAGTAGGACTAATTCTTCTTGTTGCACTCTTACCTCCCTCCTCACTCCTTCCTTCACTACCTGCACTGGTCATAACAGCAATGAATCATCCAGTCAGTTTGTCTAAAACTTCCTCTCTCTTACTGTCACATGCTTTTAGGTTCCTGGGACAATCTGCAGAGGCTAGTGGCATTTACTCTGCTTTGCGTATTTTCTTTTATTTCCTTCATGTTTGTGTTATGTTAATGGGAGAAGAACATTAACATAACACAAAGAACCATCCAAAGACCAACAGTAGAACTCAGGGCTATGTATAATAGTGAAAATAAGAGCATTTCCACATGTACAATGTGAACAGGAAAAAAAGGCTTCAGTTTGCTAGGGAGCATAAAGATTGGACTCTGGAGCAAGGGAAGAAGGTCATGTGGTCTGATGAGTCCAGATTTACCCTGTTCCAGAGTGATGGGGGCATCAGGTTAAGAAGAGAGGCAGATGAAGTGATGCAACCATCATGCCTAGTGTCTACTGTCCAAGCCTGTGGGGGCAGTGCTATGATCTGGGGTTGCTGCAGTTGCTCAGGTCTAGGTTCAGCAACATTATGTGTCCAAAGAATGAGGTCAGCTGACTACCTGAATATACTGAATGACCAGGTTATTCCATCAATGGATCATATTCCAAGATGACAATGCCAGGATTCATGGGGCTCAGATTGTGAAAGAGTGGTTCAGGGAGCATGAGACATCATTTTCACACATGGATTGGCCACCACAGAGTCCAGACCTTAACCCCATTGAGAATCTTTGGGATGTGCTGGAGAAGGCTTTGTGCAGTGGTCAGACTCTCCCATCATCAATACAAGATCTTGGTGAGAAATGAATGTAACACTGGATGGAAGTAAATCTGGTGACATTGGAGAAGTTTACTGAAGCAATGCCACTCCTCTAAATTATAATTTAAATCTAAACCAGCAGAACCTTCGATTACTTCAACAAAGCACAAAGTTAAATATCAACTTCCCTCAAATACAAAATACATTCCTGCATTTATCCTTTTTGGCTCATCTTCCAAACATACCACAGCACACATTCTGACTTTCATTTTAATCAATGAGCTCACAGTCATAAGACACACTGAGAGACTGTGCATTTCCCTGAAGGAAATGCACAGTCTCTCACCTCTCTTCAACAGAAAATGTTGCATTTATCTGAGACGACAGAATATAGTGTGTATATTAATGTATATTCTGTTTTACTGAGGGCATAGTAAGGATTTTACAGTGTAAATTGTAATCTGTCTGGAGTGTATGTGAGGATACGTTACCTCCATTGAAGAGTGTCAGTAGAAGTATGATGTGTAAAATCAGTGGAGGGTCACGGCTCTGTCTGTCCGGCTGATAATGATTCAAATAAAATAAACCAGATAATAAATTTACAAGACAACTACTTGATTTAAAGCAACAAAAGTCTACTTTGATTTCTTACCTCAGGCATGTTTCGTGTCTCAGCATGCCGCCTCCTTGTATGCTGCAAAACCTGTTGAAACATGAGGTGTTGTGTGTTTTTAGTTTCCTGAAACGCCGGTCGTTCAGGTGTGATTCTTCACACCTGAATGAATAAAATTAATAGATTCAGTTTAGACACGTCGGCCTTTCAGTGGCACTTCAAACTGTCTCAAGATCCCAGAAACTGCAACCTCCAGAGCTGCACTAAGACGACGCTGGCAAGGAAAAGCTTAAACTCATGAGGGGACGCGTCTAAAATCTGATTAAGGGATATATGTGCAGCATCTAAACATGATGCAAGAGCACAAGATATAGTTGATCCATGTTACACAAGAGATTGATGAAGAATAAAAAAGACGTAGAATATTCATTGTAAACACATTTAGTGGTCATACAGAGCGCCCATAAAGTTACTGTTATAGTGATAAACTAAAAGAATGGATATTGAAACTGCTAGTATATATTATGAATGTCAGAATTGTCACTTGTACATATGCAAATCTTGCATATTTTGTGCTTATACTAATATTTTTATTTTGTTTTTATTTTGATCATGAAGGAAAGTCTGAAGGAAACTCACATGTAAGCCTGAACTTTGAGAGAGAAATTATATATAAGCAGGGCTCTCAAGTTTTTTTTTTTTTTTTTTTTTTTTTTTTTTTGAGGTGCCAGACAAATAAATAGTTTTCTTTACGACTTTCAGCACAAAAAAAGACAATTAGAAAAAATACATTTGGTCAAAACGGGCCCCTTGAACAGCACTGGTCATTGTCTGCATTCATTAACTCCTGTGTTCAGACAGCACAAGGGTGTGTGTACATTTACATGGCAGTTAAAAACAGATACTCAATTAATTTAAACCTTCTTAAATATCCTCATCTAACCATAACCCTCCAAAGTTGTTTAAATAAATGATCTATAAAGCAAATATCTTGCATAGTTCCTCGACTTTAATAAGCAGCTACTATAATAAAAATTAAGTGATTACCTGATCGCGGGCTTTCACTTCCAGCTCTCCTTGGTGTGTGCATGCATTTGTGGAATGCGTGATTGCGGTGCTGTTATTTAACCTGACAACAAGAAATACTATTTTCTGATTGGCTGATAGCTCGCTGATTCAGGCAGAGTGGTATGCCTTCGCCTCATTCTCGCTTATTCGTAGATTACTAATCTATTTTAGATTTAGATAGCGAGTTTTATCACTTTTCAGCATGAGAAATGTCATGTGTGGCATGTGAACTTGTTGAAATGAGCCCTGCTGTATAATTCTATAAATTCTCTGAGATACAAGGGTTAGGGTTAGGATTAGGCCTCTCAGAGCTTTATATGTAAGGAGAAATTATTTTCTAGATTATAATGGGAGCCTAAACTCTGATCCAGTCCAATAACTGATCACTGTGATCTCACCTGAAGCACATTTTTTTCTTTCCATTATTCTTGTAACCTGCGAGAACACATGTGATACAGGTAACTGGTCAACAGGTGGCAGAGTAGGACTACTTCTTCTTGTTGCAGTCTTACCTCCCTCCTCCCTCCTTCCTTTACTACCTGCACCGGTCATGACAACAATGAATCATCCAGTCAGTTTGTGCTTTTAGAGTCCTGGGACAATCTGCAGAGGCTGGGTGCATTTACTCTGCTTTCCATATTTTCTTTTATTTCCTTCATGTTTGTTTTATGTTAAAGACCGGTATCCTTTTAAAATCACTACAGCATTATTAAAACTGTGCAGGCTGCATAGTTTGTTTTGCAGGGGGAAAAAAAACAGTTCTGATAGAAGGTGTTGCAAAGTTCAAGTTGTGAGACAATGCAGCGCAATAAAACTATGTCTCACTAAATTCCAACATATTACATTTCCATCCACATCCACCATTTTTGAAAATGTCAGCAGACACGATGTAACTCGTTAACTTGGGACTTAAAAACGAGTCCACTTACGAGGTTGTGAACACCACAAGACGGCGCCGTACACATTGTCAACATGTTAATGATGACACCATTTAAAGGTTCTCTAATATGTATTTGAAATCTCATTTTTAACGTTGTCCTTTGAAAGGTTGAAATTTTTATCATAAAACTGTTTTCAAGTCAAAAAATCTGTCATTAGTACTAGCTGAGCTAACAGCTTAGCAAGTTAATGACCGTCTAACTTGATGAAGGAAATATGATACAGAACATTTTCCTGAGACATGTTTATAATTAAAACTAAATTACAACATATTTAGTTTCCATCCAAGTTTCACTCATCAGGTCGTGAATACCACATGCTTTTTAACGTGAAACATTTTTTAACTTTGACAATAGTACACCTTTGACTTTCTGGCGTCAAACTCTCCAGGTCTACCATAATATCCTGATGGTGTTTGTAAACCTGCAGCTAAGACCCCACACGTATGCAGCACAGGAAGAGGAAGTTCTCTACATTATATTTAGTGTTAACGCTGCCTGATGCTCAGACAGTCAGCAGGAAGCCATGGTGGTCACAGCTCTCTGCATCAGTGTCCGTGAGTAGACCAGTCGTCTTTTCTCCTTGTATGGGTTTCATATATACCGTTCTCTGTAACGAGTGAAATTGTTTTTATGTTATGGCAAAGGTCTAGAGGTTTTATGCCAGATAATATAAATATTTAAGGCACTCTAGTAGGTCCTCAAGACATGTAAGTTATCTGTGCACTCTGAACACAGATAATCCAAAAGCTAACCAGATTACAAAAGAAGACAAAACACATGTAGAAAGAGGACACCAGGATATTCAAAGTTACACACAAGGCTAAAAGGCAGGAAAACAACAATTAACCATAACCTTATGACCTCTTGTGTGAAGTAATTAACACTGGTTATCTAGTTCTCATGGCTCCTGTCAGTGGATGGGAGTATATGAGGCAGTAATTAACTATTTGACCTCAGAGTTGATGTTAGAAGAAGGACAAATGGACAAGTGGAAGAATATGAGCAAGTTTGACAAGAGCCAGACTGTAACTCAGTGGATCACAGTTTGTTCAGCTTGTGGTTGTGTAGCCTCAGACGAGTCAGGATATCCATGCTGACCCTGGACCTCTGATGAAACCTCCAACAGTGGACATTTGAACGAGAATTGGACCACGGAGATGATATCATCAACATTACTCACTTCACTGGGTGGTGGTTTTAATGTTGTGGCTCATCTATGTATGCACACAAAAAGGGCACGGGGTAGAATGTGAAAAACATGGAAAGAAGAAAATCTAAAGTTGCATCTAAGACCAAAACTCTGTCTTATTTTGTCTCTGCAGTGTTGATGCTCCTGGTTGCACATGCGCAGCAAAGTTATTCAGAGACATCTGGTGAGTAACCCAGCAGCCCTACAGCTTTACACCAATCAGGCAAAACATTATTCCTAATATTGTGCAGGTCTCCCTTGTGGTGACTCATCAGAGAATGGACATGGGCCTTCTGAGGGTGTCCTTTGGTGTCTGGTAACAGAATGTTGTTAGTGGGGGTGGTTCTTTGAGGGGAGGGGCCTCTGTGGATCATCCCACAGATACCTGATCAGATTGGGATCTAGTGAATTTGGAGGCCAGGTCAACACCTTGTGCTGTTCTATGCTGTGGAGTGGGGGTGCCTGGTCTGGTCTAGGTGGGTGCTACATGTCTAAGTAACATCCACACTAATGAATGCCAGGTCCAAACGTTTCCCAGCAGAACAGTGAATTTTCACAGGATGATCAATGTTATTCACTTATCGTGTCCAGTCATAATGTGAGCAGCGCTCAAGATTCCATCACATATTTGTGCTCTGTATGCAAAACATCAACATCATTTGGGGCACAGTTAAATATTTTGACAAGCGAAACTCAACTATTGTTTTAGTACGTAACTGCCTCTCAGTACAAAGCCACAATGAAGCTGAAACCCTCAGTCAACTCTCTGTACAGATACTAAAAATTATGCTGTTTGCTAATGGATTCAACCATGCAGAGAACACGTTCTTTTCTGGTGTTTTATTTAATAAGCATTACAGTATGTCTAAGTTCTTAATCCTGTTTCTGTCTCAGATGGACGTTTTCGCATCGTTCCGTCCAGACTGCAGCTCTTTGAATACGAGTCAGTCTCTTTCACCTGTGAAGGGTTTAATGCCTCTGCTGGATGGAAAGTGGAGAACGACAAGAAGTTCCTTAAAGAATGTTCTAACGTTACAAAGATCTGCCGTATTGACTACACCTTTGTGTCGGACAGTGGAAAGTACTGGTGTGAAAGTGGAGGAGAGAGAAGCAACACTGTCAGCATCAATGTCACCGGTATGTTTATAGTCAGAAGATTTCACAACTCAACCATTAACCCAAAATGACCAAATGTCCTCGTGTCCTTCAGCTGGTTCTGTGATCCTGGAGAGTCCCGTCCGTCCTGTGGTGGAGGGAGAATCTGTGACTCTGCGTTGTATTAGAAAGAGAAAGTCCTCTAACCTCATCACTGATTTCTATAAAGATGGCCTCCTCATTGAGACAAAGTCTACAGGAGAACTGACCATGGACAGAGTTTTAAAATCTCATGAGGGATTCTACAAGTGTAAAATGTCTGGAGCTGAGACATCACCAGAAAGCTGGATGTCTGTCAGAGGTAAAAACAAAACAGGAGTAGGCATGAATCTTTTTTATTGTGTTTATAGATGTTTTCAATTATTGACTGTATATAAAGATGGAAAGATAAATCTATGGTTGAGGTTGTTCTGGCTTCCAGGCTTGTTTCTCCTGCTGTCTCCTAACTCCCAGCTAAAATGTTCAAAGAGGTGGAGTGTGAGTAGGTCCAAGGTGGTTGAATATTGTGATAGAGAAACTCAGCTGTTGTTTCAAATGTTTGTTGGCTCTCTAGACAGCTAGCAACCCTCGAGGAGATGCAGTCACCCCCGACTGATGTATAACTTTAAGCCTTGATATAATGTAAATTGTCCAGACCAATATCTGTTTTTGAACTTGGCTGTAAACATGTTTATTTGTAGACATCTTAACATGGAGGTCTACGGGGATTGACTCACATCTAGAGCCAGCATCTAGAGGCCATTAGAGGAACTGCAGTTATTGGCTTCTGTGTGTTGGCGTCATCATTAGTTCCAGAGGTTGTTGCTTTCTTTCAATAAGCAGCTTGTTGGATTAGCACCAGATTGCTGTACTTACTTACTATACTTTTAAATGATAAACTGATAACTCAAATGTTTTTAACAATTGTCTCACCAACACTGAGAGATTGGTACAGTCTTAGGGCCATGGCACATCAAGCAAATTGTCAGCTATATACAGGCATCAGGAAGTCACTGAGCATCTGTAATTCTAGTTTTATTGGTCCTAGATGGTCAGAGAAAGGTGGCTTGTGTAGTAAATATTTAATATCCCTTCCAGGTGGCAGTGTGACCCCTGAGAGTACTGTTGATCCTGGGAATGAAGGTGAAGTCACCTCATTTGTTGTGGTTTAATGAAATGCTGCAATTTACTGAACTCACACTTTTTTAAACTGCAGATGACATCTTGAAGAATAAAGACTCCCTGAAAGACAGTGATGGCGCACATAAAACAGGTAAGAGAAATGAAAAGGTTTAATTGTATTATTGTTCATTAGTGTTGAGCAGGCAAGCTAAAATGGAAGATAAAGAAGACAAACTTGTCACTACAACAAAAAAAACACGTGTAATATCGTGCATCTGATTTCAGAAAGTCAGTGATTGGATTTCTTTGAACTGAGGTTGTATGAGGTTCTACAGTAAATGGTGGCCATGGAAGTCAATGCTATGGATGGGGTTAGCGGTACAATGTATTATAACCACTTTAAATAATCAACATCAGTTTAAATACAGGCTATATTTAGAATATTATCAGAGCTTTACATTATATTATTGACCGTAAATGGATGATAACATTGAGGGAGGTCAAAGTTCACATATGGGACTACTTAGAGCTCATGTAAAACTCCTGTGAAACTCAGTTGATTATTTATGAGGTGAAAGGTGAAACTCTGTTTTGTGTATCAGTATTTTGATCGTGGTGCGACTGACTCGATCCACATGTGGGTGCCCCCCTGCCACACACGTATGTGGGACGTGATTAACAGACTTTGTCATGTCATGTTTCAATACACTCACGTGATGGTGAAAAGCTAACGATAGCTAAAGATAGTTTCAGTCTATCACTGATTGAGCAGACTAGATCTGAAAAATAAAATGAGCAAGAGAGCTTACACCTCCACTATCATTAGTGAGACGCTTATGAGCATCATTCAGGAAGCATGGGTATGGAAGACGCCGCGGAAATTGATGGTTTTTAAGTGCAGATTTCAACAACCAGCAATGGGTTCGCTCCTGGAAGAGTGGCATTTGGAGACTTTCAACTACCACACCGCTGAACTGTGTGTGTATCACCTCTATCCGGGACAAACCATCTGTCCTGACTGGTCCAGATGCATGAGAGGCAAGGCCATTCCATCTTTTGTCCTGTTAAACGAAGAGGGAGAGGCCTGTTTGAAGGAGGAGGAATCCGTCAACCTCCATGAGGGAGAAGAAATTGGAAAAATTATCAAGATAATAAGGGAGACCAAATCTGACAGCTCCAGCAAATGGTTTTAAATAAGTTTTGAGATGTATGTGAAGAAAACCCCTGCTGGTCACCTGGTGGTGGAGTGTTTCAGCTCTGAAAACGCGTGCTGGTGACTGGAAAAACGTTACAATGGTTAGAAAAAAAATTTCTCACCTGTTTTAGATTTGTTGTTTTTTTTGAAAAGCTGAAACACAGGCATAAAAGGCCACTCCTATCTCCCTGACCACTTCCCTACCTGCAACATGAAATTGCCATAAAATCACCCGTACCCTTGGCCTGAAGAAGACAGCAACTTCGAGTCGGAGCATCATGTCTCTTGCATTCGCTTCACCTTGGACGCTGCCTTTATCTCCTCCATCATCTCCAAACATAGAAGAAGAGGAGGTCCAGGTGTCCACACCGCCTCCATCTCCTGCACCACCATAGAGGAGAGCCCTGCTGCATGCCTCTCCAAACCAACAGCTGAAGACCAGAGACTGTCCTCCTCGAAAAAATGACCACATGGGTCATTTGTACAAGCGGCGTATCACGATCATATGTTATGTTTCAAAGTTAAGTGACCCCTAGCGGTCGAGTAAATATCGACACTCCGGTCAAAGTTGTTGTTTTGCATGCACCCACATTATGACCCAGTGTTACGTTTGAGGGTGCCCTCTAGCGGCATCGTAATAAGCAGGCTAAAAGCTGTTTTAATTCCCGCTCTAGAGCTGTTAATATGTCACTTAATTAAGTTTGAATGTTTTTTCAAACGAGAAAGTAACCGTGTAGATCCCGAATATGTGATCAGTTTATTCAAATAACGCCTGTTTAGAAGTTTGCTCGGACGTTTTTGGAGAAGTGAAGCGAAACCTGTGGAACCAGCTGACCGGGAGCAGCGGGTCATCTCAGAGGCGAGCAGCCCGCCTCCTGAGGTGATCGGCCGGTCAACCTCCGTCGTCATCCCAAAAAACAAGCCGATTAGTGTGAAAATACTACCCACATCCTCAAAGTGAATGCTATTAATGCTGTGTTACTCAATGCATTCGTTAAACCTGGTACATTTGAACTGTATTATTAAAAGAAGGCTTATGAGATTGACAGAAACCCTAGTGACGTAGTTGGACACCTTCGATTCCTGTCTATAGCTGTCCGCCGTTGATTGGCTGTGTTCAGTTTCTGCCACTCAACCAAGCTACAGCAAAGCTTCATAATATTTTCAAATAAACGACTCAAATCCAGTGTTGTGTGTCATTTCTTAACTTAAAGCAACTATAATCACTGCCATAAGTTCGGCCGTAGTAAATATTTCATGTGTTCAACAGATAAACCAATGTCGAAAAAGGTTCAAAAAGGCAACTGGACGTTTCACCACTCATCCGAGTAGCTTCTTCAGTTCTGGGGGACTGGTGGGAAGTCTGAGGTTTAAATAGGAACTCTTCCTGAAACTCGCTTACAACAAAGTTTGCTTACAAGCAAGTTTCAGGAGGAACTCCTCCTGAAACTTGCTTACAAGCAAGTTTCAGGAGGAGTTCCTATTTAACCTCAGCCTTCCCACTATCTTTACTTTTTCTTAACATACATCAACTTAAAGCAATGTCATCGCTAGTTTGGCAATACTAGATATTCAATGTAATCAGCATATATATCTTTTTACAACCCTATTTTAACATATGTGTTTGAAGACTGTTCTCACTGAAACAGTTATTCAGTGACATTAGACAGGTATTCATATAGTGATAATAAAATTACTGATGACACACTTTTAAATGATCTAATGATCACTCTGACGTGTCAAGAGGGCCTCAGGTCCTCAGGGACCTAGCTAGCTTACTTTTCAAAAATATAACTTTTGGCAAGCATTGTTTTAATGCAATGTTAGCTCTTATAGCGTTAATTTTATCCCCCGTAGTAATTCTAGATAGTATACTAGACAGCGAAACAACATTAAAACGAGCTGACAACATGTTATATTGTTCTCCGATGTTAATTAAACACATTTGCTGTACTTACCTTAATTCGTCCAACTATTACATACCGATGTGGTGGATTAATCCCCGCAATCCGCAATACTCTCCTGTTACCGGTAGGAGCGCTATTACAAGAAACGCTCCCATGGGTCGTATTCGAGAGCATGTACACACGACCTATATGGCCGTATAAGTTGGAGGGCTTGTTGGAAGACCAACCAGACGGTTTGCTGTCTGTCATTTTCCGAGAAAATGATAAAGCCTCCATCGTCCATCTGCTGAATATCACTCTGCACGAGTATCACTGTGAGATCTGCTTCAGCTGTTGGGGTTAACCACCCTAGCCAGACAAATCATGAGTGTTTGTTTGAGGCCCCCACCTTCTTCTACAGGATTCACTTTGCCCAGCTGATGAGGAGGCTCTGGACACCACACTTTATACCAGCCCTTCAGCAGCTGCTGACCGCGCTTTGTATACTTCAAGGCACTGGTGAGGCCATACTACACGAGCTGAAATCCTCTGAGAATTTCTTTGAAAAACTCGGTGACCTGTACGATTAGCTGATTGGAGAGGACATGGTGTAAATAGTTCTACTTCATATGGTCGCTGACACCAAGAGAGAAACTCCAGGGAGAGGAGAGGAATCACAATTTCATTGATTTAGGCACCGTGATACATTCTTATCGACATTTGAAAAAAAAAAAAAAACAAGTTGAAGTAACTCAAAGTTAATCCTATATCTCTTATTTACAATACATTGTAATATTCTGTATGTGCATTTATCTATCTTTGTTTTGTGCCACAGTCAATTGTTTGAGGGACATACTCATCATTCCATTCACTGAACGGAATGATGAGTATAATTATCTATTAACGGTCATCAATGTTTTTTCAAAGAAGGCCTATGCTCGAACATTAAAGACAAAAAGGTGAAGTAAAGCGACTAATGCGTTTTCCTCGGTGTTAAAGGACAGCAAAGTGTCTGAGAATTTACAGATGGATGCAGGTAAAGAATTCTTTAACAAGACTTTTAAAGCTCTGATGAAGAAGCACAATATTATCCACTTTGCCACCGGCAGCGATCTCAAAGCTTGCTTCGTCGAGAGGTTCAGCCGTACGCTAAAAACTAGAATGTGGAGGTACTTTATGGCCAGAAACACACGTCAATATGTAGACGTTTTGCATGAGCTGTTTAAAAGTTATAACAAGAGCTATCATAAAAGTACAAGACAACGACATCACAACCGAGAACACATTTGTGGTATTGACATTTCCCGTTCGTCGCAAAACATTTGGAAGATGAATTTGAAAGAGGGCGACATGGTGAGGATTTCCAAACTCGGGAGTGTTGAGCAGAGTTACACGGTCGAGCTGTTCACCATATTGGAATGTCTTTATATCTTAGCATTTAAATATACTTAACAATGACATGAAATATAGTAAATATAATACCTCTTCATCATCAGCGTGTTCATTTTGACATTGGGTCCATGTTAGGGACCATGTGTCTGGACCAAAAGTAGAACTTAAACCCACCACAAACATAGGAAGAAACCTTCCACACCAGCAGGTAGCAGTAAAGATGAAGATTGTGATTTCTTCTTCTCAGTTTTTTTTCTTTACCATGGCTAGAACAGGCTTCCAGAATAATATTAAAGACTTGTCTCCATTGTCCTCCAGATGCTTCAGAGCTTCCCTCTTTATCTTATATGATGAATGTCATCAGGTTGACTCTGGTTGTGCTGATGTTTATTCCACTGTCCATCTTGATTCTGTGGATGAGGTAAAAGAATAAAAATCCGTCAGTTCCATCACTTCTCTTTTACATCTTTAGTAGATTTCCTTTAAGCCTGAGAAACATAAATGTGATTTTCTTAAATATTGAATATGTTTTTGATGGTTTTCAATCCAGGAAGAAGAAAACTGTGAGCTCAAAGGCTGAACAGATTGACTCTGTGGAGATGATAGAGGTGATTATATGTTAACCCTTTTAAAAAAAATAAAACCATTTTTAAATGCACTGGAAAGGCTTTTGTTTTCCAAATTGTTACCAAATTGATTTTAAATTAGATGAGTAAAGCTAATTACTGTAAAAACATGTTAAGACTTAATGAATGAAGCTCTTTTAATCTCATTATTTTCCCTCTCTCCTCATCAGTTAACCTCTCATCCTGATTATGAGAAAAAGGATGTTGACAGAGATGAGAGCTGTGAAGTTCATTCATCCACTGTAAATTGTTGGGGAACAACAACAATGACATTTAAATAATGATCTGAACTGAGGAAGCGTACTTTGAGGAAACTGACCACAGCTTTCTAAGATGATTCAAACTTCATTCAAAGACACCATTTGTTCTTCAGTTACATCAGTTTCTATATTGTGTGTTTCACATTTATTATCTTTGAATAAATGTTTTTGAATATGTAAGCTGGTCTGTTTAATGTTGAACAAGAGTAAATGTTACCATCCTCTACTATAGAGGACTCTGAAACCCTTGTTGAACAAGAGCAACCATCCTCTTACAGAGAACTCTATAACCCTTCAACTTCTAATAACTATTGATGAGGTCATTTTGATTATTGTTATTTAATGAATTGTTGATTGGAATTCCAACATTAGATCATGTTATGTGACAGATAAGACAGTTTAATTACTAAAGATCAATGGGTTATTTTATTCCCTGTATTGTGACTGTTAATTCTGAATGGGTTAAACTGTCTATGGCTTTGTTAGTTATTCTTAGGGCCATGGTAAAGCAAGACGATGGTCGGCCCATCAGTTAGTTAGTGACACCAGTTTTTGGTTTTTGTCCTGCACACTTGGACAGAGTTGGATGTTTATCAGCCTTGAGGAATAAGTCGGTCAGAGAGATCACTCTTATCGGCTGAACAACATCATGCGAAGAGAACCAGGAAGTGATGACAACAAACAAAACAACAAAGTTCAAAGATCAAACAGAAGACTTCTTGTTTTCCATCTTCATCTCATCTGAACATTCAAATCCAGATATATTCCCACATCAACATGATGATCAAGAAAGAATTAAGTGTAGACCAACTGATCAGCTGATTGAGGAGAAGCCTGCTCTGTAGATGGTTTGTAGCTCTTCCTATCTTCCTAGCCACCGAGCTAATAGTAGCTCTTCTTGTTTCATCTTTACTGCTACCTGCTGGTGTGGAAGGTTTCTTCCTATGTTTGTGGTGGGTTTAAGTTCTACTTTTGGTCCAGACACATGGTCCCTACCATGGACTCAATGTCAAAATGAACGTGGTATTATAGGTATTATATTTACTATATTCCATGTCATTGTTAAAAATGCTAAGATATAAAGACATTCCGATGCGATGAACAGCTCGTCCGTGTAACTCTGCTCATACTTTTTGTCAAACACTCCCCTGACTTTGGAAATCCTCACCACGTCACCATTTTTTAAATTCATCTTCCAAGTGTTTTTGCAACAAAAGGGGAAATGTCCCGTACAAGTTTTGAAATACCACAAAGGTGTTTTCGGTTGTGACATCATTCGGCTTCATTCTTGAAGTTTTATGATGGCTCTCGTTATAGCTTCTCGTCTTTACCGTATGGCTGAACCTCTCAACGAAGCAAGCTTTGAGATGGCCGGTGGCAAAGTCAATAATAACGTGCTTCTTCATCAGAGCTTTAAGAATTCTTTACCTGCGTCTGTCTGTGACGTCTCAGGCACTTCTACAGGTCGGTACGTCATACAACCACAATTCAAATTGCCCACACTTTCCCTGCAAAGACTGAACTTTCTGTCCTCTTTCCAGTGTCTCACACTCAATTTCTTCGTCTTTCTCTGCATCCTGCTGTAGACCTCTGTCTCCGTTGTGTTGGTTCTGCAGCTGCTGGTGTTGGCACTGCTTTACTGGAAGAAAAAATGAGGTAAAGAAATCAACCTTGTAATAATATACAATGAAAATTTAGTACGGGGTTATTCTGTGGGTTTTCATCATTTTTAGTGGTTGGGAAGAAGTTTTTTTGTAAATAATTTGGATTTTTATCTCATGAGGACACTTTTGTTTGCTGAGGGAAAGAATGAGACCTCTTCCCTGTTTAAAATGAGTGAATAACATATTTTCAAAATTGATTTCCACACACCAATTAACTGAAACACGATACAGTTTCCATTTTGTTACTAGAGAATGATTCCAACAAGGACCTGTATGCTGTCGCCATGAAAGACCAGATGGAGAAGAAGGAGAAGAAGTAAGGTGAGATACTGCACTCTTTAATTAACAAACAAGCACATGCTGCAGACACAGCTGATCGTGTGAGCCTCAGCCTCGACTCAAACCCACGCAGAGAGGAAGAAGGTGAGTTAAAACCCTCAGGCGACTTTAGTCTCATCGTCTTCTGCGGTGCAGCACATATAACCAGCCTGTGTTACTAATATCAACCACTGTTTCTGTCTGTTTTCAGAACTGCCACCTCACATTTTGCACAGCACGTTCTTTGCTGGTCCGCCTCTGTGAAATGGTTACTGAGGCAATTTATTTAAAGCATTTCAGAGAATCTCTAAGGCTACTATATATTTCCACCAAACATGAACATGAAGGGTTTATGTGGTTTAGCTGACGTGCACAGCTGAGAATGACGATTTGAAACCAGAGCCTGTGTCTTAGTAGCTGTAGGTCAGTTCAGTGGATAGTGTATCTGTCATAGGAGATTACAGTTTTGATTTGATTTGTCCAAAATCCAAGATGCCTGAGGTTGAAATACACCAAAAGGTGATTCTAGTTTTCAACCCTAACCCTTCCCCAACCTAACCCAGCCAGAGCCTTATCTTCTTCCCCAACCTAACCTTAGCCCAGAAATGAGAAACTCAACAGCAACTTGAGTTTCCAGCATGGGGGATTTCTCCCGTGGGGGACCACGGCAACACACCATGAAAACAAGGAAGAAAGAGATTTTATCTACCACATTCATCCACAGTGTTTGGCCAGCTTCCAGTAGCCAAACACTGCTACAGCTCCAACTCTCCATGTGGATTTCATGCAGTTAGTCCTACAACCAAGTATGTGTCATTAAGCATTCTCAACAAAAGCCTTAATCACTCTTTATTGTTAATTCACAGTGTCTTTTACAAAATATGTCATAGTGGAATCTAAACTGTTCTCAGAAGGTTCTCATTTAGTTGTTACTCTTCTGTCCGTCATCACATTAAGCCCCACCCCTAAACAATCTGATTGGCCCAGAAGATCTTTGCTGGACTGGAATCAGTTCCCCTAAGACAGACTCCAGAGTGATTTTCAACTACAAAATATTTATAGGAGAGGAAGTTGGTCTGACCTCCAGGCTGCCCCAGTGTCCTCATGCTTCTGATTTGAGTCCAGTCAGCATATTTTTTTTCATTAATTTCAGTTTGGCTGCAAATCATCCATATTGTTTTCATGGCCCCTCTGTAATTCCAATAGTGAGTTTTGTGAATGAGCTTAAAGTATTAATTATGAGTTTATTTTTCAGTTAAGTTCTTGAGTAGTAGTTGCAGCCTTAGTATTAGGTCTAAGGCTGCTGAGCTAGTCAATGTCGCCATCTAGTGGTTACTACGGTGCTACTACTACTTGGGTACTAGGAACCAAACTGTTTGATGTGACAATGTCTAGTTAGCCTCCATTTAATTTACCCATTGACCAGGTCACCTTTTAGTCGAAGCCACCACTGATCACGAGGATGAACTGATTAAAATTTGGTCAAATGCAACCACGACATCACATAACATGATTTTATTTTGGCAACAAATCAACGGTTCTATATCTATTACTAAAAACTGTCGGTGTAATGTGATGTGACCAAAACACTGACCTATTATTAGACAAATCAGCCATAACATTATGACCACTGAGTTATCATCACTCCAGTCAGTTGGTGTGACTGACAGACGAGCTACTGTAACTCAGGTTGTTGAAAAAGTTAATGGTGGTTCTGACAGAAACGAAGCTCTGATAGAAGACAAGCTGGTGGAGACGGTTTGATGCTTTGGTCCATGTCTGCTGAGAGATCTTGGGTCCTTCCATTCATGCGGATGTTTGTTTGAGTCTTAGCTCCTGCCTCAGCATTGCTGCAGACCATGTCCACCCTTTCATGTAGACAGAATTCCCTGATGGACTGTATCAGTAGGATGATGCTCTCTGGTTCAGGAATGGTTGGAGTTCAATGTGTTGACTTACAAAATTCCCCAGATCTCAGTCTAATCCAGCATCTTCAGAATCAGAATCAGAATCAGAATCAGAATCAACTTTATTGCCAAGCATGTTATACATACAAGGAATCATTATCGGTGCCATTTTTAGGAAAATTGGGGGCAGGAAAGAGGAGAAAAACATCATGAGCTTAAAGTATTGACCTTGTGGGACATTCCAGATCAATGGACTTAAATGATCTGCTGTAGATGTCTTGGTGCCAGATACCACAGCTCCACCTCCAGAGGTCTAGAGGAGTCTAGGCCTCGATGGGTCAGGACCTCCACTAGATTAGGCATACCTCGTGGTCATAATGTTATGGCTGATCTGTATATCTTCGGTCAGCCTCTAGTGGAAGGATCCAGAGCATCTGTACACAGTGTTGTTCTATATTTAGTTTAGATGAGAGCAGAGCTGTCAGTCTGGTTGTGTTCCGCTTTAACAAATACCTGTTTTTCTCGTTTTGTCACAGATCACTGAGAGCAGACTCACCTGACAGAAGGACAGTCATATTTGTATAGAAGGACGGTTTCAATGACCCTTGATCAGATACAAACACTGGGACTGATAAATATTCAAAAGTTAAATAAAAAGTGATTTCTGCTCTTTGCAGTTAATCAGTTGACATGTGTTAGCATGTGTTAGCTCATGTTTAGGGTGAGGATGAGCGGTCACAGAAAATGAATGAATAAAGAATCAGTTAACTGACTTTTTGTGGTTGTTCACCGAAGTAAAATTCCTGCATCTGCTTTGGAGTCGAAGCCAGAAGTGCAGGTACAGATCGCAGTGTTGATTAACTGACTAGTGTTTTACCAAATGACAGAACCATGCGGAACACAACAGTGTACGAGTATAGAAGTTCACATCTGCCAACCAAGCTTTAGGAAGCCAGAGGCCGTTTAGTAGTCCATTGTTGAAATCCACTTTTCACATTAAGATGTCAATTATTTACATGAGGATAATGTTATATATGTTTTTTTGTGTTTTCCAAATGTAGTGTATCATCTACTTTAAATCTCATTAGGGCACCACCTCCTTTTAACATAGGAAGAACACAGGTTTAAATTAATTTATCAATCTCAATTCAATACATTTCATAACCAAAGGGATGAATTATATAACACATTTTAACCCCTTCACGCCAAGTGTAGTGAATTCGCGACGCACTGTTTCCGCTCAGACTGCAGCCAAAATAATGCATGTAATACTCCAATGTCGGTGTGTGCACATTCAAAAAATTAAAGAGTGGTAAACAAAAACACAAATAATTAATTTCTTTATACAACTGAAAAATCAATTCAGGTGTTAAGGGGTTAAACCATTAATTCTCTGCTGTAAAATAACGAGGTAATAGTAGAGTAATAATCGAGGATAGTAGACTGATAGTAGACTGTTAATTTAATTCATCTTCTCCTTCCGCTTTCTGTGGACCTGGAGATTCATCAGTTTTATTTTTGATCTCAACTCTTGTGCTGTCCTCATCTTCCAGTGCCTCTCCTCCTGTGGGATCATGTGTCTTCTCCTCAGTTGAACCTTTTTTTTCGTGATTTGTCGTTTGTCCTTCTTCTTTATTTTCTTCCTTGTCCTTGTCATTCTTTGCCTCTACTCCTAACGTCTTGCTGCTGTTGTCCATCCATCAGACTCTGCCCTGGTTTTCTTGGCTCCTCGTGTGCGTCTTCTTGTCTTTCTTGTCCATGATTTGAATCAACCGTTTCAGGTTCTCTTTCAGTGTCCTTTTGTTTTCCATCCATTGTTCTTAACGGTGCTTGTTCTCCATTTCCTTTGTCCTCATTCTGATCAGTCAGCTCTCGGCATGTTCCTTTGTCTGATGGACCTGGAGTTTCTGTGTCCCTTTTCTCTTTGTTGTCCATGTCAACCATCGTCTCTCTTCCTCTCTGCTCCTGATTTTGTCCACTCTTCATCACAAACAGACTTTCAGTTCCTGCAGACCGCTCCTCAGTGTGTTCTCCTCTGTTGGTGGGAATATTATCTGTCTTTAAAGGCGTTTCCTTCACTTTCTGGCACAAAAGTTCTGTCTCTGCACCGGAACATTCACATTGTTCTTCTACTTCGTTCTGAGTTGTCATTCGTTCTGCTTTGACTTCATCCCCTTTGTTCATCAGAGATTGCTTTCCTGGATCTGTACTCCAATTGATGCTATTCGGTTGTGGTTCATTGTCATTCTTGGTCTCTGTGTGCAAATTCAGAAGACAGCATTTTCATTAAAATGAATTATCGCTTGCTGCACCAAAGATGTGCAAATGACTGGGCAGACACGAGCAGTAATTATCGACCTCATCCATACAACAACAGCCAACTGAAAACAATAACTACTGTTCTAATCACAAGTAATTGTACTGTAAAGTTTAGAATGATAATTATGAAAATGAAAATGAAATTACCTCTCCACCAAAAATTAAACCAACAGGTGTAAATGATTGTTATTAGTCCAACCCAGTCACATCCACTGTACTAAATCAATAAAATGAACGGATGTTTCAAATTATGTCTCTTTGCCAATGACCAAATTATATTAACACATCTAAATAAACTCTAAAACAAAATCCTAATTCAGGATTTGTAACAAAATAGTTAATCAGGTTATTCCTAGTCCTATAACACTAAGTGTATCATATTTGATACTTGAGTTTCTAAAACTTCTACCGATCAATACTTCCTTGAAAAAGCTGTTGTAAACAATTTAAAGCTGGCCATCTGCCCCTTGATGGATTTATCAATGCTCTGCAGTCAGTAACTTTTGGCAGTTATTTCCAAGATGGCCTCTTTCATGGACCACAGCTTTTTGCAGGTAAACCTTTGGTTATGTTAAGAATATAATTTATGTTGTTACTGATATTTAATATGAATATTTACTTTACTGAAGCGAACACTTCATACTTTATACATTATGTTATAATAAAATCATGTTGAAAGGTTTTGTCAAAGAAAACACAGATGGTGTAATTATTTGGTGTTTTTTTGTCCTTTCTATGTAATTAAAAAGTGTGTGATTATTTAAAATGTGCATTAATTTATTCCATAGTCGCTCACACAGTTTATTAAATTATTCATATAATATATATTTACCAATTCAGAGGAGAAAAATCATAATATATATTTGTCTAATGAAGGACATAAACAGTTTTTGTTTTCTCCCCTATCCCAAGTCATACCAAAAATGCCTGAGGTATCAAATATGATACAAAACAAAAGTTATATGTTGATAAGGTCATCATTTTTTTTTGGTTTAAAGGTCCTATAAACACTTCAGTTTGACCACAATTCCATGTCAGTCTAGTAGACGGCTGAAGTTTCTCATTATATTCATCTCAATTTGTCAAAAAGTTGTTGATATTTCACCAAAGAAGAACAACGTTATGTGACCTCAATAGAAAATTTACAGAATCTGACAAAGTCCTTAAAATTTGTAAAATCTGGGTGCGATGAATGTCTGCGCAAGATTTGACCTCAGTACATCAAAAAGGCGGGAAGATATTTCTCAAAAACATATCAGCCTCACAGTGGCACTAGACTAAAAGTCATAGAATCAACAAAGTCATTGAATGTAATGAATGAATGCCTTCACAAAATCTGATCTTAACCGCTCAAAAAGTTGTTGAAAGAGTTAATTAAAATGTGACACTGTGACACCAGTGGAAAAGTTACAGAATCAGAAAAAAAATCCAAATGTGTCCTCTGGGGACCATGAATGTCTAAAAAAAAGTCTCATTACATCAAAAAGATGTGTTTCACAAAAATGTTAGCCTCACAGTGGCACTAGACTAAGTCATAGAATCAGTGTTGTTAAAATGTATCCTGTATAAAAATGTGATTTCAATTGCTGAAAAAGTTGTTGAAAGAAAAATGTCAAGTGACACCAGTGGAAAAATTACAAAATCAGAAATAATGTCTTCAAAATACACTGCCTGGCCAAAAAAAAAAAAAAATGTCGCCTCCTGGATTTAACTAAGCAAACAGGTACGAGCCTCCTATTGGATAATTACTGCATGGGTGATTATCTTTCAGCTGGTGCAACTGATGCAATGAGTAGCTTCTCATTTCTTAAATAACTATGTCTAAAGACACATCCTGTGGTCGTGGTAAAGATGTTAGTCTGTTTGAGAAGGGTCAAATCAAATGGAAGAAAACTGGGGAAAAAGGCTTCTGCTAGAGAGCATAAATATTGGACTCAGGAGCAATGGAAGAAGGTCATGTGGTCTGATGAGTCCAGATTTACCCTGTTCCAGAGTGATGGGGTCATCAGGGTAAGAAGAGAGGCAGATGAAGTGATGCACCCATCATGCCTAGTGTCTACTGTACAAGCCTGTGGGGGCAGTGCTATGATCTGGGGTTGCTGCAGTTGCTCAGGTCTGTAATAAAAATTAAGTGATTACCTGATCGCGGGCTTCCACTTCCAGCTCTCCTTGACGTGTGCGGGTAATTTGTGGAATGCGTGATTGCGGTGCTGTTATTTAACCTGACAACAAGAAATACTATTTTCTGATTGGCTGATAGCTCGCTAGTTCAGGCAGAGCGGTATGCCTTCGCCTCATTCTCACCTATTCATAGATTACTAATCTATTTTAGATTTAGATAGCGAGTTTTATCACTTTTCAGCGTGAGAAATGTCATGTGTGGCATGTGAACTTGTTGAAATGAGCCCTGCTGTATAATTCTATAAGGTCTCTGAGATACAAGGGTTAGGGTTAGGGTTAGGGTTAGGCCTCTCAGAGCTTTGTATGTAAGGAGAAAGATTTTAAATTGTCTTTTAGCTTTTAATGGGAGCCTAAACTCTGATCCAGTCCAATAACTGATGACTGTGATCTCACCTGAAGCATATTTTTTTTCATTATTCTGGTAACCTGCTAGAACACATGCGATACAGGTAACTGGTCAACAGGTGGCAGAGTAGGACTAATTCTTCTTGTTGCACTCTTACCTCCCTCCTCCCCCCTTCCTTTACTACCTGCACCGGTCATGACAACAATGAATCATCCAGTCAGTTTGTCTAATTCTTCCTCTCTTACTGTCACATGCTTTCAGAGTCCTGGGACAATCTGCAGAGGCAGGCTGCATTTACTCTGCTTTGCATATTTTCTTTTATTTCCTTCATGTCTGTGTTATGTTAAAGACCGGTATCTTTTTAAAATCACTACAGCATTATTAAAACTGCGCAGGCCGCATAATTTGTTTTGCAGGGGGAAAGACAACAGTTCTAATAGAAGGTGTTGCAAAGTTCAAGTGGTAAGACAATGCAGCGCAATAAAACTATGTCTGACTAAATTCCAACATATTACATTTCCATCCACATCCAACATTTTTGAAAATGTCAGCAGACACGATGTAACTCGTTAACTTGGGACTTAAAGACGAGTCCACTTACAAGGTTGTGAACACCACAAGAGGGAGCCATACACGTTGTCAACACGTTAACGATGACACCATTTAAAGATTCTCCAATGTGTATTTGAAATTTCATTTTTAATGTGGTCTTTTGAAAGGTTGAAATTTGAAATGGACTTTTGACTTTTTTTTCCATCAAACTCCATCCAAGTCTACTGTAATATGTCTTGTGGTGTTTCTAAACCTGCTGCTAAGGCCCCAGACGTATGCAGCACAGGAAGAGGAAGTTCTCTGCTACATTATATTTAGTGTTAACACTGTCTGATGCTCAGACAGTCAGCAGTAAGACACCATGGTGGTCACAGCTCTCTGCATCAGTCTCCGTGAGTAGACCAGTCGTCTTTTCTCCTTGTATGGGTTACATGTATACCATTCTCTGTAACGTGTGAAATTGTTTTTATGTTACGGCAAAGATCTGGAGGTTTTATGCCAGATTATATTAACATTTAAGGCACTCTAGTAGGTCCTAAAGACATGTAAATTATCTGTGCACTCGTGCAGATAATCCAAAAGTTAACCAGATTATAAAAGAAGACAAAAAAAAAAAAAGCAGAAAGAGGACACCAGGATATTCAAAGTTACACACAAGGCTGAAAGGCAGGAAAACACCAATGTGACCTTATGACCTCTTGTGTGAAGTAGTTAAACTGGTTATCTAGTTCTCATGGCTGCTATCAGTGGATGGGATATATGAGACAGTAATTAACTGTTTGACCTCAGAGTTGATGTTAGAAGAAGGACAAATGGACAAGTGGAAGGACATGAGCAACTTTGACAAGAGCCAGACTGTAACGTCTAGACAACTGTTGGTCAGAACATCTCCAGAACTGCAGCTCCTGGTCTGTAGGGGTCAGTGCTGATCAAAAGTGGTCCAAGGAAGGAGGAGAACCAGAATGTTCATTGATGGATATAGAGTGAGAGGGCTGTCCTGTATGGACAGATCCAACAGCTTCTGGAGCTCAGACTGTTGAATAAGTTGATGCTGGTTCTGACAGAACGGAGTCAGAACACTCAGTGGATCACAGTTTGTTTAGCTTGTGGTTGTGTAGCTTCAGACCAGTCAGGATATCCATGCTGACCCCGGACCCTTTGATGAAACCTCCAACAGTGGACATTGGACCACGGAGATGATATCATCAACGTTACTCACTTCACTGGGTGGTGGTTTTAATGCTGTGGTTCCTGAGTGTAGACACACAAAAAGGGCACATGGTAGAATGTGAAAAACATGGAAATAAAACAGGAAGAAAATCTAAAGTTGCATCTAAGACCAAAACTCTTTCTTATTTTATCTCCGCAGTGTTGATGCTCCTGGTTGCACATGTGCAGCAGAGTTATTCAAAGACATCTGGTGAGTAACCCAACAGCAACCCTACAGCTTTACACCAATCAGGCAAAACATTATGACCACCTTCCTCATGTTGTGTAGGTCTCCCTTGTGGTGACTCATCAGAGAATGGACATGGGCCTTCTGAGGGTGTCCTTTGGTGTCTGGTAACAGAATGTTGTTTGTGGGGGTGGTTCTTTGAGGGGAGGGGCCTCTGTGGATCATCCCACAGATATTTGATCAGTTGTGGATCTAGTGAATTTGGAGGCCAGGTCAACACCTTGTGCTGTTCTATGCTTTGGGGTGGGGGTGCCTGGTCTGGTCTAGGTGGGTGCTACATGTCTAAGTAACATCCACACCAATGAATGCCAGGTCCAAACGTTTCCCAGCAGAAGAGTGAATTTTCACAAGATGGTCAATGTTATTCACTTATCGTGTCCGGTCATAATGTGAGCAGCGCTCAAGATTCCATCACATATTCGTGCTGTGTATGCAAAACACCAACATCATTTGGGGCACAGTTAAATATTTTGACAAGTGAAACTCAATCATTGTTTTAGTACGTAACTGCCTCTCAGTACAAAGCCACAATGAAGCTGAAACCCTCAGTCAACTCTCTGTGCAGGTGCTAAAAATGATGCCGTATGGTAATGGTTTCAACCACGCAGAGAACACGTTCTTTTCTGGTGTTTTATTTAATAAGCATTACAGTATGTCTAAGTTCTTAATCCTGTTTCTGTCTCAGATGGACGTTTTCGCATCGTTCCGTCCAGACTGCAGCTCTTTGAACACGAGTCAGTCTCTTTCACCTGTGAAGGGTTTAATGCCTCCGCTGGATGGAAAGTGGAGAACGACAAGAAGTTCCTTAAAGAATGTTCTAATGTTACAAAGATCTACCGTATTGACTACACCTTTGTGTCGGACAGTGGACAGTACTGGTGTGAAAGTGGAGGAGAGAGAAGCAACACTGTCAGCATCAACGTCACCGGTACGTTTACAATCAGAAGAGTTGAACTCAACCATTAACCCAAAATGACCAAATGTCCTCGTGTCCTTCAGCTGGTTCTGTGATCCTGGAAAGTCCCGTCCATCCTGTGGTGGAGGGAGAATCTGTGACTCTGCGCTGTAGAAGAAAGACAAACTCCTCTGACTTTATCACTGATTTCTATAAAGATGGCCTCCTCATTGGGACAAAGTCTACAGGAATATTAACCATCAACAGAGTTTTAAAATCTTATGAGGGATTCTACAAGTGTAACATGTCCGGAGCTGAGACATCACCAGAAAGCTGGATGTCTGTCAGAGGTAAAAACAAAACAGGAGTAGGCATGAATCTTTTTTAAAACTGTGACGTTTCTTATACGTTTTCTGAAGACGTTTATTGAATTTCAATATAGTGTCTCTGTAGCCTGGCCTGTTTTTCAAACTGTACAGAGAAAAAACATGCCTCTGCACACAATTGGACAGTTTAACGAACCTCTTTTACAACTGATGTTGTAAAAGATGTTTTAGAACCAGGCAGTAAACATCTTAACATGGAGATCTATGGCATTGTCTCACATCTGGAGCCAGTCTCTAGTGGCCATTAGAGGAGGAGTTATTGGCTTCTGTGTGTTGGCTCCGTCATTAGCCCCAGTGGTTATTGGTTTCTTTCAGTAAGCAGCTTGTTAGTTTAGGATTAGATTGTTGAACTTACCTCCTATACTTTTAAGTCAAAAATTGATCAATTGATCAATTAAAAATTGTCTCGCCAACACTGAGTGATTGGTACAGTCTTAGGGCCATGGCACATCAAGCAAATGGTCAGCTATGTACAGGCATCAGGAAGTCACTGAGAATCTGTAACTCTATCTAGGACAGCTTGGTCCTAGATAGTCCGAGAAAGGTGGCTTGTGTAGTAAATATTTAATATTAATTCCAGGTGGCAGTGTGACTCTGGAGAGTCTTGTTGATCCTGGGAATGAAGGTGAGGTCACCTCATTTGTTGTGGTTTAATGAAATGCTACAATTTACTGAACTCACACTTTTTAAATTGCAGCCGACATCTTAAAGAATAAAGACTCCCTGAAAGACAGTGAGGGTTCAAACACACCACCTCCACATAAAACAGGTAAGAGAGATGAAAGGTTTAATTTTATTATTGTTTATTAGTGGTGAGTTGAACAAGCACGGTAAAATGGAAGATAAAGGCAAACTTGTAGCAACAAAAAAAAAAAAAAAAAAGATGTGTGATACTGTGCATCTGATCTGATGAATTTTCGTTCTGACCAAGCTTCCAACCGGAGCAAAAAACCTGACCCGAACAACAGATCGTAACAAAATAAATCACTGTAGCTACTCAGTTTTAAGTCAACAAGGTTTCACAAGCTGTGTGAATCATAACGTTACTATTACTTTATTCTTCCAGGCCTAAAATGGTGGCAGAGCGGTGCCTTTGAACTTATAGCTCTTTTACACAAAATAATTAAACATTTCCCACTTACACAATATAGGTTCACTCTCTGGTTACATTCACAACAATAATTTCTTAATGAACTGGAAAATATTAACTAACTAACACTTTATGTTTATTAACTTTAGCTCTCCCTAGCGCTTCAAACAGAAACAAACGTACAATAAAATGAGGTAAAACCAAAGCCGCTGTGGCTTACTTTTAGTATGCTCTTCATCAATTCCCGACCAGTTAGGTGTTGTTTTACAGGTCCTAAATCAACTTTTTAAAATAGTATCTTACTCACTAATCTCCATTTGATATGTCTGCTTTTTTTCTCAACTGCTTTCTTCTTTACGTCTTTTCTTCTGCCGCATCACTTCGGTGCTGCTCCTGGTTTCTTAAAGAGGCAGTAACTATTTTCTGTGTATACTTTTAATTGCCAGCATTAAATTACTGTTGTTTAACATTTTAACTGACAGCATAGCCAGCTCCCAACGGTGAGATTATAAATCTGTTAATGGTGAGGTTGGTCTTGCTTCCAGACTTGCTTCTTCTGCTGTCTCCTAACTCCCAGCTAAAATGGTCAAAAAGGTTAAGCGTGAGTAGGTTGACAGTGGTTGAATATTGTGACAGAGAAACTCAAGTGTTGTTTAATTGTTTGTTGGTTCTGTAGACAGCCAGCAACCTTTGAGGACATGCCGTCACCCAATAAATGAGGCATAACTTTAAGCCTTGATATAATTTAAATTGTCCAGACCAATACTGGTTTTTGAACCAAGCTGTAAACACATTTATTTCAAGACTTTTTAACATGGAGGTCTATAGGGATTGACTCACAACTGGAAATTGATCACTTAGAGGTTTTTAAAAATTTTCTCCCCAACACTGAGGGATTGGTACAGTCTTAGGGCCATGACACATCAAACAAATGGTCAGCTGTTTACAGGCGTCAAAAAGTCACTGAGCATCTGTAACTCGAGTTTTATTGGTCCTAGCCTTTTGTAGTAAATATTTAATATCCCTTCCAGGTGGCAGTGCAACCCTGAAGAGTCTTGTTGATCCTGGGAATGAAGGTGAGGCCACCTCATTTGTTGTGGTTTAATGAAATGCTGCAAGTTACTGAATTCACACTTTTTAAATTGCAGCTGACATCTTGAAGAATAAAGACTCCCTGAAAGACAGTGAGGGTCCAAACACACAACCTCCACATAAAACAGGTAAGAGAAATGAAAGGTTTAATTGTATTATTGATTATTAGTGGTGAGTTGAACAGGCAAGCTGATATGGAAGATAAAGAAGACAAACTTGTAGCAACAACAACAAGAGACATGTGATGCATCTGATTTCAGATGAAGTCAGTGATTGAATTCTTTTGAACTGAGGTTGTATGAGGTACTATCGCAAATGGTGGCCATGGAAATCAATCATATGGATGGGGTTAGCGGTAAAATGTATTATAACTAGGGGTGTAATAGTATATGTATTCCTCCCACGGTGTCACAGTACGGGCGTCACGGTTCGTTGCACGCAGTCAGATGACGAATACGTCAGAGTGAGTAGCCTATTAAAAAAAAGAAAAAGTCGATTCACCACTTCAATCCAGATGGCGGTAATGAGCCTAAAAGCAGAAGAAGAAAAACAGATAAAGAAGAAAAGTAACGTGTGGAGCATGGATGTACTAAGAGAAGTCACCACTGTGGAAACACTTTGGTTTCCCGTTGCAACATAACAGCGATTGCACGTGAGTGGTGGACTGGACAAAGACTGTGTGCCGACGATGTTTCGTGGAGGTGCAGTACATCGCTGGAAACACATCAAACATGCTAACACACATAAGACGGCATCACCCCGATATCACTGGTGCGAGGAAAAAAAAAAACGTGTGTGCAAGAAGTTAGTTTAGTTAGTTTCTTATTATGAAGTTGCCAAAGTTGCCAGTTGCTACCTGGCATGAGAACCCTCCTAATTTATTTGTTTTATATTTTATTCCATTTTTTACTTTTATAACAGGAGGTGTTTTTTTATTTTTTCATTCAATTGGTGTCTGTTAAAAATAAATGAAACAAGCTAGTCTACACATGTGTGACATTCTGTTGGTTTTTTCACGTTTTTCCCCGTACCGAAACTTACCAAACCATGACCCCTCACTCAAGGTACGTACGGAACCGTGACTTGGGTATACCGTTACACACCTAGAAAGGTGGCTTGTGTAGTAAATATTTAATATCCCCTCCAGGTGGCAGTGTGACCCTGGAGAGTCCTGTTGATCCTGGGAATGAAGGTGGGAATGAAATGCTGCAATTTACTAAACTCACACTTTTTAAATTGCAGCTGACATCTTGAAGAATAAAGACTCCCTGAAAGACAGTGAGGGTTCAAACACACCACCTCCACATAAAACAGGTAAGCGAGATGAAAGGTTTAATTGCATTGTTCATTAGTGGTGAGTTGAACAGGCAAGGTAAAACGGAAGATAAAAAAGACAAACTTGAAGCAACAACAAAAAAAAAGACCTATGATATTGTGCATCTGATTTCAGAAAGTCTGGTCATTTCAATGGCGAGTTAAACTGAGCAGTTCATGTGGGGGAAAAATAAAAAGTATATACCTTCCTTCAAAGTTTGATGGATGACCCCCTAGGTCAAGGGGAGGGGGGATGGGGTGGAGGTTCGATCCGGTTGTAGTGATAACCGTAAATGGATTATAACATTGAGAGAGGTCAAAGGTCACATATGGGACAACTTAGAGCTCATGTAAAACTCCTGTGAAACTCAGTTGATTATTTATGCGGTGAAAGGTGAAACTATGTTCAGTATTTTGATCGTGGTGCGACGATCCACATGTGGGTGCCTCCCTGCCACACACTCACACACACACCCAGACACGTGGACTCAGAAACACACGCACACAGGTTCTCCCACATAAGTGCAGCCTTGTCTGGACATGCCGGGACATGTTTCTATCCGCTCATGTGATGCCAGCTGATCCCGCTCATGCTCTCAGTGCTGTGAAAAGCTAACGAGTGATAAAGATAGTTTCAGTCTATGACTGATAGCGCATTATTAATTGAGCAGACCAGATTTAAAAAATAAAATGAGCAAGAGAGCTTACACCTCTACTATCATTAGTGAGATGCTTGTGAGCATTATTCATTAAGCACCAGTATGAAAGGCGCCGAGAAAACTGATGGTTTTCAAGTGCAGATTTCAACAGCCAGCAATGGGTTCGCTCCTGGAAGAGTGGCATTTGGAGACTTTCAACTACCACACCGCTGAACTGTGTGTGTATCACCTCTATCACTACCTTCAGTCCTAACACACCAAAAACTGTTATCACTTCATATGACTGGTGAGTATTGAACAGCTTGGTGGTCAGATGCATGAGAGGCAAAGCCATTCCATCTTTTGTGCTGTTAAAGAGAGAGAAGCCCGTTTGAAGGAGGAGGAATCCGTCAACGTCCATGAGGGAGAAGAAATCAGAAAAGTTATCAAGATAATAAGGGAGACCAAATGTGACAGCTCCGGCAAATGGTTTTACTGAGTTAGATTTGAGACGCACGGTCACCTGATGGTGGAGCGGTGCTGGTGACAGAGTGGATGAAGATGCTGGACAAATCAGCTGATCTTATTACTGCTCCATTCCACAATAGTCACCGGTCGAAAGACATTGCAATGATTAGAAAAAAACTTTCTTGTTTTAGATTTGTTGATTTTTTGAAAAGCTGAAAGCCTGAAGAAGACAGCAACTTTGAGTCCGAGCATCATGTCTCTTGCATTTGATTCACTTTGGACTCCGCCTTTATCTTCTAAGAGATGGTCCAGGTGTCCACACCACCTCCATGTCCTGCACTGGCCGTAGAAAAGGAGAGCCCTGTGGCGTGCCTCTCCAAACCAACAACTACAGATCAACCATACAGTGTGCTCCAACAAAATGTTAAAGCTTCCTGGCTATTAAAAATCGTCTTGAGCCAGCACCTAAGACTGAAATAACAGTTGAGTTTCAATTCTCTTCTGGATTTTAATGGGAGTCGATGAAGAGAGTCTAAAATTAAGTCTTCTTTCTTTGTCTGTGTCACCAAAAAAAATTACTAAACTCTGACCAGAGTCGCCCTCTGCGACCCTTCACGGGACAATCGGTTACAGAAGATAAATGAATGAATGAATGTTCTTGTAACCTGCTAGAACACATGTGATACAGGTAACTGGTCAACAGGTGGGAGAGCAGGACCAATTCTTCTTGTTGCACTCTTACCACCCTCCTCCCTTCTTCCTTTATTACCTGCACCAATCATAATAACAATGAATCATCCAGTCAGTTTGTCTAAAACTTCCTCTCTTACTGTCACATGGTTTTAGAGTCCTGGGACAATCTGCTGAGGCAGGTGGCATTTACTCTGCATATTTTGTGTTTGTTCTATGTTAAAAAACAGTATCCTTTTAAAATCACTACAGCATTGTTTAAACTGTGCAGGCTGCATATTATGTTTTGCAGGGGAAAAAAACAGTTCTAATAGAAGGTGTTCAAGTTCAAGTGGTAAGACAATGTAATGCAATAAAACTGTTGGGCCTGGGTACTAAGGCACTCAGTATCGGGGTTTGGCTATCATGAATAATTAATAATTATCAAAAATAATTATTTATGTGTTAATTATTTATTCTGAATAATAATTAACTTAATAACTATAACGTAGGGCGGCACAGTGGAGAGGTGGTTAGCACTGATGCCTCACAGCAAGAAGGTCACCGGTTCGAATCCATAAGCTGGCTGGCCTTTCTGTGTGGAGTTTGCATGTTCTCCCTGTGTCTGCGTGGGTTCTCTCCATGTTCTCCAGCTTCCTCCCACCATCCAAAGACATGCTCATTAGGTTAATAGGTGATTCTAAATTGGCCATAGGTGTGCATGAGAGTGTGAATGGTTGTCTGTCTCTGTGTGTGGCCCTGCGATGGACTGGCAACCTGTCCAGAGTGTACCCCTGCCTCTCGCCCGATGACAGCTGGGATAGGCTCCAGCAGACCCCCGTAACCCTTAACAGGACTAAACGGGTATAGAAGATGAATGAATGAATGAACTATAACCAAAATTACCACGTTAACAACTAGTTAAAGTAGAAGGAATCTGGAGTTCTTGGCAGTGTAGAGGTTGGCAATATTCACTCTTGTGCAATATTAAACAGACAGGTATGTTTAAAAGACATTTATTAACAAGAATAGAAGTAAACATACAAACTAACTACAGTGTACTCCATACAGGTGTGTGTGTGTCAAAATGGCCGCTGGTTGTGGGTGTGTCAAGATGGCTGCTGGGGCCTTGAGGCTTTGAACACAAAGGAAACAAGATGGCTGCTGAGTAGGGACACTCAGACCATGTGTCTGCTAGTAGATATGTGGAATGTGATAAGGGTTTTATGAGGTGCCAGGTTAGAGAAAGGATGGTTAGTTAGCATGCAAGAGACCCTGAGTCTGTGTTGCATAATCTAAACTAACATCAAATTACTAAACTATAACCTTACGATCACAACAACTCAGTAAAACAAATATCACATCAAATCACAGTTTCTAGTTCTATGCTTAGCTTAGCTTAGCTTGACTAGGCCCAGGTTATACTACCAGATTGGTGGAAAGTCCATTTCTGGTGTGTTACTCCTTTAGCTGGCGGTTCCTGATGGAAGGGCCGAGCTGGGAAATGTTGAAGTCCTTACTGTGTATACCTGATGGCAGACGTTGGAGGGAAGCTGGCCGCTCCTTGAGTCCTTTTAAATGGCTTGTTAGCAGCTTGGTGCTAACTAGCTGTGGCTCCTGTTGGTTGGGGTTTTAGCCTGCAAACCTTCTGTTTGTTGGCTAAAAGAGCTGGTGCAGATTCCTCAAGCAGGATCTCGCTTTGCTGCTGTAAGGAGAACAGGCCTGGAGTAGTTCCTCTTTGTTAGCAGACTACCTTGCAGCCAGCTGCAGCTGAGCAGCTGGGGGTCTCCACCGGGGATGTGTGGAGAGGAGAAGAGGGTAAGAGGGAGAACACAGGCCAAACAGCGCATTTAATATGACCTGATGACCTCAGAGGTCACATGCCACTGTCAGCCAGTGAACTGCTGGGACAGTTTCCCACCTGGAGGATTGTGGGACTTGAGGTTTCCAGTGCTTCCCTTTGTTTCCAAGACATGTGGTTAACCTGGTTATGCATGGTGAGCTTCCATAGCTCACCACCAGGTTCATGTCCCAACAAAACTATGTCTGACTAAATTACAACATATTACGTTTCCACCCTCCTCCACCATTTCTGAAAACGTCAGCAAATGCACTGTAACTCGTTAACTTGGATCTTAAAGACGAGTCCACTTACTAGGTTGTGAACACCACAAGAGGTCACCGTACACTTTGTCAACAGGTTAACGATGACACCATTTAAAGGTTCTCTAATATGTATTTGAAAACTCATTTTTAATGTTGTCTTTGAAAAGATTGAAATTTTTACCAAAAAACTGTTCAAATTAAAAAAGTGATAACATCTGTAATATCACATAATCATATAATAAATGATGCCGTATGGTAATGGTTTCAACCATGCAGAGAACACGTTCTTTTCTGGTGTTTTATTTAATAAGCATTACAGTATGTCTAAGTTCTTAATCCTGTTTCTGTCTCAGATGGACGTTTTCGCATCGTTCCGTCCAGACTGCAGCTCTTTGAATACGAGTCAGTCTCTTTCACCTGTGAAGGGTTTAATGCCTCTGCTGCATGGAAAGTGAACAATGGCCTGCACCAAGAATGTTCTAACGTTACAAACATCTGCCATATTGACTACGCCTTTGTGTCGGACAGTGGACAGTACTGGTGTGAAAGTGGAGGAGAGAGAAGCAACGCTGTCAGCATCAACGTCACCGGTATGTTTACAGTCAGAAGAGTTGACAACACAACCATTAACCCAAAATGACCAAATGTCCTCGTGTCCTTCAGCTGGTTCTGTGATCCTGGAAAGTCCCGTCCATCCTGTGATGGAGGGAGACTCTGTGACTCTGCGTTGTATTAGAAAGACAAAGTCCTCTAACCTCATCACTGATTTCTATAAAGATGGCCTCCTCATTGGGACAAAGTCTACAGGAATATTAACCATCAACAGAGTTTTAAAATCTCATGAGGGATTCTACAAGTGTAAAATGTCTGGAGCTGAGACATCACCAGAAAGCTGGATGTCTGTCAGAGGTAAAAACAAAACAGGAGTAGGCATGAATCTTTTTTTTTTATTGTGTTTATAGATGGTTTCAATGACTGACTGTGTATAAAGATGGAAAAAAAAACTGTGACGAAATGGTACAGAGAAAAAGACAGTTTAACAAACCTCTTTTACAAAAAAGATGTTTTTGAACCAGGCAGTAAACATCTTAACATGGAGATCTATGGCATTGACTCACATCTGGAGCCAGTCCCTAGTGGCCATTAGAGGAGGAGTTATTGGCTTCTGTGTGTTGGCTCCGTCATTAGCCCCAGAGGTTATTGCTTTCTTTCAATAAGCAGCTTGTTAGCTTAGCACTAGATTGTTGAACTTACCTCCTATACTTTTAAGTCAAAAATTAATTACTAAATTCAGGTTTTTAAAACTTTTCTCGCCAACACTGAGGGATTGGTACAGTCTTAGGGCCATGACACATCAAGCAAATGGTCAGCTGTGTACAGGAAGTCACTGAGCATCTATAACTCTAGTTTTTTGCTCCTAGATAGTCCTAGAAAGGTGGCTTGTGTAGTAAATATTTAGTATTCCTTCTAGGTGGCGGTGTGACCCCGGAGAGTCTTGTTGATCCTGGGAATGAAGGTGAGGTCACCTCATTTGTTGTGGTTTAATGAAATGCTACAATTTACTGAACTCACACTTTTTAAATTGCAGCCGACATCTTAAAGAATAAAGACTCCCTGAAAGACAGTGAGGGTTCAAACACACCACCTCCACATAAAACAGGTAAGAGAAATGAAAGGTTTAATTATATTATTGTTCATTAGTGGTGAGTTGAACAGGCAAGGTAAAACGGAAGATAAAGGCAAACTTGTAGCAACAAGAAAAAAAGACGTGTGATATTGTGCATCTGATTTCAGAAAGGTGGTGATTGGATTTCTTTGAACTGAGGTTGTATGAGGTACTATCACAAATGGTGGCCATGGAAATCAATCATATGGATGGGGTTAGCGGTAAAATGTATTATAACTAGGGGTGTAATAGTATATGTATTCCTCCCACGGTGTCACAGTACAGGCGTCACGGTTCGGTGCACGCAGTCAGATGGCGAATACGTCAGAGTGAGTAGCCTATTAAAAAAAAGAAAAAGTCGATTCACCACTTCAATCCAGGTGGCGGTAATGAGCCTAAAAGCAGAAGAAGAAAAACAGATAAAGAAGAAAAGTAACGTGTGGAGCATGGATGTACTAAGAGAAGTCACCACTGTGGAAACACTTTGGTTTCCCATTGCAACATAACAGCGACTGCACATGAGTGGTGGACTGGACAGAGACTGTGTGCCGACGATGTTTCGTGGAGGTGCAGTACATCGCTGGAAACACATCAAACATGCTAACACACATAAGACGGCATCACCCCGATATCACTGGTGCGAGGAAAAAAAAACGTGTGTGCAAGAAGTTAGTTTAGTTAGTTTCTTATTATGAAGTTGCCAAAGTTGCCAGTTGCTACCTGGCATGAGAACCCTCCTAATTTATTTGTTTTATATTTTATTCCATTTTTTACTTTTATAACAGGAGGTGTTTTTTTATTTTTTCATTCAATTGGTGTCTGTTAAAAATAAATGAAACAAGCTAGTCTACACATGTGTGACATTCTGTTGTTTTTTTTCACGTTTTTTCCCGTACCGAAACTTACCAAACCATGACCCCCCACTCGAGGTACGTACGAAACCGTGAATTGGGTATACCGTTACACACCTAGAAAGGTGGCTTGTGTAGTAAATATTTAATATCCCCTCCAGGTGGCAGTGTGACCCCGGAGAGTCCTGTTGATCCTGGGAATGAAGGTGAGGTCGCCTCATTTGTTGTGGTTTAATGAAATGCTAGCCTGGTCGTTACCATCCTACATTTCCGCTCAAAATTTGATTTCGGTTTCGCACGTTAGTCTGGCCCAATGTAATAGGAATCTGTCTCCGTAATGGGCGGATGCTTATTTTGAGGTTTAAAATCATTGGAGTTCCCTTAACCAATCAGCAACGTTTGGTAATGACGTATATTGTGCGCCGGAGTTCAGGCTCTTACGCTTACCACTTCCGCTTCCAGTTAAATAAATCTAACTTTTCCCAAAGCCAGTTGGAAGGAGAGCTACGACGTCCTTGCCATTTATAAAATTGACAGGACAATCCTCTTGTTCTGGTTTTAATTCCGTGATGCTCTCGAGAGTTGAGACAACTTCGCGGATGGCTTCTAGCGTCTCTGCCTCCGTCGCCGTTGTTGCTATGCTGTTGAACTACAAGCTTTGCTGGACTACAAGCAACTCGGCATGCGAGTTCCACGTCATCACTCAACTGTTCGCTGATTGGCGCGGTTACACGCGAACCATGGAAGTGCAATTTGGCCAGACTCCGTGCCAGACCGAAATCAAAGTTTGGGCGGAAACATAGGATGGTAACAACCAGGCTAATGAAATGCTGCAATTTACTGAACTCATTACAGTAAATGGCCATGGAAATCAATCCTATGGATGGGGTTAGCGGTAAAATGTATTATAACCACTTTAAATAATTGACATCAGTTTAAATATAGGCTATATTTAGAATATTATCAGATTTACCGTATAGTCAAACAGCCTTTTCTTACAAGGATCTGAAGGTGGTATACCGCTCTCTTCAAAGCCAACAAACCTTTCACAAAAATAGTCATTCTACCTCACAGGGCGTAGGAGTTGCCGGTTAAATGCTGTGTACCTTTGATGTTTTAACTTGAATCCAAACTAACATGGTCATGCAAAAAAGTCACACAAGAGCAGTAGCAAACTACTGAAGCTCCTGCAACCGGTGTATGTGGAGTCAACGCCATCTAAATCTTCACTACCTGTGCACTCTAGCGTCAGCTTACATCTGTAATTACGGAAATAAGATGCTAGGTGACGGCCGGTCAATTCAATGGCAAGTTAAACTGAGCAGCTCATGCGGAAAAAAATAAAGGTATATACCTTCTGTCAAAGTTTGATAGATGACCCTAATTACATAGGTCAAGGGGGGGTGGATGGGGGTGCAGCATAGCCAGCTCCCAACATCGGGACTATAAATCTGTGTTTAGTGAGATTGGTCTGGCTTCCAGGATTGTTTCTTCTGCTGTCTCCAAACTCCCAGCTAAAATGTTCATAGAGGTGGAGCATGGGTATATCCACAGGTTGAATATTGTGACAGAGCAACTCAACTGTTGTTTCAATTGTTTGTTGGTTCTGTAGACCGCTAGCAACCTTTGAGGACATGCAGTCATCTCCTAAATGAGGTATAACTTTAAGCCTTGATAGCATTTAAATTGTCCAGACCAATATCAGTTTTTGAACCAAGCTGTAAACAAGTTTATTTCAAGACATTTTAACATGGATGTCTATGGGGATTGACTTACATCTGGGGCCAGACTCTAGTGGAACTGTTTTTGGCTTCTGTGTGTTGGCTTCGTCATTAGCCCCAGAAATTGTGCTTTCGTTCAATAAGCAGCTTGATATCTTCGCGCTAGACTGTTGTACGTACATTCAATACTTTTAAATGATAAATTGATCACTTAGAGGTTTTTAAAAATTGTCTCCCCAACACTGAGGGATTGGTACAGTCTTAGGGTCATGACACATCAAACAAATGGTCAGCTGTGTACAGGCATCAGAAAGTCACTGAGCATCTATAACTCCACTTTTATTGGTCCTAGCCTTATGTAGTAAATATTTAATATCCCTTTCAGGTGGCAGTGCAACCCTGGAGAGTCTTGTTGATCCTGGGAATGAAGGTGAGGTCACCTCATTTGTTGTGGTTTAATGAAATGCTGCAATATACTGAATTCACTCCTTTTAAATTGCAGCTGACATCTTGAAGAATAAAGACTCCCTGAAAGACAGTGAGGTTTCAAACACACAACCTCCACATAAAACAGGTAAGAGAGATAAAAGGTATAATTGTATTATTGATTATTAGTGGTGAGTTGAACAGGCAAGCTGAAACGGAAGATAAAAAAGACAAACTTGTAGCAACAACAACAAGAGATGTGATGCATCTGATTTCAAATGAAGTCAGTGATTGGATTTCTTTGAACTGAGGTTGTATGAGGTACTATCGCTACTATCGCAATGGAGCGCAATAAAACTCTGACTAAATTACAACATATTACGTTTCCACTCTTCTCCACCATTTCTGAAAACGTCAGCAGACACGCTGTAACTCGTTAACTTGGGACTTAAAGACGAGTCCACTTATGACGTTGTGAACACCACAAGAGGGCGCTGTACATGTTGTCAACACGTTAACGATGACACCATTTAAAGGTTCTCTAATATGTATTTGAAAACTCATTTTTAATGTGGTCTTTTGAAAGGTTGACATTTTTACCAAAAAACTGTTAAGTCAAAAAAGTGATAACATCTATAATATCACATAATCATATAATAAATGATGCCGTATGCTAATGGTTTCAACCATGCAGAGAACTAGCTCTTTTTCTAGCTCTCTAGTGTTTTATTTTTTAATGACATCACATCATGTCTAAGTTCTTAATCCTGTTTCTGTCTCAGATGGACGTTTTCGCATCGTTCCGTCCAGACTGCAGCTCTTTGAATACGAGTCAGTCTCTTTCACCTGTGAAGGGTTTAATGCCTCTGCTGGATGGAAAGTGGAGAATGACAACAAGTTCCTTAAAGAATGTTCTAACGTTACAAAGATCTGCCGTATTGACTACACCTTTGTGTCGAACAGTGGACAGTACTGGTGTGAAAGTGGAGGAGAGAGAAGCAACACTGTCAGCATCAACGTCACCGGTATGTTTATAGTCAGAAGAGTTGACAACTCAACCATTCACCCAAAATGACCAAATGTCCTCGTGTCCTTCAGCTGGTTCTGTGATCCTGGAGAGTCCCGTCCGTCCTGTGGTGGAGGGAGAATCTGTGACTCTGCGCTGTAGAAGAAAGACAGAGTCCTCTGACCTCATCACTGATTTCTACAAAGATGGCCTCCTCATTGGGACAAAGTCTACAGGAGAACTGACCATGGACAGAGTTTTAAAATCTCATGAGGGATTCTACAAGTGTAACATGTCTGGAGCTGAGACATCACCAGAAAGCTGGATGTCTGTCAGAGGTAAAAACAAAACAGGAGTACGCATGAATCTTTTTTATTGTGTTTATAGATGGTTTCAATTATTGACTGTATATAAAGATGGACTTTTTCAACACTTAAACTTTGTATTTTTTCAACACCTTGATTTCAATAAAAAGCTTGTTAGCTTAGCACTAGATTGTTGTAGTTGCTTACTACACTTTCAAATGATAAAATGATCACTCCCCAACACCCCAACACTGTCATACTCAGTGACTTTCTGACGCCTGTACACGGCTGACCATTTGCTTGATGTGTCAGAAAGTCACTGAGCATCTATAACGCTAGTTTAAATAATAGTAGTAAATATTTAATATTCCTTCCAGGTGATAGTGTGACTCCTGAGAGTCCTGTTGATCCTGGGAATGAATGTGAGGTCACCTCATTTGTTGTGGTTTAATGAAATACTGCAATTTACTGAACACACACTTTTTAAATTGCAGCTGACATCTCGAAGAATAAAGACTCCATGAAAGACATTGAGAGTGTACACAAAACAGGTAAGAGAAATGAAAGGTTTAATTGTATTATTGATAAAGAAGGCAAACTTGTAGCAGCAACAAAAATAAGATGTGTGATACTGTGCATCTGATTTCAGAAAGTCAGTGATTGGATTTCTTTGAACTGAGGTTGTACGAGGTACTACAGTAAATGGTGGCCATGGAAGTCAATCCTATGGATGGGGTTAGGGGGAAAATGTATTAAAACCACTTTAAATAATCGACATCAGTTTAAATGCAGGCTATATTTAGAATATTATCAGAGCTTTACCTTATAGTCAAACAGCCTTTTCTTCTGATATCTGAAGGTGGTATACCGCTCTCTTCAAAACCAACAAACTCCTTTGACAAAAAGAGCCATTCTATCTTACAAGACGTAGGAGTTGCAGGTTAAACGTTGTGTACCTTTGATATTTTAACCTGAATCCAAACTAACGTGATCACACAGCAAAGTCACACAAGAGCAGTAGCAAACTACTGAAGCTCCTGCAACCGGTCTATGTGGAGTCAACGCCATCTAAATCTTCACTACCTGTGCACTCTAGTGTCAGCTTACATCTGTAATTACGGCACTAAGATGCTAGAAGACGACTGGTCAATTCAATGGCAAGTTAAACTGAGAAGCTCATGTGGGAAAAACAAACAAAGGTATATACCTTGTGTCAAAGTTTGATGGATGACCCTAATGACCTAGGTCAAGGGAGGGGGGATAGGGTGGAGGTTTGGTTTGGTTGTAGGGATAACCGTAAATGGATGATAATATTGAGGGAGGTCAAGGGTCACATATGGAGCTACTTAGAGCCCAAAGTGTCTGAGAAGTTACAGGCCGACGCGGGTAAAGAATTCTTTAACAAGACTTTTAAAGCTCTGATGAAGAAGCACAGTATTATCCACTTTGCCACATGCAGCTAGCTCAAAGCTTGCATCGTCGAGAGGTTCAACCGTACGCTACAAACTAGAATGTAGACGTACCTCACGGCCAAACACACACGTTGACATGTAGATTTTTTGCAGGAGCTGCTAAAAAGTTATTACGAGGGCTATCATAAAAGTACAAGAATGAAACCAAACCACCTCACAACCGAGAACACACTTGTGGTATTTCAAAACTTGTACAGGACATTTCCACTTAATTGCAAAGACACTTGGAAGATTAATTTAAAAGTGGGAGATGTGGTGAGGATTTCCAAACTCAGGGAAGTGTTTGACAAAAAGTATGAGCAGAGTTACACGGACGAACTGTTCACCATATTGGAATGTCTTTATATCTTAGCATTTTTAACAATGACATAGAATATAGTAAATATAATACCTATTAAACATCAGCACGTTCATTTTGACATTGAGGCCATGTTAGGGACCATGCGTCTGGACCAAAAGTAGAACTTAAACCTACCACAAACAGAGGATGCAGGTAGCTGTAAAGATGAAACAAGAAGAGCTACTATTAGCTCAGTGGCTAGGAAGCTAGGGAGAGCTGCAAACCATCGTAAAGAAACGGATGTGGGAATATATCTGGATTTGAATGTTCAGATGAGATGAAGATGGAAAATAAGAAGTCTTCTGTTTGATCTTTGAACTTTGCTGTTTTGTTTGTTGTCATCACTTCCTGGTTCTCTTCGCATGATGTTGTTCAGCCAATAAGAGTGATCTCTCTGACCGACTTATTCCTGACGGCTGATAAACTTCCAACTCTGTCCAACTGTGCAGGACACAAACCAAAAACTAGTGTCACTAACTAACTGATGGGCCGACCATCGTCTTGCTTTACCATGGCCCTAAGAATAACTAACAAAGCCACAGACAGTTTAACCCATTCAGAATTAACAGTCACGTTACAGGAAATAAAAGAACCCAGTGATCTTTATTGAACTCGTTGTTTTCAACAGAAGTGTTACATTCATGTTTTGTGTAATATACAAGTAGTTGTGATTTCTTCTTCTGAATTTTTTTTCCCTTAACGTGGCTAGAACAGGCTTCCAGAATAATATTAAAGACTTGTCTCCATTGTCCTCCAGATGCTTCAGAGCTTCTCTCTTTATCCAATCTGATGAATGTCATCAGGTTGACTCTGGTTGTGCTGATGTTTATTCCACTGTCCATCTTGATTCTGTGGATGAGGTAAAAGATTAAAAATCATTTAAGTTTGAGAAACATAAATTTGATTTTCTTAAATACTGAGTTTGTTTTTGATGGTTTTCAATCCAGGAAGAAGAAAACTGTGAGCTCAAAGGCTGAACAGAATGGAACTGTAGAGATGATAGAGGTGATTATATGTTTATAATATTGGTTTCAAAAATTGTTATTGTTGTAATTGTAATTGTTAAAATAAGTTCATTACTGTAGAAACATTATGATTTAAAGAATGAAGCTCTTTTAATCTTATCATTTCCTCTCTCCTCAACAGTTAACCTCTCATCCTGATTACGAGAACATAAATGTCGGCAGAGTGGAGAGCTGTGAAGTTCAGTCGTCCACTGTAAATTGTGGGGGAATGACAACAATGAGAGTGAAAGTAATGATCTGAACTGAGGAAGTGTACTCTGAGGAAGACTGACCTCTACTTTCTAAGATGATGCAAATTTCATTCAAAGACTGAATCCCACATAATTCAGTTCTGAACATGTTAGAACTCAGTGACATATATATAGGAGAGGCTCAGAATCTTGATGAAGTGTCAAGGTTTGATTCGTTTTCCTGGGTTTCTGTTTATTGTATTTTGTTAACTTCTTGGATTTTTACAGTCATGGTTTAGTGTTTATTTTTTCTGTTTTCTGTTTCCTGTTTTATTTTGTTAAGTTCTTGATTTCCTGTTGTGTTACTCCCTGTGTTTTCCCCTTCTGATTAGGTCATTGATTTCTCCTTGTGTTCTGTCTTGATTTGTTTCACCTGTGTCCCGTCACCCCTCTGTTCTCCGTGTGTGTATATATAGCTCTGCCTTCCCCTTTGTTTCTTGTCGTGTCATACTGTTTCTATGCCATGTTTGTGTCTTACATGCCATAGTTTTTCATGTCTTGTTCTAGTTTTCATAGTGTTTTGATTTTTGTTTTTTGGAAATCCTGCCACGTCTGCAGCGCCCTTTGGTTTTGTGTTTCTTTTTGTATCATTAAATACCTTTTTGCATCTAGGTCCTAACCTTCTTACCCTGCTACCCCTACTTGACATGAAGTTTATTGAGCAGGATAACCTCTCCTATATATATAGGAGAGGCTCAAATCTCCCTCTCACAATGTTTTTTGTTCTGACTTTGCTTATGTTCAAGTCCAAGTGAATTGCAATCTGTCATTTTGACAGATTGCAATTCACACCTCCGACCATTGGTGGCGAGTGACATTATTAATTGGCTCTTGTATCTAATCGCGGTTTGCATTCCAAACAATGCGGAACTTTTGTCAGTGCACGATTTCCTGGGACACCGATTATACTGATGCACACATCAGAGCTCAGCTAACCATAGACATATATACAATATATATGTATATATATTGATATATATTGACAATTTATATAATTGAAGGGTTTCAGAGTCCTCTATAGTAGAGGATGGTAACATTTACTCTTGTTCAACATTAATAGACATATATACAATATATATGTCTATGCGGCTAACGGCTACCAAAATCGAGGAATTGGATGAAAGTATGTTGCTAGGACTGATGGAAGGCAAATTTTATTTTAAAAAAACTACGTGATGGAAGCCTTGATAAAAGCAGAGTTTTTTTTACAAATTGTGCTCAGTTTCTTCGTCTTTACTACATCCTGCTGTGGACTCTCTCTCTCCGTTGTGTTTCTTCTGCAGCTGCTGGTGTTGGCACTGCTTTACTGGAAGAAAAAGCTAGGTAAAGAAATCAATATTGTAATAATATACAATGACTATTTAGTACGAAGCTATTCGTGTGTTTTGATCAGTTTTAGTGGTTGGGAAGAACTTTTTTGTATATAATTTGGATTTTTATTTCATGAGGACACTTTTTTTTTGCTGGAGGAAAAAATTTGACCTCTTCCCAGTTTAAAATGAGTGAATAACATATTTTCAAATTTGATTTCCACAAACCAGTCACCTGAAACACGATACAGTTTCCATTTTGTCACCAGAGAATGATTCCAACAAGGACCTGTATGCTGTCCCCATGAAAGACCAGACAAAGAAGAAGAAGGAGAAGAAGACAGGTGAGATACTGCACTCTTTAATTAACAAACAAGCACTGACTTGAGTCGTCGTTATTTTTGGGGCTGTGAGAAACTGATCTGGTTTGCTTTAGACGCTGCAGACACAGCTGATCGTGTGAGCCTCAGCCTCGACACAAACCCACGCAGAGAGGAAGAAGGGGAGTTAAAACCCTGAGACGACCTTTGTCTCAGCATCTTCTACGGTGCAGCACATATAACCAGCCTGTGTTACTAATATCAAACACTGTTTGTGTCTCTATTTCAGAACTGCGGCCTCATGTTTTGCACAGCACATTCTTTGTAGGTGTCACCTGTGTGAAATGGTTTCTGACGCTATTTATTTAAAGCATTGTGAGAATTTCTCAGCCATATATTTCCACCAAACAAGAACATGAAGGGTGTACTAGTGGTTTAGTTGACATGCACAGTTGAGAATGACAAAAACTTGTGTCTTAGTAGCTGTAGATCAGTTCAGTGGATAGTGTATCTGTCAGAGGAAATTACAGTTTTGGTCTGATTTGTCCAAAATCCGAGATGCCTGAGGTTGAAATACACCAAAAGGTAATTCTAGATTTCAACCCTAACCCTAACCCTAACCCTAAACCTAGCCTGAGCCCAGGAATGAAAAACTCAACAGCAACTTGAGTTTCCAGCATGGGGGATTTCTCCCATGTGGCAACTGGGCAACACACCATGAAAACAAGGAAGAAATAGATTTTATCTACCACATTCATCCACAGTGTTTGGCCAGCTTCCAGTAGCCAAACACTGCTACAGCTCCAACTCTCCATGTGGATTTCATGCAGTTAGTCCTACAACCAAGTATGTGTCATTAAACATTCTCAACAAAGGCCTTAATCACTCTTTATTGTTAATTTGCAGTGTCTTTTACTACATTTGTCATAGTGGAATCTAAACTGTTGTCAGAAGGCTGCCATTTAGTTGTTACTCTTCTGTCCGTCATCACATTAAGCCCCACCCCTAAACAATCTGATTAGCCCAGATGATCTTTGCTGGAGTAGAATTAGTTCCCTAAAGACAGACTCAAGAACAATTTTCAACCACAAAATATTTATAGGAGGGGAAGTTGGTCTGACCTCCAGACTGCCCCAGTGTCCTCACGCTTCTGATTCGAGTCCAGTCAGCATCGATTTTTTCATTAATTTCAGTTTGACTGCAAATCATCCATATTGTTTTCATAGCCCCTCTGTAATTCCAATAGTGAGTGAGTTTATTTTTCAGTTAAGTCCTTGAGTAGTTGTCATTAGGTCTAAGGCTACTGAGCTAGTCAATGTCGCCATCTAGTGTTTACTACGGTGCTACTACTACTTGGGTACTAGGAACCAAACTGTTTAATGTGACAATGTCTCGTTAGCCTCCATTTAATTTACCCATTGACCAGGTCACCTTTAGTCGAAGCCACTACTGATCACCATCTGATTAAAATTCGGTCAAATGCAACCACGACATCACACAACATGATTTTATTTTGGCAACAAATCATAATTATTCATAATCATCTATAATTATTAGTAAAAACTGTAGGTGTAATATGATGTGACCAAAACACTGACCTTTTATTAGACAAATCAGCCATAACATTATGACCACTGAGTTATCATCACTCCAGTCAGTTGGTGTGGGAACATTTTCTCCTTAAAATTGATCCTAGAAGATGACAGACGAGCTACTGTAACTCAGGTTGTTGAAAAGGTTAATGCTGGTTCTGAAAGAAACGAATTCGAGCTCAGGGTGGTTTGATTAGTTTGAGGATGTGTAGCTGCGGACCAGTCAGGATGTCCATGCTGACCCATGTCCACTGATGAAAGCTCCTACAGTGGACACCAGGATGCATTATGGGTACAAGACAAGCTGGTGGAGACAGTTTGACGCTTTGGTCCATGTCTGCTGAGAGATCTTGGGTCCTTCCATTCATCCGGATGTTCCTCTGACTCGTATCTCCTACCTCAGCATTGCTGCAGACCATGTACACACTTTCACGGAGACAGGATTCCCTGATGGACTGTATCAACAGGATGATGGTCCCTGGTTCAGGAATGGTTGGAGTTCAAGGTGTTGAGTTGTCCTCCAACTTCCCGAGATCTCAGTCTAATCCAGCATCTTGTGGGATGTTCTGGATCCATGGACTTAAAGGACCTGGTGCATACGACTTCAGAGGTTTAGAGGAGTCCAGGGCTCGACTGGTCAGGGCCTCCACTAGATTAGGCATACTTTATGGTCATAATGTTATGTGAAAGGATCCACCATATCTCTACACAGTGTTGTTTAGTTTAGATGAAAGCAGGTTTGTCAGTCTGGTTGTGTTCCGCTTTAACAAAAACCAGTTTTTCTCTTTTTCTCACAGATCACTGAGAGCGGAGTCAGCTGACAGAAGGACAAGGTGTTTGGTTTCTTCTGAAGACATTTGATCATTTTACTACGTGTGTGTTTTAACAGCATCTCTCTCATGATAGAGTCTACAGGGGGTTTTTTTCTACATGGTTGTAATGTTTGACAATGAGTTAGTATCAAACTTGTGAAAAGAAGTCAGAAGAATTTTATTTCTTACATTAAAATTTTACAAAAATAAAGCATGTTTTCATCTTTTTTTTTTTGCTTTAGTTCAAGAACATCTTTATAGAAAATTCACTTTAAACAAAATAATAATCAACATAAAGATTTTCAGTGTATAAAGGGTAGAAATTAGTGCATAATGCTGCCCCCTGTCTGTACTGTGAAGTATTAAAGAAAAACTCTTGAATACAGTTTGAATGACGTTTGATCAGATACAAACACTGGGACTGATAAAAGTTCCAAAGGTAAATAAGAAGTGATTTTCTGTTGTCACATGTTAGCCTGTGTTAACTCATGTTTAGGGTGAGGATGAGTGTGTTTCCTGTTTTAGCTTCATAAATGAGACGTGTTAATCTAGTATATTGAAGAGGTTCATTTTGCCTACTTAAATACTTATATTTCACTGTTTCTTTTTAAAAGGCCAATAAAGTGAATTTTACTTTTTACCTTACAAGTTTCGGCTACTCTGTCTCTGTAGCCTTCATCAGAGGTGTCACGTGATGTAAGGTAAAAAGTAAAATTCACTTTATTGGCCTTTTAAAAAGAAACAGTGAAATATAAGTGTTAATCTAGACCCAGATAATAGATCCAAGATTTTATCCTGAGGCCACAGCAGCTCCAGGGCTGTTCAGTGTCACCTGATATCAACAGCTGGCATCAGCTTTCTTCCTCTTGCTCCCATCCTGTAATAAAGACATCAAAATGTCAAACAGATTATATTGTAGTAGAAGCACGCAGACACAGGTACAGGACTTGATTTATATATATACGTATATATATTATTATCATAATACAGGATGTTTCTGACGTTGTTTTTCCAGATTTAGTCTTTCTCACACAAGTAACCCAGGAAATGTATTTGAGTTTTACCTGTGGTGTCCAGGTTCTGAGGTCCTATGTCGTTGAGAGGCAGGATGTCATGGTCGGTAGAGGTGGACTGGTTGTTGTTTATTGACCCTTGTTTTTTATAATATATATATATGTTAACGTGTGATTTAATAACATGGAGATAGTGAGTGAAAGTATACGACATACCTTGGTTTGGTCTCCGTTTCCACATGACTAAGGCAACATTGAGAACAATCACGATGCAAATAACGACACCAACCATGACATAAGTGGAACTCGATGATGTCCTAAAGAATTTATCTGAAATTATAAAACACAGAACAAGACAGAATCAGTTTCATAATAAAGGTCTGGTTCTAGAGTCATCATAAACCATGTTCTACCTGGAACATGTATGTGAGCCTCTCTGGTCTGGTTGATGTTGTTCTGTTGGACTCTACAGGTGAAGCTGTTGCTGTGTCTCTTGTCCACAGTCACTCTGCTGCTGACAGTATAGAGGTCATCAGGACCTCTGACTGTCTCTGGAGGTCCAGCAGAGAGCAGGTTTCCCTCAGCGTCCAGCCACAACACCTCAGGCTCTGGATACCAGCCTGCAGACTCACACTGTAACACCACTTCTCCTCTGTCTGAGATGGACTTGGTGATGTTAACAACAGGTGAGGAGAAAGAACCTGGTGATATTAGGAAGAAGAACCATTAAATGGGCTTTGAAGCATTATTGTTAGACCCATATGAATGCAAAAGGTACATTTTGTATGCATTTTACGTTTCTTTCTTTAATTGACATTGTTTATTGCTTATTATTACTAATAACTTATTCACTGATGCTACCATTTGTCTGTGCAGCAATTATTTGTGCATTTATTTTATCACTGTCTTTTCGTCTGTGTGTACTATAACACATGTACGTGTGTCTGACTCACAAATCAGATCTGGTTGTCCTACAAGGAGAAACGTGACTTTGAAGTTTGGAAATATTAAATTTTATATTATTTAAATTATAGGTAGAAAACTGTTTAAGCTTTACACCAATAGTTTATATTAGAAAACATAATTTCATAATGATGAGGCCTGCTGATATATTATAGGACAAAAAGGTACAGACAGCTGTTATTGAGCATCTATCGTAGGAGTTGGACAGACTAGTCGACTTTACTGCTGTGCCATGATACTTTAAGCAGGAAGACGACTCGTCACTAATCACCAGTGGGTCGTTGCAGCAAACTAGCAGCAGTTCTTTAAGCGCGTGGAAATACTTCACTAAAGATGAAGCCCATACTACCGTGAAATACAACTAAAGTACTACTGCAATGCACACTCATCTGAAAAGACATCCGCTAATGTTAGCAGACAAGCAATGGAAGTATTATTAAACGCTACTGATGATGCTGTCATATATACATTATAGAGGATAAACATATCTGCAGTGGACAGTATTGATAAGCCCATGTGTTTATGTTCAGTTCTGTTGTCCTCTATTAGTTGACATTGTTGCTGTGCTTGTAGAGCGTGTTTTTTTGTCCTTGATGTCAGTGAATGCACCATGTGAGAGACAGTAGTTATGGTAGAGCTGAGAGCTGTATATTCAAAGTGTCAGACTGACTGTGTTTATGGTGTTGACGCAGTCTACGGCCAACAGTAGCTTGTGTTCAAGTTTCAGTTACATTGCAGAAAACCCTCTGTAGCTTCATTTGTGTGAAACGCTACATGATTTGATTGATTTGATTTTATTATTGTGTCATGCATTAACATGCCCAGCCCACAAGGGCTTACAAGACACCATTATAAAACATAAACAGACCAAAAACCAAAAGTAAATGCTAAACAATACTAACATTAACGATACAAACTATCCTGACGTTTCATCCAGGCTTTAGTAACAAAAGAGGCTAACTTATAAACATTAAAAGTAAACAAACATTCCATCCTAACATCATCATTACTCCAGAATATTTCAGGGTTTTGAGCAAACAGTTCACTTACAACAGGTATTCTTAGTTCATCATAGAAGGGACAATATAAAAGAAAATGTGATTCATTCTCCACTTCTCGTAAATCACAAAATTCACAAAGTCTCTGTTCCTCTGGGATATTTTTAAATCTGCCGACCTCAAGTGCCAGGGGAAGAATTCCCATTCTTAATTGGGCAATCAAGGATCTCTGATTTCTTCGTAAATTTGTTTTAACATATAATTCTGTTTCATAATTATGCTTGATTTGGACATATGTCCGTAATTTCGGTTTTAACATTATATCATTTAACCATTTGTCATTGAACCCGGCAAGTAACTTTTTTCTAATTTTGTTTATGCTGCATGACAAATTATTTCTATAGATATACTGAAAATCGGCTTCTTCAAAGACAGTATGAATCTCTACGGCCCATGGAGAGTTCTGGGCTTTACTCCAAAGGAAAACTTTCTTATTGATCCTGTCATCTGACATATTAATAAAACGATTCCACAGTCTAATCATATCACACTTTCTCCTTATTGTACCAGGAATCCAGCCCATGTCACCCTGAGCAGCCAAAGAAGGAACATATTTATGAACACCCAGAAAACAGCGTATAGCTCTATTTTGTACTGCATCTGAAACCTTTCTTTCTTTGAATCCCCATACCCCAGCAGCATAATTCACAATGGGAGAAACACATGCATCATACAGTTGAGAGTAAGTAGAATAACCAAGGTCTTTACATATTTTTAACTTGTTAACAACGGAACCCAAAGCTCTGCCAGCTGAATCAGCCAGGAGTTTAATTCCATTCTCATAATTCATAAATTCATCAAGTGGAAATCCTAAATATTTATAAACAGATGTATTTTCTAGTGGCATATCAGAAAAGGTAAAGATTTTCTCACTTCTTGGAACACCTTTTTTTCTAAAATGAATTATCTGTGTTTTACTCTGATTTATGGACAACCTCCATCTGCAACACCAAGTCTGTATTAAGTTTAACATATTCTGTAAATCATCCTCCGATTCAGCCGGCAGAGCAATGTCAACCGCGTACAACAAAATACCCACAGTTAAATCATTCAGATGTATACCTAAATTAGCATTACTGATTTCAAGAGCCAGGTCATTTATATAAAGAGAAAACAAACTAGGGGACAGGACATCACCATGTTTAACACCAAAAGGGGTTTTAAACCAGTCAGTTTGGAAGTCATTTACCTGAACACATGCAACTGAGGAACTATACAGTGACTTTAGAGCTTGATAGAATTTACCCTCCACCCCTCCTTTTAAAAGTTTTAAAGCAAGCAGATCTCTGTTTACCCAATCAAAAGCCTTTTGGAAATCCACAAAACATACAAAAGTAGATTTATTTTCCGTAATTCTTGTCCTGACAATTGTTGTAATTGTATGAATATGATCAATGCAGGCTCGACTCCTTCTGAATCCATTCTGTTCATCAACTAAATATTCCTCTGTTTCCAGATACTCGATCTACAATATGGATTCAGATCAAGAATATAGATTTCACTATTACAAAGCTACTGGGTCCATATTAGTGTCGCCATCGGCCAGTTGACGTCAACTCCACTTTCACCACACATTAGTAAGTCTGTGTAAAATCTTATATTTCAGTCTAAACACACAGGTTTAACTATGACTCTGTTTAGTTACCTGTGCAGGAGTGAAGAGTTTGGAAAACCAGAGCAGTGAAGACAGAGAGCCACCATTTATCCATCCCACTTTGGATCCTAGCAGCATCCTACACAAACCACAACATGATCCAGATGAATGAATTCAAATATCAATGATATGACACTAAATAAAGACGATGGAATCAAGTTCACATGCAGACAGTTGAAATGATCAACTAGAAAAGGTTCAGATACTCACCTTCTGTCTGGGAGAAGCTGCTACACCAGAGACCTGGATCATTGTGAGCCACTGTTCTGCGTCACATAGGCAAATTGCCTGATGCAAATCAATTAAGCGGAGTTTAGGGAGTTCTTGTACCTGTAGCAGTGTGTATTGAAATAACCTTTGGAAAACAACGTGCTTGTATTCTCAGGCATTGACTTAGAAAAAGGGGAACTATTCAAACGCAGGACACCAGAGGAATGATAAGTGCATCAAAAGAGAGAGATTTACTAAAATAAAACGGAGTCCAAACTAAATGACACAACAAATATAATGGATATAAATTCACACAACACATGGGAAACAGGACAGAGGCGACGTTAACGAAAGAGAAGCAAACCAACAGATTCATAAGCTCATTCATAAGCTTTTCTATAATTTTTATCCTTGTTCAGATCATTTAGAAAGAGTAATGTTTTCTGGACGTTTACAGAAAATGTTATTTGATGAGATGATAAACTGATCATTAGTTAAGTGTGGAAATGCCATTATCAAACACGTTATAGAGACGATTATGAATAAATCATTTATAACTACATGTATAACTGCTGACTAATGTCTATTAATGAAGGACTGATGCTTTCTAAATAATGAATGAAGTGTTTACTGATGATTCACATCATTATAAACTGTTATTTTATACATTCATGTTTAAGAGGCTGCTCAGCGGATCCCAGGTCTGCAACGATACTCATTCATGACTTCTTCGTGATTTTCATGGACGTCTGGTGACCAGGTTAACTCGTACTATAGGTATTTCAAAGCCGGCCTCCCTCTCTTCCTCCCTTTGGTAGCCACCTGTCTGCATACAGGGACACACATGTCCACTGAGCACCATTTCTAGAGGAAATGGAGTAATAGCTCCGCCTTTAATGCAAATCATGCTGTTACCGATAAAGAAACTGCTCCACCTCTGCTCCTTTATTACAGACTTCCTCACAAACAGCCCTCAGTCTGTCAAGCTTGGCCCCCTCACTGTCATGATTTGGTGATTAGTTTTCCTGGGGTTCTGTTTCCTGTTTTATTTTGTTAAGTTCTTGGTTTCCTGTCTTGTGTTACTCCCTGCGTTTTCCTGTTTGATTAGTTCATTGATTTCTCCTTGTGTCTCTGTCTTGATTTGTTTCACCTGTGTCTTGTCACCCCTCTGTCCCCTGTGTGTATATATAGTCCTGCCTTCCCCTTTGTTCTATATCACGTCGTACCTGTTCGTATACTTGTTACTTGTCTCTATACTTGTCTCTTAGAAGTTTTGTCTCATCATGTTAAGCTTGCCTGTGGTGTTCATGTCATGTTCCTTGATTCAGGTCTCCCAGTAGTTTTTGTTCTCGCTAAGTTAGGAGTACCTGCCGTCTCTGCAGGGCTTTTTGTTTTGTCTTGTTTGTTTATTGAATGTATTTTTGTGCCAACTCCTGCCTCAGCCCACTCTGTCCTGCTTTTGGGTCCTACCCCCATTATCCCACAAACTTTCTTGACACTCACATGGGATAACTGGACACCCATCCATACCTCCAACTCCATCGTAAAATTTGCAGACGATGACATGGGGATGAAAGAGGTCGCAAAACATTTTGACATTCTTGGACTTCAGGATGTACTGGGCTGACTCTGCCTCCCATCTTCACTAATTGAGACTGAGTGGAAAGGGTTGACGCCAGAGCAGCAGCACCTGTACTTCCTGAAAGTCCTGAAGAAAAACAACTTGAGTATTAAAAACCAACAGAGAACATCTTAACAAACCGTCTCAATGCAACACACCAAAAAACATTATGAAGGACTCTTCTCACCCTGTCCACCTCTTTGACCTATGTCCTCTGGGAGGCGCTATGGGCCCATAAACACTTGATGCTGCAACAGCTGTGATAGTTACTGACATTTGCATGGTATCCTGTATACAGTCACAATTAAAGGCTTTAATTTAATTTCTTCACATTGGTGCAGTGTGTCCTTGACACAATATGTGTTCTCATCTTCACTTCAGTCACTGCCCAAGTACTGTTCCAAATCAAAGTACCATCAGACCAAATACAGTCCAGATACTTGGATGTGTTCTTGACACGCCCATTTTAGGACACATTTGGGGTGAACTTGTGTGAACTTGGGATTGCCAGGTGTCCCAGACTGCATTTTGAATGATTGTCCTTCGTCCTCCTGTCCTCCAAAGTCCAACAGTCCATAGAGTCTTTCAGAATCTAAAATATTAAGACCAGAGATCTCATACCTGGTGTTAATAAAAGGCCTCAGAGCCTCAAGACAGTTTAACCAACTCATAGGCCTCAGCCTCTGAAACAACCCAACCTTTGGATTGGACTAAAAGAAAATGAACGTCCTCAAGACCAGACAGCTACTATTACTCACCTGAGAGAAGGAGACCTGTGTTAAGTTTCTAAAACATTTGATCACTTTAGTATGTGTGTTTTAACAGCATCTCTCTCATGACAGAGTCTACAGGGTTTTTTCTCCATAGTTGTGTAACGTTTGACGATGAATTAGAAGCCAACTTGAAAGTGAAAATTCACAAAGTCGTAACCAAAACCAGTAACTGAGCCGATGCATGAAATCACAGGTTTTCATTTATTTGAGTTAAAAATAAAACATGTTGTATGTCAAACTGTCAATGCAAAAGAAAGAAAACAAGAAATATAATAAACAACATCATGACTTTCAGTTTATAAAAAAGTAGAAATAAGTGCAACAGTATTAAAGACAAGTTCTTGAATATAGCTCATGTTTAGGGTGAGGATGAGTGTGTTTCCTGTTTTAGCTTCATAAATTACCCATGTTAATATAGACCCAGATAATAGATCCAACATTTTATCCTGAGGACACAGCAGCTCCAGGGCTGTTCATGAGGAAGGAGCATTAATGTCACGTGTAGATAAAACAGTGAAAAGACAAAAACAGAAATCAATCATTGCAGACATTGAAGGTGTTCTGGATTAGAGTGTAACTCTGACAGACACAAGTATAGAACATGATTTTTTATAGATTATTCGTTGTTCAGTCTTTGAGTTTCTTTCTCTTCCTTACACAAGTGACGCAGGAAATCTATTTCAGTTTTACCTCTGGTGTCCAGGTTCCTCTGTCTTCTGTCAGTGAGAGGCAGGATGTCATGGTTCATTGTTTAGCTTCTTAGTTGCACTGATGAGATTTTACTTTTCCTTCCATCAAGAGCTGCTCTCAAGTTCCTTTTCAGTCCTCTGAAAAGCAGATTTTAGTTTTACGTAGTGCCCAGGCTGTTCCATCTTCTGTTATTGAGAGGCAGGACGTCATGGTTGGTAGAGTTGGACTGGTTGTTGTGTATTGACCTTTGGTTTCTCCTTTTCTCTGTGGAACAGAAACAGTGTAATAATAAAACTGTAAAAGCTTCACAGTTAAAAGATCAGAACAAGTTAATAGAGATTTAATAACATGGAGATAGTGGAGTGAAAAACTGTGACGTACTTTAGTTTTGTATCCACAACACGACTGAGGCAACGATGAGAAGGATGAGAACGACAGGAAGCACAATGCCAATAACTACACCAATGGTGACAAAAGTGAATGAAATGGAACTTGATGGTGTCTTAAAGAAATCATCTGAAATGATAAAACACAGAACAAGACAGAATCAATGTATTAAGAATGTCTTTGTCTAAATCAGAGTCATCATAAACCATGTTCTACCTGGAACATGTATGTGAGCCTCTCTGGTTTGCTTGATGTTGTTCTGTTGGACTCTACAGGTGAAGCTGTTGCTGTGTCTCTTGTCCACAGTCACTCTGCCGCTGACAGTATAGAGGTCATCAGGACCTCTGACTGTCTCTGGAGGTCCAGCAGAGAGCAGGTTTCCCTCAGCGTCCAGCCACAACACCTCAGGCTCTGGATACCAGCCTGCAGACTCACACCGTAACACCACTCCTCCTCTGATGGAGGTGGACTTGGTGATGCTGACAACAGGTGAGGAGACAGAACCTAAGAAAAAAAACAGCCGATTTTCAACATCATTCATTTTGAATGTCTTTTTGTAACATGTAATTTAAACCTAGCATTGTAGGATGGCCTCTGTAGCTGCAGTATCGCTTTGTTTTAGCATGTTTTTTACACAACAAATAAAGGCAACTTTAACTAATTCCCTCCAGCTTCCACCTTTTAAAATGTCACATTGTTTGACTCACCAACAATGAGTTGGATGGAAGCTTTCTTCTGTATCGATGGAATAATAATAATAATAATAATAATAACTTTATTTATATAGCACTTTTAAAAACAGGGTTTACAAAGTGCTTTGACAAACAAAGCAGAACAAATAAAAGGAACACAGTTAAATTAAAACTCAAAACTTAAAAATTAATGAGTAAAACGAAGACGACATCACAAAAAGGCGAGTCTATAAAATTGAGTTTTAAGAAGTGATTTAAAAGAGGAATGAAACACTTGTATTCTCCTCCATCAGACAGTACCACCTTCATTATTTTCATGGAGACGTTTCCATTCTTCAGTTCATCTACAAACAGTCTTGTGCGGTAATAATAAGATGGATTTTGACTCTCATAAATCAGTCGTCCATCTTGATGGACATGGACGTACTTTGGGTCCAGACCAGGTTTGGTCCACATGACTGTCATTGAATCAGCTCTGATGGAAGGTTCAAGATGACATGGTAGAATGACATCATCACCAGGCAGGACTGTGATTGGTCCATGGGAACAAATCAGTTCTGGTTGTCCTGCAAGGAGAACATGTGACTTATAACTTTGTAATAACTTCAGAAATGTTAAATTGTACATTGTGTCAGCTGTGGCTCAGTGGGTAGAGCAGGTTGTCAGGTCGTATTGGAGGGTTGATGGTTTAATCCCTGAAACATGCCATATGCTGAAGGGTCTCTGAGCAAGACACTGAACCCCCAGTTGCTCCTAGTTCTTGGCACTGGTAGATGTGTCACTGTGTTTGGAAAGCTCTATATAGGAACTAGACCATTTACAGTATTTGAATTACATGTAGAATGTAAAGTAAAATGGTTTAAACTATATACCAGTGGTGCACATGAGAATTATACTATGGTCTGTGTTAATACTAATATTAATTCCTGATAATATTGTCATGGTCCTGGGTTTCCTGTGCATCCAGTGCTTTGTTCGTTGCTCTCTCTCCCTCTCTCCCTCTCATGAGGCTCACCTGGGCAGGAAACTGGCAGCAGCACCTGACTCAGCTGCAGCCTATCATCTATCAACTCTCTTTAAAAGTCTGGTCGTAGCCTTCCTCCAGTGTCAGATAATTCCACATGTTAGGGTTTGTGTCACCACTTGAGTCTTGCCTTTTGTGGTGTTCACCTGTTGCAAATATAGAACTTGTCTCTTGTGTTTTTTCTCGTTGTTCGGTTTCTCCATGAGAGAGACAGTTTCCTGACAGCTGGTTTGTGTTTTTTTTTTATTTATTTATTTATTTATTTTTTTGTTGGTTTCCCTTGCTGAGTTTTTTCAAACGAACTCAACCTTATTGACTTTAACATGCAGTGCTTTATTTCTTACTTTTAGGACAGACCTTTACAGCCATCATTAAATTCTACATGTCATCATTTACTGATGAGGCCTGCTGACAGGACAGAAAGGTAGAGACAGGATCTGTTATCAGATAACCAACTGTTGTTGTTCATTTATTTTCATGTTGTCTGGTGAGAATTTTTTCTACTGTAGACTATCATATTACATGTTAGACCTCAGAGGACAAATAAAACCTAGATACATGATCTCTAGCTGGTGTTCTGTGTGTCGTGTTCAACAGTTTCTGTTCCATAAACATCAGAGGTGATATAAATGAGAATAAAACACAACATTTCTATCTAAACACACCTGGTTCATCTATGACTCTGTTTAGTTACCTGTGCAGGAGTGAAGAGTTTGGAAAACCAGAGCAGTGAAGACAGAGAGCCACCATTTATCCATCCCACTTTAGATCCTAGCAGCATCCTACACAAACCACAACATGATCCAGATGAATGAATTCAAATATCAATGATATGACACTAAATAAAGACGATAGAATCAAGTTCACATGCAGACAGTTGAAATGATCAACTAGAAAAGGTTCAGATACTCACCTTCTGTCTGTGACAAGCTGCTACACCAGGGAACTGAAACATTCTGCCTCCACAGCTCTGTGGAACCAGATCCTTTTGTGCATAACAGTTCATTGACCCTGCAGCAGTGTATAATGAAATAACCCTTTGGATTAAATTAGCTTGATGATGTGCAGGACGCCAGAGGAAGGAGAACAGGACAAAGAATGAGCTGAAATAAAACTGAGTCCAAACTAAATAACACAATAAATATAATGGATATAAATAAACACATGGAAAACAAGACACGTGTAGTTAATGAGAGGAGCAAACCAACAGAGACGACGAGTAAAACAGGAAGTAAATACAAATGCAGCATGTAGCTTTAATGTAAAACACCTTCCATTCTCAGACTCAACTACTTTTTCATTTACTATTAATTCATTCATGGTTAAGAGGCTGCTCTGCTGATCCCAGGTCTCCAGCCAGTATTTAGTAGCTGTACTTCAGTTCACTAGAGAGTAGATAGTGTATCTGTCGTGGGAGAGTTTCCACCTCTAACCCTGAACCAGAACTGTAAACACAAACAGCAACTTGAGCTGAGTTTCCCACCAGTCCCCTGAGGCAACACGTCATGAAAAAGAGGAAGGGCTTTTACATACCACAGTATTTGGCTAGACACCAGTGACTGTATAAGTATCAGATTTTAAGCCAGGTAACTCTCCATGTGGATTTCATTAAGGGGTGTTTTTAAACAATCACAGCAATAACGTATGTTACCCAGCCCCAGTTGGCCGATTGTTTCGAACCCTGAACTTTCTTGCTGTGAAACATCAGTGCTAACCACCACACCACTGTGCCACCCTACATCTCCTCTCAGTGGGTGTGATACATTAGTCGGCAGGGCAACACTACACTATTGACTTAAAGCTTTTCAGAGAATTTCTCAGCCTCATATTTCCATCAGACATGAACATGAAGGGTTTATTAGTGGTTCAGGTGACTAGTGGTGTAGAGCTATGAAAGAAACATGATGATTTGAAACCAGAGCCTGTGTCTCAGTAGCTGCAGGTCAGTTCAGTGGATAGCTGCTAGTGTATCTGTCATAGGAGATTGCAGTTGTGGTTTTATTTGTCCAAAATTCGAGATGGCTGAGGTTCCAATACGCCAGAGGGTGAGAAACTGAATAATGACCTCTTTGTCCCTAGGCATGCTGGGAGATGAGGCCGACCTTAAAAGAAACACCTGAAATGTTTAAGCTGTTCGAAAGCTAAATACAAACTGATCTTCATCTCTATGCAGTAAACCAGAGGACATGTTGTCTTTAGCATGAGGATGAGCGTCCTGTCCACTGAAGAGCTCCTGACTGATCCAGCTCTGTGTCCCGTCCCTCTCCGCCCCCTGCTGGTCTCACAGTGGCAGTACAAGAGACTGTGGATGTGGGTTAAAGGGAGAGGCTGCAGAGGGAGGGAGGACAGTGCTCTGTTCATCTGCAGACTATCACGGCTCATCCATCACCTGGTGTTTATGAGTGTTAATGATACTTGAAGCCAGAGAGAAGAACAGGAATCAGTTGCTGCAGATATTTATTATAAAAAAACAGAAATCAAGACAAACACAGCAGAAAGTCATAAATACGTCCAGAACATTTTCATACTTCAGTGCTTTCTTTAAGGCAGCAAACACAACAAGCACCAGGAGACACATTCAGCTTCATATCTGAAATTTAAGATCCACAATAAATACTTTCCACATCTTTTAATCAATGCTGTGAGGTTGACTTTCCTCTTGTTCCCTCCTGTAATAAAGATGAATAGATTCTGTTACAGTAGAGTCTAATAAACATGACCTCTGAGGTCACTTCCGTCCAAACCAACCTTCTTTCTCTACATTTATTCTTCTCAGTCTACTTCATGTCTTAATTACTTCATTTTCTACTTCATTATCTAACTTCTTAGATGAGATTTTACTTTTCCTTCCATCAAGAGCTGCTCTCAAGTTCTAACTCAAGCCTCTGAACAGCAGATTTTAGTTTTACGTAGTGTCCAGGCTGTTCCGTCTTCCGTCATTGAGAGGCAGGACGTCCTGGTTGGTAGAGTTGGACTGGTTGTTCTTTACTGAGCTTTGGTTTCTCCTTTTCTCTGTGGAACAGAAACAGTGTAATAATAAAACTGTAAAAGCTTCACAGTTAAAAGATCAGAACAAGTTAATAGAGATTTAATAACATGGAGATAGTGGAGTGAAAATCTGTGACGTACTTAGGTTTTGTCTCTTTATCAACACGACTGAGGCAACGATGAGGATGAGAATCATGATGCCAATAACTGTACCAATGATGACATAAGTGGATGGACTGGAACTTGATGGTGTCTTAAAGAATTCATCTAAAATGATAAAACACAGAACAAGACAGAATCAGTTTCATAACAAATGTCTCCTTCTTAACTAGAGTCATCATAAACCATGTTGTACCTGGATCAGGTGTGTGAGTTGTTCTCATGTTGGAAGTGTCCTCAGTGACAGGTGTAGAGACTGAACCTGATGAGGAGACATTTTTCAAACAGTGAGCTTTGAACTAAACTAAATATGTCTCAGTTAATGTTCTCAAACAGTCTGACTCACCAACAATGAGTTGGATGGAAGCTTCCTTCTGTATCGATGGAATAATACAGATGTATTCTCCTCCATCAGACAGTACCACCTTCATTATTTTCATGGAGACGTTTCCATTCTTCAGTTCATCTACAAACAGTCGTGTGCGGTAATAATAAGATGGATCTTGACTCTCATAAATCAGTCGTCCATCTTTATGGACATGGACGTACTTTGGGTCCAGACCAGGTTTGGTCCACACCACTGTCATGGAATCAGCTCTGATGGAAGGTTCAAGATGACATGGTAGAATGACATCATCACCAGCTAGGACTGTGATTGGTCCATGGGAACAAATCAGATATGGTTGTCCTACAAGGAGAAACATGTGACTTATAACTTTGTAATAACTTTGGAAATGTTAAATTGTACATTGTGTCAGCTGTGGCTCAGTGGGTAGAGCAGGTTGTCAACGTATTGGAGGGTTGATGGTTTAATCCCTGAAACATGCCATATGCTGAAGGGTCTTTGAGCAAGACACTGAACCCCCAGTTGCTCCTAGTTCTTGGCACTGGTAGATGTGTCACTGTGTTTGGAAAGCTCTATATAGGAACTAGACCATTTACAGTATTTTAATTACATGTAGAATGTAAAGTAAAATGGTTTAAACTATATACCAGTGGTGCACATGAGAATTATACTATGGTCTGTGTTAATACTAATATTAATTCCTGATAATATTGTCATGGTCCTGGGTTTCCTGTGCATCCAGTGCTTTGAGGCTCACCTGGGCAGAAAACCGGCAGCAGCACCTGACTCAGCTGCAGCCTATCATCTATCAGCTCTCCTTAAAAGTCTGGTTGTAGTTTTCCTCCAGAGCCAGATAGTTCCATATGTTAGGGTTAGTGTTAGTACTTGAGTCTTGCCTCTTGTTTTCATGGTATTCACCTGTTGCATGGAACTCATCTCCTGTGTTTTTTCCCTTTTTTACAGTTCCTTCCTGCAGCCGTTTATTTATTTATTTATTTGCTTGTTTGTTTGTTTGTTTGTTTTTTTCCCTTGCTGCTGCAGTTTTCAGCACCTTTGGTTTTCCATTTTGAATTTTTCGTTTTTTTTGCTCTTGGATTTACTTCCCTGAGTCTTTTTTAAATAAACTCAACCTTATTGACTTTAACATGCAGTGCTTTAGTCTCTTGCTTTCAGGAGAGACCTTTACAACCATCATGCCATCATTAAATTCTACATGTCATCATTTACTGATGAGGCCTGCTGACGGGACAGAAAGGTAGAGACAGGATCTGTTATCAGATAACCAACCGTTATTGTTCATTTATTTTCATGTTGTCTGGTGAGAATTTCTTCTACTGTAGACTATCATATTACATATTAGACCTCAGAGAACAAATGGGTCTGTCAGACGTCTTTGAGCTTAGATAAATGATCTCTAGCTGGTGTTGTGTGTGTCGTGTTCAACAGTTTCTGTTCCATAAACATCAGAGGTGATATAAATGAGAATAAAACATAACATTTCTATCTAAACACACCTGGTTCATCTATGACTTTGTTTAGTTACCTGTGCAGGAGTGAAGAGTTTGGAAAACCAGAGCAGTGAAGACAGAGAGCCACCATTTATCCATCCCACTTTAGATCCTAGCAGCATCCTACACAGACCACAACATGATCCAGATGAATGAATTCAAATATCAATGATATGACACTAAATAAAGACGATAGAATCAAGTTCACATGCAGACAGTTGAAATGATCAACTAGAAAAGGTTCAGATACTCACCTTCTGTCTGTGAGAAGCTGCCACACCAGAGTCCTGGATCATTCTGCCTCCACAGCTCTGTGGAACCAGATCCTTTTGTGCATAACAGTTCATTGACCCTGCAGCAGTGTGTCCTGAAGTAACCCTCTGGATTAAATTTAGCTTGATGATGTGCAGGACACCAGAGGAAGGAGAACAGGACAAAGAATGAGCTGAAATAAAACTGAGTCCAAACTAAATAACACAATAAATATAATGGATATAAATAAACACATGGGAAACCAGACACGTGTAGTTAATGAGAGGAGCAAACCAACAGAGACAAGTGAAACAGCAAGTAAATGCAAACATCTCATGACAGCAGTGGCTTTAATGTAAAACACCTTCCATCCTCAGACTCAACTACTTTTTCATTTACTGTTAATACATTCATGGTTAAGAGGCTGCTCTGCTGATCCCAGGTCTCCAGTCAGTAGTTAGTAGCTGTACGTCAGTTCAGTAGAGAGTAGATAGTGTATCTGTCATGGGAGAATTTCAAACCCTAACCCTGAACCAGAACTGAAAACCCAAACAGCAACTTGAGCTGCGCCCGGGGAGCAATTGTGGGGGTTAGATTCTTGCTCAGGGCTCCACAGCCATGGACACAGCAGGAGGCGAACCTTTTACTACGAGGTTATAGTGGAATCTGTTCTCTTCTCAGACAGTGGCCATTTAGTTAAATGAATGAATGAATGTTACCCTTCTGTCCGAATCAGAATCAGAAATAACTTTACTGCCAAGCATGTTTGTACATACAAGGAATTTGCTTTGGTGTTGTTACGCATAAAATAAAATATAGAAACTATAGAACTTGCTCTCAGATATATAAAAACACAAAAAATACAAAAAATATATACACAGTATATATTTACATAAATATATATACATATAAATATATTCCACCAGAACATTTACTGTGGGATGGTAGTGGGTTTAATGTGTTCGGGGGGGGGGGGGGGGCTAGGCATTATTCAGCAGACGCACTGCGGATGGGAAAAAACTGTTCACCATGCGAGTGGTCCTGCAGTGCTACTGCGACCTGGGAGCAGAGATGTTCACAAGTCATTTTTTCCAAGTCCAAGTCAAGTCTCAAGTCTTTGTGCACGAGTCCAAGTCAAGTCTCAAGTCTTTGAGGGGCAATGCCAAGTCAAGTCTCAAGTCTTTCGTTCCAAGTCCAAGTCAAGTCTCAAGTCTCAAATGGCTGAAATGAACGTTTTCACATTAGATGCTATCTGAGATAATACTGCACTGCTGTATTGTTTTGGATTACAAGCATGTACTGTACTATATAATCTATTATTGCACACAACAATCAAAATTGATCAGAACAATGCAATTATGAAGACTATTTTAATGTGCAATGTGAAGAAACACCACAAAAGCTTTGTTTCAACTTGGATCAATGTATTTTAAAATGAATACCACAGGATATATTGACAAACGTGTATATTCTTGTCCTTTACCAAATAAAAATAGAAAATTGAGGAAAATGACAACAGAAAATAGGAAATTGAGGAAAATAACACAAATTTTAAAAAATAATAACAATAAAATCAGTCATCTACACCAAACATCTGTGGCAAGACCTTTTAACATTACTTATATCCTGGGAATGGGTTTAGACAACATAATTGCATTTCAAAAACAGTAATTCTGACAGTGTCTTTGCACTAAGTCTGGCTCTGTGAGGGCGCATTATGATGCCACCATGACTGAACACCCTCTCCACAGGTGCACTGGTGGCAGGCACAGCCAGGACTCTCATAGCCACCAGATAAAGCCTTGGGAAAGACTTCTGATGCCTTTGCCAAAAGTCCAGACATCCTTCGTCATCTCCATTAGCTGAAAACTGCATATAGCGGATCAGCTCGGCCCTCACAGATGAGCCATGATCAATGGTTTTCTTGCTTTTTTTGTATCCAGAGAAGAGACATGGAATTTTCGGTGGTGATGGCTCTTGGTCATCATCACCACTACTACTGCTGTCTGGTACAGGGACTTTGCGTGCATCCGCCAAGACAAGATCTTAAAAATGTCAATAAATCCACACAGTTATATTATAATGACAACAGTACACATATAGTTGAAATAAATAAACTAATTAATATTATTGTTTTCTTTTGTATTGTGTTCTATAATGTGAGGTTCAGTTGTTAAGCAAGGCTGTGTATATACCTACCTATGATCATCTCCTTCACCTCACTCTTAACTTCATCTGATCCTTGGACATCTTGCTCTAGCCAAAAGAAGCAGAATGATGGGTCTAGCAATGCAGAAATCATGTAGATGGTATCTCCAAATGGAAGATCCACTGCGAGGTCACTGGAGTCATCCATTCTGACATTCACAAACATCCCCTTAAACCGGATCTGGAGGGACTTCTGTAGTGCTCTTACTAGACCCACCAGGTGACGTGTTGTGTTCAGCATCCTGATGAGGTGACTGTTCAGTGAGAGTACACACGGGAGCGCTGCACTAAGGGTCACCACTTTCTCCCCTTGAGTAAGGTCTGTGGCTTGCTGAAATGGGGCCAAAACATCCACAAGCTCTTTCAGCTGGCCCCATTCTCTGGCTGATAGGCACAGGCCTTTATGACCTTGGGCTTCCAGGAGTGAATTCAGACTTTGGACATCCAAGTTAGTGACTGACTCCACAAGGCGGAGAGTACTGTTCCATCGCGTTGATACAGCTGAGGGGATGCTGCGGTTAGCTCCATACTCTGCCTCAAATGCTTCTTTTAGCCCGCAAGTAGAATGTAGCAAACTGCAGAATTTGGTCACCTTTGCCATAGCACTGTTCAGAACTTTTGTCTCTTTCAGTCCATCTCGGACGACAAGCTGAAGTGAATGAGCAAAGCACTGCAGCCGTTGCTGTCGGCAACTGCTGTGGATGGTTTCCATTTCATCCTGGTACTCCTCACTTAAGTCCTCCCAGAGGTCATTGTTTTCCAGATCATCATCATAATTATCTTCACTACTTGTGGCAGAGGGAAAACAAACTGTGAAGGCCTTCTTCATGTTCGATGCATTGTCACAGATAATGTAGTCTATTTTGTGCTTGATGTGAAAGCAGTCACAAATTTCTTCAAATGCATCACTAATTCTTTGACCAGTGTGTGACCCTGTGAATCTTTCACAACTTAATAGAACTGTTTGGAGTTTTGGACTACTTCTGTCTAGCTCCATGAAGTGGGCTGTTACCCCTAAAAACCCACGCATGGCTCTGTCTGTCCAAATGTCCACAGTCACAGATAGAGTGTTTGTCTTCTCCAGTTTTAATTTGATAGAGGCCTGTTTCTCTGATGCTAGCTCACTCACACGTCTTGTAATCGTGCATCGACTCACTGGGTTATATCTCTCCTCTGCCACTGACAAAAAATTCCTGAAATTGGGATGCTCAACTAAAGACAGGGGCAAATTGCATCCTATGATGAGGTCATTGACTATTGACTCAGTGATGAGCCTCTGTCTAGGATGACCTTGGTGGTATGCTTGCACACCTCTTGCCTGAACCAAGAAAGACTCAATGCTGCTCTGTCCCTCCTCACTGGTCCCTTTCTTTGCCTTGCTGAATTCTGCAAACCTGTAGATAAACATGTGAATTAATTTACTTTCTTACTATAATGTAAATATGGATGATATAGCTAATAATATTGTTGTTTATAGAACATTACTATACAGTGGGAGCGGGTTAGAAATGGACTCAAGCAATACGCCATTCACTCAGTACAGCAGCCGCTAGGGGGAGGGTTAATCCCCCTTTATACAGCGCAGAGTGAAGACTCGTTGAATGAATGGGAGATGTGGTGTTTAACTAATAATTGGTCATTTCGTCTTTCTGGAGTTGTTGGAGTTTTTTTGGAACCATGTGTCACAATTTGCAAGTACTTGGGATTATTGCAAACCTAATAGTGTAAGTTGTTGCTGTTTGGATTTTGAGAAAATTAGCTTTATATTAGGTCAAGCAGCAGCCACTTAGGTTGTTAGCGCGCTAACGCTAGCGATCTAGGGTAACGTAATGATTTAAATTGAGAGCTGTCACTTCACTGTCTAACAGCCGCCTAGATACTAACAGTGACATTAGTTTAAGTAGACAAAGTAATATAAAGTTATAAGGTTATAGCAATGTATTAAATTCAAAGTGAGTCCAATCACTGTTAGCGTTTAGCACATAGGTGCTGTTGTCATAGTTACCACCATTCATTTCAGTGAGCTAATTCGTTAGCTTGCTAGTTCATTAGTTTGCTAACGGTATCGTTACCTTCCCATACAAGCTAGGTTTCCCTTTCAAAGTGATTCATTCATAATACAGGGACTCACTGACCTATCCTTGTGAGTTCTGAGGTGCCTGAGGAAATTCGATGTTGTAGAGCCAGCATCAGTAATCTTCATGCCACACTCTTTGCAAGTGGCCGTCCGTTTAGTAGCAGTTTGGGTGAAATCTTTAAAAGCGAACGCTACAACAAATGGTGCAGCTCTGCTTGAACTTGCTGCCGCCATGGTCAGTGTCAATATGAAATCTGTAGGTGGAGACATGCGGCACAGTGCGTGCGTGGCTCGTAATATCAAGGGAGGGAAATTATTTCCTTATTTCCTGCGATTTTTCCATAACAGGCAACACATTGAAAAAAAAAACTGAAATGAATTAAATCATGAAATAGATAATTTCATGATCATGATGTTCACGACTCGAAAGTCATAACACCCAAGTCCGAGTCAAGTCTCAAGTCTTTGAGGGCAAGTCGAAAGTCAAGTCATGAGTCTTTGTTTGTGCGACTTAAGTGCGACTCGAGTTCGAGTCTCTGACTCGAGTCCCCATCTCTGCCTGGGAGGAACATCAGAAACCAAAATGTCACCAAAACATGATTTTAATTTGGCCACGAATCATCAGACCGTTCTATATTTCTTAAAGTTTAATGTAATGTAAACTTAAATGTTAAAGTTTAAGTTTAATGTGATAAAACTAATCAGCCATAACATTATGACACTAGTGGTGTAGAGCTATGAAAGAAGAATGATGATTTGAAACCAGAGCCTGTGTCTCAGTAGCTGCAGGTCAGTTCAGTAGATAGCTGCTAGTGTATCTGTCATAGGAGATTGCAGTTGTGGTTTTATTTGTCCAAAATCTGAGATGGCTGAGGTTCCAATACACCACAATGCAATTCTAGTTCATGATGAGCCCAGAGCTGAGAAACTCACCAACAACAGATGAATGAATTCAAATATCAATGATATGACACTAAATAAAGACGATAGAATCAAGTTCACATGCAGACAGTTGAAATGATCAACTAGAAAAGGTTCAGATACTCACCGTCTGTCTGTGACAAGCTGCTACACCAGAGAACTGAAACATTCTGAGTCACGGCTCTGTGATGCTGTTGCTGATGTAATTATTTGCAGATTTCCTGAGGCAGGGAGTAGAGGAACTGACCATGAGTCAGCAATCATTGTCTTCTAGTCTGACAGTTTGTTGCATCTGCAGCTGTATGTACCAAACCTTTGTGTTTTTGAGTTCATAAGAAAAAGACAGTTTAAATGCTGACAGACCTTAAAAGGCTACAACTAATATATATCAAAGCCTTACTCCCCCCATCTTTGATAACAACCAGTTTGCATGCAGGGAAAAAAATGTCTCCTGAGGACACCACACAGAGCCACACCAACAGTTCTGTTACCACAGTTTTGTTTTATAGTTTTAGGAGTAAGTTCATAACACCACCACTAGTGGGCAGTGGTCTCTTAAGAGACACAGGAGGTGGCTACAAGAAGCCATGTTTGAGATCTGCAGGAAGCATGTTAGAGAACAGAGATGCTGTTTGTTTACATGAGCAAATAACTGTTTACATCTTATGTTACAGAGCATCGTCGGTATGTATTATCGTTGTATATTCTTATGTTTAATTACAGTTCATTATTTGTCATTACAAAAGGTTGTGAAGTTTGAGGAAAAATGCTGATAACAATTCTCAGTTGATTTCAAGCTAGTTGCTACCAAGCTAGTCTCTATTGATTTCATTTAACATATACTACGTGTATAGTCAGGAGTTTATAGTACAGTAAAAGATCGATAACATGTTAAGAATAAGAAAGTTATGGCTAACTAGAGTGATAGTTTAAAAACTATAAATACACAATACAGATGTAAACATGAGTGAGTTAAATAGGTTTAAAAGTGAGTGACTTAGTTCATGATAAAAATATGTTTACAGCGTATGTACAAGAGATTTACAGTAAGCAATCTGTCTGATTCTGCCATGTTTGCGTGTTCTCAGTTCCACCCTTTTTGAAGTCAATAAACCTGTGGATAAACTGATGACTTTCTCCAGAGTTTTGATGAGAAGAAGGCGTTTAACTTAGTGCCAAGATATATTCAGCGCATATATTGAGGGTTGCACACCTACTGTCTCTTTGTTGACTACAGCTCCACCTTTCACTGTCATACGTGTGTCAAAACGGCTGCTGAGGCCATGAACAAAGAAGACAAGATGGCTGACCAAGTAAGGACACTCAGACCATGTGCTGGCTGAGTGTATGTGTAGATTTGATAAGAGTGTTTTATGAGGTGCCAGGTTAGAGGAAGGATGCTTAGCTTAGCATGCTAGAGACCCTGAGTCTATGTGTTGCATAATCTAAACTAACATCAACTTAACAATGTGGCAGAGCTAACTATACTATAACCTTATAACCAAAACAACTCAATAAAAACAAATATCACTTAAAATCAAAGTTTATAGTTGTATGCTTAGCTTAGCTTAGCTTGACTAGGGCCAGGTCATACTACCAGTTTGGTGGATATGTCGCTCTCTGGTGTATTTCTCTTTTAGCTGGCAGTTCCTGGTGGAAGGGCCAAGCTGGGAAAAACTGGTGCTTCCCTTTGTCTTAAAGACAAAGAAAGCCATGTGGTTAAAGCTTGGTTATGCGTGGTGAGCTTCCATCGCTCACCAAAAGGTTCAGGTCCCAACACAGTCAATCTCCTGGATGATTACCACCACAGCAGGGCCTGGACTATACCAGTATTAAACACCAACAGAGAGCATCTTAACAAACTGTCTCAATGTAACACACCAAAAAAACATTATGAAGGACTCTTCTCACTCTGTCCACCACCTGTTTGTCCTGCTGTCCTCTGGGAGGCGCTACAGGCCCATAAACACTTTCCATCCAGTCACACTGGACTAGATTACACATCAGAGCCTCTCGTGACTTTAACCAACTAATAGACCTCAGCCTCTGAATCAACCCAACCTTTGGATCAGACTGAAAGAAAATTAACGTCCTCAAGACAGCTACTATTACTCACCTGAGAGAAGGAGACCTGTGATTGGTTTCTATAAACATCTGATCACTTTAGTATGTGTGTGTTAACAGCATCTCTCTCATGACAGAGTCTACAGGGTTTTTTCTCCATAGTTGTGTAACATTTGACAATGAATTAGAAGCAAACTTGAAAGTGAAAATTCACAAAGTTGTAACCAAAACCAGTAACTGAGCCGATGCATGAAATCACAGGTTTTCATTTATTTGAGTTAAAAATAAAACATGTTGCATGATTGATTTTGTTGAAGAACATTTTTATGTAAAATTCACTTTAAACATGAATCTAGAAGCTCTGGTGATATATTTCTTTGTTTCCTTTGTTTTCCTTTATAACATCCTTCATAGTGTGTTATTAGTTTATTAGTGCTACAGTTATTAGTTTATTAGTTTATTAGAGCTCCACTTTAACCACCTTGTTTCAGAGCTGCTGCAGATTTTAAATACATTCACTGAGTTCATCTGTTAACACTGAGGAGATGATCACACTGGCTTTAAACTGTCAATGCAAAAGAAATAAAACAAGAAATATAATAATCAACATAATGACTTTCAGTAAAGAGTAGAAATACAGTAAGTGCAACTGTGCAGAATGTGCAACAAAGTATTAAAGACAAGCTCTTGAATACAGTTCGAATGACCCTGAAACAAACACTGGGACTGACAAATGTTGCAGCTGACATGTGTTAGCATGTGTTAGCTCATGTTTAGGGTGAGGTATTAATGAAAACAATGGGAACAATCACGACGCTCAAAACCATAGCAATGATGAGAGACATGGATGAACTGGAACTTGTTGGTGTCTTAAAGAATTCATCTGAAATGATAAAACACAGAACAAGACAGAATCAGTTTCATAACAAATGTCTCCTTCTTAACTAGAGTCATCATAAACCATGTTGTACCTGGATCAGGTGTGTGAGTTGTTCTCATGTTGGAAGCTTTGAACTAAACTAAATATGTCTCAGTTAATGTTCTCAAACAGTCTGACTCACCAACAATGAGTTGGATGGAAGCTTCCTTCTGTATTGATGGAATGTTACACTTGTATTCTCCTCCATCAGACAGTACCACCTTCATTATTTTCATGGAGACGTTTCCATTCTTCAGTTCATCTACAAACAGTCGTGTGCGGTAATAATAAGATGGATCTTGACTCTCATAAATCAGTCGTCCATCTTGATGGTAATGGACGTACTTTGGGTCCAGACCAGGTTTGGTCCACACCACTGTCACTGAATCAGCTCTGATGGAAGGTTCAAGATGACATGGTAGAACGACATCATCACCAGCCAGGACTGTGATTGGTCCACGGGAACAAATCAGTTCTGGTTGTCCTACAAGGAGAAATATGTGACTTTGAAGTTTGGTAATATTAAATTGTACATTATCTGAATTGTGACAGCTGGGATAGGCTCCAGCAGACACCCGCGACCCTTAACAGGAATAAGCGGGCACAGAAGATGAATGAATGTATCAATGAATGATTTTAATTATATGTAGAAAAAACTGTGTTTGTGTATAACATGAATGACAAATGAAAAGATCTGTCTTTAAAATGCTGAAGTACCAGAGATGACACAAACACAGTGTTTCCTACATCAGGAATTATTCTATAGATTCCTGGTAATGATGAAACCCAGTCCTTTCTACATAACCACAGTCGACATGTTACTGTCAGGTATGATCTCTCCTGGTGTTTTGCGTCACCCTATGTGCTCAAAAGTTTTTTTTGTGCTATAATCACAAGGTGATATAAACTGAAACTAGATTCAGCCAGAGAATAAGATAGGTAGTATGACATATTTAATAATTAGTATATCTTAAATAACGCTGATATATTCTGCAGTATTTAAATATCTTGTATAGTTTCATACATATATACTATAAACTACTCATCTATCTATCTATATCTGTGTAAAACATATCATTTCTGTCTAAACACAACTGGTTCATCTATGACTCTGTTTAGTTACCTGTTAAATTGTACATTATGTCAGCTGTGGCTCAGTGGGTAGAGCAGGTCGTCAATGAATTGGAGGTTTGACCAGTTGCTCCTAGTTCTTGGCACTGGTAGATGTGTCACTGTGTTTGAAAAGCTCTATATAGGAACTAGACCATTTACAGTATTTGAGTTATATGTAAAAGTAGAATGTAAAGTAAAATGGTTTGAACTATGTACCAGTGGTGCACATGAGAGGTCTGTGTTAATAGTTAATATTAATTCCTGATGATATGGTCCTGGGTTTCCTGTGCATCCAGTGCTTTGTGCTTCTCTCTCTCTCTCTCTCTCTCTCTCTGTCTCTCTCATGAGGCTCACCAGGGCAGGAAACTGGCAGCAGCACCTGACTCAGCTGCAGCCTATCATCAATCAACTCTGTTTAAAAGTCTGGTCGTAGCTTCCCTCCAGTGTCAGATAATTCCACATGTTAGGGTTTGTGTCAGAACTTGAGTCTTGCTTCTTGTTTTTGTGGTATCACCTGTTGCAAATATAGAACTTGTCTCTTGTGTTTTTTCTCATTTTTCGGTTCCTCCATGAGAGAGACCGATTCCTGGCAGCTGTTCTGAGTTTTGTTAAATAAACTCAACCTTATTGACTTTAACATGTAGTGCTTTATTTCTCACGTTTAGGACAGACCTTTACAGCCATCATTAAATTCTACATGTCATCATTTACTGATGAGGCCTGCTGACAGGACAGAAAGGTAGAGACAGGATCTGTTATCAGATAACCAACTGTTGTTGTTCATTGATTTTCATGTTGTCTGGTGAGAATTTCTTCTACTGTAAATCATCATATTACATGTTAGACCTCAGAGGACACCTAAAACCTAGATAAATGATCTCTAGCTGGTGTTCTGTGTGTCGTGTTCAACAGTTTTTGTTCCATAAACATCAGAGGTGATATAAATGAGAATAAAACATAACATTTCTATCTAAACACACCTGGTTCATCTATGACTCTGTTTAGTTACCTGTGCAGGAGTGAAGAGTTTGGAAAACCAGAGCAGTGAAGACAGAGAGCCACCATTTATCCATCCCACTTTAGATCCTAGCAGCATCCTACACAAACCACAACATGATCCAGATGAATGAATTCAAATATCAATGATATGACACTAAATAAAGACGATAGAATCAAGTTCACATGCAGACAGTTGAAATGATCAACTAGAAAAGGTTCAGATACTCACCTTCTGTCTGTGACAAGCTGCTACACCAGAGAACTGAAACATTCTGCTACCACAACTCTTTGGAACCAGATCCTTTTTCTATAGGCCAGCCAAATGGAAAGGAGATGCGGGTACAGTTTACTGACCCTGCAGGAATGTGTACTGAAATAACCCTTTGGATTAAATTTAGCTTGATGATGTAAAAGTTGTTGTGCAGGACACAAGAGGAAGGAGAACAGAACAAAGAATGAGCTGAAATAAAACCGAGTCCAAACTAAATAACACAATAAATATAATGGATATAAATAAACACATGAAAACACATGTAGTTAATGAGAGGAGCAAACCAACAGAGACGACGAGTAAAACAGCAAGTAAATGCAAACGTCTCATGACAGCAGTAGCTTTAATGTAAAACACTTTCCATTCTCAGACTCAACTAGTTTTTCATTTATTATTAATACAGTCATGGTTAAGAGGCTGCTCTGCTGATCCCAGGTCTCCAGCCAGTAGTTAGTAGCTGCACGTCAGTTCAGTAGAGAGTAGATAGTGTATCTGTCATGGGAGAGTTTCCACCCCTAATCCTGAACCAGAACTGTAAACCCAAACAGCAACTTGAGCTGAGTTTCCCACCACTCTCCTGAGGCAACACGTCATGAAAAAGAGGAAGGGCTTTTATGTACCACAGTGTTTGGCTAGCCACCAGTGACTGTATAGGCATCAAAATTTTAACGTAACAATCAGAGCAATAACGTATTTGACATTCTCCATAAAGGCCTGAATTACTCTTATCTCACTGTCAGTATCTTTTATAACAGATGTTACAGTGGAATCTAAGCTGATCTCTTCTCAGACATTAATTGAATGACTAATGTTACCCTTCTGTCCATCACCACATTAAGCCCCACCCCCAAACTATATGATTGGCCCATAAGATCTTTGCAGGAGCAGAATCAGTTTCCAAAAGAATTTGAGATGGCTGAGGTTCCAATACACAAGAGGGTGATTGTAGTTCATGATGAGCCCAGACCTGAGAAACTCAATAATAACCTCTTTGTCCCTAGGCATGCTGGGAGATGAGACTGACCTTAAAAGAAACACCTGAAATGTTGAAGCTGTTAGAAGAGCTAAATACAAATTGATCTTCATCTCTTTGCAGTAAACCAGAGGACATGTTGTCTTTAGGATGAGGATGAGCGTCCTGTCCACTGAAGAGCTCGTGACTGATCCAGCTCTGTGTCCCGTCCCTCCTGCTGGTCACACAGTGGCAGTACAAGAGACTCTGCATGGGGGTTAAAGGGAGAGGCTGCAGAGGGAAGGAGGGAGGACAGCGCTCTGTTCCTCTGCATGCGACAGTTGAAATGATCAACTAGAAAAGGTTCAGACACTCACCTTCTGTCTGGGAGAAGCTGCTACACCAGAGACCTGGATCATTCTGCCTCCTCAGCTGTGTGATGCTGTTGCTGATGTAATTATGTCCTGAGGCGGGGCGTACAGGAACTGACCATGACTCAGCAATCACTGTCCTCTAGTCTGACATCTGCAGCTGTATGTACCAAACCTTTGTGTTTTTGAGTTCATAAGAAAAAGACAGTTTAAATGCTGACAGACCTTGACAGGCTACAACTAATATATATCATAGCCTTACTCCCCCCATCTTTGATAACAACCAGTTTGCATGCAGGGAAAAAAAATGTCTCCTGAGGACACCACACAGAGCCACACCTACTGTTCTGTTACCATAGTTTTGTTTTATAGTTTTAGGAGTAAGTTCATAACACCACCACTAGAGGGCAGTGGTCTCTTAAGAGACACAGGAGGTGGCTTCAAGAAGCCATGTTTGAGATCTGCAGGAAGCATGTTAGAGAACAGAGATGCTGTTTGTTTACATGAGCAAATAACTGTTAATAACATCTTATGCTATACGGAGCATTGTCGGTATGTATATATCGTTGTATATTCTTATGTTTAATTACAGTTCATTATTTGTCATTACAAAAGGTTGTGAAGTTTGAGGAAAAATGCTGATAACAATTGTCAGTCGATTTCAAGCTAGTTGCTGCCAAGCTAGTCTCTATTGATTTCATTTAACATATGCTGTGTGTATAGTCAGGAGTTTATAGTACAGTAAAAGATCGATAACATGTTAAGAATAAGAAAGTTATAGCTAACTAGAGTGATAGTTTAAAACCTATACACAATACAGATGTAAACATGAGTGAGTTAAAAAGGTTTAAAAGTGAGTGACTTATGATAAAAATCTGTTTACAGCGTATGTACAAGAGATTTACAGTAAGCAATTTGTCTGATTCTGCCATGTTTGTCTGTTCTCAGTTTCACCCTTTTTGAAGCCAATAAACCTGTGGATAAACTGATGACTGTCTCCAGAGTATTGATGAGAAGAAGGCGTTTAACTTAGTGCCAAGATATATTCAGCGCATATATTGAGGGCGGCACACCTACAGTCTCTTTGTCGACTACAGCTCCACCTTTCACTGTCATACGTGTGTCAAAACGGCTGCTGAGGCCATGAACAAAGAAGACAAGATGGCTGACCAAGTAAGGACACTCAGACCATGTGCTGGCTGAGTGTATGTGTAGATTTGATAAGAGTGTTTTATGAGGTGCCAGGTTAGAGGAAGGATGGTTAGCTTAGCATGCAAGAGACCCTGAGTCTATGTGTTGCATAATCTAAACTAACATCAACTTAACAATGCGACATAGCTAACTATAACCTTATAAGCAAAACAACTCAATAAAAACAAATATCACATCAAATCAAAGTTCATAGTTGTATGCTTATCTTAGCTTAGCTTAGCTTAGCTTGACTAGGGCCAGGTCATACTACCAGTTTGGTGGAAATGTTGCTCTCTGGTGTATTTCTCTTTTAGCTGGCAGTTCCTGGTGGAAGGGACAAGCTGGGAAAAACTGGTGCTTCCCTTTGTCTTAAAGACAAAGAAAGCCATGTGGTTAAAACTTGGTTATGCGTGGTGAGCTTCCATGGCTCACCAAAAGGTTCTGGTCCCAACACTGATAAGGAAACTGTTCCAAATCTGCATCTCAGTCAGTCAATCTCCTGGATGATTACCACCACAGCAGGGCCTAGACTATACAAGTATTAAACACCAACAGAGAGCATCGTAACAAACTGTCTCAATGTAACACACCAAAAAAACATTATGAAGGACTCTTCTCACTCTGTCCACCACCTGTTTGTCCTGCTGTCCTCTGGGAGGCGCTACAGGCCCATAAACACTTTCCATCCAGTCACACTCTGACTACATTACACATCAGAGTCTCTAGTGACTTTAACCAACTAATAGACCTCAGCCTCTGAATCAACCCAACCTTTGGATCAGACTGAAAGAAAATGAACGTCCTCAAGACAGCTGCTATTACTCAGCTGAGAGAAAGAGACCTGTGTTTGGTTCCTAAACAATTTGATCACTTTAGTATGTGTGTGTTAACAGTATATCTCTCATGGTAAAGTGTACATGTTTTTTCCTCCATAGTTGTGTAACATTTGACAATGAATTACAAGCAAACTTGAAAGTGAAAATTCACAAAGTTGTAACCAACACCAATAACTGAGACGACACATGAAATCACAGGTTTTCATTTATTTGAGTTAAAAATAACACATATTGCACGTCTTGTCATGTCCTTGTTGAAGTGTTTTCCTTCATAGCATTAATGTGTCATTAGTTTATTAGAGCTACAATTTAACCACCTTGTTTCAGAGCTGCTGCAGATTTTAAATACAGTCACTGAGTTCATTTGTTAACACTGAGGAGATGATCACAGTGGCTTTAAACTGACAATGCAAAAGAAAGAGAACAAGAAATATAATAATCAACAAAATGACTTTAAGCATATAAAGGGTAGAAATACAGTAAGTGTAACAGTGCAGAATGTGCAGCGAAGTATTAAAGAGCCTAAGAGCCTCTCTCCGCACTGCTCTCTAAATTCTAAATCATGGAATTGGTCAACTGGTCTCTCAATGCAATTGACAGAATCTTCTCGACGAGAAGCTCAGGTTCGGGGGAACCTGCCTGCCCTGACGGAACGTTTGCCGCTGGATACATGATGGACTGCTGGAAGAGGTGGAGGGTCGTGTGCCTGGCGATTCTTTCCGTAGAGGACATAGAGGATCTTTACATATTCGGAACCATGATAACAGGCTTTCTGCTGATTGGATTAGGCACTGCCCTGGTGTATCAGAAAATTCGGATGTCGGTGCCAGCAGTCCAAAGCCCCACGAAGCTGCCCGAATTAATTGATGGAATGTGCAGAGCTGTTAGCGCTCAGACTGTGGCCGGTAACCATGGAGAACTCCATGGAGAGAGCTATCAGCGCACTGACTGTGGCTATAAATCGCAACATGGATAACACCTTGGAGAGATTGACTATGATTATTAACCGCAACATGGATAACACCCTGGACAGGGCTGTTCGTGCTCTGAATGTGGTCAGTAACCGCAACATGGAAAACATCATGGAGAAGCTTTCGGCTTTGCAAAGGCGAATGAACGAACTTGGAGACCAGAATGGACAAATAGAGTAAGCCGTGTCTATTGAAATGCGACTACTCGCCCTAACCCAAACAATCATATTCTAATCTGCATTCCGGAGCCAGCTGGCCTTGGCCAAGGCCGCTGCTGGATCAACAACCCCAGGAGATCGCTGCAGTGAGACACTCTGTCCCATCCCTGCCCCCCTTCCTTCACGGACACCTGCGATGGTCGACTTCGTCTGGGACCCAATCAGGGACGTCTCCATGGCAACCTGCTGTGTTAGCGCGACGACATCCTGCGAATTGAGACACTGACTGGGAGGCTAGACAAAGCGACTCTCCAGGCTTATGTACACACACCACAAGGACACTCACACACATGCACATATGCAATTCACCTCCCTAGCCCCAATCCCACGCCTTCGCAGCTTTACCCATCCAGTGCAACAGGCGGGGTCCCAGGGCTGCGCCGTAGTTAGTTCTGATTCTGATTCTTCTGAGGATGAGTGTGTTTCCTGTTTTAGCTTCATAAATGACCCGTGTTAATCTAGACCCAGATAATAGACCCAACATTTTATCCTGAGGCCAAAGCAGCAGGGCAGACATCAGCAGCTGGCATTAACTGTCTACTTGCTCCCCTCCTGTAACAAAGACGTCAAAGAGATTATAATGTAGTACAACCACACAGACACAGCTACGAGACTTGATTTATATGTTTATTATTACCATAACACAGGACGTTTCTGACGTCCTTGTTTGTCCAGATTTAGTCTTTGAGTTTCTTTATTCTGCATCTTTCTTACACAAGTAACCCAGGAAATGTATTTGAGTTTTACCTGTGGTGTCCAGGTTCCTCTGTCCTCTGTCATTGAAAGGCAGGACGTCATGGTCGGTAGAGGTGGACTGGTTGTTTATTGACCCTTGGTGTTTAATAAGATATATATAATATATAATGTAACTGTAAAAGTGTCACTGTTACAGATCAGAACAATGTTAACATGTGATTTAATAACATGGAGCTAGTGAGTGAAAGTTTACGACATACCTTGGTTTGGTCTCCGTTTCCACACGACTGAGGCAACATTGAGAACAATCACGATGCAAATAACGACACCAACCGTGACATAAGTGGATAACTCGGTACTTGTTGGTGTCTTAAAGAATTCATCTGAAATGATGAAACACAGAACAAGACAGAATCAGTTTCATAATAAAGGTCTGGTTCTAAACCAGAGTCTTTATAAACTATGTTCTACCTGTAACATGTATGTGAGCCTCTCTGGTCTGGTTGATGTTGTTCTGTTGGACTCTACAGGTGAAGCTGTTGCTGTGTCTCTTGTCCACAGTCACTCTGCTGCTGACAGTATAGAGGTCATCAGGACCTCTGACTGTCTCTGGAGGTCCAGCAGAGAGCAGGTTTCCCTCAGCGTCCAGCCACAACACCTCAGGCTCTGGATACCAGCCTGCAGACTCACACTGTAACATCACTCCTCCTCTGATGAAGGTGGACTTGGTTTTGGAAACAACAGGTGAGGAGACATAACCTGGTGATATGAGGAAGAAGAACCATTAAATGGGCTTTGAAGCATTATTGTTAGACCCATATCAGTGCAAAAGGTAAAATTTTTTTATGCATTTTATGTGCATTTATTCACTGAAGCTTCTGTTTGTCTGTGCAGCAATTATTTGTGCATTCCTTTCATCACTGTCTTTTCGTCTATGTGTACTATAATACATGTACGCTGATACTTTCATTGAGTCTGACTCACCAACAATGAGTTGGATGGAAGCTTCCTTCTGTATCGATGGAATAAAACAGATGTATTCTCCTCCATCAGACAGTACCACCTTCATTATTTTCATGGAGACGTTTCCATTCTTCAGTTCATCTACAAACAGTCGTGTGCGGTAATAATAAGATGGATCTTGACTCTCATAAATCAGTCGTCCATCTTGATGGTAATGGACGTACTTTGGGTCCAGACCAGGTTTGGTCCACATGACTGTCATTGAATCAGCTCTGATGGAAGGTTCAAGATGACATGGTAGAATGACATCATCACCAGGCAGGACTGTGATTGGTCCATGGGAACAAATCAGATCTGGTTGTCCTACAAGGAGAAACATGTGACTTATAACTTTGTAACAACTTTGGAAATGTTAAATTGTACATTGTGACAGCTGTGGCTCAGTGGGTAGAGCAGGTTGTCAACGTATTGGAGGGTTGATGGTTTAATCCCTGAAACATGCCATATGCTGAAGGGTCTTTGAGCAAGACACTGAACCCCCAGTTGCTCCTAGTTCTTGGCACTGGTAGATGTGTCACTGTGTTTGGAAAGCTCTATATAGGAACTAGACCATTTACAGTATTTACATGTAGAATGTAAAGTAAAATGGTTTAAACTTTATACCAGTGGTGCACATGAGAATTATACTATGGTCTGTAGGGCTTCGCCTCCCCCCAATTAGGGCGTACATGGACGACATGACGACAGCAACGTCAACCGCTCCTTGTACCAGAAGATTGCTGGATAAGCTAAATAGCAACCTGCAGTGGGCTAGGATGAAAGTGAAGCCTATTAAATCCAGGAGTATTTCTATTGTTAAAGGAAAGGTAGTAGATAAGAAGTTTGTTATAAATGATGAGGTGGTTCCCACAGTGCTGGAAAAGCCAGTGAAGAGCTTGGGAAGATGGTATGATGCAAGTCTTAGTGATAAGGCGCAGTTTGAAGGGTTGAGGCAGGAAATGATTCAAGGCATTTCAAGCATAGACCGGTCAGGGCTACCAGGGAAGTTAAAATTGTGGTGCTGGCAATTTGGTTTACTGCCTCGGCTAATGTGGCCGCTGACGGTGTATGAGGTTGCCCTTTCAAAGGTAGAAAAGTTGGAAAGAATGATTAATTCATTTATCAGAAAGTGGCTTGGTGTCCCACGCTGCTTAAGTGACACAGCCTTGTATGGGAAAGGCATTCTGGAGCTCCCAGTTACTAGCTTAACAGAGGAGTTTAAGTGTACTAAAGTTAGACTGGAAATGACTCTAACTCAGTCAAAGGATCCAGTGGTTAGGAGTGTAGTGCCTACTGTTAAGACAGGGAGGAAGTGGAAGGCAAAAGAGGCAGTGCAGCAAGCACAGGCAGCTCTTAAACATAGGGATATCATAGGTCATGTACAGCAAGGGCGTGGAGGCCTAGGGCTGTGTGCAGGGAAACCTCTGTGGAGCAAGGAATCAGCAGTAGAAAGGAGAAAGATGGTAGTGGAAGAAGTACAGAAGCAAGAGGAAGCAGTTAGATGCTCGAAGGCAGTGTCGCAGGCTAAGCAGGGTCAGTGGGTGAACTGGGAGAGTGTGGAGAAAAGGAAGGTGAAGTGGAGAGAGCTTTGGAGCATGGAGGCTAGGAGGATTAGATTTATGTTAGGGGCTACTTATGATGTGCTGCCAACTCCCCAGAACCTAAACCAGTGGGTAGGTGAGGATGCTGCCTGTCCACTGTGCACTTGTGTGTGCACGCTTAGCCATATTTTGACAGGTTGTAAGGTTAGTCTTTCCCAAGGACGTTATACCTGGCGTCACAACCAGGTACTGAAATGTTTAGCAGCTGCAATAGAGGAAAAACGGGTGAATGTAAATTCCATGGCCGTTAACAGAGAGAATAGATGTATTAAGTTTGTACGGGAGGGAGAAAAGGCTAGACCGGCAGGCATCAGGCATAACACGGGACAGCTAAGAGTAGGAGAAGCCTGGCAGATGAGAGCGGATTTAAATGGACAACTGGTTATTCCAGCTGAGATAGTTAGCACTCGACTACGGCCAGATCTGCTGTTGTGGTCTGAGCCAGAGAAAGTAGTTTATTTATTAGAGCTGACTGTCCCGTGGGAAGACAGAGTTGAGGAGGCTAATGAGCGAAAAAGAGCTAAGTATGCAGAGTTAGCAGCAGATGCAGAGCAGAATGGATGGAAGGCTTATGTCCGCCCGGTAGAAGTGGGTTGCCGTGGATTTGTGGCAAAGTCGGTGATTGCTCTACTGAGTGAGCTGGGCATACGAGGAAGAAGACAGAGGACTGCGGTTAGCAATATGTCCCGGGCAGCAGAGAGAGCCAGCGATTGGTTATGGGTACGCATAGAAATAAACACTAGAAGTCGCGTTGAGCCTCTTGGAATGCGTCGATACGGCCGCCATCTTGGTACAGGGGTTCAGTCGTTTGACTACGCATTTTCACAGTGTGAAAGCGAGGGAAGATGCCGGACTTTTGTGCTGCATATGGCTATAAACTATAACAACTTTCAGTCATACTGATACTACGGCACCAGGCCGGTATTTAGTTATATGCTACTACTACATTGTGTGATTTTTACAAACTTGTGCAAGCAGCCTCACCATACCTGCCAACATTGAACTATGAAAAAGAGGGAGATTTTCTGGGGAAGCGGAAATGTGCTACAACGTACGTCCTGAAATGACTCTACAGCTTCTTGGAGGCAAATATGTGTAATTTTATTCGCAATAAAATACAATATATTATACATACAATAATAACAGAAAACCTTGCTGTCAAAAATTTCAGTGACTCCAGGACGCTGGAATTCACTGTTAAGCCTTCTCAAGGTGTCGTGGGCCTAACTTAACGAAACATCGGTGAAGGGAGGTGCCCACTTGAAAACCCCAATGATATGCTGGATACTGCTGTTGTCTTCATGTTACTTGGTAGCTATGGTTAGCTGCTGAGCGGGCCATACAAGCCAGCAGCGTTTAGTTAGTTTATGTTTTACAATGTCTGAAATATGCTACTCAATGGGCTTACAAGCCAGCAGCTTTTACTTAGTTTATGTAGATTATAGGCAAGGCAAGGCAAGGCATTTTTATTTATATAGCGCATTTCATACCAAGAGGCAACTCAATGTGCTTTACATAAAAACAGAACAAATTAGAACACACAGTTAAAAGCAAGAACAAAGAAAAAGAAAAAGAAAAAAGAAAAAAAAAAGAAAAAGAAAAGTGTATTATATATATACATATATTAAAACGATTAAGAGGACTTACAGTGTAAATCCAAGATTACGATTTAAAATAATTTAAAAGGGCTCAGCCATATGCACATGAAAAAAGAAATGTTTTTAACCTGGATTTAAAAGTGCTTACAGCTGGGGCTGATTTCAGCTCTGCTGGTAGTTTGTTCCATTTGTGTGCAGCGTAACAGCTAAATGCTGCTTCACCGTGTTTGGTTTTAACTCTGTGCTCCACTATCTGACCTGAGTCCTGAGTATAGGTTAATTGTCATATTATATGACCATAGGTTTGGTAGGGTCTCTTAGCTGAACAGTGCCTCTAAATGTGTTTTGCCTGGGATTTTGGCACAAGGGATTATAACATCTTATCCTGTGTATTACTGAATGTGTTAAAACTAATATTAATTCCTGATAATATTGTCATGGTCCTGGGTTTCCTGTGCATCTAGTGCTTTGTTTTTTGTTCTCTCTCTCTGTCTCTGTCGCTCTCATGAGGCTCACCTGGGCAGGAAACTGGCAGCAGCACCTGACTCAGCTGCAGCCTATCACAGAGTTTCCGCTAGAAAAAACTGGCACCGCACAATGTGACCAGCAGGTTTTCAATTTACCGGACAAATGTTTGAAATTCCGGTCAAATATTATTTGAATTTATTAAGCTTAAAATGCTAAATGATATGCAGGCTATATAATACCGATATTAAAGCATGTCAATTTAATCGTTTTATTGAAAGTGCCTTCAACTGACTAACGTGCGTAACTTGTAAAATAAATATTGCACAACCTTGCGCTTATTTAACAAAGAAACTGAAGGCCTATTCTCTGATAAAACAATTAGTAAACAAAAAACACATCTGGACTGGCTCAAACCACTTTAGTAATGCAGTGTGCTGCTACTTGAAATAAAAAAAAGTCTGTTTGATATGAGTTTGAAATATATGTAATAACAACGCTATATAAACAAACTGAAAATAAATCAGTTAAAAAAAAACTTCATACACATTTTTGCTGCAGCGAAATGTGCAACAGCAGAATTTAAATCATAAGTGTCTCGTAACTTGCAATGTGCATTAGTCTTGTGACCTTGTTCAACCCCAGGCGACTTTGTTGCGCTGTTTTGATTCGGTTCTGTATTAGTAGTGTAAAACCCGGATCTTTCCGGGGATTTGGATCATTCTGATTCACTCACTGATATGAGCCGGGCTGTACGAGTCACTTTAGTTACTTGACCCAAAATGGGCCGATTACGAAAGAAAGTGTTCGAAGTACATTCACTGGAGACATAATAAAGCATAGTAAACACCTAAGAACAGATTATTACAGTTACCTGTGATTGCCTTTTATCAGCTGGTTAAGTTTTGTTTCTCTACGTGTAGTTCATAAATCAGTACGTTTTGTTTCTCTGCCGAGTGAGATGTAAGATGTTTGAATGGTTCCGTTTATTGATTATATATCAATCAAATGTGGTAGGACTCAACTGAGCCGGTTAAATAGATTCTAGATTCATGATTCTTGAGTCTTCTTTGATGGGTGGTTATATGAGCCGGCACACTGGATCACGCAGACTATCTTGGCCAGTTTAGTCCACTCTGGGTAGATTTCACGGAAATCTCTTTCACGGACTTTGCAGGCTGTTGAGAGGTTCAAGCCTCCATAACTGCGGAGCGCTGTCATTACAGCGGTGGCGTCTTTTTTTCATCGGACATTTTGACCGTCAGGGTTAAAAAATGCCTTAATGCCTTATGTTTTCCCCTTTGCATTTCCATTTTTTTTGCTCTTGGATTTACTTCCCAGCTGAGTTTTGTTCAACAATCTCAACCTTATCGACTTTAACACGTGCTTTAGTCTCTTGCTTTTTGGTCCAGCCTCCAGCTGGACAGACCTTTGCGGCCATCATTGAATTCTACATGTCATCATTTACTGATGAGGCCTGCTGACAGGACAGAAAGGTAGAGACATGATCTGTTATCACATAACCAACTGTTGTTGTTCATTCATTTTCATGTTTTCTGGTGAATATCTCTTCTACTGTGAACCATCATATTAAATGTTAGAACTCAGAGGACAAATGAGTCCGTCAGACGTCTTTGAGCCTAGATACATGATCTCTAGCTGGTGTTCTATGTGTCGTGTTCAACAGTTTTTGTTCCATAAACAACAGAGGTGATATAAATGAGAATAAAACATAACATTTTTATCTAAACACACCTGGTTCATCTATGACTCTGTTTAGTTACCTGTGCAGGAGTGAAGACTTTGGAAAACCAGAGCAGTGAAGACAGAGAGCCACCATTTATCCATCCCACTTTAGATCCTAGCAGCATCCTACACAAACCACAACATGATCCAGATGTCATAAAACAATATTCTTAATAAGTTCATTAAGTCAATGTGCCGTATCTTCCGGTAGCGCCCCTCAGACCATGTTGCAGTAAATCAATCCTAACTCAAGGTTCACACTGCTCGACGTGCAGGTGGCTAGAGGCTGACAGAGGACCCTGTTTAACTCTGAGAATAAATACATGTTCTATCAGTCACTCTTGATGCTGTAAATTAGATCTTTTTGGGTGAAACCTACCTCGACAACTGGTTACCGTCTGCCGTGTCTGCCCGCACTTCCGTGTCTGCCAACACTGTTAGGTTGGTACAGAGAGAGAGAGAGAGAGAGATCAGAGAAGAGAGAGAGAGAGAGAGATCAGAGGAAGAGAGAGAGGAAGAGAGAGATTTTGATTTTTACAAAAATACTTTATTTACTTGAACACATGAGTCATCTTACATAAAGATCATCATGTTAATAAATAAGACGCACACAGATTCATACAGTAAAAGTTTGTGCAAATTGCAATTCTTCGTCTTCCTCAGTGCAAATAACATCTTATAACACCACAGTTGTTCAAACGAGTCCTCTGACTGACAGGAAGTTCAGCAGCTGCCACTTAATGTGGTTTGTCTTTTTGTGGCCTGCACCAAAGATGAAGCTAGTCTCAGAGAACCTTTCACCAAATCTAAAAACAACAGTTAAAAGATTAAAGAATTCAGTGAGTCTTGTAAACTCAGTGAAAAGATGAAGACAGTCTCATTCAGCTCACAAAAAGGACACTTATTGGTAACAGCAGGGTTAAGAACAGAGATAAAAGCCTTTGAGGCAATAGCCCCATGTAAAAGCCTCCACTGGAGGTCAGCTGTCCTTTTCTTGAGGGGGGGTTTATATAAAATTCTCCACTGTGGGCTCAGAGCATCGTCTCCTCTCAGCCTGCTGCTCCACACAGTGACTGCTCTGTTGCTCAGAACTTTCTTCTTTGTACTTTTAACACAGTTCATGTACAGAGTTTTTTTTGTCCGCTCTGTACAGGCTCAGTCTGTCAGGGTTGTATGTGTTCAGCAAGGGGCCCCCCTCAGCCCCCCAAGAACAGGGCTCAGGACAATCTCAGGGAACGGGTCTCTGTGGTCAGGTTCAGCAGTTCCCCGACCATACCAAGACCCTCTGAGCCACCTGAGCAGAATGAAGACCCAGCAGAGAGCCCACGGCCCGGGCATCAGTCAAGTCTGGACCTGCTGCATCCACCAGCTGCTTCAGGCACAAGGTCTAAGTTTAGCGCAGCGCCCCCATCAGCCCAGGCATGGCGGTGCTGCACACATCCAGCCTCGCAGCGTGGATCAGTGGCTCCTTCAACAACCAGTGCAGAGAGTTAGACTTTTCACCTTTTTTAAGGCTAAAAAGAGTCCGGGATCTAAAAACACCCAGATAAAATGAAGGTAAAACCCTTAAATTTAGAAGTTTAGAATCAGTTAAAAACAGAGCAGCATCCAGTCCCAGGTTATTGACACCTGAGAATACAACTAGTCACTTCTCTCCAGGTCTGGACCTGTCAGGAACCTCTGGATGGACTGTAACCTGAACGTGGCTGTTCTACTGGCCAGGTGAACGAGGCCCTGTCCTCCCTCCTCCCTGGATAAAAATACTACACTCTGTGGTACCCAGGTGAGATCAGAGAGATCAGAGAGAGAGAGAGAGAGAGAGAGAGAGCAGGCGATGCTTGCACTCTACCTCCCCTGGGTCCTAAAATACAGTGGTGGCCCTGAAGGTATGAAGGTAAAAACACAACAACATTACAGAAAACACAACGAAATTTCAGATTACAGAAAGTGCAGGGACACCACTTCTTGTTTCTGACTGGACAGAACCCGACAGCTGTGTTGTCCGTGCACAAGTTTTAAACCTCATTGGAAAGAATGGAGAAGGAGGTGGCATTAATAGAGGAATATTTTGATACGGATAATGTCATTCTTGATATGCTTTCAACCCATCATGACATTAAAGGAACAGTATGTAAGAAATGTATTTCAGTTAATCATAAAATGGCCCTGATATGTCACTAGACATGAAGAAATCATGTTCATTTCAAATACTTATATCACTGACAACAGTGGTCCGGCCAGGATATTGTCATTTAAAAGTGAGAGTTGCAGCCCTCAACTGATGTTATTGTTGTCACCCTCCACCTATCTACTAATCACCAAGTCAGTAGAGTTTCGTCATCCGGGTTGCCAGCTCTGCTCTAGTTACCGCAGCTGCAGCTACGAACGTGACGGATAAAACATGTATAACGTTACGAAACTACGTCGTGACAAAGTCCGAAATAAAACAAGGATTTGTATAGGAGATGCCTTTGAAAGATGGAGACGGCTGAAAACGGAGAAGAATTTGAAGACAGACGCCAACGTTGCTAATTTTCTCCTAGCTAACTTACTTGTACATAAAGTAAATGGACATTTAAAATATTCACAACAGTCGAACAAAGTTATGCATGTTTGTGCAAAGTAACGTTACGTTAGCGCATACAGAGGAGGTGGGTCATCGAACTGAAAAGGTAAGGAATTGTTTGGGAAATAAAAACGGCGAGTCGTCATTGCTAACATTAGCGATGCATTATGAGCCCGTTTGTCTGTCATTATGCTGAAACGCCGAGGAAAACAACATTAGCACGTCGATTATGGCAATGTGAAACATAATTGAGACGTATTGAGTAGCCTAATGTTACCTCGGTAACCTGGCAACCTCGAGTCAGGGGGGAGGTTGGAGGGGATACACCGTTCTACAGTATTTTGAAAGTGATTGCAGTACCAGTTTTGGCCACAATCTTACATACTGTTCCTTTAACATGTCCCTCTGAACCCTTAAAGCACGGTTGAAGGAGTTAGGACTGAGGAGACGGGGTAACTACGTCCTCATCATGTGTCCCCTCGGCCTCTTTAAATAATGCCAATGTCTTTCCACAAGACATGCAGAGATTTGGCAACGACTCATACTTTCTTTCCACAGTGTGGACAGAACATGTTGTCTGTTTTCAAAGCTCATCATGTCTACACTTCACATAGCTGACCATTCACAAAGTGTCATTTCTTGACTTGCATGAAACAACCAATCACATCAGCTCATATTTTAGCACGGGCTTTGTTGTCCCTACCCTTTCTGTAAGCTGAAATGTTGTTGTGTTTTCTGTGATGTCGTTGTGTTGTTATGTCGTTGTGTTTTGACCTTTAGGGCCACCGTACTGAAACCATCCCGTTACACAAGTGCAGTCCAAATACACTGGGGGGGGGGGGGGGAATGATTGTCCTTCGTCCTCCCGTCCTCCAAAGTCCAACAGTCCATAGAGTCTTTCAGAATCAAACTTATCACGTCTAAACTATTAAATCACATACCTGGTGTTGATAAACGGCCTCAGAGCCTCAAGTGACTTTAACCAACTCATAGACCTCAGCCTCTGAATCAACACAACCTTTGGATCAGACTAAAAGAAAATGAACATCCTCAAGACAGCTACTATTACTCACCTGAGAGAAGGAGACCTGTGTTTGGTTTCTAAAACATTTGATCACTTTAGTATGTGTGTGTGTTAACAGCATCTCTCTAGTGTATGTTTTCTACGTGGTTGTGTAATGTTTGACAATGATTAAGAAACTTGAAAGTGAAAAGAAGTCAGAAGAATTTTATTTCTTACATTAAAATCTTACAAAAAAAATAAAGCATGTTTTCGTGTTTTCTTTGCTTTTGTTCAAGAACATTTTTATAGAAAATTCACTTTAAAGAAAATAATTATCAACATAAAGATTTTCAGTGTATAAAGAGTAGAAATAAGTCTATTTGAGTTACATAGTGTCCAGGTTCCTCTGTCTTCTGTCATTGAGAGGCAGGACGTCATGGTTGGTAGAGTTGGACTGGTTGTTGTTTATTGACCCTTGGTTTTTTATTTTCTCTGTGGAAAAGAAACAGTGTAATAATAAAACTGTAAAAGCTTCACAGTTAAAAGATCAGAACAAGTTAATAGAGATTTAATAACATGGAGATAGTGGAGTGAAAATCTGAGACGTACTTTGGTTTGGTTTCCTTATCAACACGACTGAGGCAACGATGAGAAGGACGAGAATCACGATGCAAATAAATATACGAGTGATGTTAGAAGTGGATGAACTGGTACTTGTTGGTGTCTTAAATAATTCATCTGAAATGATGAAACACAGAGCAAGACAGAATCAGTTTCATAATAAAGGTCTGGTTCTAGAGTCATCATAAACCATGTTCTACCTGGAACATGTATGTGAGCCTCTCTGGTCTGGTTGATGTTGTTCTGTTGGACTCTACAGGTGAAGCTGTTGTTGTGTCTCTTGTCCACAGTCATTCTGCTGCTGACAGTATAGAGGTCATCAGGACCTCTGACTGTCTCTGGAGGTCCAGCAGAGAGCAGGTCTCCCTCAGCGTCCAGCCACAACACCTCAGGCTCTGGATACCAGCCTGCAGACTCACACTGTAACACCACTCCTCCTGTGATGGAGGTGGAATTGGTGATGCTGACAACAGGTGAGGAGACTGAACCTAAGAAAAAAAACAGCCGATTTTCAACATCATTTGTTTTGAATGTCTTTTTGTAACATTTAATTTAAACCTAGCATTGTAGATTGGCCTCTGTAGCTGCAGTATTGCTCAGTTTAGCTTTGTCTTAGCATGTTAGCTGCAGGGTGAATCACCAAAGGCTGCTGGGATTGTTTAAGGTCTCACCAATCATCTCTTCAGACCTGGGACCTCATGTACGAAGGGTGCGTGCGCACAAAAACGTCCCGTACGTTATTTTTCACAGAAAAAATCACATATATCAAGAGTGAAATGACCACGAACATGTACGTGCCTACACCAACGTCATGTCTGGTGAGCACTGGCTTCTACAGCTGTTGATCGTTTGGCGACACTTTGAGGTGATGCTGGGAAACTGTCATAAATGTGAAAACAATCAGTCCGACCGATCAGGACTGTGTCGGTTGACCCTGAGCAGAGCCATGCCAGCCGTGTGGGACGGAATTATCCTCATGTCAGACAGGTATATCAAATTCCCACAATGCATCTGAACAGGTCAACATTAAAGTGCAATTTCCAGCGAGAGACGATTTTCTGAATGTAATCGGAGCTATTGACAGCACCCACATTGATATAAAAGCACCATCACATGATGAAACATTTTCATTCGATCAATATACAGATCATATGTGATGCGCAAATGCAATTAACCAACATTGTGGCGCGTGGAGGACAGCTGCCAAAGAGGACATTTTTGCGTACCTCCACTCCAGTGAGTAGCGTCTTCACTTCACTTTCTGTGAAGTTCTTGTTTTTTTCCCATCTTACTCATTCTTACGTTTTCATTTTCTGAGCAGGCAGAGAGGGGAATCTCAAGTACAGGGTCAATATAAATATAATTTGCATATTTAAAATGGGGCGTGGACGGGGAGGGGTCGGGTACAACATGCGTGCGCTCAGTTCCACGTTGATTAGGATGTGCAAAGGAAATGTGCTTCTGGATCTGAGCGTGCGCCACGTTTTAGAAGGAAATCCACCCAAGTCTTTGTACGTGAGGCCTCTGGTATTTACATGAGTCCTGAGTGATGCTATAGTTTAAACCTTTTGATACCTTTGGTCCTCGTAGCCGTAAACCAACGAAACAACAAAGTAATCCAGAAAAGAATTATTGAATGTGAGTAAACATATCAACATGTGATTAGATGCAGCAGGAACTACATTAGTTCCATGTACTGTATATATCCCATACATTTCTCTTCTACACAACAACAACAAAAAAGGCAACGTTAACTAATTCCCTCCACCTTCCATCTTTTAAAATGTCACATTGTTTGACTCACCAACAATGAGTTGGATGGAAGCTTCCTTCTGTATCGATGGAATGAAACACTTGTATTCTCCTCCATCAGACAGTACCACCTTCATTATTTTCATGGAGACATTTCCATTCTTCAGTTCATCTACAAACAGTCGTGTGCGGTAATAATAAGATGGATTTTGATTCTCATAAATCAGTCGTCCATCTTGATGGTAATGGACGTACTTTGGGTCCAGACCAGGTTTGGTCCACATGACTGTCATTGAATCAGCTCTGATGGAAGGTTCAAGACGACATGGTAGAATGACATCATCACCAGCCAGGACCATGATTGGTCCATGGGAACAAATCAGATCTGATTGTCCTACAAGGAGAAACATGAAACTTATAAGTTTGTAATAACTTTGGAAATGTTAAATTGTACATTGTGTCAGCTGTGGCTCAGTGGGTAGAGCAGGTCGTCAATGAATTGGAGGGTTGATGGTTTAATCCTTGAAACATGCCATATGCTGAAGGGTCTTTGAGCAAGACACTGAACCCCCAGTTGCTCCTAGTTCTTGACACTGGTAGATGTGTCACTGTGTTCAGAAAGCTCTATATAGGAACTAGACCATTTACAGTATATTAATTACATGTAAAATGTAAAGTAAATGGTTTAAACCATATACCAGTGATGCACATGAGAATTATACTATGGTCTGTGTTAATACTAATATTATTTCCTGATAATATTGTCATGATCCTGTGTTTCCTGTGCATCCAGTGCTTTGTTCTTTGTTCTCTCTCCCTCTCTCCCTCTTGTTAGGCTCACCTGGGCAGGAAACTGGCAGCAGCACCTGACTCAGCTGCAGCCTATCATCTATCAGCTCTTTTTAAAAGGTCGTAGCTTTCCTCCAGAGCCAGATCATTCTACCTGTTATGTTTTGTGTCAGCACTTGAGTCTTGCCTCTTGTTTTTGTGGTATTTGCCTGTTGCAAACATAGATCTCATCTCCTGTGTTTTTTTTCTCTCTCTCTTTTTTCGGTTCCTCCCTGAGAGAGACAGTTTCCTGTCCTTCCAGCTGTTTTGTGTTTTGTTTTTGTTGGTTTCCCTTGCTGCTGGAGTTTTCAGCACCTTTGGTTTTCCCTTTTAAATTTTTGTTTTTTTCTTTTGCTCTTGGATTTACTTGCCAGCTGAGTTTTGTTAAATAAAGTCAACCTTGTTGACTTTAAGACATAGTGCTTTAGGGGCCGTCCACACAGAAACGCAAAAACGCAGAAACACAGAAGTTTTGCATCGTTTTGGCCGATCGTCCACACGTATCCTGTAAACGCATTGCCCTAAAGTGCACTTTTCTGAAAACGGGTCCCAGGTTGGAGAAATTCGTAAACGCACCTCTTGCGTTTCTGTATAGACGGACACAAACGGAGAAAACGATGACGTCATCGCCACACTCCCGAGCAGCCTTACACATCCCGCAAGACGTCTCATAACAACATCAACAACAATGGCGGACTACATGCTAGTTTTCATGCTGGAGAATATATTGAGCCTGTTAGGGTTACTAAGGCAACATATCATGCTGCTGTGCCACCACGCTGAGCAAAAAAGGCGATTTGTAAACAGCGCTCAAGATTTGTGCGCATGCTCCGCCTCTTCCTCTCCGTTTTTGGTGAATTTCTGAAACTGAAACAGTGCCACCTATAGGCCTGGAATATGAAGTAGCGTTTTCGGTCGTGCTGAAATGGATCTGTGCGGACACGGATATTTCTTGAAACGATGCCCTCGAAAACGGAGAGGGAAAAGATCGTTTTCATACGTGTGGACGTGGCTTTAGTCTTTTTCCTCCAGCTGGACAGACCTTTACAACCATCACGCCATCATTAAATTCTACATGTCATCATTTACTGATGAGGCCTGCTGACAGAACAGAAAGGTAGAGACAGGATCTGTTATCGGATAACCAACTGTTTTTTTTGTTTTGTTTTTTTTTCAACTGTAAACCATCATATTACATGTTAGACCTCAGAGGACACATAAAACCTATGATCTTTAGCTGGTGTTCTGTGTGTCGTGTTCAACAGTTTTTGTTCCATAAACATCAGAGGTGATATAAATGAGAATAAAACATAACATTTCTATCTAAACACACCTGGTTCATCTATGACTCTGTTTAGTTACCTGTGCAGGAGTGAAGAGTTTGGAAAACCCAAGCAGTGAAGACAGAGAGCCACCATTTATCCATCCCACTCTAGATCCTAGCAGCATCCTACACAAACCACAACATGATCCAGATGAATGAATTCAAATATCAATGATATGACACTAAATAAAGACCATAGAATCAAGTTCACATGCAGACAGTTGAAATGATCAACGAGAAACTCACCTTCTGTCTGTGAGAAGCTGCTACTCCAGAGAATTGAAACATTCTGCCTCCTCAGCTCTGTGGAACCAGATCCTTTTGTGCATGACATGCAAATGGAGAGATGGAAACAGTTCATTGACTCTGCAGCAGTATATACTGAAATAACCCTTTGGATCAAATTTTACTTGATGATGTAAAAGTTGTTGTGCAGGACACAAGAGGAAGGAGAACAGAACAAAGAATGAGCTGAAATAGTCCAAACTAAATAACACAATAAATAGAATGGATATAAATAAACACATGGGAAACAAGACACGTGTAGTTAATGAGAGGAGCAAACCAACAGAGACAATGAGTGAAACGGGAAGTAAATGCACGTGCAGCAGTAGCTTTAATATAAAACACTTTCCATTCTCAGACTCAGCAACTTTTTCATTTACTATTAATACATTCATGGTTAAGAGGCTGCTCTGCTGATCCCAGGTCTCCAGCCAGTAGTTAGTAGCTGTACGTCAGTTCAGTAGAGAGTAGATAGTGTATCTGTCATGGGAGTTTCCACCCCTAACCCTGAACCAGAACTATAAACTCAAACAGCAACTTGAGCTGAGTTTCTCACCAGTCCCCTGAGGCAACACGTCATGAAAAAGAGGAAGGGCTTTTACATACCACAGTATTTGGCTAGCCACCAGTGACTGTATAAGTATCAGAGTTTTAACGTAACAATCAGAGCAATAACGTATGTGACATTCTCCATAAAGGCCTTAATTACTCTTATCTCACTGTCAGTAAATTTTATAACACATGTTATAGTGGAATCTAAACTGTTCTCTTCTCAGACAGCGACTGCCATTTAATTGAATGACTACTGTTACGCTTCTGTCCATCACCACGTTAAGCCCCACCCCCAAACAACATGATTGGCCCATAAGATCTTTGCAGGAGCAGAATCAGTTTCCAAAGGAGAGGCTCCAAATAAACATTTATAGGAGGGGAAGTTGGTCTGACCTTCATGATACCCCTGTGTCCTCATGTTTCATCCAGTCATACATATTGTTCTCATGGTCTCTCTGTAATTCCAACAGTTACGTGAGTGACTGTCTCTGAGAAGCTGCCACAACAGGACGAGCTTCTCTTTATTCTGGATCAGCTGCAGCTAAAATAAAACAATGAACTGGATCCTTTACTAACCCTTTACCTCCCAGGCTGCTGAGCTGATCAATGTCACCATCTAGTGGTCACTATCGTGCTACTACAACCTGCACTGTAAATTCAAACAATGTCCTGAGTTATGATTCATTCTAGTTTTTTTAAGTTTACGTTCTCTCACCGAGTTTTCTGCACTTTTTACCCGCATACTTGTTTCATTAAGTTACATAGCTGTGCAGCCCAGTGCGCATGTCCAAACTCATTAAAACGCAAGAGGTCAAAGCCGCGCACCTGGACCCAGTGCTCCTACCAAAGGCTGGCTTCGGTGGGAAAAGTGCTTTGATCCTGTCTGGATGAGCACCAGTGTAGTGTTAATATTTAACATGTCTCTGCCGGTTCCTGTCTGTTAGCTGCTGGATTACGACGCGCTTCTAATTTAGCTGTATGCGTTAACCAGTTAGCTTAACAGGCTATGGGCGGCGGCTCCGGGGCCTGCTTCAGCTCCAGGTAGTGGTGTGCGATACCGCTAGATTTGGTATCGATCCGATACCAAGTAAATACAGGGCTAGTATCGCCGATACCGATATCAATACTTTTGAATAATTACAGTGGATGCATAATCACTCTGAATCAATATAATTCTGAATGAATTTTCATGACATTTAAGTGTGATTTGCCTTTAGGATTGTTAATCAGTTAAAATCCAGTACAGAATTTAGGCAAAGTTTATCAGTAAATCACAATATAAGTTTTTGTTCAGAAACAACACAAAATGATCCCTCGAGGACAAATAAAAACAAATTATTTTTCAGGCAGAGTGTTCAGAACCTACAATACAATTATAAAACTAAATGTATCCCTTCATTGCACTTCTTTCTGGATGTGGATGTACAAAATTATCACTTCACAAGAAATATTATAAATAATGTAAGGAAGTGTTTAGGAAGTACAATACAATACAAAAATAAGACAACATTTCTCCCCTTTAGTGCACTTTTTTTCTTCTTTTCAGGGGTCTGTCAGGGCCAGGGGATGGGGGATTTTAAAAATTTCCATATGCTTATACAAGTTTGTTGTGTCACCACTGTATCTACAGCCTTTTTACAAATAGTACGACTTGCTATCATTTAACTAAACAGCCTACTCTTTCTCTCTGCCATTCACCTGCTGGTAGCGGTGGGCGGTGTTCGGTCACCTGGTGCCGCGGAGTCACGTGACGGTACAACAAACACACGAGGGGGGAGAAGGAGCAAAATGAACCTGCTCTGCTCTGTGACAGCAGCAGCATTTAGACAGAGTCAGGTCGCCTCTTTAATGAAACGAGAGAAACTGAAACTAAAGTATCGATCTCATTACATTGGTATCGATCAATCTTGATACCAACGTTGGTATCGAGATTATCGATATTTGGATCGATCCGCTCACCACTAGCTCCAGGCAGCAGAATTTATAAGTGTGTCAGGGTGCAGTCATGCTCGTGCTGCTGGGACGTAAACATTAGCTACGGTCAGTCCAGACGGTGTGTGTGTAATGTCAGTTAAGGTTTGTTGGTTACAGTTTGTAGACACAACATTCAAACTGAGCGCTTTCTTCTTCTAGGGCTCAGTACACGCCCGCTGCTCCAGACAGAAGTCATAACTGACTCAGCAGAGAAAGGTAATACAGTCTGAGTGAAGCGCTGGAGCAGCGGGCCAGTCCACGCGGTAAGCACGGAAAATATCATGTTATCATAGCCGCCACAACCGGACATTACACTCAATAATTTTTACACTTATTTATAACTACAGTATTTTGATAAATGGTGACGCCTGGCACAGTTTAGTGACTTTACCCAGTTTGGTTTATTTCATGCAGGTGGTATGATCCTAAACACTAAAACCAACAAACCAACCCAGAAGAAAGGAGACAGGTGGGTACTGTTTTCATTTAGACATTCAAAAATGCAGGTCAGATTAATTACTGATGCTTATCCTTAAGTAATACATTGCTTGCTTAGATATGAATGACATGAGAATGTGGTAACACATGACTGTTAAAATTGTTCTGATTTAATACATTTTTCTGTTTATTTATTTTTTCCATATAGCCTACCTTAGGTGGTGTCTGTGGCAGTTAGAAGAGAGGTCACCAAGACTGTACTGGCCACCAGGACACCAGATAACTATCACAGCCAACAGTTATCTGGTACCGCAGCTTTTCGTCCTACTGCGCCTCCGCCCTCACTGCTGCTTCGTTGATAAGAAGTATAGCGACTATCCTGTCCTCCTTTAGTCACTGGTGAATGGGTGTGGGAGACTGTTTTTGACGCGCTCTTAATGACTCTCCATACGCTTTTCCATGTTTGGGTGATGTTCCCATTTAATCCAAGTTACAACAAAAACGTAATCATACAGATGCAAAGAAAATAACTGATGTGATGCTATTGGAAACAAAAGAAACTGAGGTGAGTGAGCCATGCAAGCGGTAAAAACCGCATGATCTTCCAACCCATTTCCCCCATGGCCCTCTGACCCCGTGCTTATAAAGAAAACGTCATACTGCCACCTGTGGAGACCTGACGTAACCCACGAAACAAACAAATAAACAGATGTGGCTCCTACACACCGGCCCCTAATTGTGATGATAGAACAATTACATCAAAGCATAATAGGAGTCACAAAACAATCTAAGCTACTGTCGTCCCTCTCCTGAGTCAAGATCCTCCAGCACGTGTGACCTTCACACTGCTTCTTGAAGCAAGAAGAGCTTGGATATGGGCCGCTCCAAATGCCCCGTTTTTGTCTTTAACTGTACTGCACGTACAAGACCCTTCTTGTCTGGGTAAGTCTTTGTTACTCTTCCCATAATCCATGAACCACGAGGAGCCGTTTGATCCATGAGAACAACAATATCTCCACTCATAAAACTCCTCCGAGGCTTTGTCCACTTTTGCCGTTCTTGCAGTAGTGGTACGTATTCTCTTATCCACCTCTTCCAAAACAGATCTGAAAGGTATTGAACCTGCCTCCATCTTCTCTTGATGTAAACATCATCCCTTTGAAACAGGCCAGGAGCAAGAGTGGGTTTGCCTTTGAGCAAAAGAATATGATTTGGAGTGAGAGCTTCCAAGTCATTGACATCATCGGAGACCTTGGTTAGAGGACGATCATTGAGAATAGCCTCCACTTCACACAGGATAGTATGCAAACTTTCATCGTTCAAAGATTGTTGTCGCAGAACAGAAAATAAGACCTTTCTGACCATCCTGATGAGTCGCTCCCACACACCGCCATGATGGGATGCAGCAGGGGTGTTGAACCTCCAGTCGATGCCCTTCTGCAGGAGAGTGCCTCGAATCTTGCTTTGGTCTATGGCGGCTAAGGCTTCTCTTAACTCTCGCTCTGCTCCAACAAAGTTTGTGCCATTGTCTGACCTCACACTACACACTTGACCTCTGCGACACACAAATCTTCTTATAGCATTAATACAAGAATCCGTGTCTAGAGAATATGCAACCTCCAAATGTACGGCTCTGCTTGCCATGCAGGTGAATATTACTCCATACCTCTTAACCATTGCACGTCCTCTCTTGACCTCAATGGGCCCGAAGTAGTCCACTCCTACATTGGTGAAAGGGGGCAGGTCTGGAATAATTCTCTCCCTTGGCATGTCGGCCATTTTCTGCTCACTTGGCTGTCCTCGATACCGTCGACAAACCACACATTTAGATATTATTTTTCGACAGGCAGAGTTAGCATTTGTGATCCAGTACTTTCGTCGCAAGGTTGAGAGCATGTGATTTCTCCCAGCATGGCCAAGTTGTTGATGAATATGTTGAAGAATGAGATTGGATACATGATGACCTTTGGACAGTATTACAGGATGTTTCAACTCCTCAGGTAAAGCTGACCTACTGAGTCTTCCTCCCACTCTCAACAAACCATCCTGCAACACAGGATCCAGCCTGTAGATGTCACTGGTTTTCTTTATACCTGAGCCTCCACTCCCCAGTGAAGTGATTTCTTCCATGAAAGCTGCCTGCTGACTAAAGCTAATAATGGCAGATTCTGCTCTGGAAAAGTCACTCACAGAAAGTGACTGACCTTCAACAGCGTCTCTAGCCTTTCTCATCTCCTCTTCAGTTGCATGTGTCGATGAGCTTGCAGAAGACCCCATCACCTCCTTCCTTTTTCTCTTTAGTTCCAGGAGAATCGTTTTGAGCCTAAGAAACCAGGCAACTGAGGTCTTGAGTTTAGTCCACACCGAAAAATGATGAATAAGTTTTGTGGTGGCATCCTCAGAGCCAGAGATGATGACATTTGCCCTTAGGTCCCTTTTGACCTCTGGATCCTCTGTGGAAATGGGCTCTTGAGCAAAAGGTTGTGGCCAGTCCACTGCTGGCATTTGAAGAAAGTCTGGACCCTCAATCCATCTTTTACATGCCAGGAAGTTATCCACAGACAGACCTCTGGATGCTTCATCAGCAGGGTTGCTCTTTGAGCCGACATACCTCCACTGAACCACATTTGTTGCTTCCCTTATAGAGGCCACTCTATTTGCCACAAAGGTGTGAAATCTTTTATTCTCATTATTAATGTACTTTAGTACAGTCTGACTGTCAGTCCAGAAGCAGGACTCCTTCAACTGTAATGACAGTTCTTTCCTGAGCATGTTGTCAACTTTAACTGCAAGGAGAGCAGCAGTAAGTTCAAGGCGAGGAATTGTTGTTTGTTTTAATGGTGCAACTCTAGCTTTGCCCAACATAAATGCAAGATGTATCCTTTTATCCTGGTTCTCCAACCTCAGGTAGGACACTGTTCCATAGCCGCGGTCACTACCATCTGCAAAGTGATGTAACTGTGCATGTATGGGTTCTCCAAAGTCCTTTGGTTTGATGCAGCGATCCACCTTAAACTTCACCACCTTCTCCAGGTCCATCAGCCATTCTGTCCACTGCTGCGAGAAAGTGGGGGGTACAGGATCATCCCAAGACATGTTTTTGCGACACATTTCTTGCAACAACATCTTTGGCAGCAAAGTGAATGGTGACAAAAATCCCAGTGGGTCATAGATGGAACTGACAATTGAAAGAATACCTCTTCTGGTATGTGGTCTCTTTTCCACTGCAGGCTTGAATGTGAAAGTGTCACTTTCAGCACACCAACTCAGCCCAAGCGCTGTCTCCACTGGCAAGTTGTCCTGCTCCAAGTGCAGCTGTCTGGTTGTTTTGGACCGCTTTGCCTCTGGAATAGATGACAATACCTTTCGACTGTTGCTGGTCCACTTTAGCAGCTGAAATCCTCCTTTTGCACATATGTCAGCAAGATCAACAACCAACTGCAGTGCATCCTCTTCTGTGGGCAGGGATTTCAAACAATCATCCACATAAAAGTTGTTATAAATGGTATCAGTTACCTCCACTTTGAAGTCATTCTTATTGTCTGTTGCAGTCCTCCTCAAAGCATAGTTAGCACAACTTGGTGATGAAACTGCTCCAAAGATGTGAACTCTCATCCTGTGTTCCAGTGGACTCTGTGACGTGTCTCCTTTCGGCCACCAGAGGAAGCGAAGAAAATCCACATGCTTCTCTGACACCTTCACCTGGTGGAACATAGCTTGAACATCAGTCATTAGAGCAGTGTTTTCCTGTCTGAATCTTGTTAAGACACCAAAGAGAGAATTTGTGAGATTGGGGCCTTGCAAAAGCTGACAGTTTAAAGAAGTTCCTCTAAATCCTGCTCCACAATCAAAGACCACTCTCAAGGTTTTCTTCTTTGGGTGATAGACTCCGTGATGAGGGAGATACCACACCCTGCCATCTTTACGTTCCAGTTGGTCTAGAGGAACCATCTCTGCATATCCACTGTCAATCAACTCGGTGAGAACCGCTGTATACTCCTCCTGATAGTTCTTATTCCTTTCAAACTTCCTCTTGAGACTTTGAATGCGTTGTTCAACTATGCACCTGTTGTTTGGCATGGTGATGTCATCCATTTTAAAGGGCAAGTCCATGCAGTAATGACTTTCCTGCATGCAAATGGACTTCTCAATGATATCCATAAATTTCAAATCCTCCCTTGACATCTCCTGCTTTTCCTCCATTATTTTCTCATTGAAGTCCTGGTTATATTGAGAAATCAACAGCTCCTCCAGTCTGACGATGGATATCCTATTGGCATATATGGTCGAGCAGCCTTTCTGACAACCACTGTTGCCCCTCAAAGGTCCGTTGATGACCCACCCCAGTAGGGTCTTCACGGCGTAAGGTCCATTACCTTTGCTGTTGATTATTTCCCATGGCTCCATGAGTTTTGGTGCATTAGTCCCAATCAAGATTCCAACCTCAGCATCCAGTTCTGGGATCCTAATCTCTTTCAGATATTCCCATCTTTCAATATCTCGCTGAGTTGGGATGTTGTTCTTTGACACAGGAATTGTTTCTTGCGTGAATGTCTTTGGGAGCTCCACAAATTGATTACTGTCCAGCCTTGACACCTCAAGTCCTGTAAGAATTTGGCTTTCAACCACCCTTTCTTGGCCCATGGTGCGCAACATAATGTGAGTTTTTGTGCCCGGTAAATTCAACTTCTTCATGCAGCTGATGGTACAAAAGGTTGCTGTACTTCCAGGGTCTAAGAAGGCATACGTCTGCAGCACCTTATCTCCTTTCACAGACTTCAACTGTACTGGGATGATGGAAAGAGTACAGTCTTGGTCTCCGGCCCCAGTACAACCACCTGCTTGCAGAGAGACAAGTGCACTACTCACTGGTGTGTCCTGATGTTTGCTGCCTTTGTCTTTATTGTGGATATGCAGAATAGTTGGGTGCTTTAGATTACATTCATCACATGACAGCCGATTTCTGCATTCCTTGCTCATGTGGCCAACCTTCAAACATCCAAAACAGATTCCTTTTCCTCTCAGGAACTCGATTTTCTCCCTTTGAGAAATTTTCTTCAGTTTTGAACATTTGGATAATAGATGGAGCTCTTCACAATAAAGACAGGCTTCTGGTGACAGCTCTTTTGATGTTATGGGCTCCCTTTGCATTTTGTACATTGTTGACATAGGAGGTACAGTGTGGTTGGTAGCTGCAATGGTTGTTGCAAAGCTGCTTCCTTTAATGTTGCTCCTGGTTAGCGGCTTGCCCCTGTTAACAGGCTTTGTTAATGTGCTTGGCCGTGGATCTGAAATATCACCGAAGAGTGGATGAGACAAGATCTTAACTTGATTCTCCAAAAAGTTCACCATATCAGGAAATGTAGCTCTGTAGCCTCGTCGTTCTTGAATGTCACAGGCTGTAGATCTCCATCTTTCCCTTAGCTTGTACGGCCACTTCATAATAACATTCCTCATGTTGGATGGGATATTCAACTCCTCCATGTAGTGTATCTCGGTCATAGCGTTGCAACATCCTCTGAGGAACAAAGCAAATTCATTCAGTGCCTGAACATCCTCTGCCTTAACAACGGGCCAAGCAAATACCTTGTCCATGTAGGCTGTTGCTATCTTGTACTCGTTACCAAAGTGTTCTTTCAAAAGACCTTTTGCTCTTTGATAACCTTGTTGTGGTGTCATATGAAGACAACTTCTCACCAGCTCTCTGGGCTGCCCCCTGGTATATTGCTCTAGAAAATACGAACAGTCTTGATAACTGCTGGTCTTCTCTTCAACGCAATGTTCAAAAGTCCTAAAAAATGAAGTACATTGCAATGGATCACCATCAAAAATTGGTATTTGTTTTTGTGGCAAAGTGACTGACATTTGCTGTTGTACAAGCATGGTAGTGATTTCATTTTGCCTTTGCATAACTCCACAAATGATGTCGTGCTCAGCTGTATTTTGCAGTGGTGAATGTCCATTTTGAAACCTGGGCAGTTGTTGCTCCTGTGCAGCTACTGACCTGAGGGGTGCACCAGTAGAGGCTATGAGAATATTTTGAGGTTGGTGCTTTAATGTACTTGTATGGAACATTTCAGTGTTTGGCTGCAACTGTGACCTGAGTGTGTTATCCATTCCAATTGAGGCTCCATGTTGGATTTGGTCCTGTGGTTGTGTTTGCACATTCACCTTTGGTCGCACATCTTGCTTAGATAAGACAGGTGGCGCTGTTGAGCCTTGATCCAAAGCCAGGATTTTTCCTTTTGGTACAAATTCATTTGCATTTGGGTTGAATTCCAGTTTTTGCTCTTTAAGTCCTTTGCTTATGTATGAGTTCATTCCATTTGAACTGGACTTTCCTCCAACATCACTGCCTTCCAGCACAGAGAGTCTTGCAGCAGCAGCAGCTATTTGTGCATCAATGTCCAGCTGCTCCTTAATTTTCCTCAGTTTGTCACTTTCCTGTCTGAGTTTCTCCTCTTGTGCTTCCAGTTCATGTCTCCTTTGCAGAGCAACAGCTTTCTCCATTAAAGCTGCTTTCTCAGCCTTTGCCTTTAAGCGTGCAGATGAAGTACTAGATGTGGCTGATCTAGAATGACTTCTCCTGCTTGATCTCTTACTTGGCACATTAGACACACTGTCCTCAGGATTAATATCATATTGACACTCAGACTTTGCATTTTTATCAACACCATCATCATTTTGATCAGTATCATTTTTATCAACACCACCATCATTTTCATCAACATTGCCATCATCATCATTAGACATTCCATTCCCTTTCAACCATGTTGATATTTCTTCAACAAACACATCATTGTTGGACCTTTTGGACTGAAACCATGTTTCTTGTTTTCTCTGCTCCTCCTCTGGGAGAGAAAATTCAGTGAGCAATGTGTTATGACACTCAGAGGCCTTTCGACATAGTTGTTTGAACCTTTTTAGATTATGTTGAACAGCAAAGACATTTTCCTTAGACACCAAGAGAGGTTTGATATGTGTCTTTAATTTGCTTGCATGTGCAAAATGGTCTTTCCTTTCCTTTTGGAGTCGTTCAATCACAAACATGATTCCTTTAAGAGTAGGTTTCCTTGTTCTTTTTTCCGAGGCATCACTTTTCACAGTCGAGTCGGTTTCAGGATTAACACATTGCATTTCATTCATTTTTAACCGGAGCGTACTGGCGCTTTAAAGTGTAGACCAGGGGTCTTCAACGTTTTCCAGGCCAAGGACCCCCAATCTGATGGAGAGATGGAGCGGGGACCCCCTACTTATATATATATATTGTATAAAATTGTGTTTTATATTAAACCGGTCCTATAGTATGGCACAGCAGCATAGATCGTTTATTTACATCAAGATGGTTGACTCTGTTGCCGTTTATGATCACTACTATCAGGAAATCGCCCATAAATATATGTTATATAATAGTTAGAGCCTTGATTCTTTTCCCCATAATCCCCAAGCTGTATAACATTTAAAAAGAACTTCATGTGTGTTTAAAAAAAATTGTGGAGGTGAATATAAAAAAATGTCTAATCAATCAAAACATTTTCGCGACCCCCCTGCAGTACCTCCGCGGACCCCCTAGGGGTCGCGGACCCCCTGTTGAAGACCTCTGGTGTAGACGCTTCAGAGTGCTGCGCTATGTTGCCGGCCTGTATGCGCACGCCGTGCGCACTTTATCCATATGACTCAATCACAGTCACACAACGAGAACTATTATCTTTTTCCTTCAATGTCCATGAATTCACAAGTCATCAATGAATAAAGTCTTGAATGAGAAACATCAAAGCGGCCGACTGCCGTATTAGCGCAATGCTGTTCCAAACGAGCAAGCATCCGTACAGGTGAGTGTACTAACCGGACCTCCCAGGTGTTACTCCGTGCCCATAAACGTTTCCTTCCTTTCGGGATGACGGTGATGGAATTGATGCGTCCCAAGATGTTATCCAGAAGAAGCTCCAAGTCTCCGGGTAGGATCGGGTTTTTACTTGTATAGCGACTATCCTGTCCTCCTTTAGTCACTGGTGAATGGGTGTGGGAGACTGTTTTTGACGCGCTCTTAATGACTCTCCATACGCTTTTCCATGTTTGGGTGATGTTCCCATTTAATCCAAGTTACAACAAAAACGTAATCATACAGATGCAAAGAAAATAACTGATGTGATGCTATTGGAAACAAAAGAAACTGAGGTGAGTGAGCCATGCAAGCGGTAAAAACCGCATGATCTTCCAACCCATTTCCCCCATGGCCCTCTGACCCCGTGCTTATAAAGAAAACGTCATACTGCCACCTGTGGAGACCTGACGTAACCCACGAAACAAACAAATAAACAGATGTGGCTCCTACAAGAAGCTTTCTCAGTATACTGGACCAAAATCCTTCCGAGAAGGTTTTGTCTTCTAGAATATAGACAACATTTTAAACTTGTTTTTATTTCTATCACTGGATTTAAATATAAAATATGATGATGAATAATAACAATGATAAATAATTAGTAACATCTCAATGGGCAGGTTGCTAATCCCAAATACTTCAACCTTAGACATTACAATAGGTGGTGACTGTCTCTTTTAGTCTAATTTATTGTTCTCCTGTATTTTTTTGTCTACTGCAAGACGGATGCAGTGGACGTGTAAGTTCTGCACTTTTGTCTCTCCAAAACGAGGCCAGCTATTAAAGCATCATAGATTAAAGCATGGTGGCTTCACAAGAACCTCCCTAATACCATGTCTTCATCAGCAGTGTATTTGCACATTCAAATCTGGTAAACCCCATTTAAAAACTAAGTATAAGTGGTGCTAAAGAGATATTCTGACCTTTTATTTATCTACCCCCCCCCCCCCCCCCGTTGTTCAGCCAAACTCGTTGATGATCTCTTTCTAGATAAGTTTCCGAATGAACAGCATGTTGATTATTATTGTTGTTGTTTACAGATACTGAAATAAAAAAACATGTTTGTAATGCCATTTTGTGAATTCTTATTTTTGGCACAGTATATTAAGTGAATGTGACTTATCTTTACTGAGTTTCGGTCAAGCTGAGTTTACTTAAAGAAATTTAGGAAACCGATTACCTTGGGAAAAGTAAGTAAACAAAATTAATTGTGTGAAGTAGTGAAATTATTATATTTAAGTGAGCTGTACTTGTTTTTTAAGTTGTAATAACTTAATGTATTTCAGTACAGTTAAATTCAAATCAAGTTGTTACAACTCAAATACTTTGTGTCACATTAACTTAATATATTCTACCAAAACAAGCAGACATCACTTGAAATTTGTAATATACTTCACTTGAGGTATCTTAGTGTAATCCACTTCAAACAAGTACAGCTCACTTAAATAATTTCACACTACGTAACACAATAAAATTTGTTTACTTACTTTTACCAAGGTAATCGGTTTCCTAAATTTCTTTAAGTAAACTCAGCTTGTTAGAATTTACATGACATGAGTGAACTTAAAATATAATTAGTGCAATAAACCACAGGATGAGCTTCTTTTTATTCTGGATCAGCTGCAGCTAAAATAAAAAAATGAACTGGATCCTTCACTAACCCTTTTTCTCCAAGGCTGCTGAGCTGATCAATGTCACCATCTAGTGGTAACTACGGTGCTACTACAACCTGGGAGGAACATCAGAAACCAGTGTCACCAAAACATGATTTTAATTTGGCCACAAATCATCAAATCATCAAACCATTCTATATTTATTAAAGTTAAAGTTTAATGTGATCAAACTGATCAGCCATAACATTATGACCACCGACTGGCAAAGAGATTATCTGGTTATTATGACTTATTCATTCATTTCCTGATACTGCTTTCCCTCTAAATGCTCCACACAGAAAGGCCCCAGTTGGCCGATGGATTCGAACCCCGAACATTCTTGCTGTGAGACATCAGTGCTAACCACCAAGTCACTGTGCCGCCCTATGTCTCCTCTCAGTGGGTGTGATGTATTAGTCAGCAGGGGAACATTTTGTCTCTGTTAAATGGTTACTGATGCTATTGACTTAAAGCTTTCCAGAGAATTTCTCAGCCTCATATTTCCATCAGACATAAACATGAAGGGTTTATTGGTGGTTCAGGTGACTAGTGGTGTAGAGCTATGAAAGAAGAATGTTGATTTGAAACCAGAGCCTGTGTCTCAGTAGCTGCAGGTCAGTAGCTGCTAGTGTATCTGTCATAGGAGATTGCAGTTGTGGTTTTATTTGTCCAAAATTTGAGATGGCTGAGGTTCCAATACACCACAGTGCAACTGTAGTTCATGATGAGCCCAGACCTGAGAAACTCAATAATAACCTCTTTGTCCCTAGGCATGCTGGGAGATGAGGCTGACCTTAAAAGAAACACCTGAAATGTTGATAGCTGTTAGAAAGCTAAATACAAACTGATCTTCTTTGCAGTAAACCAGAGGACAAGTTGTCTTTAGGATGAGGATGAGCGTCCTGTCCACTGAAGAGCTCTTGACTAATCCAGCTCTGTGTCCCGTCCCTCTCCGCCCCCTGCAGGAATCAGTTGCTGCAGATATTTATTATAAAAAAACAGAAATCAAGACAAACGCAGCAGAAAGACATAAATACGTCCAGAACATTTTCATACTTCAGTGCTTTTTTTAAGGCAGCAAACACAACAAGCACCAGGAGACACATTCAGCTTCAAAACTGAAATGTAAGGTCCACAATAAATACTTAACACATCTTTTAATCAATGTGCTGTGAGGTTGACTTTCCTCTTGTTCCCTCCTGTAATTAAGATGAATAGATTCTGTTGCAGTAGAGTCTAATAAACATGACCTCTGAGGTCACTTCTATCCAAACCATCCTTCTTTCTCCAGATTTATTCTTCTCAGTCTTCTTCTGAAACCAGAAGCTGCTCATCTTTAAAACTCTCAGAACCGGAGCAGATACCTGGACGACTGAAAATCAAACACCTTTCAGTTTCTACTTCTTAGTTGCCCTGATGAGATTTTACTTTTGCTTCCATCAAGAGCTGCTCTCAAGTTCCATCTCAATCCTCTGAAAAGCAGATTTTAGTTTTACATAGTGTCCAGGCTGTTCCGTCTTCCGTCATTGAGAGGCAAGACGTCATGGTTGGTAGAGTTGGACTGGTTGTTCTTTACTGACCCTTGGTTTCTCCTTTTCTCTGTGGAACAGAAACAGTGTAATAATAAAACTGTAAAAGCTTCACAGTTAAAAGATCAGAACAAGTTAATAGAGATTTAATAACATGGAGATAGTGGAGTGAAAATCTGTGACGTACTTTGGTTTTGTCTCCATTTCCACACGACTGCTGCAACGATGAGGATGAGAATCACGATGCCAATAACTGTACCAATGATGACATAAGTGGATGAACTGGAACTTGATGGTGTCTTAAAGAATTCATCTGAAATGATAAAACACAGAACAAGACAGAATCAGTTTAATAACAAATGTCTCCTTCTTAACTAGAGTCATCATAAACCATGTTGTACCTGGATCAGGTGTGTGAGTTGTTCTCATGTTGGAAGTGTCCTCAATGACTTGTGTAGACACTGAACATAATGTTTAGACATTTTTCAAACAGTGAGCTTTGAATTAAACTAAATATGTCTCAGTTAATGTTCTCAAACAGTCTGACTCACCAACAATGAGTTGGATGGAAGCTTCCTTCTGTATCGATGGAATAATACAGATGTATTCTCCTCCATCAGACAGTACCACCTTCATTATTTTCATGGAGACGTTTCCATTCTTCAGTTCATCTACAAACAGTCGTGTGCGGTAATAATAAGATGGATCTTGACTCTCATAAATCAGTCGTCCATCTTGATGGTAATGGACGTACTTTGGGTCCAGACCAGGTTTGGTCCACACCACTGTCATTGAATCAGCTCTGATGGAAGGTTCAAGATGACATGGTAGAATGACATCATCACCAGCCAGGACTGTGATTGGTCCATGGGAACAAATCAGATCTGGTTGTCCTACAAGGAGAAACATGTGACTTATAACTTTCTAACAACTTTGGAAATGTTAAATTGTACATTGTGTCAGCTGTGGCTCAGTGGGTAGAGCAGGTTGTCAACGTATTGGAGGGTTGATGGTGTAATCCCTGAAACATGCCATATGCTGAAGGGTCTTTGAGCAAGACACTGAACCCCCAGTTGCTCCTAGTGCTTGGCACTGGTAGATGTGTCACTGTGTGTCGTTCTAATGTGTAGTACATGTATTGGTGTTCACTGATTTACACAGTCTGTGTTAATACTAATATTAATTCCTGGTAATGATGCCACCTAGTCCTCTCTACATAACCACAGTCTACATGTTATACCATCATATGAACAGGAAATGATGAGGCCTACTGAGACTGGATCTGTTATCAGAACCCTAACCAACAGTTGTTGTTCATTTATTTTCATGTTGTCTGGTGAATATTTCTCTACTGTGTTGGGACCTGAACCTGGTGGTGAGCAAATAAGGCTCACCACACATAACCAAGGTTTGAACACATGGCTTCCTTTGTCCTGGAGACAAAAGAAAGCACCAAAATCCTAAAAGTCCACAGTCCTCCATGTGTGAAACCTGATCCAGCAGTTATAGTTTGTTTATAGTAATTAGTTAATTATTAATCAGAGTGCCAACTGACAATTTAGTAAATATTATGAGACTGATTCAATGAATCCAATGAATCTTTTCCTTTTTCAGAAGGGTGGTGCCCCGGGGTGATCTAGTAATTTAGATCCAGTTATTTAATAACAAATAATTATTTTTGATAATTATTAATTATTCATGACAGCCAAACCCCAACATTTAATGCCATTAGGAGGCAGATCCAACAAATGGTGACCACGTGTTACACAGGCCCCAACAATTGTTAAAATCTTATAACAATGAGTCTGACAGATGTCTTTGTGTGTAGATAAATGACTCTGGCAGGTGTTTTGTGTTTGAACAGGTGCTCCACCAACGGTTCTTTGTACCATAAACAACAGGTGATAAAACTGAAAGTGGAGTCAGCCTGAGAATAAGAAAGATAGAGTATAACATATGTAATCATTTATATATCTTACAAATTATTTATTTATTTTTTTTAAAAAACTACCTGGAAGCCTTGATAAAAGCGGAGTACCATACCACCGAAGCACTTCAACCCTACGGTACCATCTAAATGCAAAGCATGTTGCAGTGAGCACAGAAAAAAAAACAAAAACCTTTTTTTTTTTTTTTTTTTTTACCATTTAATGAATGAATATTGAATATTATGAATATTAATTAAAAATAAATGAAAATTAAGTGCTATTGACTATGTCATTATAATCACTTATCATGCCCTAACCCTAATATTTCTATTTCTGTCTAAACACACCTGGTTCATCTATGACTCTGTTTAGTTACCTGTGCAGGAGTGAAGAGTTTGGAAAACCAGAGCAGTGAAGACAGAGAGCCACCATTTATCCATCCCACTTTAGATCCTAGCAGCATCCTACACAAACCACAACATGATCCAGATGAATGAATTCAAATATCAATGATATGACACTAAATAAAGACGATAGAATCAAGTTCACATGCAGACAGTTGAAATGATCAACTAGAAAAGGTTCAGATACTCTATGAGCAGCTGCCACACCAGAGACCTGGATCATAATAACGCAGCTCTGGGAAACCAGAAGCAGACGTTGGCCTGGATAAATGATTTGCAAATTGCCCATGGCAACACAGATAAGATAACAGTGTGTTTCCCCTGCAGCATTGTGTGGCTTGGATCATATTTTACATATTGTTGTCAAATAAAACTAAGACGAAACTAAATACATGGGAAACAAGATACATATGAAACTAATGAGAGAGGAGGAAACCAAGAGAGATGAGTGAAACAGTAAGCAAATGCAAAGACAACAAAACATAGATCAGAAAAAACTCCAAAACTCAGTCTTATGACAGCAGTAGTTGTAATGTAAAACATTTTATATTCTCAGACTCGTACAGAAACATCATTGCTGTTACATTGTTTTTAATGTATTATTTGGTAACACGCCAAACCAACCTTGTACACTAAACCTAACCTAAAATTACATCAATCCTTAATGCTTAGTGTGTAAATACTTATATATTTGATTCATAAATGATAAACTGATCACTGGTAAAGTATGAAAATACCATTATTAAACATGTTATATGGAAGCTTACGAATAAATAATTTATAACTACATGTATAACTGCTGACTAATGTCTGATTTTTCATAGTGTTTAGTTATTATAAAGTCTTTATTTTATGCATTCATGTTTAAGAGGCTGCTCAGCTGATCCCAGGTCTGCAGTCATTCATGACTCAGTTCAAAGCAGAAAGATGGAAAAGAGCTTTCATGGACGTCTGGTGCCCAGGTTAACTTGTATTATAGGCATATCAAAGCCAGGCATCCTTCCTCCCTTTGATAACTACCAGTTTACATACAGGAAACACATGTCCACTGAGATCACCCTCACTGTAGCTCTGCACATGGCTCCAGAACATCTGGAACAACAACTCTGTCATTATTATCATTTATCATGCCCTAACCCTAATATTTCTATTTCTATCTAAACACACCTGGTTCATCTATGACTCTGTTTAGTTACCTGTGCAGGAGTGAAGAGTTTGGAAAACCAGAGCAGTGAAGACAGAGAGCCACCATTTATCCATCCCTCTTTAGATCCTAGCAGCATCCTACACAAACCACAACATGATCCAGATGAATGAATTCAAATATCAATGATATGACACTAAATAAAGACGATAGAATCAAGTTCACATGCAGACAGTTGAAATGATCAACTAGAAAAGGTTCAGATACTCACCTTCTGTCTGGGAGAAGCTGCCACATCAGAGACCTGGATCACTCTGCGACCACAGCTCTGTGATGCTGTTTTGCATGAATGATTTGCAAACTGCCTGAGGCGGGGCATACAGGAACTGATGTTGTACCAGCACTCATTGTTCTCTAGTCTGACAGTTTGTTGCACCTGCAGCAGTATCTACGTAACCTTTGTTTGTTTGAGCTCATAAAAAAAGACAGTTTAAATGCTAACAGACCTTGACGCTACAGGCCCATTAACACTTCCCATCCAGTCACAGTCAGTGACTAGAAACCCCTCCTTCATATTTAAACATCAGAGCCTCAAGTTACTTTAACCAACTAATAGGCCTCAGCCTCTGGATCAACCCAAACTTTGGATCAGACTGAAAGAAAATGAACGTCCTCAAGACAGCTACTATTACTCAGCTGAGAGAAGGAGACCTGTGATTGGTTTCTAAAACATTTGATCACTTTAGGACGTGTGTGTTTTAACAGCATCTCTCTCATGACAGAGTCTACAGGGTTTTTTCTCCATAGTTGTGTAACGTTTGACAATGAATTAAAAGCAAAAGTTGTAACCAAAACCAGTAACTGAGACAATGCATGAAATCACAGGTTTTCATTTATTTGAGTTAAAAATAAAACATGTTGCATGTCTGATTTTGTTGAAGAACATTTTTATATAAAATTCACTTTAAACATGAATCTAGAAGCTCTGGTGATATATTTCTTTGTTTCGTTGTTTTCCTTCATAGCATCCTTCATAGTGTGTTATTAGTTTATTAGAGCTATAGTTATTTTATTAGTTTATTAGAGCTACAGTTATTAGTTTATTAGAGCTACAGTTATTAGTTTATTAGTTTATTAGAGCTACAGTTATTAGTTTATTAGTTTATTAGAGCTACAGTTATTAGTTTATTAGTTTATTAGAGCTATAGTTATTAGTTTATTAGTTTATTAGAGCTATAATTATTAGTTTATTAGTTTATTAGAGCTACAGTTATTAGTTTATTAGTTTATTAGAGCTACAGTTATTAGTTTATTAGAGCTACAGTTATTAGTTTATTAGTTTATTAGAGCTATAGTTATTAGTTTATTAGTTTATTAGAGCTACAGTTATTAGTTTATTAGAGCTATAGTTATTAGTTTATTAGTTTATTAGAGCTATAGTTATTAGTTTATTAGTTTATTAGAGCTACAGTTATTAGTTTATTAGTTTATTAGAGCTACAGTTTAACCACCTTGTTTCAGAGCTGCTGCAGATTTTAAATACAGTCACTGAGTTCATCTGTTAACACTGAGGAGATGATCACAGTGGCTTTAAACTGTCAATGCAAAAGAAATAAAACAAGAAATATAATGACTTTCAGTATATGAAGAGTAGAAATACAGTAAGTGCAACAGTGCAGAAAGTGCTGCGAAGTATTAAAGACAAGCTTTTGAATACAATTTGAATGACCCTGAAACAAACAGTGGGACACATAAATGTTCCAAAGGTAAATAAAAAGTGATTTTCTGCTCTTTGCAGTTAATCAGCTGACATGTGTTAGCATGTGTTAGCTCATGTTTAGGGTGAGGATGAGTGTGTTTCCTGTTTAGCTGTTTTATATACATTATGATCATAATGTAGTATGTTTCTGACTTCTTTGTCCACAATCAATAACACACTTAGCTTTTTTTTTATCCATTTTCATATGTCTGAGGCATTAATGAAAACAATGGGAACAATCATGATGCTCAAAACCATAGCAATGATGAGAGACATGGATGAACTGGAACTTGATGGTGTCTTAAAGAATTCATCTAAAATGATAAAACACAGAAAAAGACAGAATCAGTTTCATAACAAATGTCTCCTTCTTAACTAGAGTCATCATAAACCATGTTGTACCTGGATCAGGTGTGTGAGTTGTTCTCATGTTGGAAGCTTTGATCTAAACTAAATATGTCTCAGTTAATGTTCTCAAACAGTCTGACTCACCAACAATGAGTTGGATGGAAGCTTCCTTCTGTATCGATGGAATAAAACACTTGTATTCTCCTCCATCAGACAGTACCACCTTCTTTAGTTTCATGGAGACGTTTCCATTCTTCAGTTCATCTACAAACAGTCGTGTGCGGTAATAATAAGATGGATTGGCTAGCCACCAGTGACTGTTTAGTTTTAACGTAACAATCAGAGCAATAACGTATGTGACATTCTCCATAAAGGCCTTAATTACTCTTATCTCACTACCAGTATCTTTTATAACAGATGTTATAGTGGAATCTAAGCTGTTCTCTTCTCAGACATTAGTTGAATGACTAATGTCACCCTTCTGTCCATCACCACATTAAGCCCCACCCCCAAACTATATGATTGGCCCATAAGATCTTTGCAGGAGCAGAATCAGTTTCCAAAGGAGAGGCTCCAAATAAACATTTGTAGGAGGAGAAGTTGGTCTGACCTTCATGATACCCCTGTGTCCTCATGTTTCATCCAGTCATACATATTTTTCCTCATGGTCTCTCTGTAATTCCAACAGTTACGTGAGTGACTGTCTGTGAGAAGCTGCCACAACAGGACGAGCTTCTCCTTGTTCTGGATCAGCTGCAGCTAAAATAAAACAATGAACTGGATCCTTTACTAACCCTTTACCTCCAAGGCTGCTGAGCTGATCAATGTCACCATCTAGTGGTCACTACGGTGCTACTACAACCTGGGAGGAACATCACAAACCAAAGTGTCACCAAAACATGGTTTTAATTTGGCCACAAATCATCAAACTGTTGTATATTTATTATTAAAATTTAATGTGATCAAAAACCTTTTACCGGACTGATCAGCCATAACATTATGACCACTGACAGGCAAAGAGATTATCTGGTTATTATGACTTATTCATTCATTTCCTGATACTGCTTGCCCTCTAAAGCGTCCACACAAAAAGGCCCCAGTCAGGCGGTGGTTTCAAACCTCGAACTTTCTTGCTGTGAGGTATCAGTGCTAACCACCACACCACTGTGTCGCCCTACATCTCCTCTCAGTGAGTGTGATGTATTAGTCAGCAGGGGAACATTTTGTCTCTGTTAAATGGTTACTGACACTATTGACTTAAAGCTTTCCAGAGAATTTCTCAGCCTCATATTTCCATCAGACATGAACATGAAGGGTTTATTAGTGGTTCAGGTGACTAGTGGTGTAGAGCTATGAAAGAAACATGATGATTTGAAACCAGAGCCTGTGTCTCAGTAGCTGCAGGTCAGTTCAGTGTATAGCTGCTAGTGGATCTGTCATAGGAGATTGCAGTTGTGGTTTTATTTGTCCAAAATTTGAGATGGCTGAGGTTCCAATACACCACAGGGTTATTTTAGTTCATGATGAGCCCAGACCTGAGAAACTCAGTAATGACCGCTTTGTCCCTAATCATGCTGGGAGATGAGGCCGGCCTTAAAAGAAACACCTGAAATGTTGAAGCTGTTAGAAAGCTAAATAAAAACTGATCTTCATCTCTTTGCAGTAAACCAGAGGACAAGTTGTCTTTAGGATGAGGATGAGCGTCCTGTCCACTGAAGAGCTCGTGACTGATCCAGCTCTGTGTCCCGTCCCTCTCCGCCCCCTGCTGGTCTCACAGTGGCAGTACAAGAGACTCTGGATGTGTAGAACCACAGCTCATCCATCACCTGGTTCTATAATCCTAAAGTCTTCACCTGATGCCGCTGCAGCACCAGGGCTGTTCACATGTTTATGAACGTTAATGATACGTTAAGCCAGAGAGAAGAACAGGAATCAGTTGCTGCATATATTTATTACAAAAAAACAGAAATCAAGACAAACACAGCAGAAAGACATAAATACGTCCAGAACATTTTCATACTTCAGTACTTTTTTTAAGGCAGCAAACACAACAAGCACCAGGAGACACATTCAGCTTCATATCTGAAATGTAAGGTCCACAATAAATATTTTCCACATCTTTTAATCAATGTGCTGTGAGGTTGACTTTCCTCTTGTTCCCTCCTGTAATAAAGATGAATAGATTCTGTTGCAGTAGAGTCTAATAAACATGACCTCTGAGATCACTTCTATCCAAACCAACCTTCTTTCTCCAGATTTATTCTTCAGTCTACTTCATGTCTTAATTACTTCAGTTTCTACTTCATTATCTAACTTCTTAGATGAGATTTTACTTTTCCTTCCATCAAGAGCTGCTCTCAAGTTCTAACTCAATCCTCTGAAAAGCAGATTTCAGTTTTACGTAGTGTCCAGGCTGTTCCGTCTTCCATCATTGAGAGGCAGGACGTCATGGTTGGTAGAGTTGGACTGGTTGTTCTTTACTGAGCTTTGGTTTCTCCTTTTCTCTGTGGAACAGAAACAGTGTAATAATAAAACTGTAAAAGCTTCACAGTTAAAAGATAAGAACAAGTTAATAGAGATTTAATAACATGGAGATAGTGGAGTGAAAATCTGTGACGTACTTTGGTTTTGTCTCTTTATCATCAAGACTGAGGCAACGATGAGAATCATGATGCCAATAACTGTACCAATGATGACATACGTGGATGGACTGGAACTCGATGGTGTCTTAAAGAATTCATCTAAAATGATAAAACACAGAACAAGACAGAATCAGTTTAATAACAAATGTCTCCTTCTTAACTAGAGTCATCATAAACCATGTTGTACCTGGATCAGGTGTGTGAGTTGTTCTCATGTTGGAAGTGTCCTCAGCGACAGGTGTAGAGACTGAACCTGATGAGGAGACATTTTTCAAACAGTGAGCTTTGATCTAAACTAAATATGTCTCAGTTAATGTTCTCAAACAGTCTGACTCACCAACAATGAGTTGGATGGAAGCTTCCTTCTGTATCGATGGAATAATACAGATGTATTCTCCTCCATCAGACAGTACCACCTTCATTATTTTCATGGAGACGTTTCCATTCTTCAGTTCATCTACAAACAGTCGTGTGCGGTAATAATAAGATGGAGCTTGACTCTCATAAATCAGTCGTCCATCTTGATGGTAATGGACGTACTTTGGGTCCAGACCAGGTTTGGTCCACACCACTGTCATGGACTCAGCTCTGATGGAAGGTTCAAGACGACATGGTAGAACGACATCATCACCAGCCAGGACTGTGATTGGTCCATGGGAACAAATCAGATCTGGTTGTCCTACAAGGAGAAACATGTGACTTTGAAGTTTGATAATATTAAATTGTACATTATCTGAATTGTGACAGCTGGGATAGGCTCTAGCAGACCCCCGTGACCCTTAACAGGAATACACGGGTACAGAAGATGAATGAATGAATTATTTTAATTATATGTAGAAAAAAACTGTGTTTGTGTATAACATGAATGACAAATAAAAAGATCTGTCTTTAAAATGCTGAAGTACCAGAAATGACACAAATACAGTGTTTCCTATATCAGGAATTATTCTATAGATTCCTGGTAATGATGAAACCCAGTCCTCTCTACATAACCATAGTCGACATGTTACTGTCAGGTATGATCTCTCCTGGTGTTTTGTGTTTGAACATGTGCTCAAAAGTTTTTTGTGCTATAATCACCAGGGGCCTCATGTACTAACAGTTGCGTAGATTTCCTTGTAAATCGTGACGTAAGTTCAGATTTAGAAGCATTTCGAAGCACATTTCCTTTGTACATCCCGATTGAACGTACCCGACTCCTCCCTGTCCACGCCCCTTTTAAATATGGAAATTATATTTAAATTGACTCTGCACCTGAGATTCCCATCTCTGCGCGATCAGAAAACGAAAACATAAGAATGAGTAAGACGGGAAAGAAGAAGAACTTCACAGAAGTAGAATTGGAGACGCTACTCACTGGAGTGGGGATGCGTAAAATGTGTTCTTTGGCACGCTGCCACAATGTTTACTTGCATTTGCGCATCATGTATGATCTGCACACTGATCGAATGAAAATGTTTCCTGTTGACATTTACAAATTCATGCGATGGCGCTTTTATAGCAATGTGTGTGCAGTCGATAGCTCCGATTACATTCAGAAAACCGTCTCTCGCTGCAGATTGCTCTTTAATGTTGAGCTGTTCAGATGCATTATATGGGAATCTGATATACCGGGCTGACATGAGGATAATTCCGTCCCACGCGGCTTGCATGGCTCTGCTCAGGGTCGACCGGCACAGTCCCAATCGGTCGGAGTAATAGTTTTCACATTGATGACAGTTTCCCGGCATCACTTCTAAGTGTCGCCAAAGGGTCGATATCTGTAGAATCCTACTTACGTCGGCCACGTCGTTGGCGTAGCCACGTACAAAATTCCCGGACATTTCACTCTTGATACATCTGACCTTTTACGTGAGCGAGTACTTACGTAACGTTTTTGTATTTAAGCAACGTTCGTACATGAGGCCCCTGGTTCATCTATGACTCTGTTTAGTTACCTGTGCAGGAGTGAAGAGTTTGGAAAACCAGAGCAGTGAAGACAGAGAGCCACCATTTATCCATCCCACTTTAGATCCTAGCAGCATCCTACACAAACCACAACATGATCCAGATGAATGAATTCAAATATCAATGATATGACACTAAATAAAGACGATAGAATCAAGTTCACATGCAGACAGTTGAAATGATCAACTAGAAAAGGTTCAGATACTCACCTTCTGTCTGTGACAAGCTGCTACACCAGAGTCCTGAATCATTCTGCCTCCACAGCTCTGTGGAACCAGAAGCAGATGTAAGGGTTTGCAAACTGCCTGAGGCCGGGCATATAGGAATCTGCAGCAGTATGTACCTAACCTTTATGTGTTTGAGTTCATAAGAAAAAGATCCTAACAGACCTGTTGTTATTGTTACAAAGTGTGTTGACAGACTACAACTGATGCATATCAAAGCCAGACCCTCCACATCTTTGATAACAACCAGTTTGCATGGAGGGAAAAAATAACCTCTGAGTAGCTGAGCTCCAACAGAGAGCATCTTAACACACTGTGTCAATGTGTTACAACAACAAAACATGAAGGACTTTTCTCAGCCTGTCCACCACCTGTTTGACTTCCTGTCCTCTGGGAGGCGCTACAGGCCCATGAACACTCGTCATCCAGTCACACTCAGTGACTAGAAAACCCTCCTTCATATTTACACCTCTGTCCAGTATATTTAAAGTATGTATCATGGTCTTTGTCGGTTTGTTGTGGGCAGTGTTGCACATGAACAGCGTTCATTGAACACGTTCATATCTTTGTGAACTTAACACATAACACACAAAAAAAGAAACAAAAAGTTTCACGACAGATGTCAGGCAACGTGGCTGGTGCAGCTGAAAGAGAAGCCGCCTCCGTCACCACAGAAACAACTGACCCACACAAACATCTTAAGTATTTCTTAGTATAGACAGTCAATGGTTATTCAAAAAAAAGCAGCACAGATCACAGCTGGGGATGGATGGACAAGTCTGTCAGAGATTCTACTCAACAAAAATAGCTTCAAGCATTTAATAAAAACAATGAACGTGACCTCACGTTCATTGTTTTTATTAAATGAGCAGCTTGGAGTCTATGAACTTAGTTCAAAATTAAAAAATGTTAAAAACTATGAACTTGAACTAGTTCTTGTTTAGTGTGAACTTGTACAACACTGTGCATCATCATTTCTTAACACTGATGCTGTGTGTCATAGACTCAATACGTATTCGCGTCTGTACTTCAGTCGCTGTTGAAGTCCTGTTCCAAGTGTAGTGATTGAAATAGCTTCTCACTGTTAATATAGTTAAGGCTTCACGATCTGTCACGACAGGTGGCTGACAACTTACAAAATATAAAAGTTTATTACAAAATAGATTCCAAACTAAAAAATTAGGACAATATGTGGCCCTGTAGCTACACAGTAGCAATTCTGATAAAATGCAACTTGTTAGGCAAAGTATGTGTATTTATTAAAAAAGGAGAACTCTAAAAAAAAGGGCAAACAGAATCAAAACACACACACACACACACAATGTTGTTGTGGAAAACGCTACACTAACAACGCGCAAACCAAGGGTGACTAAATCTTAGGCCTACCTAACAAGAAGGCCCAAAATTAAAACTAACAGCTGGAAAGGGAAAAACAAAACAGTGACAGACACTGCACCCGCATACAGTCCTACAAACACAGTCATGGGTGTCAAGCTGTGTTCAGTGGAGATGTTACGCTCGAAACAGTGTCGAGCGTTCAAAGCAGAAGTATCGCGACAACATGTTTCGATGCCTCTCTTCATCAGTTGAAAAATCACGTGACTCCCCAAATGAAGCTTCATTACGTCACACACGTATCGGCCGTCATCGGCAAAGTGTCACGGGATTGTCAAACTCACAGTGCTTATAAATGGGTACAATCCTTCAGATGGTTGTGGGTTTTTGAGAGGAGAGTTGACTAGTGTTTCATTGATTTCAAACGAAGGAGAGTGAAGTTTAAGGTAAGATTAGTATAACATTAGATTAACTTGCATGTTCACATTGGCATTCACACACTATACATTGATTTACATGCCTGTACACATACATAGACATACATACTAAAGCCTAACTCAGCTGAAATCATCTTGTTTTTAAATAAAAATTTCTAAAACACCCAAATCCCCTTCCCAGTTCCCCCACAAGCATTTTGTACAACTACTGTCATCACCGTCCCTAGATGCACAAGCATTTCACCGATTTTGTAAATATATTTTTGTATGTCTATCAATCTTATAAAAGCATACATTTAAAACATACAGTATTATATGATGTCAAACTCATACAAGTATATTATTTTCTGTAAAAGAAAAAAAATCAAGCATTTCAATATGCACATACTGTAGATCCTTTATTGTTAAGCAAAAACAACTTTCTGTTTCACAACCCCTAGTTTCATGCGAATGCTATGTATCATATTATCCAGCAGATGTCGCCACATTTAATTGTATCAAATGCTTCGAAACACCTGAACCATTTCAACACAATCGCTTCAGATTGATTTCAGTGGTTCAGAAAGCTTCCGTTTCTCCATCACTAGTGTTCAGCGTGTCATAAAACAATATTCTTAATAAATTAATTAACTCAATATGTTGTAACTTCCGGTGTTTTTAACCAGCGCCCCCCAGACCATGTCGCAGTAAATAAATCCTATCTCAAAGTTCGGACTGCTCGACGTGCAGGTGGCTAGAGGCTGACAGAGCACCCTGTTTAACTCTGACAATAAATACATGTTCTATCAGTCACTCTTTATGCTGTAAATAATATCTTTTTCAGTAAAACGTGGCCTACCTGTCCCGTCTGCACTTCCGTGTCTGCCACACCCGTAGGTAGGTAGCGAGAGAGAGCTGCCTCTACTCTACCTCCCCTGGGTCCTAAAATACAGTGGCCCTGAAGTTAAAAACACAACAACACTACAGATTACTGTTAGGACTGAGGAGACCGGTCAACTATGTCCTCATCAAGTGTCCCCTCAGCCTCTTTAAATAATGCCACAAGACATGCAGAAATTTGGCAACGACGAATACTTCTTTCCACAATGTGGACAGTACATGTTGTCTTCTGCTTTCAAAGCGCATCACAGTGTCTACACTCATGCGTATAGTTGACCATTCACAAAGCGTCATTTCTTGACTGGCAGCGAAACAACCAATAACATCAGCTTATATTTTAGCGGTTCTGTCCAATCAGTAAGAAGAAGTATTGTCCCTGCCTGCCCTTTCTGTAATCTGTAATGTGTTTTCTGTATTGTTGTTGTGTTTTGACCTTCAGGGCCATCTTACTAAAACCATCCCCTTACACAAGTGCATGCCTTGAAGACGCATTGGGGGGGGGGGGTGCTTGTGTGTACTTGAGACAGCAAGGTTTCCCAGAATGCATAATGCATTTTCGAAATTACAGAATGATTGTTGTTCATCCATCCTCCTGTCCATAGTCCAACAGTCCATAGACTGTTTCAGAATCAAACTTGTCGAGTCGCAGCTGTTAAATCCAGAGTTCTCATACCTGGTGTTGATAAAAGGCATAGCCTAGAGACTTTAATCAACCAATAGACCCCAGCCTCTGAATCAACCCAACCTTTGGATCAAATGAACGTCCTCAAGACAGCTACTATTACTCAGCTGAGAGAAGGAGACCTGTGATTGGTTTCTAAAACATTTGATCACTTTAGTACGTGTGTGTGTTAACAGCATCTCTCTCAGGGTTTTTTCTCCATAGTTGTGTAACATTTGACAATGAATTAGAAGCAAACTTGAAAGTGAAAATTCACAAAGTTGTAACCAAAACTGGTAACTGAGCCGACGCATGAAATCACAGTTTTATTTGAGTTAAAAATAAAACATGTTGCATGTCCTTGTTTGAAGTGTTTTCCTTCATAGCATTAGTGTGTCATTAGTTTATTACAGCTCCACACCTTGTTTCAGAGCTGCTGCAGTTTTTAAATACAGTCACTGAGCTCATCTGTTCACACTGAGGAGATGATCACACTGGCTTTAAACTGTCAATTCAAAAGAAAGAAAACAAGAAATATAATAATCAACATAATGACTTTAAGTATATAAAGAGTAGAAATACAGTAAGTGCAACAGTGCAGAATGTGTAACAAAGTATTAAAGACAAGCTCTAGAATACAGTTTGAATGACCCTGAAACAAACACTGGAACACATAAATGTTCCAAAGGTAAAAAGTGATTTCCTGCTCTTTGCAGTCAAACAGTTGACACGTGTTAGCCTGTGTTAGCTCATGTTCAGGGTGAGGATGAGTGTGTTTCCTGTTTTAGCTTCATAAATGACCCGTGTTAATCTAGACCCATATAATAGATCCAACATTTTATCCTGAGGCCACAGCAGCTCCAGGGCTGTTCAATGTCACCTGACATCAGCAGTTGGCATTAACTTTCTTCCTGCTCCCCTCCTGTAATAAAGACGTCAAAATGTCAAACAGATAATATTGTAGTAGAAGCACACAGACACAGGTATAAGACTTATATTTTTTTATTTTTTTTTCTGACATCCTTCTTTGTCCAGATTTATTCATTATTCAGTCTTTGAGTTTCTTTATTCTGCATCTTTCTTACACAAGTAACCCAGGAAATCTATTTCAGTTTCACCTCTGGTGTCCTGTTTCCTCAGTTTTCTGTCCTTGAGAGGCAGGACTTCATGGTTGGTAGAGTTGGACTGGTTGTTCTTTGCTGACCCTTGGTTTCTCTTTTTCTCTGTGGAACAGAAACAGTGTAATAATAAAACTGTAAAAACTTCACAGTCAAAAGATCAGAACAAGTTATTAGAGATGTAATAACATGGAGATAGTGGAGTGAAAATCTGTGGCGTACTTTGGTTTTGTCTCTTTATCAACACGACTGCTGCAACGATGAGAAGGATGAGAATCATGATGCCAATAACTATACCAATGATGACATAAGTGGATGAACTGGAACTTGATGGTGTCTTAAAGAATTCATCTAAAATGATAAAACACAGAACAAGACAGAATCAGTTTCATAACAAATGTCTCCTTCTTAACTAGAGTCATCATAAACCATGTTGTACCTGGATCAGGTGTGTGAGTTGTTCTCATGTTGGAAGTGTCCTCAGTGACAGGTGTAGAGACTGAACCTGATGAGGAGACATTTTTCAAACAGTGAGCTTTGATCTAAACTAAATATGTCTCAGTTAATGTTCTCAAACAGTCTGACTCACCAACAATGAGTTGGATGGAAGCTTCCTTCTGTATCAATGGAATAATACAGATGTATTCTCCTCCATCAGACAGTACCACCTTCATTATTTTCATGGAGACGTTTCCATTCTTCAGTTCATCTACAAACAGTCGTGTGCGGTAATAATAAGATGGATTTTGAATCTGGTAGTCCAGTCGTCCATCTTGATGGTAATGGACGTACTTTGGGTCCAGACCAGGTTTGATCCACATGACTGTCATTGAATCAGCTCTGATGGAAGGTTCAAGATGACATGGTAGAATGACATCATCACCAGGCAGGACTGTGATTGGTCCACGGGAACAAATCAGATCTGGTTGTCCTACAAGGAGAAACATGTGACTTATAACTTTGTAATAACTTTGGAAATGTTAAATTGTACATTGTGTCAGCTGTGGCTCAGTGGGTAGAGCAGGTTGTCAACGTATTGGAGGGTTGATGGTTTAATCCCTGACACATGTCATATGCTGAAGTGTCTTTGAGCAAGTCTTTGACCTAGCCTATTTACAGTATTTGAATTACATGTAGAATGTAAAGTAAAATGGTTTAAACCATATACCAGTGGTGTACATGAGAATTATACTATGGTCTGTGTTAACACTAATATTATTTCCTGATAATATTGTCATGGTCCTGTGTTTCCTGTGCATCCAGTGCTTTGTTCTTTGTTCTCTCTCTCTGTCGGTCTCATGAGGCTCACCAGGGCAGGAAACTAGCAGCAGCACCTGACTCAGCTGCAGCCTATCATCTATCAACTCTCTTTAAAAGGTTGTAGCTTCCCTCCAGAGCCAGATAGTTCTGCATGTTACATTTTGTGTCAGCACTTGAGTCTTGCCTCTTGTTTTTGTGGTATTCACTTATTGCAAATATAGATCTCATGTCTTGTGTTTTTCTCTTTTTTTGGTTCCTCCCTGAGAGAGACAGTTTCCTGTCCTTGCAGCTGTTTTGTGTTTTGTTTTTGTTTTTTGTTTTTTTGTTTCCCTTGCTACTGGAGTTACCAGCACCTTTGGTTTTCCCATTTAAATTTTAGTTTTTTTGCTCTTGGGTTTACTTTCTACCTGAGGTTTATTAAATAAAGTCAACCTTACTGACTTTAACACATAGTGCTTTAGTCTCTTGCCTCCAGCTGGACAGACCTTTACAACCATCATTAAATTCTACATGTCATCATTTACTGATGAGGCCTGCTGACAGGACAGAAAGGTAGAGACAGGATCTGTTATCAGATAACCAACTGTTGTTGTTCATTTATTTTCATGTTGTCTGGTGAGAATTTCTTCTACTGTAAACCATCATATTACATATTAGACCTCAGAGGACAAATAAAACCTAGATAAATGATCTCTGGCTGGTGTTCTGTGTGTTGCGTTCAACAGTTTTTGTACCATAAACATCAGAGGTGATATAAATGAGAATAAAACATATCATTTCTATCTAAACACACCTGGTTCACCTATGACTCTGTTTAGTTACCTGTGCAGGAGTGAAGAGTTTGGAAAACCAGAGCAGAGAAGACAGAGAGCCACCATTTATCCATCCCACTTTAGATCCTAGCAGCATTCTACACAAACCACAACATGATCCAGATGAATGAATTCAAATATCAATGATATGACACTAAATAAAGACGATGGAATCAAGTTCACATGCAGACAGTTGAAATGATCAACTAGAAAAGGTTCAGATACTCACCTTCTGTCTGTGACAAGCTGCAACACCAGAGTCCTGGATCATTCTGCCTCTACAGCTCTGTGGAACCAGATCATTTTTTGCATATCATGCAAATTGACTGATGAGGGCAGACAAGAGTAGCGTCATAGTAGTTCCTGCAGCAGTATATGAAATAACTTTTAGATTAAGTTTGTATAAATGGTTGCTGGACACCAGAGACCAGAAACTTAAGCCGCGCCCGGGGAGCAATTGTGGGGTTTAGATGCTTGCTCAGGGCTCCTCAGCCATGGACACAGCAGGAGGCGAACCTATTACAACAGATGTCATAGTGGAATCTAAACAGTTCTCTTCTCAGACAGTGGCCACTTAGTTGAATGGCAACTGTTACCCTTCTGTCCATCACCACATTAAGCCCCACCCCCAAACGACATGATTGGCCCATAAGATGTTAGGCCACCAAACATTTGTAAGAGGGGAAGTTGGTCTGACCTTCAGGATACCCCTGTGTCCTCATGCTTCATCCAGTCATCCATACTGTTCTCATGGTCTCTCTGTAATAAAAAAAAAAAACAGTTAGATGAGTGAACTTTAAGTATAATTAGTGCAATAAACCACAGGATGATCAGCTGCAGCTAAAATAAAACAATGAACTGATGAACTGGATCCTTTACTGACCCTTTACCTCCAAGACTAAGCTGATCAATGTCACCATCTAGTGGTCACTATGGTGCTACTACAACCTGTGAGGAACACCAGAAACCAGTGTCACCAAAACATGATTTTAATTTGTCCAGAAATCATCAAACCGTTTTATATTTATTAAAGTTAAAGTTTAATGTGATCAAACTGATCACCCATAACATTATGACCACTAACGGACAAAGAGATTATCTGGTTATTATGACTTATTCATTCATTTCCTGATACTGCTTGCCCAAGTTGGCCGATTGTTTCGAACCCTGAACTTTCTTGCTGTGAGACATCAGTGCTAACCACCACACCACTCCACACCCTACGTCTCATCTCAGCGGGTGTGATGTATTAGTCGGCTGGGGAACACTACGCTTTTAATTCACATTTCCATCAGACATGAACATGAAGGGTTTATTAGTGGTTCAGGTGACTAGTGGTGTAGAGCTATGAAAGAAACATGATGATTTGAAACCAGAGCCTGTGTCTCAGTAGCTGCAGGTCAGTTCAGTGGATAGCTGCTAGTGTATCTGTCATAGGAGATTGAAGTTGTGGTTTTATTTGTCCAAAATTTGAGATGGCTGAGGTTCCAATACACAAGAGGGTGATTCTAGTTCATGATGAGCCCTGAGCTGAGAAACTCACCAACAACTCGGGGTCCATCCGTCAAACCATGTTAACCCCTAAATAAAACAATGAAAGAGTCACTGTGGTCAGATGGTGACACTTAGAAGATGTTCACACTTTTATCTGTCTATGCAAACCCATAATAATCAGAATAATCACAATCATCATAATAATGATTTTCATTGTATAAACAGTAGTAATAAGTTCAATAGTGCAGAATGCCGCCCCCTGTCTGTACTGTGAGGTATTGAAGGAAAACTCTTGCATCCAGTTTGAATGACCCTTGATCAGTTCCAAACACTGTGATGGTCACATTATATGAATGTTTGCACATGAAGCTGATTAAATATCAGATTAACCTCTTTACTCCATACTTCATACTCCAGTTTTATAACCCTAGGCATGCTGGGAGTTGAGTCTGGCCTTAAAATAAACACCCAAAATCTCTTTGCAGTAAACCAGTGGACATGTTGTCTTTAGGATGAGGATGAGTGTCCTGTTCACTGAAGAGCTCGTGACAGATCCAGCTCTGTGTCCCGTCCCTCTCCGCTCCCTGCTGGTCTCTGGTTCTACAATCCTAAAGTCTTCACCTTATGCCGCTGCAGCACCAGGGCTGTTCAAGTGTTACTGAGTGTTAATGATACTTGAAGCCAGAGAGAAGAACAGGAATCAGTTGCTGCAGATATTTATTATTAAAAGCAGAAATCAAATCAAACACAGCAGAAAGACATAAATACGTCCACAACATTTTCATACTTCAGTGCTTTTTTTAAGGCAGCAAACACAACAAGCACCAGGAGACACATTCAGCTTCATATCTGAAATGGAAGGTCCACAATAAATACTTTTCACATCTTTTAATCAATGCTGTGAGGTTGACTTTCCTCTTGTACCCTCCTGTAATAAAGATGAATAGAATCTGTTGCAGTAGAGTCTAATAAACATGACCTCTGAGGTCACTTCTATCCAAACCATCCTTCTTTCTCTACATTTATTCTTCAGTCTACTTCATGTCTTAATTATTTCAGTTTCTACTTCATTATCTAACTTCTTAGACGAGATTTTACTTTTCCTTCCATCAACAGCTGCTCTCAAGTTCTAACTCAACCCTCTGAAAAGCAGATTTTAGTTTTACGTGGTGTCCAGGCTGTTCTGTCTTCCGTCATTGAGAGGCAGGACGTCATGGTTGGTAGAGTTGGACTGGTTGTTGTTTATTGACCCTTGGTTTCTCTTTTTCTCTGTGGAACAGAAACAGTGTAATAATAAAACTGTAAAAGCTTCACAGTTAAAAGATCAGAACAAGTTAATAGAGATTTAATAACATGGAGATGGAGTGAAAATCTGTGACGTACTTTGGTTTTGTCTCTTCAACACGACTGAGGCAACGATGAGGATGAGAATCACGATGCCAATAACTGTACCAATGATGACACAAGTGGATGAACTGGAACTTGATGGTGTCTTACAGGAATCATCTGAAATGATAAAACACAGAACAAGACAGAATCAGTTTCATAACAAATGTCTCCTTCTTAACTAGAGTCATCATAAACCATGTTGTACCTGGATCAGGTGTGTGAGTTGTTGTCATGTTGGAAGTGTCCTCAGTGACAGGTGTAGAGACTGAACCTGATGATGAGACACAGTGAGCTTTGATCTAAACTAAATATATCTCAGTTAATGTTCTCAAACAGTCTGACTCACCAACAATGAGTTGGATGGAAGCTTCCTTCTGTATCGATGGAATAATACAGATGTATTCTCCTCCATCAGATAGTACCACCTTCATTATTTTCATGGAGACGTTTCCATTCTTCAGTTCATCTACAAACAGTCGTGTGCGGTAACTATAAGATGGATTTTGACTCTGGAAGATCAGTCGTCCATCTTTATGGTAATGGACGTACTTTGGGTCCAGACCAGGTTTGGTCCACATGACTGTCATGGAATCAGCTCTGATGGAAGGTTCAAGATGACATGGTAGAATGACATCATCACCAGCCAGGACTGTGATTGGCCCACGGGAACAAATCAGATCTGGTTGTCCTACAAGGAGAAACATGGGAGTAAATGGAAATTTGGAAATATTAATATATTGTACATGATTTAAATTATATATAGAAAAGTGAATAAGAGTTACACCAACAGTTTATATTAGAAAAAATCATTTCATAAGTGTTGGTGTATAACAGAGATGACAAAAAAAAGATCTGTCTTTAAAATGCTGAAGTACCAGAAATGACACAAACACAGTGTTTCCTATATCAGGAATTGTACTATAGATTCCTGGTAATGATGTCACCCATTCCTCTCTACATAACCACAGTCTACATGTTATACCATAAGGTCGTCATTTAATGATGAGGCCTACTGAGACAGGAGCTGTTATCAGATAACCAACAATTGTTGTTAATTTATTTTCATGTTGTCTGGTGAATATTTCTCTACTGTGTTGGGACCTGAGCCTGGTGGTGAGCAATTGAGGCTCACCACACATAACCAAGTTTTGAACACATGGCTTTTTTTGACAAAGGAAAGCAACAAAACCCTAAAAGCCCACAATCCTCCAGGTGTGAAACCTGATGCAGCAGTTATCACTGGCTGACTGTGGCATGTGACCCCTGAGGTCACCAGGTTTTGTTCTCTCTCTTCCACTCTTCTCCACTGTGGACCTCCAGCTGCCCAGCTGCAGCTGACTGCCTCCAGTAGCCTGCTAACCAGAGCAGCTACTCCAGGCCTTTCCTCACAGCAGCAACACGAGAGCCTGTTGAGGAAACTGCACAAGCTCTATTAGCCACCAAACTCAAGGTTTGCAAGCTAACCCTTCAAACAACAGGAGCCACACAGCTAGTTAGCACCGAGCTGCTAACAAGCTACTTCAAAGGATCTAAAAGGAGTGGCCAGTTTCCCTCCAACGTCTGCCATCAGGACCACACAGCAAAAACTGCCTTTCAACACTGGAATTCCAACTTTTCCCAGCTTGGCCCTTCCACCAGGAACCACCAGCTAAAAAGCAAAACACCAGAGAATTACTTTTCCTCTAAAACTGCTAGTATGACCTGGGCTTAGTTAAGGTAAGCTAAGCTAAGCAGAACTCTAAACTTTGATTTGATGTTGTGAATTGTTTCCTTGAGTTGTTGTTATCATTTTGCCACATTGTTAAGTTGCTGTCAGTTTAGATTATGCAACACACAGATTCAGGGTCTCGTGCATGCTAAGCTAACCATCCTTCCTCTAACCTGGTACCTCATGAAACACTCTTATCACATTCTACACATGCACTCAACCAGCGCATGGTCTGACTTTCCCTACTTGGTCAGCCATCTTGTTTTCTTTGTTCAAGGCCTTTATTGTTGTCAATAAATAGCTTTTAAACAGACCAAAAGACTTTTGCCAACAGAAATGACTTTTGCCAACAAAAGATGACTTTTGCCAACCTCTGTACTGTCAAGAACTCCAGATTCATTCAACCTTAACGAGATGTTAATGTGGTAATTTTGGTTATACTTATTAGTTATTAGAGCACCAAATTGACAATTTAGTAAATATTATGAGTCTGATTTAATGAATTGGTTATCTTTTCCCTTCTCAGAGTGGGGGTGGTGCCCCGAGGTGATCGAATTTAGATCCAATTATTTAATAATAATAATTTTTGATAATTATTCATTATTCATGATAGCTAAACCCCAATATTTAGTGCCCTTAGTACACAGGCCCAACAGCCATAAAGGATCATATTACATGTTAGACCTCAGAGGACAAATAAAACCTCATAACAATGAGTCTGACAGATGTCTTTGTGTGTACATAAATCTCTGGCAGGTGTTTTGTGTTTGAACAGGTGCTCAACGAACGTTTCTTTGTACCATAAACAAGTGATAAAACTGAAACTAAATTTAGCCTGAGAATAAGTAAGACAGATAACAGTGGTGTGCGGATCGATCCAAATATCGATATTATCTTATGATACTATCTTATATTATTAATGAGATACTGAAGTTTCAGTTTCCCTCGTTTCATTAAAGAGGCGACCTGGCTGTGTTTGTTTAAATGCTGCTGCTGTCACAAAGCAGAGCACGCTCACTTTGCTCCTCCTCCTCCTCTCGTGTGTTTGTTGTACCATCACATGACCTCGCGGCGCCAGGTAACCAAGCTCCGCCCACCGCTACGAGCCAGGTGCACAGAGACGGAGCAGGAGAATGGCAGAGAGAAAGAGTAGGGCTGTTTGGTTATATTTTCAGGCCGAAAATGAAACGATAGCAAGTTGTATTATTTGTAAAAAGGCTGTAAGATACAGTGGTAACACAACAAACTTGTATAAGCATATGGAAATTATTAAATTTATTAAAATTATTAAAAGAAGAAAAAAAAAGTGCACTAAGGGGAGAAATGTTGTCGTACTTCCTAAACACTTCCTCACATTTTTTATTTGTTGTGGAGTGATTTTTTGAAATTTGTACACTTTCTATTTACTTATAAACTTTGCCCACATTCTGTACTAGATTTTAACTGATTAATAATTGAAAAGACAAATCACATAAACACTTACGGTCATGAAAATTCATTTAGATTTAGACTGATTCAGACTGATGACACATCCACCGTAATTATTAAAAAGTGTCGATATCGGTATCAGCGATACTGGCCCTGTACTTACTTGGTATTGGATCGATACCAAATCTAGCAGTATTGTACACCACTAATAGATAAGGTATAACATGTGTATATCCAAAAAAAGGTTCAAAAAAGGCAACTGGACTTGTAAAGTTTCTTGAGAAGATGTTTCACCACTCATCCGAGTATCTTCTTCAGTTCTAGGGGACTGGTGGGAAGTCTGAGGTTTAAGTAGGAACTCCTACTGGACCTTGCTTGTTGTGTTAACAACCAGAAACCGATGCAGCTAATTTACATTAACGGTTGGGTACTTCCCTGTTGGGGCGGGTTGTCCCCGTCCTCCCGTCCTCTTCCCTATGAATGGTGCTCTAACGACTATTGTCCGTTAGAGGTTCCAACCTCATTTATGTATCTTACAAATTAAATATATTAAATGTCTCAAATATTTTATAGTTTTTATATATGTTGTATATACATAAAAAATATACTCATTCTACCTCCATGATACTTTCATTTTTTGACACTAACTCCTCTTGTCTCTGCGTAATGATGCTCCTAGAAACTGAATTTGATGCAGGATAAATAACTCATTTATCTTAGATATAATATTTCTATTTCTATCTAAACACACCTGGTTCATCTATGACTCTGTTACCTGTGCATGAGTGAAGAGTTTGGAAAACCAGAGCAGTGAAGACAGAGAGCCACCATTTATCCATCCCACTTTAGATCCTAGCAGCATCCTACACAAACCACAACATGATCCAGATGAATGAATTAAAATATCAATGACATGGCACTAAATAAAGACGATAGAATCAAGTTCACATGCAGACAGTTGAAATGATCAACTAGAAAAGGTTCAGACACTCACCTTCTGTCTGTGCGAAGCCTCCACACCAGAGTCCTGAATGATTCTGAGTCATAGCTCAGTGATACGCCTGAGGCGGGGCGTACATGAATTGACCATGAGCCAGCAAATCAGCGTCCTCTCTAGTCTGACAGTTTGTTGCACCTGCAGCTGTATGTACCAAACCTTTGTGTTTTTCAGTTCATAAGAAAATGACAGTTTAAATGCTAACAGACCTTGACAGGCTACAACTAATATACACTATATTACCAAAAGTATTCGCTCACCCATTCAAATGATCAGAATCAGGTGTTCTAATCACTTGGCCTGGCCCCAGGTGTATAAATTCAAGCACTCAGGCATGCAGACTGTGAAACAAGACATTTGTGAAAGAATGGGCCGCTCTCAGGAGCTCAGTGAATTCCAGCGTGGAACTGTCATAGGATGCCACTTGTGCAACAAATCCAGTCGTGAAATTTCCTCGCTCCTAAATATTCCACAGTCAACTGTCAGCTCTATTATAACAAAATGGAAGCGTTTGGGAAAAACAGCAACTCAGCCACGAAGTGGTAGGCCACGTAAAGTGACGGAGAGGGGTCAGCGGATGCTGAAGCGCATAGTGCAAAGAGGTCGCCGACTTTCTGCACAGTCAATTGCTACAGAGCTACAAACTTCATGTGACCTTCAGATTAGCCCAAGTACAGTACGCAGAGAGCTTCATGGAATGGGTTTCCATGGCCGAGCAGCTGCAGCCAAGCCACACATCACCAAGTGCAATGCAAGGCGTCGGATGCAATGGTGTAAAGCACGCCGCCACTGGCCTCTAGAGCAGTGGAGACGCGTTCTCTGGAGTGATGAATCACGCTTTTCCATCTGGCAATCTGATGGACGAGTCTGGGTTTGGAGGTTGCCAGGAGAACGGTACATTTCAGATTGCATTGTGCCAACTGTGAAATTTGGTGGAGGAGGAATTATGGTATGGGGTTGTTTTTCAGGAGCTGGGCTTGGCCCCTTAGTTCCAGTGAAAGGAACATTGAATGCTTCAGGATACCAAAACATTTTGGACAATTCCATGCTCCCAACCTTGTGGGAACAGTTTGGAGCGGGCCCCTTCCTCTTCCAACATGACTGTGCACCAGTGCACAAAGCAAGGTCCATAAAGACGTGGATGACAGAGTCTGGTGTGGATGAACTTGACTGGCCTGCACAGAGTCCTGACCTGAACCCGATAGAACACCTTTGGGATGAATTAGAGCGGAGACTGAGAGCCAGGCCTTCTCGACCAACATCAGTGTGTGACCTCACCAATGCGCTTTTGGAAGAATGGTCAAAAATTCCTATAAACACTCTCCTCAACCTTGTGGACAGTCTTCCCAGAAGAGTTGAAGCTGTAATAGCTGCAAAAGGTGGACCGACATCATATTGAATTCTATGAGTTAGGAATGGGATGGCACTTCAGTTCATAGAATGAGTAAAGGCAGGTGAGCGAATACTTTTGGTAATATAGTGTATATGAAAGCCTTACTCCCCCCATCTTTGATAACAACCAGTTTGCATGCAGGGAAAGCATGTGCCCCGAGGACACCACACAGAGCCACACCTACTGTCTCTTTGTCGACTACAGCTCCACCTTTCACTGTCATACGTGTGTCAAAACGGCTGCTGAGGCCATGAACAAAGAAGACAAGATGGCTGACCAAGTAAGGACACTCAGACCATGTGCTGGCTGAGTATGTGTAGAATTTGATAAGAGTGTTTTATGAGGTGCCAGGTTAGAGGAAGGATGGTTAGCTTAGCATGCTAGAGACCCTGAGTCTATGTGTTGCATAATCTAAACTAACATCAACTTAACAATGTGACAGAGCTAACGATACTATCACCTTATGACCACAACAACTCAATAAAAACAAATATGTATAGATTGAGATTTTGTTTATTTATCTTATTTTTAATTTTCTTCACTTATTTAAGTTTGTGTGTTTATGTACAAGAGAGTAAAGCTACTGGAGTCAAATTCCCTGTATGCGCACATACTTGGTCATTAAAGCTGATTCTGATTCTGAAATCAAAGTTTATAGTTGTATGCTTCGCTTAGCTTGACTAGGGCCAGGTCATACTACTAGTTTGGTGCAAATGTCGCTCTCTGGTGTATTACTCTTTTAGCTGGCAGTTCCTGGTGGAAAACTGGTGCTTCCCTTTGTCTTAAAGACAAAGAAAGCCATGTGGTTAAAACTTGGTTATGCGTGGTGAGTTTCCATTGCTCACCAAAAGGTTCAGGTCCCAACACTGATAAGGAAACTGTTCCAAATCTGCACCTCAGTCTGTCAGTCTCCTGGATGATTACCACCACAGCAGGGCCTGGACTATACAAGTATTAAACACCAACAGAGAGCATCTTAACAAACTGTCTCAATGTAACACACCAAAAAGACATTATGAAGGGCTCTTCTCACTCTGTCCACCACCTGTTTGTCCTGCTGTCCTCTGGGAGGCGCTACAGGCCCATAAACACTTGCCATCCAGTGACACTGACGAGATTACACATCAGAGCCTCTAGTGACATTAACCAACTAATAGACCTCAGCCTCTGAATCAACCCAACCTTTGGATCAGACTGAAAGAAAATGAACGTCCTCAAGACAGCTACTATTACTCGGCTGAGAGAAGGAGACCTGTGATTGGTTTCTAAAAACATTTGACCACTTTAGTATGTGTGTGTGTTAAAAGCATCTCTCTCATGACAGCGTCTACAGGTTTTTTTTCTCCATAGTTGTGTAACGCTTGACGATGAATTAGAAGCCAACTTGAAAGTGAAAATTCACAAAGTTGTAACCAAAACCAGTAACTGAGGCGACATATGAAATCACAGTTTTATTTGAGTTAAAAATAATACATGTTGCATGTCTTGTCATGTCCTTGTTGAAGTGTTTTCCTTCATAGCATTAGTGTGTCATTAGTTTATTAGAGCTACAGTTTAAGCACCTTGTGTCAGAGCTGCTGCAGATTTTAAATACAGTCACTGAGTTAATTTGTTAACACTGAGGAGATGATCACACTGGCTTTAAACTGTCAATGCAAAAGAAAGAAAACAAGTAACATAATAATTAACAAAATGATTTTAAGTATATAAAGAGTAGAAATAGTAAGTGCAACAGTGCACAATGTGCAGCAAAGTATTAAAGACAAGCACTTGAATACAGTTTGAATGACCCTGAAACAAACACTGGGACTGATAAATGTTCCAAAGGTAAAGAAAAAGTGATTTCGTGCTCTTTGCAGTTAATCAGTTGACACGTGTTAGCATGTGTTAGCTCATGTTTAGGGTGAGGATGAGTGTGTTTCCTGTTTTAGCTTCATAAATGACCCGTGTTAATCTAGACCCAGACAATAGATCCAACATTTTATCCTGAGGCCACAGCAGCTCCAGGGCTGTTCATGAGGAACGAGCATTAATGTCACCTGACATCAGCAGCTGGCATTAACTGTCTTCTTGCTCCCCTCCTGTAACAAAGACGTCAAAATGTCAAGCAGATTATAATGTAGTAGAAGCACACAGACACAGGTATGAGACTTGATTTTTATATATAATATTATCATAATACAGGACATTTCTGACGTCCTTGTTTGTCCAGATTTAGTTTTTGAGTTTCTTTATTATGCATCTTTCTTACACAAGTTACCTGTAGTATGCAGGTTCCCTTAGTCTTCTGTCAGGTAAGACGTCATGGTTGGTAGAGGTGGACTGGTTGTTTATTGACCCTTTGTTTTTTATAAGATATATAAAATATATAATGTAACTGTATAAGTGTCACTGTTACAGATCAGAACAATGTTAACATGTGATTTAATAACGTGGAGATAGTGAGTGAAAGTATACGACATACCTTGGTTTGGTCTCCATTTCCACACGACTGAGGCAACATTGAGAACAATCACGATGCAAATAATGACGCCAACCGTGACATAAGTGGATAACTGGGTACTTGTTGGTGTCTTAAAGAATTCATCTGAAATGATGAAACACAGAACAAGACAGAATCAGTTTCATAATAAAGGTCTTTGTCTAAACCAGAGTCTTTATAAACCATTACAAAATCAAAAAGTAGTATACATCGCACACTGGAGAGTATTTTTGCTGACTTTATTTGGCGTGAACAACGTATTTCGCAATTTGCTTCATCAGGTTCACGTTCACAATCAATCTGACATCCGCAGGTGAAATAGATGGTAGCAACATCACATGACCACACCAGACCCAGTGAGAATACTCTTTATAAACCATGTTCTACCTGCAACATGTATGTGAGCCTCTCTGGTCTGGTTGATGTTGTTCTGTTGGACTCTACAGGTGAAGCTGTTGCTGTGTCTCTTGTCCACAGTCACTCTGCTGCTGACAGTATAGAGGTCATCAGGACCTCTGACTGTCTCTGGAGGTCCAGCAGAGAGCAGGTTTCCCTCAGCGTCCAGCCACAACACCTCAGGCTCTGGATACCAGCCTGCAGACTCACACTGTAACACCACTCCTCCTCTGATGGAGGTGGACTTGGCGATGTTGACAACAGGTGAGGAGACATAACCTGGTGATATGAGGAAGAAGAAACATTACATGGGGTTTGAAGCATTATTGTTAGACCCATATGAATGCAAAAGGTACATTTTGTATGCATTTTACATTTCTTTATTTAATTGACATTATTTATTGATTATTATTACTAATAATTTATTCACTGATGCTTACATTTGTCTGTGCTTGGGCATTCCTTTTATCACTGTCTTTTTCACTTTGTGGACTATATTCATACATGTACGCTGATACTTTTAGTGAGTCTGACTCACCAACAATGAGTTGGATGGAAGTGTTCTTCTGTATCAATGGAATGAAACACTTGTATTCTCCTCCATCAGACAGTACCACCTTCATTATTTTCATGGAGACGTTTCCATTCTTCAGTTCATCTACAAACAGTCGTGTGCGGTAATAATAAGATGGATTTTGAATCTGGTAGATCAGTCGTCCATCTTCATGGTGATGAACGTACTTTGGGTCCAGACCAGGTTTGGTCCACATGACTGTCATGGAATCAGCTCTGGTGGAAGGTTCAAGACGACATGGTAGAATGACATCATCACCAGCCAGGACTGTGATTGGTCCACGGGAACACATCAGATCTGGTTGTCCTACAACGAGAAATATGTGAGTAAAAGGAACTTTGGGAATATTAAATTGGACATTGTGGTTGGTGCGGTTGTGGTTCAGTAGGTAGGTATGTTACAACTGCAATCTTGCCAAGTAGGGGTGAGAAGCCAGTTTTGTTTTCATCATGGTTTTCCTGTTTGATTAGGGAGCCAGGGAAGGTCTCCTGTATTTTATTTTGGATTTCTTTGGTAGGTAAGTTAAAAATGATGATCACAAATAGACTTCTGCCAGGCTGCAAGTTCGTTGAGCATTGGTTCTACTTGAGAGCAGGGAAAAGGGAGAAGATTTTTTTGTTACGTACTGGTTTCTCCTGGGACGGTCTTAACAACGTAGAATGTGATGTAAAATGGTTCAAACTATATATCCACAGTGCATCATTAGAATGAAGTGATGTTTTGTAATGAACAGTGTGGGCATACTGCTTCAATGACAGATGAATGGATGACATAATAAAATAAATAAATAAAGTCTACATATAAGAATGTAATGATGAGGCCTGCTGACACGTTACAGGACAGAAAGGTTAGGGTGAGACAGGATCGGTTACCAGATAACCAACTGTTGTTGTTCATTTATTTTCATGCTGTCTGATGAGTATTTCTTCTACTGTAAACCATCATATTACATGCTAGACCTCAGAGGACACATAAAACCATTGTTATTTCATCCAAACAATGAGTCAGAACGAAAGATAAGGAATCTCTGGATGGTGTTTTATGTGTCAACAGGTGTTCAAATGGTTGATTGTACCATAAACAACAGGTGACAGAAACTGAAACTAGATTCAGCCTGAGAATAAATAAATAGATACAGTATGACATGTTTAACAATTAATATAACTTAAATAACTATATGTTATACAGTATTTAAATATCTTGTATAGTTTCATACATATACTCATCTATCTATCTATCTATCTATCTATCTGTGTAAAATCTAACATTTCTATCAAAACACACCTGGTTCATCTATGACTCTGTTTAGTTACCTGTGCAGGAGTGAAGAGTTTGGAAAACCACAGCAGTGAAGACAGAGAGCCACCATTTATCCATCCCACTTTAGATCCTAGCAGCATCCTACACAAACCACAACATGATCCAGATGAATGAATTCAAATATCAATGATATGACACTAAATAAAGACGACAGAATCAAGTTCACATGCAGACAGTTGAAATGATCAACTAGAAAATGTTCAGACACTCACCTTCTGTCTGTGAGAAGCTGCCACACCAGAGACCTGGATTATCCTGAGAGCGAGGAACTGCATGAAATAACATGTGGGTTGCATAGTGGGAGCAGGTAGGAGCACCTTCAAAGTTCGTTTCCTCTGAAGCACTACATAAACAATCTTTCAGTGGCAAACGGTGGCAGTCCAAGTGTCTCTAGATCCAGATAAAAGGGAGTGGCTGGAGAGGAGGGAGGGAGGGAGGACGGCACTCTGTTCATCTTCAGACTATCACGGCTCATCACAACAAGTTAATAGAGATTTAATAACGTGGACATAGTGGAGTGAAAATCTGTGACGTACTTTGGTTTTGTCTCCTTATCAACAATGTGCGGAATGCCGCCCCCTGTCTGTACTGTGAGGTATGAAAGGAAACCTCCTTGATCAGTTCCAAACACAATATATATGATCACATTTTGTCAATTTTTGCACATGAAGCTGATTAAATAGCTGATTGGTATCTTTACTCCAGTTTTATAGCCTCTTTGTCCCTAGGCATGCTGGGAGATGAGTCTGACCTTAAAAGAAACACCTGTAATGTTGAATGCAGTAAACCAGAGGACATGTTGTCTTTGAGGATGAGGATGAGCGTCCTCTCCACTGAAGAGCTCGTCCATCTCCGCCCCCTGCTGGTCTCACAGTGGCAGCACAAGAGACTCTGGATGTGGGTTAAAGGGAGAGGCTGCAGAGGGAGGGAGGGAGGACAGCGCTCTGTTCATCTGCAGACTATCACAGCTCATCCATCACCTGGTGTTTATGAGCGTTAATGATACTTGAAGCCAGAGAGAAGAACAGGAGTCAGTTGCTGCAGATATTTATTATAAAAAAACAGAAATCAATACAAACACAGCAGAAAGTCATAAATACATACAGAACATTTACTCACAGGAGAAACATTCAGCTTCATCAAATGTAAGGTCCACAATCTTCTGTCCAAACCATCCTTCTTTCTCCAGATTTATTCTTCTCAGTCTTCTTCTGAAACCAAAAGCTGCTCATCTTTGATTCTCAGTCGTCCAGGCATCTGTTCTGGTTCTGTGAGTTTTAAACGCCTTTCAGTTTCTACTTCATTATTTAGCTTCTTAGTTGCTCTGATGAGATTTTACTTTTGCTTCCAAGAGCTGCTCTCAAGTTCTCTCTCAGTCCTCTGAAAAGCAGATTTCAGTTTTACGTGTCCAGGTTCCTCTGTCTTCTGTCATTGAGAGGCAGGAGGTTATGGTTGGTAGAGCTGGACTGGTTGTTGTTTATTGACCCTTGGTTTCTCCTTTTCTCTGTGGAACAGAAACAGTGTAATAATAAAACTGTAAAAGCTTCACAGTTAAAAGGTCAGAACAAGATAACAGAGATTTAATAACATGGAGATAGTGGAGTGAAAATCTGAGACGTACTTTGGTTTTGTTTCCTTATGAACATGACTGAGGCAACGATGAGAAGGATGAGAATCACGATGCCCAAAATTAATGAGATGATGAGAGACATGGATGGACTGGGACTTGATGGTGTCTCAAAAAAATCATCTGAAATGATAAAACACAGAACAAGACAGAATCAGTTTAATAACAAATGTCTCCTTCTTAACTAGAGTCATCATAAACCATGTTCTACCTGGAACATGTATGTGAGCCTCTCTGGTCTGGTTGATGTTGTTCTGTTGGACTCTACAGGTGAAGCTGTTGCTGTGTCTCTTGTCCACAGTCACTCTGCTGCTGACAGTATAGAGGTCATCAGGACCTCTGACTGTCTCTGGAGGTCCAGCAGAGAGCAGGTTTCCCTCAGCGTCCAGCCACAACACCTCAGGCTCTGGATACCAGCCTGCAGACTCACACTGTAACACCACTCCTCCTCTGATGGAGGTGGAATTGGTGATGCTGACAACAGGTGAGGAGACAGAACCTGGTGACCAAAAAGAAAAAAAAAATAATAATAATTTGATCATTAGATCTAATCTGCCCTCAGTCTACAACACAGTCTGAACATCTGTCCACAAGAAGTTTCACTCATACCTTCAGACTGGAGTCTCTGATTGACACTAGGTTGTCAGAGAACCATTTATTGGAGAAAGAGGACAGGGTTTCTTCCAACTATAGGTGAGTATGTGGTTGTTAACAGACACTAGTCATGTGAGTTTTTGTTAGATAACAACCACAGATGTTCCTATTTAACTCCACACCATCATTAGGAGCTGAAGACTCGAATGAAACGTCTTCAAGAAACTCAACAAGTCCAGTTGCCCTTCTCTAATGTGTTTGGTTATGTCTTGGTTTGTTTAAGGTTTAGTGTCCCACACGGTTTGATTCTTGGGCCATTGTCACTGTACATAAATGACATCCCAGATGTATGTCCTGATCTCAACTTTCAAATGAACGCAGATGACGCTGTCATTTTCACCCACGGTTTGACCACTGACATCACCTCAGCCAAACTCACAAATGCTTTAGACAAGATACAAGACTGGCTCAATGACACCTGCCTTATGCTGAACACAAAAATAACAGTTTGCATGACATTCTTTAAAGGGCCAGTAGAGCAGAACAGATCTAACATCTATACAGGAGAAGAGAAACTCGATTTGGTGTCACAATTCAAGTACCTCAGACTCATGTTGGACTCCAATTTGACTTTTAAAAAACATTCAAAAAGTGGCCAAACTGTCAAACAAACTGTCATGATTTGGTGCTTAGTTGTCCAGTCTTTCTGTTTCCTGTTTTATTTTGTTAACTTCTTGATTTCCTTTTTTGTGTTCCTCCCTGTGTTTCCCCCTTTTGATTGTCATTGATTTCTCCTTGTGTCTCTGTCTTGATTTGTTTCACCTGTGTCTCATTACCCCTCTGTCCCCTGTGTGTATATATAGCCCTGCCTTCCCCTTTATTCTCTGTCTTGTTGTACTTGTCACTTGTCTGGTTACTTGTACCTCAGGTTTGTCTAGTCCTTGTATTAATGTCATGCAGTAGTTCTTCCTGCCATGACTGCAGCGCTTTTAGTTTTGTCTGTTTTTCATTAAATACCTATTTACCTACTCCTGCCTCAGCCCTCTCAGTCCTGCAGTTGGCTCCTACCACCAATACCCTGCAACTCCTCCCTGACACAAGCCGTTCACCATTGTGCAATTTTAGAGAAATACCATTTACTGAGCTTTGAAAATTTTAAGCTTGTTCCTTCTCTAAATCCCTTCATGGTCTGGCACCCCCGCCCCTGGTGGACTTTATTAGACGAACTGACAGTACTCTCAGTACCAGATCAGCCTCCAGAGGGGATTGTAAGGTGCAGTTCAGATGAACCACCACAGAGCCAAAGCCAGACTGGCCCAAGATGCGGGCGACAGAGAGCCCGTCATGCAGCCTTGGCTTCCTTTTGCTCTCATGGGCCTTCTCCAGATTTTCTTCCCAAGGCGCCGTGAGTCCCTACATGATCCCATGCTTGGTAGAGTCTGAGTAAATGGCCATGTTGGGGTTGAGTGAGGTGTGGGTGATGGACTCTGGGAACTGAAGCTATTCGCCAAGATCCACTCCCAGCTGCCGGTCCAGGGGGTGGTAGAGAGGAGGCACGGTCTTGTCTGTCGATGTGGGGCATTCTCATCGACTTTCGGGAAGAGAATGGAATTCTTCCCAGCGTGGAATTTGCTGGATCTGATCTGCAATTGCCTTGAGCATTTGGTTGTGGCACCAGCGGTAGCAACCGTCAGCCACGTCCTTAGGACAGCTGCTGAGAAGTTGCTGCAAGGTTAAGACAGAAGATGCCTCCATTCATTGGTGGTGGGTCCTCCGTGGTCTCAGTTGTGATCTCAGTAGTTAATTCTATTTTAGGCTGAGCACATTTTGTGTATTGTTGTTTGTTCTATTCTTTGTTACTTTGGTGGTAGAATAAAGCTGCCTAATTTAAACAGATCCACTCCGTGCAATCTAACATCTAATGTTATTGCGCCAACATTACTAACATGTAAGCATTGCAGATGAGCCTCTGTAGCTGCAGTATTGCTCAGTTTAGCATTGTTTTAGCATGTGAGCATCAGGTTGATTTGCTAGAGGCAGCTGGGATTGGTTAAAGGGGTCCTAGAATCAAAACCACATTTACGTTGTTCCTGTTGAATTTAGGCTCCGAGTGGTGTCTAAGGACCACACCAAAAACTTCACCGCCTTCTCCAGCCTGCTTTCGTATGCAAATTCAAAACTAGAAACGGCCGTGTTGAAATGGGCAAATCTGAACAGAGCTCCGATATTACGTAATAGGCGCCCAGCCCTTTTGGATACACCCTCTCTCATTTGCATGTTCCAGCCCACTGTAAGGGCGGAGGCGTTAGCTAGCTAGCCCCAGCGACAGCTAACCGCAGTTTCTGTCAAGAGGGATACGGTATGTCGGACTATGCGTGTAATGTTCCAGGATGTTTGGGGCAGGTCAAGACTCTACACAGACTTCCCCAAGAACTCAGCTGTCAGCGGGAATGGTTGATGTTCATTTACAACCGCGTTCCACAGAGCTTCAACCCGAGGTTGGTAGTTTGTTCTGCCCACTTCACCCCGGAGTGTTTCTCCAACCTCGGACAGTATCAAGCCAGCTGGGTCGCCGGGATAGCTCAGTGGGTAGAGCTGGTGACCCATGTGCCGAGGATGAGTCCTTGTTGCAGCAGCCTGGGGTTCGAGTCCGACCTGTGGCTTTTTGCTGCGTGTTATCCCCTCTCTCTCTGCCCCCTTTCCTGTCTATCTTCAGCTATCTCTATAATAAAGGCAACAAAAAGCCCCCAAAAAATATATTTAACAAAAAAAAAAAAAAAAAAGTATCAAGCCGGCTTTGGCTCTAGCTTCAGCCCGGTGGATTAGGCCAATCAGCTTTCAGGATATGTGGGCCAATCAGCCTTTGGGTAAACTGGCCAATCAGCACGCAGCTCATTTCATTATTCATGAACTTGCTGAGTGGGCGGGAAAAACAAACTGTTTCATTGCAGGGCTTATTTATGACCTTGTATTAGGCTCTCTAGCAGTGCTCCTGGGGCGTTTTCAGCCCCACAAATTTACATATGCCATTATTTAGGCTCAAAGATCAATTCCTAATGGTCAAAAAATGTGTTCTAGGACCCCTTTAAGGTCTCGCCAATCATCTCTTCAGACCTGGTATTAACATGAGTCCTGCTATAGTTGCTATAGCTATGCTATAGTTTAAACTATGTCCCATTACTTTGCCCCATTAACCTCTTGTGTAAGCAGAGTTATGCCTCATTTATTCCGAACGAAACACAACCTACTATTTTGAATGATCATGAAAAAAGGGAAAACCCATTAAGCCTTTTGATACCTTTGGTCCTCATAGCCGTGATCCAACGAAACAACAAAGTAATCCAGAAAATAATTACTGAATGTAAGTAAACATATCAACATGTGATTAGATGCAGCAGGAACTAAAGTAGTTCCTTCTACATATCCCATACATTTTTTTAACATTTCTTTTGTTAACTAATTCCTTCCAGCTTCCATCTTTTAAAATGTCACATTGTCTGACTCACCAACAATGAGTTGGATGGAAGCTTCCTTCTGTATTGACGGAATGAAACACTTGTATTCTCCTCCATCAGACAGTACCACCTTCATTATTTTCATGGACACGTTTCCATTCTTCAGTTCATCTACAAACAGTCGTGTGCGGTAATAATAAGATGGATTTTGATTCTCATAAATCAGTCGTCCATCTTCATGGTGATGAACGTACTTTGGGTCCAGACCAGGTTGGATCCACATGACTGTCATGGAATCAGCTCTGGTGGAAGGTTCAAGACGACATGGTAGAATGACATCATCACCAGCCAGGACTGTGATTGGTCCACGGGAGCAAATCAGATCTGGTTGACCTACAAGGAGAAACATGAGACTTATAACTTTGTAATAACTTTGGAAATGTTAAATTGTACATTGTGTCAGCTGTGGCTCAGTGGGTAGAGCAGGTTGTCAATGAATTGGAGGGTTGATGGTTTAATCCCTGAAACATGCCATATGCTGAAGGGTCTTTGAGCAAGTCTTTGACCTAGCCCATTTACAGTATTTGAATTACATGGTTTAAACCATATACCAGTGGTACACATGAAAATTATACTATGGTCTGTGTTAGTACTAATATTAATTCCTGATAATATTGTCATGGTCCTGGGTTTCCTGTGCATCCAGTGCTTTGTTCTTTTCTCTCTCTCTCTCTCTCTCTCTCTCTCTCCCTCTCATGAGGCTCACCTGGGCAGGAAACTGGCAGCAGCACCTGACTCAGCTGCAGCCTATCATCAATCAACTCTCTTTAAAAGGTTGTAGCTTTCCTCCAGAGCCAGATAGGTCAGCACTTGAGTCTTGCCTCTTGTTTTTGTGGTATTCACTTATTGCAAATATAGATCTCATCTCTTGTGTTTTTTTTTTCTCTTTTTTCGGTTCCTCCCTGAGAGAGACAATTTCCTGTCCTTGCAGCTGTTTTTTTGTTTTGTTTGTTTTTTCCCCCCCTTGCTGCTGCACTTCCCAGCTGAGTTTTAGTAAACAAACTCAACTCAAACTTATTGACTTTAACACGTAGCTTTAGTCTCTTGCTTTTTGGTCCATTCTCCAGCTGGACAGACCTTTACAGCCATCATTAAATTCTACATGTCATCATTTACTGATGAGGTAAATGATTTGGAAACACCACAGGACAGAAAGGTAGAGCCAGGATCTCTTATCAGATAACAAACAGTTTTTGTTCATTTATTTTCATGTTGTCTGGTGAGAATGTCTTCTACTGTAAACCATCATATTACATGTTAGACTTCAGAGGACAAATAGAACCTAGATAAATGATCTCTAGCTGGTGTTCTGTGTGTCGTGTTCAACAGTTTTTGTTCCATAAACATCAGAGGTGATATATGAGAATAAAACATAACATTTCTATCAAAACACACCTGGTTCATCTATGGCTCTGTTTAGTTACCTGTGCAGGAGTGAAGAGTTTGGAAAACCAGAGCAGTGAAGACAGAGAGCCACAATTTATCCATCCCACTTTAGATCCTAGCAGCATCCTACACAAACCACAACATGATCCAGATGAATGAATTCAAATATCAATGATATGACACTAAATAAAGACGATAGAATCAGGTTCACATGCAGACAGTTGAAATGATCAACTAGAAAAGGTTCAGATACTCACCTTCTGTCTGTGACAAGCTGAAACATTATGAGTTCCGTCTCTGGGAAACCAGGTGCAGAAACCATTCTGTGTTAATGATTTGCAAACAGGCAACGCAGATAACGTTTTTCCCCTGCAGCGTTGTTTGCCTTGGATTACATTTTACATGATGTGAGTTTGAAAAAGGGAACAAATACAGATACAGGACACCAGAGGAAGGAGAACTGAACAAAGAGTGAGTCCAAACTAAAAAACACAATAAATATAATGGATGTAAATAAACACATGGGAAACAAGACACGTGTAATTAATGAGAGGAGCAAACCAAATGATGAGTGAAACAGGAAGTAAATGCAAATAACAAAAATCCACAGAGAATTCAAAACTCAGTCTCATGACAGCAGTAGCTTTCAACATTTCATATTCTCAGAATATTTACAGAAACATTGTTGCTTTTACTCCAAATACCTTGTTTTAAATTTATTATTCGATAATACACCAAACCAACCTGGCACATTAAACCGAAAATAAAATGACATGAACCCTTAATAACTAGTGTGTAAATATATATTTAAATATATATAAATATATATGTATTGGATTCATAATTCATAAATTGATCACTGGTAAAGTATGAAAATACCATTATTAAACGCATTATACTTATGAATAAATCATTTATAACTACATGTATAACTGCTGACGAATTTCTGATTATTCATAGTGTGTAGTTATTATAAAGTGTTTATTTTATTCAGGACTTCAGGAAGTACTGGGCTGACCCTGTCTCCCATCTCTAATAGCTCAAGGAACCCACATATCTGACGACCTCTACTGGTAGATTATGGCCACAGCAGTGCATGCACTTCCTGAAAGTCCTGAATAAAAACAACTTGAATATTAAACATCAACAGAGAACCATTATGTCGGACTTTTCTCACCCTGTCCATCACCTGTTTGACCTCCTGTCCTCTGGGAGGCGCCACAGGCCCATAAACACTTGTCATCCAGTGCATTAATAAGCACACTCAGTGACTAGAAAGCCCTCCTTCATATTTACACATCTGTCCAGTATATTTAAAGTATATATTATGGTCTTTGTCTGTTTGTTGTGGGATTGTTTGTGACTGCATTTTGTAAAGTATTTAATTTACATTTGTATTTTTTTGGCCTAAAGCAATAATTAAAAAAAAAAAAAAAGTGTAACTAAACATAAACCAAAAAAACAAAAAACATTCCTGAACGTGTCTATACACCAAACAACGGACATCTGTCAGACAGCTGTGATGGCTACTCACAATTTCAAGATGTCCTGTATACCAGTTAAAGGTTTTAATTTGATTTAATTCCTTAACATTGGTGCAGTGTGTCCTTGACACTGTATGTGCTCTTGTCTGTAACTTCAGTTGCTGTCCAAGTACTATTCCAAATCAAAGTGCCATCAGACCAAGTACAGTCCAAAGACCTATCTGGGGGGAACTTGTGTGGACTTGGGAAAGCCAGGTCTCCCAGAATGCATTTTTGCGGGCATCATCAAGTTTGAAATTACAGAATGATTGTCCTTCGTCTTCCAGAGTCCGTCTTTCAGAATCAAAATTGACAAGTCCGAACTACCAAGAACACAAGTCCAAAGTTCTCATGCTTGGTGTTGATAAACGGCCTCAGAGCCCCAACCCAACCTTTGGATTGGACTAAAAGAAAATCCTCAGCTACTAGTAACAGTTAGCGTCTGGTTGGAGGCCGGGACGCGAGAGCAGAGTGTTAGTAGACAGGTAGAGAGTAAATAGTACCCTATCTGTCTTTTTAACCTTTGAGGTTCATCTAAAGAGACTATTTCTGCCTCCAGATCGTCTCTACTTCTGACAAGAGCGTCAACGCCTCGTGAGAACTAAAAACAACAGGAAGTGGCTCTAAGCTCGCATTTGTCTGAAGACCCGCAGCCACTCAGTCAGAACTGAGCATGGAGGCAGGAGCTGTGAGCGTCAGACCGTGTAAGTACTCAGTCTTCCTTTTACCTCAATTTAGTTTTCATAAAATTGTCCTAACAGTTTGTCAGTTAATTGCTCTCTGTTGCCTGGATTCATCTGCATCTTACAACAGCTAAGAGCTCCCATGGTTTAACATGTCGTGGCATGTCTGATGTGCAGCTCTTTGTCCGTCCAGTGCCGGGAGCGTTTCTGCTGCTGCTGCTGGCTGCACATGGTCGCCTCAGTTGTGCTCAGAAAGGCAGTGAGTAACAAAACATCCTTGGAAATTTGAGGGTAATGTTTGGGAGAAAGTGTGAAATAACTGTGCATGCACTGTTCTCTCTTTGCCTTCGATGCAGACTTCCTTCACATCTCTCCGGACAGACTGCAGTTCTTCGAGTATGAGTCCATCTATTTCAGCTGCGTGGCCTTTAACGGCTGGCCCAAGTGGATGGGGGTGAGAAACAACAAGGAGTTTATCTCTATGTGTCTGCGGCCGCCAGACCCACCATCTTCATCTCCATCACACCATGTCCATCCCGCCATCTCCTCGGTGAACTGCACCATCTCCAGCGCCTTCGAACCCGACAGCAAAGAGTACTGGTGTGAAACCGAGGAAGGAGAGAAAAGCAACCCGGTCAACATCGTCGTAACCGGTAGGTTCAAGGATTCACGTCTGCTCTGGGACCAGCTCTAATGGTGACCAGTGAGATTTTTCTGAGGAATGTGCATGATGTGTGAAAACAGGTGGCCCCGTGATCTTGGAGAGTCCGTCTTTTCCCGTGAAGGAGGGACAATCTGTGACTCTGCTCTGTAGACAGAAGGCAACTCTTCAGAGTCCCATGGCTGACTTCTATAAAGGCGGCGTCCACCTGTGGACCAGCCACGATGGGAAGATCGTCATCGACAATGTCTCCAGATCTGATCAAGGACAGTATACGTGTAACATCTCCGGAGCTGGAGCGTCGGCAAAGAGCTGGCTGTACGTGATAAATAGCGAAGACAAAGAAGGTATTTAGCTTTTCCTTTGAGAGTTTATTTGTAAGGCCGTAAACCTTTATGTTTTTGAGTTGGAGTCAGACTTCCTGCCCTTCTTTGGACTTGTTGGTCAGATCTACAAGACTGGTGGGGGGTTAAATAGGAACACCTTTGGGTGTTGCACACTTGTATCGTACTTGACTAGGGTCTGTCTTTGGGACAAGCGGCTTTCTACTCATAAAAGATATGAGAGGACGTCAAGGAAACTTCCAGATTACAGGAACCCCAACCCCCCACCAGTCTTTAAAAAGTAAAGAAGCTACTTGGATGGAATCTCATCCCAAAAAAATGGACTGAAACAAAGGCAACTGGACTTGTAAAATATGTTTAATCCCAGTAGCTTCTTCAGTTCTAGAGGACTGGTGGACAGTTTTAGACCTAGACAGACTTTACTGACCTACAAGGGAAATTACTTTTTTTTGCATATGTACAAATATACAAGAAATAGACACAGAAGTAAATGTACGCTACATTCACAGGAAGGCTGATAAGGTGCAGTAATGCTCATTAACATTAATAAACATGGAGTTATCTGTTAGTACAGCTGGGTTGAGTTGGCAGGAACATGCTCAGAAACACAGGATCTAATGCAGCACTTTTCTCACCAGACCGCTGCACCTGATCCTTCAGTCTGATGTTTTATCACCAGAACATTCGTTTCTGTGGTTTCTGTGTCGATTAGTTTTTTTATTGAAGCGCTAAACCTTTGCGTGTGCTTCAGTCGCGTCAGTGGCCCTGAAGAGCCCTGCTGTTCCCGTGATGGAGGGCGACTCGGCGACGTTGATCTGCAGAGACGAGACGTCGCCCGCCCCCCTCCCGGCTGCCTTCTACAAAGACGGCATCTTCATCGGTACCGGCTCCGCGGGAAACATGACCATCCGCACCGTCTACAAGTCCCATGAAGGACTCTACAATTGCAGAATATCTGGAGCTGGAGAATCACCAGGAAACTGGTTGTCTGTCACAGGTTGGACAACTTTACCGTGCATTTATACTACTTTATAAACACGCTCACTGGTTTTTCTGACGGCTTGTGAACATTTCTCTTTGGTGCCTTCGCAGCTCTGCCAGCAGAGTCGTGTCCACACGTCTTCCTCCACTTCCTCCTGAGGAATGTGCTCCCTGTGGTGATGATGGCAATGCTGCTGGTGCTGCTTTTTTTCCTCAGAGGTCGAGAGAAGAAAATCACTCGCAGGAAAAAGGATCCCGAGGAGAACACAGAGAGCCCCTAGAGTCCTTTTAAAATCATTTTCAACTCAGTATTAAATGTTCTATAAACGTTGGTGTAATGCATATTTTAAGAAATAAGAAAATGGCTATTGTAGACATATCTTGTAGCTGTTGTCTGCGGCCTTCTCACTCTGCAGTGGCTGACACGCAGTTTAAAACCACAGCGGCTGCAGACACGAGTGTGTATTTTAAAAGGCGTGCACTGAGTTTTTCGGGGGGTTAATTTAAGTGCTGTAGATATAGATAATAATAGGAGCTCATCAGAACAGCAACGGGCGAGACGTTCGTTCACTTCATAGAGAAACTGAACACGTGTCTCAGCTTGAACAAGCTTCAGCTTCGGTAATGTGCTAAAATAGTTCCTGGCCTTGCTGCATACCTTTTAATTTTTCACCATTAGTCTTATTAAAGGCTAAACAAGGAAATGACAGAAGGAGAACTATATTTACAGAATATGTTAAAATCTGTTAACAAAATTGATGACTGTTTATTACAGTGTGAGGCCATGGTTTACAGTCTCCTCAATTTTTTTTCAAAATATGAAAAATATTTGAAAATTTTCAACACAAAACTCTATGCAGGTCATTTATGAGAACTTGTAACCACTGCCCTTGGATAACAAATAAAAAAATTAAGATGTCCAAGCAAACATTTTACAGTTTATTTATGTTAACTGACATCAGCAGGTAGGCAAGCCACATTTTTTTCACAATTTAAAAGAAACCAAACAGTTGTGTTGAGTTAAAATATTACACAATAACAAAGCAAACCCTTTTGACTGTCTGTGTTTTAACACTGTGTTATTATTATTATCAAGAATCAACCTGCAGTTCATCTAATGGCTCTAAGAGTGAGTCATTGACCCATTGACCTCCGTGTTAAAATAATTTTTACATAAAAAATAAACACAATTAAAGCTTGGTATGAACACACTTTTAGTCTCTTAAGGTAATTTCTACATTCAGTGAAACTTTACTGGACAGTTAAAATTGTATAAAGTTACTGGTTGCTAGCTGTCTTTAGCCTTAGGTCCAGTTTCCAGTGCATTCCCAGTAGCCTCCCTTCTCCTGATGGTGTTTCCAAATTTCACTGTGAACCTTGAAGTCCTAGTTTCCTACACTATGCACTGTTAATAACATATGAGCTGCACAGATGTAGTGTGCACACAGCCATTTTTATTTCTCATGCAGTTCTGTTGAATGAGGCATCTTTAGTGGCTTTCGAGGTTTTAGACTGTGCAGGGTTATATTCGTCACTGCGCCTCCCTGTGGTGACATGAAGCCTTGCAACGCATGCTGCTCAGGAGGCCTCATCATACCAGTCATGGCTGTATTCATTACATCACGAAGGCTTCCTTGTACCGTAGCTAGGTGGAGTCACAGCCTGGAAACCAGACCAAACTGATTCTGCTCCAGCAAGCATTTATCAGTGCCAATCGGTTAGTCTTTAGCAACATAGCAACACACTGATGTCACACACTGAGCTTCAAAACCTTCAGGAAGTCTGTGGGTGATGTCAGGGAGGGTCCATCTACCTTTTTACACATAGTTTATATATGTTATAGGTTGTAACATTAATATGTTTGATGTCTGTTTTGCTAAGGGGTGTCTATTAATCCATTCATAAAAAGAACAGATAAAGCATTTTGAACTTGAAAAATGAGCTTGTGATCGATATCAGATGAAGCTGTATAAACGCTCTTTGAACACGTCTCAAAGTAAAATGTCATTTGAGGTCACAGTCTGTGGCGTGACAGCTCATGTTCAACCGTTTGCTCATTCTAACTCAATAAAACCCTCCAGCTGTGAGTTCACATTAACACAAGCCAATTATCTGTCATGAGAGTAGGGTAATCCCCGTCTGAGGCAGTTTTTATTCAAATACCCTCCAGCTGAGATAACAGTGACTGAGAAAAACAGTCTATTTAGTCATAATAAGATGAACATTAAACATATTAAGGTTGAACTTTTTTTTAAAAGTTGAGAGAACTTTTTTTTAAGTGCTTGAGTTCAGTTCATTTTGACCAAATTCTATTCTATTGTCTTTGTTTCCTGACTGGATTTGGACTCACGAGAATTAATACTGTAACTCATATTTTTTGTGCTTTTCTGTCTCCCGGTCTTTCCTTGTCCTCTTCTTTTTCCACCAGTTGAAGCTCTTTGTCTCCGTGTTGTTTTGGGATTTCTCTGAATCTCTGCACACAGGAAGGAAAAACTGTTTTATTTCCTGTTTTATGGTGTAGGGAGACTATTTATTTGCTCTCAGAATAATATGCTGTAACATTTTCAACTTGTTTAATTGCCCCTTAAGTAAATATCGTCAGTAAATAAAAAAATGATTTAATCTGCAGGACTCACAGTATTTTTTTGTTTCCATTTTTGATAAGCAAAGAACAGCACAAGGCAGAGTAGAAGGAAAACCACAAAGCCAATAACAGCCCCGATACAAACAGCTGGACTCTTCTGAGCCATAAAGAAATCATCTGAAAAGATAGAACATTTGATTATCGGTCGAAAACAACAATAAAATGAGCGTTTATCCTCCAGCGCCCCCTTCAGGATCAACCTTACACTCATTGAGTCTTTCTACCTGTTATCCTGATGTGAGTCTCTCTGGTCTGGTTGATGTTGTTCTGTTGGACTCTACAGGTGAAGCTGTTGCTGAGTCTCTTGTCCACAGTCACTCTGCTGCTGACAGTATAGAGGTCATCAGGACCTCTGACTGTCTCTGGAGGTCCAGCAGAGAGCAGGTTTCCCTCAGCGTCCAGCCACAACACCTCAGGCTCTGGATACCAGCCTGCAGACTCACACTGTAACACCACTCTTCCTCCTCCTCCTCTATTGGCTCGGTCAATGCCGACTATAACAGATGAGGACGCTGCACCTGCACGAGAGGGGACAGTGTAGTGACTTTTCCTCATTGTAGACATTTAGTCCTAGTTGCTCTAAATATTCGAGGCTAAGTACTTGAGGCCTGCTCGTTTAGGGTGATTTTAATATGTCTGCAAATCCCCCAGATTGTTCTCATGTGGAGGCAATCTTTTTTCTAACTGTAGACCAGTTCCAGGGGATCGTGCACTAGAGCAGGGGTGCCCAGTACGTAGATTGTAATCAACAGATAGATTGCGAAGGTGGTGCCCGTGTCTATCATCTACCCAATCAAACAAATGCAGCTGAAATATGTTGCCATTGTGTTTATTTAATCAAGAAAACGAATCATTTGTTCATATCTGTGCTTGGTTTCAGTCTCTGCTGTGACCTCCTTGTGCAGCAGTTACCCGCAACTAAATAGTTCTGGTAACTGCTGATCAGTGGTCTGCAGCAGCTTGAGGAATTTTAGCCCATTCCTCAGAACAGAACCACTTCAGTTCTGAGATGTTGGTGGGTTTTATGAAAATCCACTGATGTACTGATTGATTTGTTGCATTTTGACTGCTTTGAAAGAACAGGTGCAACAAGAACTGAACGCAAATGAAGACGTTCATATTTTGAGTAAATCACGAGTCAAATGAAGACGCTTCCTCTTACCAACAACGAGCTTGATAAAAGTGTCGCCCACGTCTGGACTGAAGCATCTGTACCTCCCCTCGTCAGCCTGTGTCACTTTGGACAGTGTCAGTGAAATGTCTCCGCGCCTCAGTCCCTCGACGGACAGCAACGTGCGCCCTCTGTAGGACGGATGTTTCTTACTCGCCAGCTCGTTGCCGTCGCGCCAGACGAGAACGAATCTGGGGTCCAGGTCCGGCCTCGTCCACTCGACGGTCATGTCCCAAGCGTCAGCGCCGGTGCCCAGGCGACACGGCAAGGTGACGTAATCGCCGATTAGCGCTGCTATTGGCTGAGAGGAACCAATCACCTGCAACTGACCTGATGAAGAAACATCTGTCTGAGCTGCTGCATAGAGAAGGGATGTTTTATTTTATTTGTTTGTTTATGGTTTTTACTACATAAGCAAAAAAAAATCTTAATTTTCTGAGTATTTTTCTCTTTTTTAGAATAAAATAAAATTGTCAATAAAAATTATATTTTTGTCCATTTACTTTTGTTTTTTAATTGAGAGTTTATTAATTTATTTATGATTTTTTTTTTTTTTAATTTCCTGACTATTAGCATACACAGTACACAACCTCATGTATTTTGCAGATGTTCTGCACCAATCATTTTGTCCCTGTCCCATACAAGGGATGTTTTCAGGCTGCAGATAATAAAATGAGCTGCTGAACGGTTGGTGGAGTGAACTAAACTTTGCTTATGCAGATATGAGCAGATATCTGTCTGCTTTCCATGTAAATTTAAAACAGTGAATGTACTTCACTTAAACCCCGATGATTATTGGAACTTTGGCACATACTAAGCTGTCACTGAACACTGTGTTTGTGTGAAGTTACCTTGATCACTAAATACTAGGAGAAGAAACGACGAAAGGACAAGGTGAAGATTTAGGACTCGGTCCAGGAAACACATCCTGGGTGTCTGCAAGGAAAGGAATGATAAGTTATTACTTTAGGAACAGAAATAAAGACAAATAACGGAAAACTAAACTGTACAGCACCGTCTTTAAAGGATTTTAAAGGCCTGTTTATCTGTGTGGTTTCAACTTCAAGACAATTATTATGCGACATTTTCATATAAATGAATGATTGTACTAACAAGTTGCCTCGCAGTTCAGAAATATACAGTACAGTACGTACAAGGCGGTCGGAAGAAACAGATTCAGTTGCTGCAACGTTTAATCATTTAAACATGAAGAGCTCACCTGCCGTCGATCTCTGAGTCCTTTCTCCACAAACGACTTTAGTCTTTAGCCGCTCGCTCCTGTTTGAATAGTCATATCTCTCTCTGTGAATTTGCATTTGAGTTTAATGCAGTCATAATCTGTTTCACACTGTTTAAACTCTGAGGTGTTTATATATACCTCATATTCAGTGTTTGGAATAACGCCGTTTAAAAGAACGGCGTTAGGTAACAACGTTATTTTTTCAGTAACAGGGTAATCTAACTAATTACTTTTCCCGTCGTTACAACGCCGTTAACGTTACTGGACGTTAAATGCGGTGCGTTACTATGCATTGATTGAATAAACTGTGTAATCCGAACGCACCCCTGGCTCACCGCTAGTGAGGAGGTGGGTTAATAACGAGGTAAGCGATTATGATTGGCTAAGGCAGAGTCATGTTTCATGGTAGCCAATCAGAGCCAGTGTTTTTACACACATGCCAGCATACGCGCCACACACACACACACACACACACACACACACAACAGCTAAACAGAGATTCGATGAAGCAGCAGAGATGGCGAGTCAGGAGCAATCCGATGAAAAGTTGGCATTTTCAAGGTAGAGATATAAGCACTACTTCAATAAATAAAAAAATTCATTGTGGTCAAAGGGAGGAACGTGCATGTAATGTGTACATTATGTCCAGGAGCAGGACTTTGTCGACATCCGTTGTAAGCAACTCTAATTTAATGAAGCATCTCACAACGACACACGCATCTACAAAGCTGGTGTCCAAAAACACTGATACCTCCACCACAGATGACAGCTCGCTGTCTAAACCCTATCGAAATATAAATATTATATATAAATATAATTATAAAATCTATATATAAATATCCAAAGTTATGTACAAACACCTGTCTGTTCTCCTCATTTCAACTGACTTGTGAAAACTGCTAAAAAAAATCCACATTCTTTGACATATAGCAACTTTTTTTTTTTACAGTAACGCAAATAGTTACTTTCCCTGGTAACGAGTTACTTTTATTATAGAGTAATTCAGTTACTAACTCAGTTACTTTTTGGAACAAGTAGTGAGTAACTTTAACTAATTACTTTTTTAAAGTAACGTTCCCAACACTGCTCATATTTAAGTGTCTGCACGTCAAAACATCTGATATGTTTCCGTTCGGTTTCTTTATTTTTGAAATTGATTGATGAACAATTATGCAAATAATTACTAAGGACCCTGGTTAATTGACAGCTAGTCAGAAACATGTAGCCCTGTAGCCAGAGAGGCCTGCGAGAAGCTACAGACGGAGATGACTTGCATTTAAAGGGAAAGCATGTGGTTACACGGAGGAAGGAAACATCTGACATGAGTGATGATTTACTGCAGAGGGCGGACTAGGACTAACGAATAAATCTGAAGCACTATTTCTGTACACATTTCAGTTTTATTTTGACCCAGTTATGCAGCTAAAGTTGCCTGTGGCTTAATAAAATATCAAACCGTATTCCTGACAGTTTGTGGCTTGTGCTTTTGCAGAGTTTGACCTTAAAGCTTAATGATTGTAACACGTTCTTATTTAACTTTGTTTTGGCCTTACTTTCTACTTGAATGTTTATTGTTTCACCATCTGGAAGAAAATAGCTCCTCCAAATTACACAAGTAATTTTTTTATGTCTTCCTGAGAAAAGCTGTTTTAGTTTGATCTGCCGTGACCTCTTCTCTAGAAAACCCAGCAGGAAGGGGAGGCTCTTAGTGTCACACTTTGTTCTGTATTTCAACCTGATGCTCAGAAAGTCGCCAGCGACATGGAGGTTACAGCTCTCTGCTCCAGACTGTGTGAGTACTGAGTCTATTCAGTCAATAATCTAAGACTAGAGCTTTATTCAGTCGACGAATAATTGAAAATAAATAAAGTAGAAAGATCAGGAGGAAATCTAGGCCTGGTGTGAAGTCGAAACTTTCTCATTTGAAGTCGTTTAAAGATATAGAGCAGTAAAGATATACAGGAAAATAGATTTAGAGTACTAAAACTGTATGAATTTGTATTTGTGTTGCTAGAGGGAGAATCACGTCTGAATTACCTGATTAGTCTGTTGCCACAGTAACACAGCTTCAAATCAAACGGATGGATGGATTTGACACATATATAAATGAGTCGTCGGCATATAAAGAAAACGTTTTTTGCACGCTGGCCAAAGATTGTTGCAAATGGTGGAAAATGGAGGCCCTAATATTGATCCTTGCACATGAAGAGTATCGCATGGATGCTTAAAGTAATTAGAGTAAAACCATAGTGATGCATGATATAGTGCAATAGCTTCATAAAGAAGAAATGCAAGAAACAGCAGGAGACAGTTCTTTCATTTGCTTTCAATACAAAGCTGATTACAAAACTCTAATGTTTGTCTCTTCAGTGATGAACCTGTTGATGCTACTTGGTGCACAGCCTCAAAACTGTTGGTGCGCTCAGAAAGCTGGTGAGTAGCAGCGACTTAGGATGCTTTTTAATAAAAGTGTTTATTTCATTTATTTAAAGCAGTAGCCCGAACGCCGTCTGATGTCTTGTACTCTACTGAACTGCAGGCTGGTCGGGTCTCAGTCCGTGAAATTTTTGGTATTTTAAGTTTAGTTTGGGACTTTAAAATAAAACCCTAAAGGAGAAAAAAGTCATTTTTTGCAGGTGAAGAACAAGAAGAAGTTTTTTCAATCAGTCTGTGATTTCAAATCTTTTCTCTTGGTCTAAACAGAGCACAGACATGACTCCGGAACAATATTCAGATGTGATTTGAGACTTTCTGACACAAGGTCGTCTGAATTTCTCTCTGGACGTTCATCTTGTGAATCTGAAGAAGAACCAGGTTCATTTAGTGCTCAACAAAATGATCCATGCCTGTTGGAGTGTTGGAAATTGAAATGTTTACTTTCTCTGTTTCATTTTAGCCTACAGAATAAAAGAAAGGTTTCTATATTTGGCCTTGCATCACTATGGCGGACATTCTTCAGTCACTCTAACACTTCTTTAATGTTGTCTTATTTAAATCAATGTGACATTTTTATGCCTTTCTTAGTGTATACATCATATTTTTCAGTGAGACACATAGAGGACAAACATGTTGGTAAAATATCTAGCAAAGGAGGCTGGACTTCTTTGAGCTGTCTTGAAGATGTTTCCCGCTCATCCAACTGGTTTATTCAGTTATTTTCTTCTTCTTCTGTTCTCTTTGCCTCAGATTCGTCTTTTCCTCGTATTGAACCGAACGCACTGCAGTTCTTTCAAAACACCTCCATCACTGTGAAATGCATGGAGCTAGGTGGTGACTGGAGGGTGACAAGGAGGCTGAAGGACGAGCCAGCGGTTATCACGCGGTGGGAAACATCGCCAGGGTCTGTCACTATTAAATCTGCCTCAACATCAGACAGTGGAGAATACTGGTGTGAAAATAAAGACGGGGAAAGAAGCAACGGCGTCAACATCACTGTCACTGGTGAGTTTTTTATGTGTCTGCAGTTGGATGCATTTCAGTCAGAGATTTAGCGGATTATTTTAAACATCTGTCATGGTGTTCAGCTGGTGATGTGATCCTAGAGATCCCTGCTGCTGTGACAGAAGGAGACAACGTGACCCTGTACTGCAGACAGAAAAGGACTTCTTACAACTTCTTGGCTGACTTCTTTAAAGACAGCCTCCCCAGAGTGACTGACCGTGAAGGAAGGTTCCTCGTCAACAATGTTTCAAAAGCCAACGAAGGATTCTACAAGTGCATAAACCATCGATACGGAGAATCGGCACAGAGCTGGCTGACTGTGAGAGGTAAGAGAAGAAGAATGACAGAAAACCACAAAAAGCAGTGGTGGGCCGTCAGGGCCAGCAAAGTCTTCTCTGCAGCCTGAATCTTATCAAAATCACTGATTTCCATTTTAATATGTGCCCAATAATCTTGTTAAATTATTCCCAATAGTATAACTTTTGCATTAGAGCTTTTATCCAATCATATTTTAGCCATCATGTGTTGCCGGAGTCAAAGAAATCTGCCTGGGCCTTCACAAATAAAACTGACAATTAAAACACATTGTAATGATGGTGTTCCTTTAACCAATCACATTTTAAGTCGGTATTCTTAGACCTTTTCTGTGGCCTACGGTAGCGTCTCTAAAAGTGTTTTTTCTAATGATGTTGCAGCGCAAATTATTTCACCAACTCCAGAGACTCCTTCCGTGGATGCCTCCCCTCCGCCCTCCAGTCATTCAGTATATTATGTTCATATCATATCATCTGTGGCCGTTCTTCTGTTGGTGATGGGGCTCGTTTACTGCTTCAAACACACAGGTAAAGCTTATTTTTATCAAGTAACGTATTTTTTCAGATTTCAGGTTATTTCACACAGGAACTCACACAATCTAGATATAAATATGCAGACACTCTCATGTCATTGATGTTCTTACTCTAATCACTTTAACCATTCTTTTTCTGGACTTTAGTTTCCTGCTTTTCTTCAGAGACAGCGGCACCTGGTTAGTCTAAAAATAGATTTAAATATATGATACTGTTTATCTACAAGGCCCAAACTATGTAGACTGGTACATATCCAGTGCATGTATGTTAACATGATGAACTAGTTTATTTGTTTAATTTTTCATATATTATGTCCAGTTTCTGAGGAGACAAGTTTTGCTGATTCACAACCAGTGATATACGCTCAAGTTACAACACGCAGCAAGAAAAGAGGTAAAACTTTATCCACCTCGATATTCTATTTCTTTTTTGAGCACACTGTGTTTCAGATCAAATAAGATTGTGTGTTTTTATCTCATTAATTGATGTGTTTTATTCCTGCCGCTGATAAAGCAAGCTGCTCGCGAACCACAACAAAAAAACACAAACAGGAAAACCCCACTGAGACATGAAACCTTACTCCCACGGCTTCTGCACTTACAAACAACTCAAAGGCCTCGTTCAGATGTTGCATTAATAGCCATCATGTGGTCAGTAGAATATTGTACCAGCTGCTGTCTCTAATGGATTTCTGCCTACCGCTGGATTAGAACCGTGAACGGCTGATCGCTTGTTGGTTTAAAGTTACAAAATTATAAGAAAAACATCAGTAATCATGAAAAACGACTGCATACAAGTGACAGAGTGACGGTGCTGCCAGTTAGATTAACAGAAATATAAAGCAGGACATCGTCTGCGAATGGACGGAAAATGTTTTTCCATGTGTTTGATCGATGCATCAAGTTTTAGGCAAATTTTTAAGTTTGTTTGAGTTTATTTGGACAATCTTAACTGAAATATGTCAGACGTGGATGAGATAATGTAGAATGTCAATAATACTATGTATACTTTTTATCATTTAATAAAAATTACACCTCATTTTATCCAAATCAGAACCCGAATCATCCAGCAACTCAGCCGGACTAATGACAGAAGTTGTCTACGCCACAATCCACAACAGGTAGGACTATAGAAACATGTATAAAGCATCTTGTTTTCATTGTTTTAAACAATATTAAGGTAGAAATGGGCTGAGAAGCTGGAGAGGGGTAGATGTGATTAATTTTATTTTCTAAACAACCCAACTTCACCTGAATAAAACAGACACTGCACGCCAATTCAGGGACTTACACCAAGCCAACAGTTTTATTTTATTTTTCTTCTTTCAGGTCCACACCTGCTTAGAGAGGAGTCTGAACTAAAGACCAAGCACTGCAACCGCATTCAGACTGTTTACAGTAAACCAGCGGCTGTCTAATGGCCTTGCAAAATGCAGCTTTGTGCGGCAAACACGAGTCAAAGAGGAGCAAAAACCACATTTTATCACCTCTGCAGTGTTTTCACAAGGCCGTGGAGGATGTGTGAAAACGGAAGTGCAAGTGTGAAGTGTAGGGATTTCACAAACACACACTCAAAAACCACACACACAGTAGGTCAAAAGTCTCAGACAGTTTAGTGCTCACTTTAATTTATTTGTACATGACCGAGTGTCAGGATTGCAATGTGTTAAATATAGAAAACATGATGAAGTAGTGCAATCAACATTCTTTTAATTTTAAGCATGAAATGTTTTATGTTCAAAAGACGCTGTTTAGTTTTTGTTTGGTTTTCATTGTGTTTTCTGGTTTTATTTTGTAAATATCTTCCTCAGTGTTTCTTGTCTTGTTTTACTTCCTGTGTTTCCCCCCTCTGATTGGTTGATTGGTTTCTTCTTGTGTTTCATCTGTGTCTCCTTAACTCCTCTGTCCATGTGTTTATATAGCCCTGCCTTTCCTTTTGTTCTCTGTCAAACTGTCTGCTCTATTTCTGTCCTGTTACCTCTTTGGAGTTTTCCTTGTGGTTCTTCCTTGGTTTTTGGTCTTTCATTCGTGAAGCACCTTAAGTTCTGGTTTAAGAGTTGTTTTTTTTTTTTTTTTTTTTTTTTTTATTAAAGTCATTATATGTCCTGCTCCTGCCTCCCCTCTTTCATGTGGGTCCTCCCTCCCTTGATAGAATCATCAGGTTTGTAAATGTACACCGAGATAGATATTCAGGTTGCTAACTTTCTCGTATATGTAGTCCATAATTTTCAGCCCAAACTCTGATAGATATTCTGTTAAATTATTGATCTTTTGAACCGAAGAGCAACCTGAAGAGTTGTGTGCTAATGTTCTCTGCAGCTCTTTGCTGCCATCTTCAGACAGTTGTTTGCTGGTTCTGTTTCATAATAATGTTTTCTCCATTGCATTTTGCAGAACAGTGTAAAGAAGAGAAATGTTTAAGTGTTTCAAGCTTCACATGCTCATTTGACCTTTTAGCAACTTTAAAAGGTCTGGGTAGGATTACAGAGGAGGACACGATGACAAGGATCTTGAATTTCATTGAGTGCTGCACATCTTACCCTTAGCAAAATGAAGTTTATTCAAGTGTACTACAAGTATACTTATTTTATACTAAAATTGAGGTAGTATACTTGAAGTTTACTTTTTATATACTATATTTCATATACTTAAGAATAGTATAGAGAAGTATACTTGGCTTATACTGAAAAGTATAAAGAAAAGTCCAAGACTAAGTATATATATACTAAGACTTACACTTATACTTTAAGACTAAAGCTTATACTTGTACTTTGATATACTTTTTACTTCTTTCTGCCACAAAGTACTAATACTTAGTATATCGTCCCTTCGCAAAAATAAGTTTATTCAAGTGTACTACAAGTATACTTATTTCATACTAAAATTGAGGTAGTACTGTATACTAGTAGTTTACTTTTCATATACTATATTTCATATACTTAAGAATAGTATAGTGAAGTATACTTAGCTTATACTGAAAAGTATAAAGAAAAGTCTAAGACTAAGTATATATATACTAAGACTTACACTTATACTTTAAGACTAAAGCTTATACTTGTACTTTGGTATACTTTTTACTTCTTTCTGCCACAAAGTACTAATACTTAGTATATCTTAGTCCAAGTACAGAATAAGATCAAGTCATTGACTTGTGCATATATTTGATTTAGCAGAATAAAAATGTTTTTTCACTACATAATTTGTTTTGAGGTATTACCCCTGTTAGAAACTTACATGTTCAAGATCATATAGTGCTGAACTTTAAAAGTTTACAGTAAATGGTATGTGTGTTCACTAGCATTATCTTTATATACCTTAAAAACATACACAACAACAGAAACATTGACTTGACTTTATTGATCAAGTTCTAGTCCCTTTCACAAGAGTTTGGCAATGGTGTTATGTACACAGCATCATCTGTTTCAACAAGAACACATTTAGTTTTAATCATGTCAGGCCACACAGCATTAACAGTTTTGTTTTGTTTTATCCTCATATATAAATTACTTTGTACTGTGAATCTTTACATACAGGCCTGTCTGATTCAGTAAGTACCTCAACTAAAACACAACATAGTTTGGCACATGAACAAAAAGCAGAAATTTGATGTCAACACGTTTGTTTAAAAATAACCAAGTCATTAATTAAACTAAATGTATTATCTTCCAAGCATACTGCACTGTTGTATCTCTTCTTTAGTCTGAAATGTCCACATCCAGTTTACTTGTGGTAGGGTTCCCAGTGTTGACTTCATCATCATCTTCTTCACTGCTGGAAGTGTTACTCCAGTGTTCTTCTGTGTTGATTTGGTTATCTTTATTATCATTCTACATGTGAACCAAGGAAAGAGAATGAAAAATGTAGTTCATAAAACGATGACTGAAATTGTGCAGGTGGTTTGCTGTAGCTTTTGCTTTGTGCTGACAATGTTGTCATTCGTCTACACTTGGGTTGGACTAGAGGATAGGTCAAAATGTACCACAATTAAGATAAACTGTCTGTTAGATGGTATGAATGCACTCAACTATTACAGCAAACCTCTAACTACATGTGTGCACTGTTGACCCTTTTTGAGGGTGTCACTGGAAGCCCTCTGATGAGTATTATATAAATCAGATTCTTAAAATTCAATCAAGCAGGATAAGAAAGTTATACATGGGTTAATGTATCCTGGCAACAGAATATGTCCTGACATATTTCAAGATTGGATGTCTGTAATAACTTGGACAAACTGTGTCATTGTGTATTTACCTGTTGAAAGGCAGTATCCAAAAGCCTAAGTGTGGAGGAGCTCCTACTGTTGAATCATCTCTAATTTCTCTGTGGGAAACAATATATACATTCAAAACTAGGATACAAATTGATGAATTCAATCAATGTTGCTCAACTAAATGTATTACAAATTAATGCAACTAGTAATTTATATAGTCCCCAAATAAACTAAAATAAAACATTACATTTCAGTCTGACCTTTTCAACTGATGATGATTTTTCTTACATATCAAACCAGTTCAACATAAATATGCAACTGGAAACGGTCATTTAATATAAAATTAGTCACATGATAATCTTGGAGCTGACCTCACATCACCAGCAGCCTGTGGAAAGTAATGGAATGGAATATTCTACCAACTCTGTAGAACATAAAGCTCTGCTGCACTGTAAGCAGCAAGCTAGCTGCTGTGTTCTGATCTTAGACATCATGATCATTATCTGTTACTTACTTTTACTTTCCATCTGTACTTGGTAGTCCTTGGAATCTCTGCTGTGTAATCCTCCAAATGTATTTTATAAGGTCTACGACGTTTCGCGATGTTAGCTCTAATGAGCTAATTCAGAAGCTTCTCCAGCTCTCGCTGTCACAGGGTCGCGCTTTGCACTTCCGGTCCATGTTCCCGCCTCCCTACCTGGCAGCCAATGGGAGCCTAGTTTCAAACTGGCGTCCACCGCTGCAGGTAACGATCTTGTTCTCCAAAGAAAAACCAACGGTCCCGTTCTCAACAAGGAAAGAAGGAGAAAACGACATGGAGGTGAAGTGGGACATTAAAGGCAGAGAAAAGTCAGACGGTCCAGCCTTTTTCCCAGCAAAGGTTTTAATGTGTGGTGGTAAGTTGTTGCATTTTATTTCTTCCCAGTTACCTTGATAGCATTGATTTAATCTGTCACTTTGTCATAGCCCAGTTGTTTGCACGTGACGTCACCGCCGGCATGCTGCCCATTGTTTTCATCAGTTACCACTCTGTCATATTCAGTCTAGCTCAGGGATGAGCAACTGGCGGCCCGGGGACACACACGGCCCGCGACCTCACTCGAAGTGGCCTTTAGATTAATTTTTGATGATTATAAAAATGTGTCCTCTGCGGCACTGAATCAGTTGTAATGACACAGTTGGCCACTAGATGGCCTCTAATGCAGACGCCGCCTCATACACGCTTCCACCGGGTCTTCTCTACTAGTGATGGGAATTCCGGCTCTTTTTGGAGAGCCAGTTCTTTTGGCTCGGCTCACTAAAAAGAGCTGGCTCTTTCGGCTCCCAAGTGCCTCATCAGATTTTCTGTTGCTTAAAGTTTATCACCAAAAATAATGCAAAACTATGTGTAAAATGAATTACTAATGTAAAAAACATACACTATATCAAATATTTATCATTTATATGGCTTTATTTAGCAACTGAACACACTCAAACTTGAACAGAGAATAAAATTTTTTAACAGAGAATAAAAAAAATATATAAATAATAAAAAAATAAATAAACTATAAAGTATGCTATAAAAAACAAAGACCCATCCAGGGCCATCCATTGCACTGATGGGTGAAGAGTTCTCATGTGCCTGTGCAGGTTATTTGTGGAGCCTGCTCTATATGATATTTTTACCTTGCACAAGTTACACTCGCATTTGAGCTGCTTATAACATTGAAATGGGTCCAAATTTTACTACGTTTCCTGCTGCTGTCGCTCATTTTCTCACCGTTTCTTCGTCGTTCTCTCTCTCTCTCTCTCTCTCTCTCTCTCTCTCGCTCGCTCTTTCGTCCTCTCTCTCTCTCGTTTGCTCTTTCCTCCTCTCTCTCGCTCTCTTGTCTTCCTCCGTGTGTGTGTGTGTGTGCTCACTGCTGTGTGTGTCTGACCCTCCCTTCCCCCCGCCCCTACTGCTCTTTGTGTGGACACTGCAGTTGTCGCCACACATCTTGACCAATCACCGTGTGGCTTTCACCGAAACAAGCGGAGGAAAAAAAAAAAAAAGAAAGAAAAAAACTAAATCGGCTCCCAATGAAGAGCCGGCTCCCATCGTTCACTTCAAAGAGCCGGCTCTTAGAGCCGTCTCGTTCGCGACCGACACATCACTATTCTCTACCAGTGAAGAAGAGACGTTGAGCCGTGGCTAAGAGCGGAGGAGAGAGAAAACTTGATCGAGAAAATAGTGTGTGTGTTTCAGGTGAAATGGGAAGAAGATTATCTGTTCACAGAATTTAAAAGCAAACCTATGAACTTAGTCTGCTTAGAGACGTTATCTGCCTTGAAAGATTTCAATTTAAGTCGCCGCTACAACACGTTGCACAAAGATAAATACGAGAAGTATACTGAAGCTGCAAGGGCTGCTATCGTAGCAGACCTTAAATCAAAAGTACACAAACAACAGCGACTTTTTACCAGTGGCCACTGCTGGTAGTGGTGAGGTAGAGTGGGTAGGGAAAATGTTCAGTTCTTTCTTAGTGTAAAAATTCACAAATAAGTTCTTGCAATTAATGTTTGTCTAATGTTCTGCAGGTTTCTGACATCCTTGAAGAGGATGGTGATTTTTATGTTTTATTTTCATGAGCCCTTTGCACTAAAAAAAAATAACTAATAACTAAGTGGTTATTTTTGTTTGCTTCAGTAAACATATATATGTATATATATATATGTATATACACACACACACACACACACACACATATATATATATACACATATATGCATTCCCTCTATAGAGTTTTTTCCTGATTGCATTTAAGTTCAGAAATGTACCTGATAAACCGTCCTTCATGCCTCTTTAACAATTGTGTTCATTGTGGATGGTGAATAAAAATAACACTGAAGTAATGATTTGTGTTTTTCACTTACAGTCCATGTCCAGGCCAAGTTCCCTGACACCACCATGCAAGATGTGAGACCAATCAGAAGAAAGAAATGCAACAATATAAGCTATGCCAAGCAAGTAGCTGAAAAGAAGTCATAAAAGTAACGTTTTTGTTTCTGTCAAGGTATTTATTATGTTTGGTTCCAAAGACGTGCACTTTTCTTTTACCTTTTTCTTTTGACAAGGAAGGACTTCAGTTCTCAGTTGCAGACACTGTTTTGTTTACATTTTTAATTTTTCTGCAAAGAAGGACTTGATTTCATAGAAGCTCTTTGTTTTTGAAATGCACATCTTTAAGCAGGTATTTGTAAATACACTGTATGTTATAAAATGTTCTATAAATATATCAAACTTGTTCTCAACATTCTGTCTTGTGATTTTGTAAATACAATGCAGTGTAGTGCACACACAGTATGGGTTAACTTTAAGAATACTTAGAGAATACTAGAAGAAGTATATTTCAAGTATATAAATAGTATGCTACAAGTGATATGCTAAGCAAACTTACAAGTATACTTGTAGCATAATGACAAGTAAACTAGTAAAATACCAAAAAATTGTGTTTTTCAGTTTTAGTAATTCTAAGTTCATACTTACCCTTAGCAAAAAGTAGTATACTTGAAGTTTATTTTATTAAGTATGCTTGAGTATAAGTATACGTATAGAAAGTATACTACAGACCATGTACTTGTAGTGTACTAGAAAGTATACTAATTTAATACTTCTTCGGACTAAATTGGAACATTTTTAAGTTTATAAAAGTATACTTTATATTTTATAAGGTCATTTTAAGTTTACAAAAGTACACTTTCAAGTATTCAACAAGTACACTCATCTATATACTACTAGTGTACTAGGTATATACTTCTAGTCCACATTTTAGTTTATAAAAGTGTACTCTAAGTATACCACAAGTACACTCATCTATATACTGCTAGTGTACTAGGTATATACTTCTAGTCTACATTTTAGTTTATAAAAGTATACTTAAAGTATACTTAAAACGTTCCAATTTAGCCGGAAGAAGTATTAAATTAGTATACTTTCTAGTACACTACAAGTACACTCATCTATATACTACTAGTGTACTAGTTATATACTTCTAGTCTACATTTTAGTTTATAAAAGTATACTTAAAGTATACTTTTATAAGTAAACTTAAAGTATACTTTTATATGTACTAGGTATATACTTCTAGTCTACATTTTAGTTTATAAAAGTATACTTAAAGTATACTTAAAACGTTCCAATTTAGCTGGAAGAAGTATTAAATTAGTATACTTTCTAGTACACTACAAGTACACTCATCTATATACTACTAGTGTACTAGTTATATACTTCTAGTCTACATTTTAGTTTATAAAAGTATACTTAAAGTATACTTTTATAAGTAAACTTAAAGTATACTTTTATATACTTAAAACGTTCCAATTTAGCCGGAAGAAGTATTAAATTAGTATACTTTCTAGTACACTACAAGTACATGGTCTGTAGTATACTTACTATACTTATACTTATACTCAAGTATACTTAATAAAATAAACTTCAAGTATACTACTTTTTCCTAAGGGTAGTGAAGATTCTGGAAAAGGATCGGCTTTGACATGAATGTCATCTGTGCAAAAGCAGCTTTTTAGTCATCAAACTCCTTCATACAACCCGTGAAGAGGTGGAGCTGTACCTGCTGTTGCACACTGAGGCCATGAGAGGTTTTTCATAAAAGCCTTGTTACCAAAAACAATACAGCTACTATTGTTTTAATTACTACTAACATTTTAATTAAAGCTTTAAATGATCAACTGAACCACAGCAAATAAATCAAATAAACACAGGCCAAAGTCTCAACATTATGACACCGGCTGTAGGTAGAGCGGGTTGTTCACGAACCAGAGGGTTAGCGGTTCGATCCCCGGAATGTGCCACATGGAAGAGGCACATTGAGTGTAATTGAGTAAGACTAACATTTTGCTGCAAAACTCTAGCAAGCTAAGTAGTGTGTGTGCTTGTGTGAGCGAATGGGTAGATGCGTCCATGACTGTAAAGCGCTTTGAGTGCCAATAAGTAGAAAAGCGCTAAAAGCAAGGCCATTTACCGTTTACACCTCTTTAGCACAGGTTAGCATTTAGAAATACCAGATGCCTTAGAGGCTGATTCTCGTGAACAGCACATCTCTAGTGTCATCGTTGTTGGTCGTAATTTAATCTGTTGTTCAGATTAATTCCAGGTGAGTTTCACAGACGTTCCTGATAAAATGAATTTACTCCTGCTCCAATCTGATTTAACTCATTTTGTCGGCTGATGCTGTGTTGCCAAATCCCAAAAACCAGCTGGTACTGTTAATGTTTTAGTCTGTGTAGATAATCTCTTTATTCATGACAACTGTACAGGGAGATTTCTCTTATAAAACTCATATCGAGGCTTAAAGTTCTGCTGAATTAGGTGCGTGGCTGCTGCTATGAGTTACAGGTAGGCTTCCTCACAGGTTGAATTATTCTTTTACATTTTTATTTTTATAATTGATTCTGAATAGCACTAAACACGATATGTAAATCTGCAAATACTGGAATCAAACAAGTGTGATTATTTCATTAATCTTTGAGTACTGGCGGTGTTTAGATCTGTCTCCTCCTCTATCGCCACCTGCTCTGCCAGCTTCCTCTCCTCTTCCTCCGTTTGTTTTTTAATTTCCTCCATCTGATCTTCTACTTTTTTCTGCTTCTTCCTAACTTTAGTGATCATGCCTTCTGTTTTCTGTATCATCTCCTCTGTGGCCGAAAAAGACATCTCATGGTTTGCTTTCATCTTGTCTAGTTCCACCTTGACCTCTAATAGTTTACTTATTTTCTTATGGTCCTTTTCTGTTTGTTTTCTTTGTTCCCTCTCAAGTCTCTTCTTGTTCTCCTTTCTCCATTTCTCCACCACATCCTCCTGAGACTTCTGTTTGTCTTTATACGACTCCAGTTCTTTCTTGTGTCCCATTAATAATGAAATCAGATCATTCATGTCTTCCTTTTCTTCCTCTTTCATCTGTAAATCTTTTTTCATAGTTCCTTTGAAAAGAGGCTCTCGTTCTCCTGGCGTTTCCTTGTCACTGTGCGTCTCGTTCCCTGTACAAACCATAAAATCTGCTGTATTTACTTGTGTTTCTAACAGAAACGTGTGACTTTTAAACAACACCATGCCATCAAACAGGTAATTAGAGCTGAAGCTGTTGAGATGTATTCATTACTCACTGGCTGGTTTTTGTCTCTGCTTCCACAAAACAAAGACAACTGCAGGAAACAGCATGAAGCCGACACACAAGATCAAAATGTTCCGAATAGTGGAAGAAGACGTGGAGGCGAATAATTGCTCTGTAGAGACAAATCAAAGAACAAGAAGACGATTTCATAAAAGTGAACTTTTTCAAAGTTGAAAAATGGAGCAAATTGGAAAAATTCATCTACCCGCTATCCTGATGTGAGCCTCTCTGGTCTGGTTGATGTTGTTCTGTTGGACTCTACAGGTGAAGCTGTTGCTGTGTCTCTTGTCCACAGTCACTCTGCTGCTGACAGTATAGAGGTCATCAGGACCTCTGACTGTCTCTGGAGGTCCAGCAGAGAGCAGGTTTCCCTCAGCGTCCAGCCACAACACCTCAGGCTCTGGATACCAGCCTGCAGACTCACACTGTAACACCACTCCTCCTCCACTGCTGCTTCTATCAATGCTCACTATGGCAGGGGAGGAGGCAGCACCTGAAGGACAAGATAAGACATTTTATGAAGGCGACTTGTTGCAATAACAGCGTTTAGTGGCAGTGGTTCTAAAAGTGGGGGTGAGGAACTATTGCCGAATTACAAGACACCACTTAGTGGCAGCACATTCAGCTTATAAGGACAAGTCAGTTGTGTTCTAATGCTCAACTTGCCTCATATAAAGTTGCCTGTAGAGTTGCTCAGCTTAAAAAAACACACACTTATAGCAGATGAATTGAAACTTCCCTCTGCCATCGGTTTGGAAGCAACATCGAGCTAAAAGCATTTCCTCCATCAACCAATATAGTCAAAAGACGCATATCTGATCTGAAGGAGGGAGGGGAGCAACTTAATGACAAGGTTATGAGAAAGACGCCACTTTAATCTGCTGATGGATGAAGAGACTGACAACAAAGACTGTTTACTGATAACGTCAGATATGTATATCCGTGTCGAACTGGAAAATTGAACTCCAAAAATATTAATTTCTAAAAAAAACTTGGGAAACCACTGCTCTGAGGCCTCGTTCAGACCTTTCATTAACATCCTTCCTGGGTACCTGGTTTTGTCAAAATGGGTCTCCACATGCGTCCCTAGCCAGCACTTGAGATCTGATCTCAGTTTGTCTGTCTGTAAATAAGCAGCGCCATCATGTGGTCAGTAGAATATTGTACCAGCTGTTGTCTCTAATGGATCTGTACCTACTGCTGGATCAGAACCATCAACAGCTGCTTGTTGACATGGAGACATGATCCAGATGTTGAAACCAGATGGAAAGTCTCTCACACGTTAAGTTCAGAAATCACTGATCAGACGATTGATGATTTTTTTATGTGGGTATTATTTTGGCCAAAACCACATCACTATGTTAAACATTTCTATCGAGATGTTTAGTGGCTCCGTTGTTGGTTTAAAGTTACAAAATTATAAGAATAATATCAGTAAGCACAACAGATGACTGCATAAAAGTGACAGAGTGAAGGTTGCACTCGTTAGATTAACAGAAGTATAAAGCAGGGCATCGTCTGTAAAACTTCTATACATATTGTAATTTCACTACTGTGATATGAATGAGTTAAACTCCTCTTCCACAGATCAGCCCTGTTGAGCAGGTGGTCTTTAATGTGACCCAGGACTCATTGTGTGTTTACACTACCAATTTCTTGCAATTAAATCTGTATAAAAAATACACGTCAAAGCGTCAACTTACCAACAAAGAGCTGAACCATAGCGTGGCCAATATCCGGAATGTTGCATCTATATTTTCCCTCATCAGAGACCTTGACTTTGGAGAGTTTTAGTGAAATGTTTCCGTACTTGAGGCTCTCAGTGGACAGTGATGTTCTCCCCTTGTATAATGGATTCTGACGATGCAGCAGATCCACTTCGTATAGCCTCAGATGGACAAACTTGGGGTCCAGGTCAAGTCTCGCCCATTCCAGCATGTCTGAAATGATGTTGGTGGCAGGTTTCACTTGGCATTTCAAAATGATGTCTTCACCGACCATCGCCAGCAGTGGCCCAGAAGGGCCTACCATCTGAGTCTGACCTGAAGAAGAAACACAATGATGGCATGTTTGGCGGCTGAACTAAGAAAGTACCCAAGTGCCTTGATTTGTGGGTGGTGGACTCGGTTCCCAATCAAAACATGTACAGTGCTTGCCAGTGAGCTTCCATTGCAAGTCTACCCAGACCTGAGTGGACACATAGCTGGCCAGCATCCAGGAGCCAGGAAAAGACGAACATTGATAAACCAAAATCTTCAAACCACATCTATGTTGCATCAAAGCATCTTTGTCCTTTTCTTTTTGGCTAGTGGCTGGCTAAGAGGAAGACCCAGAAACCCGTGACCCGTTTGCTGTGTGGAAGTATTTTACTGTGGAAAACGAAATCGGCCAGACTAAAAGTTAATGCTGTTAATACCTAGGATCATGACAGCAGGCTTGTGCACAATTCAGAATTTCAGAATTGGCCACCGTTCAATTCATGAGTTGGAATTTGAATTGAATTGACTCCGCCCCACAGGAAGTTGAATTTGAATTGGAGTTGGAATGACAGGAAGTGGAATTAAATTCATGGCAATTCAAAGAAGTTCCACACAGTCATACAACAGATAGAGAGTGTGTTGAATCTCACATACAATTACATTAATTTTGTAATTTAATAGCATAATGTCATTACACATAACTAGTCACTCCTCAACCCTGCATACATTTTGTTCCAACATATAGATAATGATCAAATTCTTGAAATAAATTACTCCCTCAATGTTTGATTGGTTTTGTTCAAAATGTTATTTTCATTTCAAAGTAATCAAATAACACAAAGTCGTTGTAAATGCAGTTGTCATTTATTCCAATGCAAAACTCATTGAGCAACACTGTTGCATCTAATTCTCAATAGCTCCTCAAATGTTTTATCATTGAGTCTGCACCGTTCTGGTCTGAATATCTTTCCTGCAACACTAAAGATTCTCTCAACAGGTGCAGAGGAAGCTGGTATGGCAAGATATTTACAAATGACCTTTTAGGCCTGCTATTATTTTCCATGTTGCTGTTATTACAGGTGTTAAATCTATAAACGTTTGTAATCTGAAGCTGTAAGGGACTTCTGAAACTTAAAAAGTCCGGCGTTGACCATCAAATTGTGTAGAAAAGAAGCTTTCAAACAAATGTCCACCTCAAATTGTTTGGCAACCATTTTAAATACTTGGTTAAAGCAAAGCATTCTGGGATATGGAGTCACGTTCAGTTGTGTTCCACAAAATTACAATTCCAATAAATCAAACTTAATTATGTGTTCTGTGACTAGAGCTTTTAACTTTCATTGCTGGGGGGAAACATTTCCTGTTAATGTAGTCTGTACAAGTAGTTCAAACTAATATCATTTATAGAATATGTAATGAAATCATATCTGACATATTGTAAAGCTTCATTGTTAAACACTTCACTTATGTATATGAATTTCTTTGAATTTGTATTGAATTGCAATTCTGCTTCCTTTAATCAAATTCGAATTGTAATTCTCGATCCTGTTTTTGACATCAATTCAAATTCAATTCAAATTCAAGAATTGAATTGGAATTTAGGAGTCATTCTCAATTCAATTCTGAATTGTGCACAAGCCTGCATGACAGTTACCTTTAAACAGCTTCGGACTTGTTTGTGTGTCACTTACCTCCACAATAATGTGTTAGAAGAAGAAAGACTCCTATTTGAGGAATCACCAGAGTGCTGATGGTGCTAAGACGCAATGCAAAGAAGCTTCTGTTTCCTCGGTGAAACATCCTGACAACATAAACGATCAGCTTTAGAAAGGGAAAGATTGATTTCAACGCTTGTTTTTTTTATTATTTGAATGAAAAGTGACTCCAATCAGTCCATCAACAATCAACACAAAAAACATGCGCAAGCCTTGCAACTACAACTTTAAATACATAGTGCTACAGCTACAGGATAGAGTGGTGAAACGCTAGCCTAGAAGTCATGTTTAAGAAGTTTAACAACATCTGTAAGGGCGAAACAACTCAACAACAAAAATAATTGCGGTTTCATTTCATCCAGTAATACATTACAACATGTTTTGTGACTGGGATTAAGTTTAACAGCAAAAAGCTCAGAGAAGCGAACAGAGAAAACATCATTATCAGTTACTAAAACATTTATTTTTACGTACATACCTGTTGTGTGTTCACCTTAACTGTACAAAGTCCTCCAAGTATAATACTGTAAGTGTACTTTGAGCCTATACTGTAAATGGATAACGTGTGAGACACATGCCAATCTGCTACTGCCGTATCACAGTGAAAGACATTCACTTCTAGGGTCTGTTACCTTGCATTTTATGACTGAGGTTTGTACTGAGTAGTTTCGATTCTGAATTCTGAATGATTGACCAAAGATAGAAAACACAGCAGAACATACAATATGGTCGTAGGTGTGAGTGTGAATGGTTGTCTGTCTCTTGCCAAAGGACACCACCCCACCCCCACCCTCCAGAAGCTGGAAATGAATGAATAAATGAACTCATTAAACACTGAATTTGATGTAATGCAAAGCCGACATGTTAAAATAGGTGTCATGCCTTAAACTCGAATCATCATAATATTCAATAAGTAACGACCTTCCTTCCTTGTTCTGGCACCAATAATGTCTTTGTTCAACCGGCCCTGTGATCATGGAGAATCCCGTCCTCCCTGTGATGGCGGGAGAACCTGTGCCTCTGTGAGGAGACATTCCTCAGGCTTTGTGTTCCATTTCTATAAAAACGGCAACCTCACAAGCACTGGCAATAAAGAGACCATGACCATCCACGAGGTTGTGAAGTCCAGTGAAGTTCTCTACAAGTGTAACATCGTCGGCGTAGGGGAGTCAGCAGAGAGCTTTCTGGCCACCACAGGTGAGACACACCTTTGAAACACCCTACTATTAAGTTTTCTGCAGAAGCCTCCTGAACAGGCTTGTCATTTTCGTAACATCTTCTTCCTGTTTATTAATAATAATAATAATAATAATACATTTTATTTAGAGAAGCGCCTTTCAAGGTACCCAAGGACACTGTACAAAGTAGGTATAGGCAAGGAACACAAAACACAAAACACCCCCAGACACAAAACACCCCCAGACACACACAACAGTACACTGAGCACAAAGCGAGGACAGATAAAAACAGGGAAAATAAAATAAAATAAAAGAGGCGGTGCAAGTAGAGATCAGGGGGCTGACAGGTATTACCATCTTTCTGTTTGCAGCCGTTTCTGTCACTGCTCGCCTTCAGACGATGTGGAAAACAAAGAGGTAAAGTGTAAACAGCAGTGGGCATGGTTAATGCGGAATGAACGGCGTGATCCAAATGTGGCCGTTTGACTTCCTCAGAGTTCAGCACCTGAGTGTGAAGTATAAATTACCTTTGCTTTCAGATCTAATCAGCTGTTTTCACACAACCAACAAAAAAGCAACAGGAAATGAGTCAAGTAAATGGTCAGAACTTATACGGCAGCCCTTTATCTTAGCAACACTCAACACGTATTGTGGAGCAACCACGGCTGAAAATGAATGCCAGTTGAGGCCCAGCGCTTGTTGCTGTGTGACAGTCAGCAAATGCTTGAGCAATATTTCAATTTGAAAGTGTTGAAGCTAAAACCGACTCACTGGAAAATTGTGCATGCCGACCTGGTAATGTATTTAACTTGTTTCCAAAGCAGAACAAGGAGAATCCAGCGAGAATACTAGCGCTCCTGTAACTGGAACCTACCGGCATGCACCAGATGCAACTTCTCATTGCATATATTATACAATCATGTAGGTAAGAAATGGACTGATTCTAATCTCCAGAAATTCCTTTTTGCAAGAATTACAAGAACTTAGGTCATAAATCCCGTTCAAAGGATGTTGCCACCAACCTCCAGCCTATAACACGAAGAGGAGGCCTCACACACAGAGAAGGTCAATTTAGTTAATTAATTTATTTACATCAGTAAGAAAATATGGAATAGTGGGATACTAGTGCAGGGTATCAGTATTGAAAGACTTGCATGGATGAAGTTGAGTGTAGTAATGTGTGAGAAGGTGGAAGGTAACCTGGGAGGCCCAACATGGAGGTAGCTGTCCTGAAAGAGGACATATACGTTCTTGTCTTTACATACACTGATGAAGTCTGCACATGGTTGTACTTTAAATTGTCTAAATATGGATTAAGCAAGGTAGTACCTGAAACAAAAGTCACAATCATTTAGATACTAGATAACTCATGGATATTTATCTATTTTTTGTGAATTTACATATTTTTTCAAAGCTTTTGTCTTCCACGTCCAAGAGTCTGACTGAAGACTGAAACATTTTATATATAAAGAGAATGTTTTTTGCGCATTCGCCAAAGATTTTTGCAAATGGTGAAAACTGGAGGCCCTAAAGTTGATCCTTGGACATGAAGAGTATCACATGGATGCTACGTACAGTAATTAGAGTAAAACCATAGTGATGCATGATGATATAGTACAATAGCTTCATGAAGACGAAATGCAAGAAACTGCAGGAAACAATTCTTTCATTTGCTTTCAATACAAAGCTGATCACAAAACTAAAGATACAGAAATAATACCATATAGTACATTTTATTTTGTAACATCATCTGCATCTGACACAAAACTCTGTCTCTGCAGTGATGAACCTGATGCTACTTGGTGCACAGCCTCAAAATTGTTGGTGCGCTCAGAAAGCTGGTGAGTAGCAGCGACTCAGGATGCTTTTTAATAAATGTGTTAATTTAATTTATTTAAAGCAGTAGCCCGAACACCGTCTGATGTCTTAAACTCTACTCAACTGCAGGCTGGTCGGGTCTCAGTCTGTGAACTTTTTGGTAGTTTAAGTTTAGTTTTGGACTTTATATAAAAGTGTAAAGGAGAAAAAAGTTTTTATTTGATTCGTATAAAAGCAGTTTTTGCAGGTGAAGAAGAAAAAGTTGTTTTAATCAGTCGGTGGTCTAAACGGAGCACAGACATGACTCTGGAACAATATTCAGACGGGATTTTAGACATTCTGACACAAGGTATCTGGCCATCTGAATGCGAGTGCTCAACAATGACCCATGTTGGCTGCTTCCTGGTTCACTGAAGGAAAATTCAATAGTTTTTGTTAGGTTTTTGAATCACGTTAGGAAGAAAGAAAATTAAGTAAAATGTTTAAATTCTTTGTTTCATTTTAGCCTACAGAATAAAAGAAAGGTTTCCATTTTCATTTTTTAGATTTAACTTTTAAAACCAAAAAAAATGCAGTGTTTGGATCACTGGGAGACATTCTTCATTCACTCTAATACTTCTTTATAGTTGTTTTATTTATATCAATGTGACATTTTTAGGCCTTTCTTAGTGTATACATCATATTTTTCAGTGAGACACATGGAGGACAAACATGCTGGTGAAATATCTAGCAAAGGAGGCTGGATTTCTTTGAGTTGTCTTGAAGATGTTTCCCCGCTCATCCAACTGGTTTATTCAGTTCATTTCTTCTTCTTCTGTTCTCTGTGTCTCAGATTTGTCTTTTCCTCATATCGGACCGAACGCACTGCAGTTCTTTCAAAACGCCTCCATCACTGTGAACTGCATGGAAATGGGTGGCGACTGGAGGATGAAGAGGAAGCTGAAGGACGAGCCAACGGTTATCACACGATGGGAAACATCATCAAGATCTGTCACTATTAAATCTGCCTCGACATCAGACAGTGGAGAATACTGGTGGATGCACAGTTTTATTTTGAAGAAGGTAGCTGATAAAGTCACGTCCACCGGTCAGAGATTTAGTTCTGTGTACAGCTAGCAGATTATTTTAAACATCTGCCATGATATATATCCATATAGTGGGAGGGAATGGAGCGCCGAAATGCAGCCTCAAAGTAACGCATTATCTGCCGCGAAACTCGTTAATTTTGCCAATACTTAGTTATCGTACACTAGTGCTATTCCCTGTTGAGTCCAGAGTTACCTGTTATCATTATCCGGTGATGTCTTCTGACCTGGATGATGTCATCTCTGAGTACCACGCGGCTTGTTTACCTGTAATTTGCTACTGCTATGGTTCATCCACAACCTCAGAATCTGAAAAAATATTCAGCCATGTTGCAAAAAGAAGTAAAACTTTATCCATCTCACTATTACTATTCTATTTCTTGACTTATTTTTTGAGCACACTGTGTTTCACATCCATAAAGTAAGATTAAGTTGTGTTTTTTAACTTTTATTTTAATAGCTCATTAAGTGATGCTTTTTATTCTTGCCGGTGATAAAGTGAGCTGCACACGGACCACAACAAAAAAAAAACACGAACAGGTAAACCCCATCGAGACATGAAACCTTACTCACACGGTTTCTGCGGTTACAAACATCTCATAGGCCTCATTCAGACATTGCATTAATGTCCATCGTGGGCCTTATAACAGCATTAGACTTTAGACTTAGAAAAGCATTAGAAGAATCAAGCTGGCCCTATCACAACCTTTAAATGAAATGTGTTGAATATAGAAAACGTAATGAAGTAGTGCAATCAACATTCTTTTAATTTTAAGTGTGACATGTTTCATGTCCAAAAGACGCTGTATATAAGAAGAGAGCTGTCATGGTTTTGAATTTTAAGTGTTTCCTGTGACCCTGTTTGGTTTTCTTTATGTTTCCTGGTTTTGTTTTGCAAAGTTCGTCCTTGGTGTTTCTTGTCTTGTTTGTCTGTGTTTCCCCCCTCTGATTGGTTGATTGGTTTCTTCTTGTGTTTCTCCTGTGTCTCGTTGACTCCTCTGTCCATGTGTTTATATAGCCCTGCCTTTCCTTTTGTTCTCTGTCAAACTGTCTGTTCTGTTTCTGTCCTGTTACCTTGGTTTTTGGTCTTTCATCCCTGGTTCTGGTTTATGAGTTGCTGTTTTTTTTTTTTTTTTTATTAAAGTCATTTTGTCCTGCTTCTGCCTCCCCTTAGAGTCTATCATTTGGGTCCTCCCTCCCTTGATACCTGACGCACCACAGCTGTGACCTGAAGTAGAATCATCAGGTCTATAAATGTACACTGAGATAGATATTCAGGTTGCTAACTTTGTAGTATATGTAGTACACAATTTTCAGTACAAACTCTGATAGATATTCTGTTAAATTATTGACCTTTTACACCAGCTCTTTGCTGACATCTTCAGACGGTTGTTTGCTGGTTCTGTATCATAATAATCTTTTCTCCATTGCATTTTGCAGAACAGTGTAAAGAAGAGAAAAGTGTTTCAAGCTTGACACGCTCATTTGACCTTTTAGTAACTTTAAAAGGTCTGCGTAGGATTACAGAGGAGGCCGTGATGACAAGGATCTTGAATTTCATTGAGTGCTGCACATCTTAGTGAAGATCCTGGAAAAGGATCGGCTTTGATGTAAATGTGATCTGTGCAACAGCAGCTTTGTAGTCATCAGACTCCTTCATACAACCCGTGAAGAGGTGGAGCTGTACCTGCTGTTGCACACTGAGGCCAGGAGAGGTCACTGCTTCTGTTTCTATAAACCATTCACAGACAGAAGAGTAAGAAGTGTGTCATCCATAGACAGTATAAAGATGGACGGATGAACTGCTCCTCAAAAGTGAAGCCAAAGCAAGTAGAGGCCAGTGGCAAGGGCAAGGAAGTGGGGACACATTGTCCATATTCATACAGTCTATGGTGTCAACTAGTGATGTGAAGTCTGGCTCTTTTCAAAGATTCAGCTCTTACAGCTCAGCTCCTGTAAAAAGAGCTGGCTCTCATGGTTCCCAGACGGCTCTTCACTTAGTTTCACTCTGAGCCTTCTATTTTAGCCTAATTTGGCAATTGTGAATGGTTTGTGTGTTAAGCAATTTTTCATAAAAGCCTATCTTTATGAATTTGTTTTCATTACCAAATAAAATACAGCTACTAATGTTTTAATTACTACTAACATTTTAATTAAAGCTTTAAATGATCAACTGAACCACAGCAACCAAATCAAATAAACACAGGCGAAAGTCTTAACATTATGACACGTCTTTAGTGCAGGATAGCATTTAGAAATACCAGATGCCTCAGCTTGGATGTCCATTTCTTCTCTTTTTTTTTGACAGTCTTGCATTTAAATCTGTGGAAACAGGTCTTCTCATTCACAACAAAGAATCAGCTCTTGGAGGCGGCTCATTCATGAATAGCACATCTCTAGTGTCATTGTTGTTGGTCAAAATTTAAGCCAGCAACTTTTTAACAAAGATAATCTCTTCATACTGTGGACCATGGAGATTTCTCTTATAAAACACCTGTTTAAATCATATCAGTGCTTAAAGTTCTTCAGAATTAGGCGTGTGGCTCACAGATTGAATTATTCTTCTATATTTCTATTTTTATAATTAATTTCGAGCGTATTTAGTGTCATATAACAACCTGATTCTCTATAAACATAATATCATATGAATTTTTACACTAGAAAATAAAAAAAAATCATTAAAAAAAATAACAAAATAAAAAGATTCTCAGTAGCACTAAACCTGATATGTAAATCTGCAAATACTGGAATCAAACAAGTGTGATTATTCATTGGGAGACGGTGTTTAGATCTGTCTTCTCCTGTATCGCCACCTCCTCTGCCAGCTTCCTCTCTTCTTCCGCCGCTTGTTTTTTAATTTCCTCCATCTGATCTTCTACTTTCTTCTGCTTCTTCCTAACTCTAGTGATCATGCCTTCTGTTTTCTGTATCTTCTCTTCTGTGGTCTGCAGAGACATCTCATACTTTGTCTTCTTCTTGTCTAGTTCCACCCTGACCTCTAATAGTTCACTTTTTTTCTTATGTTTATTCATTCCTTTACATTCTTTGTCAAGTTTCTCCTTGTTCTCCTTTCTCCATTTCTCCACCTCTTCCAGCTTGGATTTCTTTTTGTCTCTGTATGACTCCAGTTCTTTCTTGTGTCCCATCAATAATGAAATCAGATCATTCATGTCTTCCTTTTGTTCCTCTTTCATCTCTAAATCTTTTCTCACACTTCCTTTGAAAAGAGGCTCTCGTTCTCCTGGCGTTTCCTTGTCACCGAGTGGCTCGTTCCCTGTGCAAACCATAAAATCTGCTGTATTTACTTGTGTTTTTAACAAAAACATGTGACTTTTAAACAACACCATGCCATCAAACAGGTATCTAGAGCTGAAGCTGTTGAGATGTATTCATTACTCACTGGCTGGTTTTTGTCTCTGCTTCCACAAAACGAAGACAACTGCAGGAAACAGCATGAAGCCGACAAACAAGATCAAAATGATCCGAATAGTGGAAGAAGACGTGGCGGCGAATAGTTGCTCTGTAGAGACAAACCAAAGAACAAGAAGACGATTTCATGAAAGTGAACTTTTTCAAAGTTGAAAAATGGAGATAATTCGACAACTTCATTTACCTGTTATCCTGATGTGAGTCTCTCTGGTCTGGTTGATGCTGTTCTGTTGGACTTTACAGGTGAAGCTGCTGCTGTGTCTCTTGTCCACGGTCACACTGCTGCTGACAGTATAGAGGTCATCAGGACCTCTGACTGTCTCTGGAGGTCCAGCAGAGAGCAGGTTTCCCTCAGCGTCCAGCCACAACACCTCAGGCTCTGGATACCAGCCTGCAGACTCACACTGTAACACCACTCCTCCTCCACTGCTGCTTCTATCAATGCTCACTATGGCAGGGGAGGAGGCAGCACCTGATGGAGAAGATAAGAAGACATTTTATGAAGGTGACTTGTTGCAATAACAGCGTTTAGTGGGAGTGGTTCTATAAGTGGGGGCTGAGGAACTACTGCGGAACACCACTTGGTGGCAGCACATCCAGCTTGCCTCCTATAAAGTTACCTATGGAGTTGCTCAACGTAAAAAAAATAATAAAACACAGTTATAGCAGAGTTATTAATACTTCCCTCTGCCATCGGTATGGTCTCAACGACTGGTGGGTGAAACAACAGCGAGCTAAAAGCATTTCCTCCATTAAACAATATAATCATGAGGCGCATATCTGATCTGAAGGAGGGAGAGGAGCAACTTAATGACACTTTAATCTGCAGATGGCTGAAGAGACTGACAACAAAGACTGTTTACTGATTACGTCAGATATGTATATCCGTGTTGAACTGGAAAATTGAACTCCAAAAATATCAATATCTAAAAAAAACTTTGGGAACCACTGCTCTGAGGCCTCGTTCAGACCTTCCATTAACATCCTTCCCTGATCTCATCTTTCCATGTTTAAATTCCCGTGTTGACACCTGGTCTTAATTAAAATGTGTCTCCACCTGCGTCCCCAGCCAGCACCTGAGATCTGATCTCAGTTTGTCTGTCTGTAAATAAGCAGCGCCATCATGTGGTCAGTAGAATATTGTACCAGCTGCTGTCTCTAATGGATCTCTACGTACCGCTGGATCAGAACCATGAACAGCTGGTTGTTGACTTGGAGACATGATCCAGATTTTGGAACAAGATGGAAAGTCTCATAAATCACTGATCAGAGGATTGATGATTTTTTTAATCTGAGTATTGTTTTGGCCAAATCCACATTGCTATGTTAGCGTTATCAATATGTTTAATGGTTCCCTTGTTGGTTTAAAGTTACAAAATTATCAGAAAAATGTCAGTAACCACAAAAAATTATGCATAAAAGTGACAGAGTGAAGGTTGCACTCGATACATTGACAGAAATATAAAGCAGGACATCGTCTGTAAATGGAAAACTTCTATACACATCGTAATTCCTCTTCCACAGATCAGCCCTGTTGAGTAGGTGGTCTTTAATGTGACCCAGGAATCGATGTGTGTTCACAGTACCATTTTCTTGGAATCAAATCTGTATGTATTAAAAATATAACACGTCAACTTACCAACAAAAAGCTGAACCATAGCGTGGCCAATATCCGGAATGTTGCATCTATATTTTCCCTCATCAGAGACCTTGACTTTAGAGAGTTTTAGTGAAATGTCTCCGTACTTGAGGCTCTCAGTGGACAGTGATGTTCTCCCATCATATAATGAATTCTGACTAAGCAGCAGATCCACTTCGTCTCGTCTCAGATGGACAAACTGGGGGTCCAGGTCAAGTCTCGTCCACTCCAGCGAGTCAGAAATGACGTCGGTGGCGGGTTTCACTTGGCATGGCAAAATGATGTCTTCTCCGACCATCACCTGCAATGGCTCAGAAGGGCCTACCATCTGAGACTGACCTGAAGAAGAAACACAAGAAATGAATACTCTAATAGTACCTATGATGACACGTGATGGCATGTTTAGGGTAGGTGGCGGCTGAACTAAGAAAGTACACAAGTGCCTCAATTTGTGTGTGGTGGACTCACAGGGAAACGATTCCCAATCAAAACATGTATGCCAGTGAGCTTCCATTGAAAGTCTACACAGACCTGAGAGGACACATAGCTGGCCAGCATCCAGGAGCCAGGAAAAGATGAACAATGAAAAAACCAACACCTTTAAACCACATCTATGTAGCATCAAAGCGTCTTTGTCCTTTTCTTTTTGGCTAGTGGCTGGCTAGCAGCAAAGCTGCCAAAAATCAAAGAGGAAGACCATGAAACCCATAATTAAACATCCGGGTTCTCTTCATAGACTTCTCCTCCGCCTTTAACACCATCAGGCCCCACATCATGATGGAGAGGCTAGGGCAGTTAGGGGTAAATCCTAACATAATCAGGTGGGTTGAGTCCTTTCTGACGGAGAGAACACAGTGTGTTAGGGTAAATGAAACTGTGTCCTCCCCGATTATGACCAATACAGGATCCCCACAAGGCAGCGTCATCTCACCGGTATTGTTCACTCTTGACACCAACGAGTGTAGAAGTAACACACCTGAGCATCTCACAATAAAATTTGCAGATGACACAGCAATAGTGGGGTTATTACAAAATAGCGATGAGACCAACTACAGGGCCTGGGTGGATCAATTTGCAGACTGGTGTAGGTCCAGCTGTCTTCTTCTAAATATAAAGAAAACCAAGGAAATAATAATAGATTTCAGAACTGGGAGTCAGCCCCACCAGTGTGTGGTTATAAATGGAGAGGATGTTGCGATTGTAGCCGAGTACAAGTACTTAGGCACAATAATAGATAATAAGTTGCAATGGAACAGTAACACCGACACAATCTATAAAAAGGGGCTGCAGAGGCTGCATTTTATGCGCAAATTACGACAATTTAGAGTGGAAAGGGATATGATGTTACTTTTCTATCACTCATTTGTGGAGAGCATGCTACTTTTTTGTTGTGTTGCCTGGTATTTCTCCTTGTCTATGACCAATGAAAACAAACTGAGCAAGATAGTCAACATGGCCAGTAAGGTTGCGGGGCAAAAACTAGACAGTATGGCTGTGACCTGTGAAAGAAGGGTAGTGAAGAAAGGTCAAGCAATAAATGAAGATCTGTCACATCCCCTACACCAGGCATATGAGGTGTTGCCATCAGGGAGGAGGTTCGGGTCACCTTCTTTCCAAACAAATCGAGCCAGTCGGTCATTCATTCCAACCAGTATTACACTGATGAACAAGAAGTTACCTGTAGGACAGCACTTTAAATAGCACCATGCACTTTCTTTCCAGCTGGACTGTCACAGTATGCACAACTGCACTTTATTATCCTGTTTATGTGTAGTGGGGTCTGTGTCTTCTGTCCAGATGTTGTGAATGTGTGGGGGTATGGTAGGGTGGGGGTGGTTGGGGTGAGGGAAATTCTGTTGTATATTCTGTCTTGTATTTCGTCTTGTCTGTCTTACTGTCTTTGTATAAATGTATCAGATGTACTGTATGGCACAGAACAATTTTCCGCATAGGACAAATAAATCCATCATCATCATCATGTCTGCTGTGTGGAAGTATTTTACTGTGAAAAAAGAAGTCAGACAGACTAAGAGCTAATGCTGTTAATACCTGGGATCAAGACAGTTACCTTTAAACAGCTTCGGACCTGTTTGTGTGTCACTTGTGGGTCTGACAGAGGACTGACTCCCAGTGACAGAGCACTGAGCAGCAGCACTGAGCAGCAGCACTGAAAAGTTTTTTTTGCACTTTTTGGATCACAATTCTGTAGAATTTGCTTTTGTATACTTATTGTGGTTGATGTGGAGTGATGTTGGTTGTGGACCTGCAACCTATCCATCTGCCAGGCCAGGTCCAGGCCCAGCTGCAGCCTATCCATCCACCAGGCCAGGCCCAGGCCCAGACCCAGCTGCAGCCTATCCATCCACCAGGCCAGGCCCAGGCCCAGCTACAACCCATCTATCCAGCGAACCAGACCCATAGTGGTAAAATTTTTAAGACACAAAGACAGATCTGCAGTACTTCAAAGAGCCAAAAACTTGAAAGGAACTAAAATCTTCATTACTGAGGACTACATGGACACAGTCAGACAAAAAAGGAAAGAACTCATGCTAAAGTTGAGAGCAGCGAGAGAGAAAGGAGACACTGCCTTCCTCAGATATGACAAACTAGTCATCCCTCCTCGCAGCAGCACTCCAAAGCCATCTATAGACACTTAATGGCATGACTCATTTGAAGACAATGCTTTAAACATCAAGGGATACAACATATACAGAAGAGACAGAAATGCATTTGGTGGTGGGGTAGCATACCTACTAAAATTAGAGAAGACCTGATGAACTTTGAAATTGAAGTGCTTTGGCTGCAAATACATCTGCCTCACAGACTGCCTCACCTGAAACCGATTTTAGTGGACTGCTGTTACAGACCGCCAAGTGCCAACATTAGGTCCGTAGATAAAATATGTCAGATGGTAGACTACATCAAATGCTCCTAAACAATGTCTCACAACTTTTTCATCGCCTATTGGTTGTAGTGATCATATCATGGTGGTGGTCGTAAGGAAGGCAAAAATTTCAAAAACGGGACCCAACATAATTTTAAAAAGATCATACAAATGTTTTAAAACTAAGTGCGTTAGGGAGGAGGTAAAGAACCTAAGTTGGGAGGAAATTCTAAAAGAATGTAACCCAAACAAAGCTCTGAACATATTTGATGAAATTCTGATGCCGGTAATAAACAGGCATGCTCCTCTCAGAAAATTCACAGTCAGAAACACACATACACCATGGTTAGATCACGAAACCAGAGAGCACATGAAACACAGAGATCAAGCAAAGAAAACTGCAATACTAACAGGATATGAGTCTGACTGGATAAAATTGGTAAATTAAGAAACTTTGTTACAAAGTTAAATAGAATAAAAAAGAAATTGTACTATGAAAATAGGATTATTGATATCAAAAATGATAACAAAAAAGTATGGAAAACACTAAATGAATTAATGGGCAAAAACCCTCAACAAACCATTCTTAGAGGTGGATGGCAACTTCCTCACTCGACCATCTGCCATTGCTAACTATCTTAATAAATATTTCATAAATAAAATTGATCAATTAAATAATAATATGCCGTCTATTGATATTAATAACATATCCAGTCTATTGATAAAATATAATATTATGAAGGATAAACAATGTTCATTTAAGTTTGATAAAGTAGGTATTAAGACAGTAGAAGATATGGTATAAACTTGTAAAAATAAACCACCAGGCATTGATAATCTTGATAGTAAGCTACTAAAGCTGGTCGCAGAAGAAATTGCACCTCCTATCTGTCACACTGTAAATATGAGTTTTGCCAACTGTCAGTGTCCACTACAATGGAAGTGTGCCAAGATAATTCCATTACCAAAAAACAAGAAACTGCAATTTTCAGGAGCCAACAGTCGTCCAATTAGCCTTTTACCTGTATTAAGTAAAATTATGGAAAGTGTAATATTGGAACAAATGACTAACTACTTATTTTTGAACAATTTACTAACAGATTTTCATAACGCATGTTGTAAGGGTCACTCCACAACATCAGCTCTAACTCAAATGAAAGATGACTGGCTGAGGGAAATAGATAAAAAGAAACTAGTTGGTGTGGTTACGCTTGATTTCTCAGCTGCATTCGACCTAATTGACTCCTTCCTAAGGAGTTATCTAACTGATAGAACACAGACAGTTTTCTTTAATGGGTGCTTTTCTGAAGAGAATGTTGTGTCATGTGGAGTACCACAGGGGAGTTGTTTGGGACCGTTATTGTACATTATTTATACCAATGACCTACCACTTGTTCTGAGAAATGTATGCTGATGACTCAATCTGTTAGGGCCAATTTAATCTTCATTTTTATTTTATTGAAATTTACCTCCCCCTGCTGGCACTTTTATTTTGCCCAACGACACCACCAGGAACCGCTTATAGGTAGACAGGAAGTGAGGCCTGTGAGGTGACGACATGAGGAAAACGCTAGCCACAGTCGGGAGCGATATAGTTTTTTGACCACATATAATCACATATAACTACACACACATAGAGATAACTTCAGAACATGAAATACATTAAAAATTAGAAGCTTTTTGTTTACATTTACATTGATACGCGCATACATCGTTTGAGATATTTCAGTTCAATTTAGAAGGATAGAAATCCTATTTTGGTTGGAATTATTTTAAGTTTGAACGTGCGTCCGAAATCCCCTCGCCTTGGCTCGCGCGGCGGCTTGATGGTAAGAGATATTGACAAAGACAAGTTGCTGAAACACAATCATATACGCCTCTGCACTAACCAACGGGGAACTAAATGCGGTTTTGAAAGAAGAGTTTAAAGCAGTTGTGGACTGGGTTAACTGCAACAGACTTGTTGTGAATGTATCCAAAACCAACTGTTTTGTAATGGGCTCACGCCACAACATTAGTAAAAATCCTCAGTTAGATCTGAAAATCAATCAGGTTCAGGAGACCAAGCTGCTGGGAGTTGCCATTGATGACAAACTTACATGTAAACATGGCCGTTAAAGGTGCAGTAGGCAGGATTGCGAAGATCCAGGACTTAGCCAAAACATTTGAACATCGACAACTTCTCAGTCCCTCCCCACTTTCCACTAAAGCCCAAAAAGGTCTCGCAAGCCCCTCCCCCCACAAGGGAGAGCTGTGCACGATAGAGCACGTGCATATCGGCCCTGGAATACTGTGCACGAGCAGAGAACCGAGAGAGAGCGAGTAAACAAACTAGCATGGAACACACCAACGTAACAACAACAAAATAGTTTTTATAATACCCTTCGTTATTGCTAAATAATTTTAGGTCAAAATATTTAGCAATAGTCAACTTTAGGACAAAACCAAGGTTAGGATGTTTCTGAAAGTAGCCTACATCAGTGATGTTTGCTATCAGTAACAGTTAGAAGCATTCATTGTGGCGTTTTATTCCACAGTTTAGATTTATCAGTTTGCTATGTGGTAGATATATGACCGCTACCTGTTGATGTGGTTAGACGTTTGAGAGTGAAGCTGAGGCACAGGCCTCAGACGAGGATTACATCCCGGCTCCTTCTACACGCCCACGGACAAGTGGTGCGAGGTGGTGGAGGGAGGTGAGGGCGCTATGAAATGCGTGTCCATGAACAGTGATTGACACTCTGTTAGATACACCCCTGGACCTGATTGGTGCATCTGGATGTGGAGCGGTGGATGTCTTGCAAATCGCGCTACAGGCTCTAGGTGGGGCCAGAGGAGCCGATTTTTTTTTTTTTTAAATGACCTGCTTCATGCAATTATACTTGAACATAGGGTCAGTTTCAGCAAATATGACAGAAAGTTAGTTTTATAAGACTTGCCTATTGCACCTTTAATAAAATAGGAAGTGGCATCTCTGTTATCAGAAGATGCAAAGCATATTTATCACCAAAATCAACTAAACTAATAATACAAGCTTTAATTCTGTTAAATCTTGACTACTGCTCAGTGGTCTGGTCAAACGCCACAGCAGATATAATTAATAAACTTCAAAAAGTGCAAAATAGAGCAATTTGCATTGTCCTGGGTTGTGATCTCAGAACTAATGTATTTAAAATGCATAGAAATCTCGGTTGGTTGATGGTTGGTGATAGATTGTTTTATTCATTACTGATATTTGTAAGAAATGTACTTATAACAAAAACCCAACAAGTTCTATTCAAAAAACTACAGTATAGTTCAGACAATCACAGTTATACAACGAGACATGTGGCCAATGGAAAGCTTTCATTGCCAAAAATAAAGACGAACTACAGTAAATTAACAGTACAGTAGTATGTACAGAGCTATGTATGCTTGGAACCTACTCCCCAAACACCTTGGACAAACTAATAGCACAAGAGAATTTAAATTGTTAGTGAAAAAACATCTTTTAAATGGATACATACAGAAGTTATGGAATTATTCTAATCATGAATAATGTATCTAATTGCTTAAGAGTTTGAAGTATTGTTGTAAATAAATGGTATCTCTCTTTTATTTTTTATTTTTCTGTAAATTTTATTTATTTATTTATTTTATACATATTTTGTATTTCTTTGTTTGTCTGTTTTTGTGTTCTTTTTTCTTTTAAATTTTGTCTTGTACTGTACTATATGTCGGACCCCAGAAAGAATAGCTGCAGTTCTGCTGCAGCTAATGGGGATCAAAATAAAACAAAAAACAATAAACTTACCTCCACAATAATGTGTTAGAAGTAGAAAGACTCCTATTTGAGAGACAATGCTGGTGGCACTAAGACGCAATGCAAAGAAGCGTCTGTTCCCTTGGTGAAACATCCTGACAACAGAAATGATCAGCTTTAGAAAGGGAAAGATTGGTTTTAACAGTTGTTGTTTTTTGTTTTTTTTTTAATGAAAAGTGACTCCAATCAGTCCATCAATGATCAACACACATACAAAAAAACATGCACTACGTAGTACTACAGCTACAGGATAGAATGGTGAAACGGTAGCCTAGAAGCCATGTTTAAGAAGTTTAACAACATCTGTAAGGGCGGAAAAACTCAACACCAAAAATAATTGTGCTTACGTTTCATCCAGTAATACATTACAACATGTTTTTGCCTATACCTACTTTGTACAGTGTCCTTGGGTACCTTGAAAGGCGCTTCTCTAAATAAAATGTATTATTATTATTATTATTATGTTTTGTGACTGGGATTAAGTTTAACAGCAAAAAGCTCGGAGAGGCGAACGGAGAAAACATCATTATTAGTTACTAAAACATTTATTTTTACGTACATACCTGTTGTGTGTTTCCGAGAATCACCTCAACTGCACAAAGTCCTCCAAGTAATAAGTGTACTTTGACCCCTACCTACTGTAAATGGATAACGTGTGGGACACATGCCAATCTACTACTGCCGTATCACAGTGAAAGACCTGTTTTATGACTGAGGTTTGTACTGAGCAGTTTTGATTCTGAATTAGTGAATGACTGACAAAAGATGGAAAACACAGCAGAACATACAATATGGTCGTAGGTGTGAGTGTGAATGGTTGTCTGTCTCTCGTCAAAGGACAGCTGAGATAGGCTCCACCCCACCCACACCCTCCAGAAGCTGGAAATGAATGAATAAATGAACTCATTAAACACTGAATCTAATATAATGCAAATCCAACATGTTAAAATAGGTGTCATGCCTTAAACTCAAATCATCATAATATTCAATAAGTAACAACCTTCCTTCCTTGTTTTGGCACCAATAATGTCTTTGTTCAGCCGGCCCTGTGATCATGGAGAGTCCTGTCCTCCCTGTGATGGCGGGAGAACCTGTGACTCTGTGAGGAGACATTCCTCAGACATATATATAGTCACTGAAAAACTGTGCATGCCAACCTGGTAATGTATTTAACTTGTTTCCAAAGCAGAACGAGTAGAATCTGGCAAGAATACCAGCGCTCCTGTAACTGAAACCTACCAGCGTGCACCAGATGCAACTTCTGATTGTGTATATTATATAATCACGTAGGTAAGAAACCGACTGAGGGGCACTTTACACGGAAACGATTGGAGGTGAAAAGCGCAAAACATTTTATCGGATGTCCTATATCGTTCAGATGGTGACGGCGTTTTTGGGGGTTGAAAACGCAAAAAAGTGAAACCACCCTCCAGAGTGGAAATCTTAAAAACGCTCCACCCTCGCGTCACCGTGCAAAGGGTGAATAACGCAAAACTGCGTTTCTCGTCGAATAGAAATGACGTGACAAGCATGCGACAGGACCGGAAAAACAAGTAAACAACATGTCGAGCTCCGCGATGGAGGTTCAACAGGCCCTAGCCGCAATAATTTGTATCCAAGTGGTTGTTTTGGTTAATGTATTTCTCGCGCTAAGCGTGGAAAAGTAGAAGAAAAGTAAATACCTCTATGCAGGCACTCTTGGGAGTGTAGCCACCTAGCCATCTGGCGGTATACTGCATCTATGTGTATGAAATTTCACACACTTTTGCGTTTCCGTTTGAACACAGATTTGTTTCAGAAACGCTCGTCTAAATGCGGAGTTAAAAGTGAAAACGAAACGCCACTTTTGCGCTTTTGGTTCAGATCGTTTCCGTGTAAAGGTAGCCTGATTCTAATCTCCAGAAATTCCTTTTTGCAAGAATTACAAGAACTTAGGTCATAAATCCCATTCAAAGGCTGTTGCCACCAACCCGGCTCCAGTCTATAACAAGAAGGCCTCACACACAGAGAAGGTCTTCATCGTCAGTAACTGCTTGTCCACAGAGAAAGTCAATTTAGCTAATTCATTTATTTATATCAGTAAGAAAATATGGAATAGCGGGATACTAGTGCAGGGTATCAGTATTGAAAGACTTGCATGGATGACGTTGAGTGTAGTGATGTGTGAGAAGGTGGAAGGTAACCTGAGAGGCCCAACATGGAGGCAGCTGTCCTGAGAGAGGACATATACGTTCTTGTCTTTACTAAATAAACACAATGCCTTGACATACACTGATGAAGTCTGCACATGGTTGTACTTTAAATTGTCTAAATATGGATGAAGCCAGGGAGTACCTAAAACAAAAGTCACAATCATTTAGATACTAGATAACTCATGGATCTTTATATATTTTTTGTGAATTTACATATTTTTTCAAAATCTTTTGTCTTCCATGTCCAAGAGTCTGACTGAAGACTGAAACACTTTATATATAAAGAGAATGTTTTTTTTGCGCATTCCCCAAAGATTGTTGCAAATGGTGAAAACTGGAGGCCCTAACGTTGATCCTTGGACAAGAAGAGTATCACATGGATGCTACGTACAGTAATTAGAGTAAAACCATAGTGATGCATGACGATATAGTACAATAGCTTCATAAAGTCGAAATGCAAGAGACAATTCTTTCATTTGCTTTCAATGCAAAGTGATGAACCTGTTGATGCTACTTTGTGCACAGCCTCAAAATTGTTGGTGCTCTCAGAAAGCTGGTGAGTAGCAGCGACTTAGGATGCTTTTTAAGAAATATGTTTCATTTATTTAAAGCAGTAGCCCAAACACTGTCTGATATCTTGTACTCTTTTCAACTGCAGGATGGTCAGGTCTCAGTCTGTGAACTTTTTGTATTTTAAGTTTAGTTTTGGACTTTATATAAAAGTGTAAAGGAGAAAAAAGTCTTTATTTGATTCGTATAAAAGCAGTTTTTGTAGGTGAAGAAGAAGTTGTTTTAAATCAGTCTGTGATTTCAAATCTTTTCTGTTGGTCGGAGCACGGACATGACTCTGGAACAATAGTCAGATGTTATTTTAGACTTTCTGACACAAGGTGATCTGAATTTCTCTCTGGACGTTTGTCTTGTGAATCTGGAGGAGAACCAGGTTCATTTAGTGCTCAACAAAATGATCCATGCCTGTTGGAGCGCTGGACATTCAACATGTTGGCTACTTCATGGTTCACTGAAGGAAAATTCAGCATTTTTTTAGGTTTTTGAATCACTACAGAATAAAAGAAATGTTTCTATTTTCGTTTTATAGTTTTTAGATTTAACTTTTAGTGCCAAAAAATGCAGGGACCGGCCTTGCATCACTATGGGAGACATTCTTCACTCACTCTAATACTTCTTTATAGTTGTTTTATTTACAGTGGTGGACAGTAACGAAGTAAATTTACTTGAGTGCTGTACTTAAGTACAGTTTTTGAGTATCTGTATTTTACTTTTACTTTTACTCCATTACATTTGAAGGACAAATATTGTACTTTTTACTCCACTACATTTCTGTTGATGCTCTCGTTACTCGCTACTTTTGAGCTTACGTCAGCTGATTATTTTTTCGTTTTATTTATTTTTTTCAAAATTCTGAGAAAATAAACTGTTTCTGCTGATTCGCTGATTCGCTACGTTATGTCATACAATCTATACAATGCGGGAAGAAACTGGAGAAACACCTGGAGAAACTCCCACCGAGCACCTGTGGCCTTATCTCAAACCCATGTTTGAGATTTTTGCTACAAAAACTGATTCGTTCCAGTTTAAATGTTTGTTGTGTTTACCACGAACAAATTATATCACGGCCTACAAGAACTCGTCTTCCAACCTGAAAAAGCACTTTGCGGTATGTAAAGTAGCTACTGACGTTAGCTAGCTTAATGTTTGTTAAATTGCTGATGAACATTTTAAACTTAATTGTATGAGCTTGTAGTGAGTGAGAGAGAGAGAGAGAGAGAGAGAGAGAGAGAGAAAGAGAGAGAGACAGAAACTGCAAGAGAAAGAGTGAGGCTGTGGATTGTAGAGTGGATTGTATAATGACAATACTTTCCTTTCCTGTATTTCCTGAGATACTTTTTAAATACTTTTACTTAAGTATTTTTTAAGCAAATACTTTAGTACTTTACTTAAGTAATATTTTGACTAAGCTACTTTTACTTGTATTGGAGTAATATTTGACAAGGAGTATCTGTACTTTTACTCAAGTAGTGAAGGTGTGTACTCTGTCCAACGACCACAGTGGTCGTTTGTACATGCACTGGAAAACGACCCACTGGGTCGTTTTCCTTTCTTGCACTAGCGCTCCTACCGGTAACAGGAGAGTATTGCGGATTGCTTGGATTAATCCACTACATCGGTGTCATAGTTGGACGAATTAAGGTAAATACAGCAAATGTGTTTAATTAACATTTGAGAACAATATAACATGTTGTCAGCTCGTTTCAATGTTGATTCGCCTTCTAGTATACTATCTAGAATTACTACGGGGGATAATTAACGTTATAAGAGCTAACGTTAAATCAAAACAACTAGCCAAAAGTTATTTTTTTTAAAAGGTAGCTAGCTAGCTAGCTAGCATGATAACAGTTACGTAAATATGACTTTTAGAAGACGTCAGGACATGCACAGGTGAATATCATGTTTGTAACCATGTTGCTAAAGCTAAATAAAGTTGTTTAAAAAGTGAAAACCTGGAATGGAAAAGGACAGACAGATAAGACAAGTGTCCATTGGTGTCTGTAAGCAGGTTTTCAAATGCTATTATCATACTTTACATACTTAATTTACAAATCACAGTATCTATTGTTCTGAAGAGAAAGCGTTTGTTGAAGTAGTTAAGTAATATATTAATATATAACTGCCCTATGTATGAAATCAGACATGGCCCCTGAGAACCTGAGGCCCTCATGACAGGTCAGAGTGATCAATGGATCATTTAAAGTGTGAAGTAGTACACAATGTACATACTAGATTGTGTACTACATGCATACTGTGTTACATAATGCACCTTTTTATCTAACTTGGCTACACTAATTTATCGCGTCATCTTCAAATACAGGCTGTTGCATACATAGCCAGGTATTCTGATTACAAAATATCTGCATACCTGAGGAATGTGTCGTTGTACATTTTCCAATAATCTTAAAGCAATTTAACAGTAATACTTAATGCTGTCTATCTGTCTGTCTTGCAGTGGGACAAAGTGGAAAAACTCCTGGGAGCCAAAAGACAACATTCAAAGGTAACATCCTGAAATAGCCAATAAATTGTTTGACACTGTTACTGTGTCATAGTGATTTTGTTATTGTTGCTGTGTTGTATGCCAGTTATGGAGACTGAGTTATTATGTATTCTTTGATATATTTGCTTTATGATCTGTTTTGCTTGATCTTTGAGGAGACAGGCTACATGAATTCATTCATTCATTCATCTTCTGTAACCGCTTATTCCTGTTAAGGGTCGCAGGGTCTGCTGGAGCCTATCCCAGCTGTCATCGGGCGAGAGGCGGGTCTAACGCAAGGCTAACATAGAGAGACAGACAACCATTCACACTCATGTGCACACCTACGACCAATTAGAATCACCAATGAACCTAACCAGCATGTCTCTGGACGACGTGAAGAAGCGGGAGTACCCGGAGAGAACCCACGCAGACACAGGGAGAACATACAAACTCCACACAGAAAGGAACCAGTCGGCCCATGGATTCGAACCGCTGACCTTCTCGCTGTGAGGCATCAGTGCTAACCACCCTGGCTACGTGAATGATAAATGTTAATGTCTGGTAATGTTTTAAAATAAAATACCTGCCACCTGTCTCTGTCTGTGTTCATTTCCATTCAATTCAGTTTCACGATTGCTTACAGTTTATAAATTAGCAGCCTGAATAGGTTTGTTTTCACTAAAAAAAAGGTGAGGGGTTAACAGACAACTTCATCCAATCACACCCATTACAGTAGCTTAGCCAGCATAAAAGACAAGCCCATGTCATCAAGAAGTACATTCTTACCCATCAGCTGAATTCTTGTGCTTATATTGCTTGTTAATTACTCAGAATTTATTTAGTTTTGATTAACATTTATTGTTAAAGGCATAAGCTGTGAACCAGTAGTTACACTATAGGTGAGGATAGAAGTTACAATATTCTGAAATCAAGGAATGCCCCCTGTCGCATATTAGTGTTTTGTTGAGATGCTGTTTTTTCATTGAAACACACAGATGTCAGAAATGACCTATTGGACATCATAACAACGGTATGTGTAACTGATTTACTCAAAGTCTCTTGACAAATAGCTGTTGTGATGTTAATTTACACACAAGTTCAAGATGTCTGGTGGAATTAATTGGCAAAAACAAATGAGCAGATACAATATAAATTACTAATTCAGTTGTAAATCTGTCAGATATTATTACCTTACATGATTTTTTCTCATTGTTAAAAAAAAAAATTCTTATATCATGGGCTGAGCCCTCAAAAGGCTCTCTGAATCTAAGCCTGGGCACAGCTGTGTTCATGAAATGTGAAAATCCATACTTTGTTGTAGGACTATAATAAAGATATTGTTGGAAAGGTCTCAGCGTGGGGAATAACATATGTTAGTTTAGGGGTTGTAACTGACTCCTTCTTTGAACTATTGACCTTTGAACCCTGACTTCTGAGAATTGTTGAAGGCTTGTAATTCTGCATCAAAAGGGGCTATAGACATGGGACAAAGTGCTTTAGAAAGCTTATGAACTCTGCCTTTTGTGCCTGTGTGACTATACCTAGTGGATATAGACAGAAAGTGGGAGCGCTGTCCAAAATGGTATCTTTTCACCCACTTGACAATTATATGCTTAAATTCTGGTAAGAAATGTGTTTCCCACACCCTTAAACCCCCGGCTATGTATTCATTTTATTATTTATAACCTCCTATTCAAGGAAATCACTAATCGTGGTAGAAACTACAAATCCCCTGAGCTGCGACATATAGCTTGATACCAAGTCACGTGATATTTGTAGTTTTTTCAGTTTTCAAACATATATGTTAAAATATTGTTGTAAAAAGATATATATACTGATTACATCGAATCTAGTATTGCCGAACTAGCGATGACATTGCTTTAAGTCGATATATGTTAAGAAAAAGTAAAGAGAGTTTATTTAGGATGTGTTTAGAACCGCGCAATATAGATTTACGCCAAACAGCATTGCAGTTTGGTTCTCCCGCTTCAATAGGCTTACAGTAGGCAGGGTTTGGATTGGTTTATCTGCTGAACACATGAAATATTTACTACAGCCGAACTTGTAACGGCAGTGATTATAGTTGCTTTAAGTTAAGAAATGACACACAACACTGCATTTTAGTCGTTTATTTGAAAATATTATGAAGCTTTGCTGTAGCTTGGTTGAGCGGCAGAAACCGAACGCAGCCAATCCACGGCGGACAGCTATAGACAGGAATCGAATGAGTCCATCTACGTCACTAGGCCTTCTCCCGACCTCATAAGATTCTTTTAATAATACAGTTTAAAATGCACGTGTGGACCAGGTTTAACGAATGCATTGAGTAACACGGCATTACTAGCATTCACTTTGAGGATGTGGGTAGTATTTTTACACTAATCGGCTCGTTTTCTACCCCGGGATGACGACGGAGGTTGACCGGCGGATCACATCAGGAGGCCGGCCGTTCGTCTCTGAGATGACCCGCCGCCCCCGGTTCCCTAGGTGGCGCTTCACTTCTCCGAAAACATCGGAGCAAGTTTGCTCCGATGTTTTCCAGGCATTATTTGAATAAACTGATCACATATTGGGGATCTGATCACATATTGGGGATCTGCACCGTTACTTTCTAGCATGAAAAAATATTAAAACTTAATAAAGTGACGTATTAACAGCTATAGAGCGGGAATTAAAACAGCTTTTAGCCTGCTTATTACGATGCCGCTAGAGGGCACTAGCGCGGCTAGTCACCCCCAAACGTAACACTGGGTCGTAATTTGGGTGCAGGAAAAACGACAACTGTGGTCGTTCTGTAGAGGAGGACAGTCTGGTTTATTTACATCAATTTGCCTTTCTTAGTGTATACATCATATTTTTCAGTGAGACACATGGAGGACAAACATGCTGGTGAAATATCTAGCAAAGGAGGCTGGATTTCTTTGAGCTGTCTTGAAGGTGTTTCCCCGCTCATCCAACTGGTTTATTCAGTTCATTTCTTCTTCTTCTGTTCTCTGTGTCTCAGATTTGTCTTTTCCTTGTATCGAACCAAACGCACTGCAGTTCTTTCAAAACGCCTCCATCACTGTGAACTGCACTGAACTGCATGGTGACTGGAGGGAAAGATATTTCCTACTTGCAAAACGCAGCTTTGCACGGCAAACATGAGTCAAAGAGGAGCGAAGACCACATTTTATCACGTCTGCAGTGTTTTCATGAGGCCGTGGAGGATGTGTGGAAACGGAAGTGCAAGTGTGAAACTTCACAAACACACACACAAAACCACAAACACAGTAGGTCAAAAATGTCAGAGAGTTTAGTGCATACTTTAATTTATTTGTACATGACCGAGTGTCAGGATTGCATGTTTTATTTTTAGCTTTAGAAGAGCATCAGACGAATCAAGCTGGTCCTATGACAACCTTTAAATGAAATGTGTTGAAAAAAGTAAACATGATGAAGTAGTGCAATCAACATTCTTTTAATTTTAAGCGTGAAATGTTTTATGTTCAAAAGACGCTGTTTAGTTTTTGTTTGGTTTTCATCGTGTTTCCTGGATTTAGTTTGTAAAGTTTTTTCCTCAGTGTTTCTTGTCTTGTTTTACTTCCTGTGTTTCCCCCCTCTGATTGGTTGATTGGTTTCTCCTTGCGTTTCACCTGTGTCTCGTTAACCCCATGTGTCCATGTGTATATATAGCCCTGCCTTTCCTTTTGTTCTCTGTCAAACTGTCTGCTCTTTTTCTGTCCTGTTATCTCTTTGGAGTTTTCCTTGTGGTTCTTCCTTGGTTTTTGGTCTTTCATTCGTAAAGCACCTAAAGTTCTGGTTTAAGAGTTGTTGTTTTTTTTTATTTTTTTTTTTATTATTAAAGTCGTTTTATGTCCTGCTCCTGCCTCCCCTCTTTCATGTGGGTCCTCCCTCCCTTGATAGAATCATTAGGTCTATAAATGTACACCAAGATAGATATTCAGGTTGCTAACTTTCTAGTGTATGTAGTACACAATTTTCAGTACAAACTCTGATAGATATTCTGTTAAATTATTGACCTTTTACACCAAAGAGCAGCCTGAGGAGCTGTGTGCTGATCTTCTCTGCAGCTCTTTGCTTCAGACGGTTGTTTGCTGGTTCTGTATCATAATAATCTTTTCTCCATTGCATTTTGCAGAACAGTGTAAAGAAGATAAATGTTTAAGTGTTTCAAGCTTGAAACGCTCATTTGACCTTTTAGTAACTTTAAAAGGTCTGGGTAGGATTACAGAGGAGGACACAATGACAAGGATCCTGAATTTCATTGAGTGCTGCACATCTTAGTGAAGATCGTGGGAAAGGATCGGCTTTGACATGAATGTCATCTGTGCAAAAGCAGCTTTGTCGTCATCAAACTCCTTCATACAACCTGTGAAGAGGTGGAGCTGTACCTGCTGTTGCACACTGAGGCCAGGAGAGGTCACTGCTTCTGTTTCTATAAACCATTCACAGGCAGAAGAGTAAGAAGTGTGTCATCCATAGACAGTATAAAGATGGACGGATGAACTGCTCTTCACAAGTGAAGCCAAAGCAAGTAGAGGCCAGTGGCAAGGGCAAGGAAGTGGGGACACATTGTCCATATTCATACAGTCTGTGGTGTCATCTAGTGATGGCAAATCTGGCTCTTTTCAAAGATTCGTCTCAAAGGGCCAGTTCTCATGGCTCCCAGACGACTCTTCATTTAGTTTTACTTGGAGCCTTCTACTTTAGCCTAATTTAGCAATTGTGAATGGTTTGTGTGTTCAGCAATTTTTCATTTGCTGTTTTCATAAAAGCCTTGTTACCAAAAAAAAAAAAATACAGCTACTATTGTTTTAATTACTACCAACATTTTAATTAAAGCTTTAAATGATCAGCTGAACCACAGCAAACAAGTCAAATACACACAGGCCAAAGTCTTAACATTATGACACGTCTTTAGTGCAGGTTAGCATTCAGAAATACCAGATGCCTCAGCTTGGATGTCCATTTCTTCTCTTTTTCTCAACACTCTTGCATTTAAATTTGCGGAATTGGCTCTCCTCATTCACTACAAAGAATCAGTTCTTAGAGGCTGTTTCTCGTGAACAGCACATCTCTAGTGTCATCGTTGTTGGTCGTAATTTAATCTGTTGTTCAGATTAATTCCAGGTGAGTTTCACAGACGTTCCTGATAAAATGAATTTACTCCTGCTCCAATCTGATTTAACTCATTTTGTCGGCTGATGCTGTGTTGCCAAATACCAAAAACGACCTGGTGCTGTTAATGTTTTAGTCTGTGTAGATAATCTCTTTATTTATGACAACTGTACAGGGAGATTTCTCTTATAAAACTCATATCGAGGCTTAAAGTTCTGCTGAATTATGCGTGTGGCTGCTGCTTTGAGTGACAGGTAGGCTTCCTCACAGGTTGAATTATTGTTCTACATTTTTATTTTTATAATTGATTTTGAGCGTATTTAGTGTCACAGAACAACCTGATTCTCTATAAACATATCATTTGAATTTTGACACTAGAATTTTTATTTTTTTAAATCATTAAAAAAAATAACGAAATAAAAAGATTCTGAGTAGCACTGAACACGATATGTAAATCTGCAAATACTGGAATAAAACAAGTGTGATTATTTCATTAATCATTAAGTACCGGTGGTGTTTTGATCTGTCTCCTCCTCTATCGCCACCTTCTCTGCCAGCTTCTTCCCCTCTTCCTCCTCTGCCAGCTTCCTCTCCTCTTCCGCCACTTGTTTTTTAATTTCCCCTATCTGATCTTCTACTTTTTTCTGCTTCTTCCTAACTTTAGTGATCATGCCTTCTGTTTTCTGTATCATCTCCTCTGTGGCCGAAAAAGACATCTCATGGTTTGCTTTCATCTTGTCTAGTTCCACCTTGACCTCTAATAGTTTACTTATTTTCTTATGTTTTTTTATTCCTTTACTTTGTTCTTCCTCAAGTTTCTTCTTGTTCTTCTTTATCCATTCCTCCACCACTTCCTGCTGGGATTTCTGTTTGTCTCTGTGCGACTCCAGTTCTTTCTTCTGTCCTATTAATAATGAAATCAGATCATTCATGTCTTCCTTTTCTTCCTCTTTCATCTGTAAATCTTTTCTCACACTTCCTTTGAAAAGAGGCTCTCGTTCTTCTGGCGTTTCTTTGTCACCGAGTGTCTCGTTCCCTGTGCAAACCATAAAATCTGCTGTATTTACTTGCGTTTTTAACAGAAACGTGACTTTTAACCAACACCATGCCATCAAACAGGTATTTAAAGCTGAAGCTGCTGAGATGTATTCATTACTCACTGGCTGGTTTTTGTCTCTGCTTCCACAAAACGAAGACAACTGCAGGAAACACCATGAAGCCGACACACAAGATCAAAATTATCCGAATAGTGGAAGAAGACGTGGTGGCGAATAGTTGCTCTGTAGAGACAAATCAAAGAACAAGAAGATGATTTCATAAAAGTGAACTTTTTCAAAGTTGAAAAACGGAGCAAATTCGAAAACTTCATTTACCTGCTATCCTGATGTGAGCCTCTCTGGTCTGGTTGATGTTGTTCTGTTGGACTCTACAGGTGAAGCTGCTGCTGTGTCTCTTGTCCACAGTCACTCTGCTGCTGACAGTATAGAGGTCATCAGGACCTCTGACTGTCTCTGGAGGTCCAGCAGAGAGCAGGTTTCCCTCAGCGTCCAGCCACAACACCTCAGGCTCTGGATACCAGCCTGCAGACTCACACTGTAACACCACTCCTCCTCCACTGCTGGTTCTATCAATGCTCACTATGGCAGGTGAGGAGGCAGCACCTGATGGACAAGATAAGACATTTTATGAAGGTGACTTGTTGCAATAACAGCGTTTAGTGGCAGTGGTTCTAAAAGTGGGGGGTGAGGAACTATTGCAGAACTACAAGACACCACTTGGTGGCAGCACATCCAGCTTATAAGAACAAGTCGATTGTGTTCTAATACTCAACTTGCCTCATATAAAGTCGCCTGTAGAGTTGCTCAGCGTAAAAAAAACACACACTTGTAGCAGAGTAATTAATACTCTGCCATCAGTATGGTCTCAACGACTGGTGGGTGAAGCAACAGCGAGCTAAAAGCATTTCCTCCGTCAAACAATATAGTCATGAGGCGCATATCTGATCTGAAAGAGGGAGAGGAGCAACTTAAGGACAAGGTACGAGAAAGAAGCCACTTTAATCTACAGATGGATGAAGAGACTGACAACAAAGAGTGGAACTGGCGGTGGGTTCGGGGTATGTTCCAAAAATATTCTTATCTAAAAAAAACTTGGAACCACTGCTCTGAGGCCTCGTTCAGACCTTCAATTAACATCCATCCTGAGCATCCTGAGCTCATCTGTCCATCTTTAAATTCCTGTCTCGACATCTGATATTAATTAAAATGCGTCTCCACATGTGTCCCCAGCCAGCACTTGAGATCTGATCTCAGTTTGTCTGTCTATAAATAAGCAGCACCATCATGTGGTCAGTAGAATATTGTACCAGCTGTTGTCTCTAATGGATCTCTACGTACGGCTGGATCAGAGCCATCAACAGCTGTTTGTTCACTTGGGGACATGATCCAGACTTTGGAACAAGATGGAAAGTCTCATAAATCACTGATCAGAGGATTGATGATTTTTTTATCTGAGTATTGTTTTGGCGAAATCCACATTGCTATGTTAGCGTTATCAAGATGTTTAATGGATCATCTTGTTGGTTTAAAGTCACAAAATTATAAGAAAAATGTCACAGTAACCACAAAAAAATGATGCATAAAAGTGACAGAGTGAAGGCTGCACTCGATGGATTGACCTAAGTATAAAGCAGGACATTGTCTGTAAATGGAAAACTTCTATACACATTGTAATTTCACTACTGTGCTATGAATGAGTTAAACACCTCTTCCACAGATCAGCCCTGTTGAGTAGGTGGTCTTTAATGTGACCCAGGACTCATTGTGTGTTCACACCACCAATTTCTTGAAATTAAATCTGTATATATTAAAAATATAACACGTCAACTTACCAACAAAAAGCTGAACCATAGCGTCGCCAATATCTGGAATGTTGCATCTATATTTTCCCTCATCAGAGACCTTGACTTTGGAGAGTTTTAGTGAAATATTTCCATACTTGAGGCTCTCAGTGGACAGTGAGGTTCTCTCCTTGTATAATGGATTCTGACTATGCAGCAGATCCACTTCGTCTCGCCTCAGATGGACAAACTTAGGGTCCAGGTCAAGTCTCGCCCACTCCAGCAACTCAGAAATGACGTCGGTGGCAGGTTTCACGTGGCATGGCAAAATGATGTCTTCACCGACCATTGCCAGCAATGGCCTAGAAGGGCCTACCATCTGAGACTGACCTGAAGAAGAAACACGAGACATTAATACTCTTAATAGTACATATGGTGACATATGATGACATGTTTGGGGTAGTTGGCGTCTGAACTAAGAAAGTACCCAAGTGCCTCAATTTGTGTGTAGTGGACTCACAGGGAAATGTTTCCCAATCAAAACATGCACCATGCTTGCTCGCGAGCTTCCATTGAAAGTCTACCCAGACCTGAGTGGACACATACACTATATTACCAAAAGTATTCGCTCACCTGCCTTTACTCATTCTATGAACTGAAGTGCCATCCCATTCCTAACTCATAGAATTCAATATGATGTCGGTCCACCTTTTGCAGCTATTACAGCTTCAACTCTTCTGGGAAGACTGTCCACAAGGTTGAGGAGAGTGTTTATAGGAATTTTTGACCATTCTTCCAAAAGCGCATTGGTGAGGTCACACACTGATGTTGGTCGAGAAGGCCTGGCTCTCAGTCTCCGCTCTAATTCATCCCAAAGGTGTTCTATCGGGTTCAGGTCAGGACTCTGTGCAGGCCAGTCAAGTTCATCCACACCAGACTCTGTCATCCACGTCTTTATGGACCTTGCTTTGTGCACTGGTGCACAGTCATGTTGGAAGAGGAAGGGGCCCGCTCCAAACTGTTCCCACAAGGTTGGGAGCATGGAATTGTCCAAAATGTTTTGGTATCCTGAAGCATTCAATGTTCCTTTCACTGGAACTAAGGGGCCAAGCCCAGCTCCTGAAAAACAACCCCATACCATAATTCCTCCTCCACCAAATTTCACAGTTGGCACAATGCAATCTGAAATGTACCGTTCTCCTGGCAACCTCCAAACCCAGACTCGTCCATCAGATTGCCAGATGGAAAAGCGTGATTCATCACTCCAGAGAACGCGTCTCCACTGCTCTAGAGGCCAGTGGCGGCGTGCTTTACACCATTGCATCCGACGCCTTGCATTGCACTTGGTGATGTGTGGCTTGGCTGCAGCTGCTCGGCCATGGAAACCCATTCCATGAAGCTCTCTGCGTACTGTACTTGGGCTAATCTGAAGGTCACATGAAGTTTGTAGCTCTGTAGCAATTGACTGTGCAGAAAGTCGGCGACCTCTTTGCACTATGCGCTTCAGCATCCGCTGACCCCTCTCCGTCACTTTACGTGGCCTACCACTTCGTGGCTGAGTTGCTGTTTTTCCCAAACGCTTCCATTTTGTTATAATAGAGCTGACAGTTGACTGTGGAATATTTAGGAGCGAGGAAATTTCACGACTGGATTTGTTGCACAAGTGGCATCCTATGACAGTTCCACGCTGGAATTCACTGAGCTCCTGAGAGCGGCCCATTCTTTCACAAATGTCTTGTTTCACAGTCTGCATGCCTGAGTGCTTGAATTTATACACCTGGGGCCAGGCCAAGTGATTAGAACACCTGATTCTGATCATTTGAATGGGTGAGCGAATACTTTTGGTAATATAGTGTAGCTGGCCAGCATCCAGGAGCCAGGAAAAGATGAACACTGATAAAAAGGGTAAGTTTGCTTGACAGGTGATTTCAGAGACTACTACATTTCTTCTCCACCACCGCGCTCGGCACTGGGGCACCACAAAGTTGTGTGCTGAGTCAGTTACTCTACTCCCTGTACACACATGATTGCACACCGGCTCACCCCACCATCACTGGTGATGACACAACCGTAATTGGACTGGACACGGGGAGGGGAGAGACTGCTTACAGGGATGAGATCCAAAGACTGACTGTGTGCTATTTAGTGCGTGGAGAGGGTTCACACTTTTAATTTCCTGGAAACCCTCATCTCAGACAACCTCTCCTAACCTCCTAAATAAATAAAAAAGCCACAGCAAAGACTCCACTTCCTGAGGGTGCTCAGGAGGAATAACCTGGAGAGGAAGCTGCTCGTGGCCTTTTATCGGGCAGCCATCGAGAGCAGTCTGACCTACAAGACAAGACTGACAACAAGGCTCTGCAAAGGGTAGTGAAGCCAGCCCAGAATATCATCGGCTGTTCACTGCCCCCCTTGGAAGATATTGCCACCACCCGCTACATCAGTAGAGTCAGAAAAATCATCGAGGACCCCTCCCACCCTGGGCACCATCTGTTCTCACTGACACCTTGAGCCACTTTGGAGTCTAATCACTAGGGATGTCCCTATCTGTATCGGGGACTATCCAGGCATTTTTAAGCAGGAATCAGTGTCAGTGTTGTGCTTCAGCCAAGCCTGATCTTTTGCAGTTACTTATTTACAGTCTGCCATAAATCAAAACCACTTCCTTGTAGCTTCAAAGCGTCTTTATCCTCTTCTTTTTTTAATGGCGGCTGGCTAAAAGCAAAGCTGCCAAAATTGAAGAGGAAGACCGAGAAACCCGTGACTAAACATGTCTGCTGTGTTGAAGTATTTTACAGTAAAAAGTCAGACAGACTAAAAGTTTATGCTGTTCATACTTAAGATCATGACAGTTACCTTTAAACAGCTTCGGACCTGTTTGTGTGTTACTTACCTCCACAATAATGTGTTAGAAGAAGAAAGACTCCTATTTGAGGAATCACCAGAGTACTGATGGCGCTAAGACGCAATGCAAAGAAGCTTCTGTTCCCTCGGTGAAACATCCTGATAACAGAAATGATCAGCTTTAGAAAAGGTTGAATGAAAAGTGACTCCAATCAGTCCACCAACGATCAACACAAAAAACATGCACAAGCCCTGAAACTACATTCGACGCACACCGACACTGAATAGAATTTTATCACGATTTCTTATCAGTAAACTGTTAAAGCGTTTGTTTGTTTGGCTAAAAAATAACAGCCACAGGATAGAGTGATGAAACGCTAGCCTAGAAGCCTCGTTTAAGAAGTTTAACAACATCTGTAAGGGCGGAACAACTCAACACCAAAAATAATTGCGCTTTTGTTTCATCCAGTAATACATAACAACATGTTTTGTGACTGGGATTAAGTTTAACAGCAAAAAGCTCGGAGAAGTGAACGGAGAAAACACCATTATCAGTTACTAAAACATTTATTTTTACGTACATACCTGTTGTGTGTTTCAGAGAATCACCTCAACTGCACAAAGTCCTCCAAGTAATAAGTGTACTTTGACCCCTACCTACTGTAAATGGATAACGTGTGGGACACATGCCAATCTGCTACTGCCGTATCACAGTGAAAGACATTCACTTCTAGGGTCTGTTACCTTGCATTTTATGACTGAGGTTTGTTCTGAGTAGTTTCGATACTGAATAAGTTAATAATTGACCAAAGATAGAAAACAAAGCAGAACATACAATACAGTCATAGGTGTGCGTGTGAATGGTTGTCTGTCTCTCGCCAAAGGACACCTGGGATAGGCTCCACCCACCTCCACCCTCCAGAAGCTGGAAATGAATGAATAAATGAACTCATTAAACACTGAATTTGATATAATGCAAACCCAACATGTTAAAATAGGTGTCGTGCAAGCCTTAAACACATATCATCATAATGTTCAATAAGTAACGACCTTCCTTCCTTGTCCTGGCACCAATAATGTTTTTATTCAGCTGGCCCTGTGATCATGGAGAGTCTTGTCCTAACCTGTGACTCTGTGAGGAGACATTCCTCAGAGAAACTGTTAAGTTTCTATAAAAACTGTTTTTCACCGTCTCTCTGTCACTGCTCACATTTGGACGATGTGGAAAAGAGGTAAGAGGTAAAGTGAATGTTAAACAGCAGTGGGCGTGGTTAATGCTGAATGAGTGGCGTGATCCAAAGTCGTCAAAATGACAGGCCAACATCCGAAAACAGTTGTCCATCTTGTATGCTGCAGTGGGAGGGGCCTATGAGGACTGCCTCTGAGTTCGGAGCTTGAGTTTCTCATGAAGTATAAATGACCTTTGCTTTCAGATCTAATGCTGTTCTCACACAACCGACAAAAAAGCAACAGGAAATGAGTCAAGTAAATAGTCAGAACTTATATAGCGGCCCTTTACCTTAGCAACACTCAACACGTAGTGTGGAGCAACCACGGCAGAAAATGAATGCCGGTTGAGGCCCAACGCTTGTTGCTGTGTGACAGTCACAAAATCAACAAGTGCTTGAGCAATATTTCAGTTTGAAAGCGTTGAAGCTAATACTGACTCACTGACAAATTGTGCATGCAAACCTGGTAATGTATTTAACTTGTTTCCAAAACAGAACGAGGAGAATCCAGCAAGAATACAAGTGCTCCTGTGACTGGAACCTACCAGCGTGCACCAGATGCAACTTCCGTTTGCGTACTATATAATCACGTAGATAAGAAACAGATTGATTCTAATCTCCAGAAATTCCTTTTTGCAAGGATTATAAGAATGCAGGTCATATGGGGGAGCTGTGGAGTCTTGGTTAGTAGTAGTTAGAGGTGCAGCTTGGGGCCAAGAGTTAGGGTTAGGGTTAGGGTTCACCTTCCACCATGTCCATGGCTATGGTGCCCTAAGCAAGCATCTAACCCCCAAATTGCTCCCTGGGTACAATTTGGGGTTATAGATTATATGGGTATAGATTATAGAATATAAATTAAGCAAGGCAATTCATAAAACAAAAGTCACAATCATTTAGATTATAGATCTTCTTAGAACTCACGGTTCTTTATATATTTTTTGTGAATTTACATATTTTGGAACCAAATCTATTGTCTTCCAGGTCCAAAAGTCTGACTTAAGACTGAAACATTTTATAGTTGCAAGCAGATATGTGCATGTTCTGAGTGTCTCTGTGAAGTGTTGCTAAAAATGGCCCCACGTGATTCTCACTCTACAGTCGTCTTGCAGCACCAGCATCTCTTTTTAAGCGTGTGGTTCAAACCAACTTGTTCCACTGAACACGTCTGAAGACGCTGTTTAGAAGAACGGTGCATCTGCAGTTTTTAGATACACTGTGCTGAACCTGACGTTCATGACGTATGTGTGGTGGAGCTGACGAGATGGAAACAACTGGTCACAGTTTCACAAGAACACTTTTAGCACTGACAAATTCAGACAGCTACATTTAATCTGTTCATGTCATAGGGCACATGGAAATATATTTATATCAATTAAATTAAAGTATTTGACTATTGACCGTCATTACTGGTTTGTTTGTTTTTTTCCACTATGTCCTTCAAACACATTACTCTCTGTCAAGAATTATAAATTTGGGTGGTTTTACACCAAGGCCAATAGGCTGTCAACCTTGTCAACGAGGCAGGGTTTTAGGGTCCGTCAAACAGACAAGCTGCTGCAAAACTCGAGCAAGCTAAGTAGCAAAACTCTAGCAAGCTATGTAGCTAGTTTTCCAATTCATATAAAAATGACTGGGGGTGGCGAATGGTCGTCTGTCTCTCTGTGTTGGCCCTCCGATGGGCTGGCGACCTGTCCAGGGTGTACCCCCCCCCCCCCCCCCCCCCCGCCCCATGACAGCTGGAATAAGCTCCAGCAGACCCCGCGACCCTTCACAGGAATAACCGGTTACGGAAGATGAAGATGAATGAGTGGGAGAGCTGGACTATGCAACCCTGGCTGACTCCATGCAGTGCAAGTGATTAGAATAAGTTAAGTGACCATAAGTGTGTTAAATGATATTGTGCTATTAGGGCTCAAGCAGTGTGTGTCCAGATGCTGGGGAACTTTAACAACATTCTGTTACCAGACACCACAGGACACCCTCAGAAGATGTCCATTCTCTGATGAGTCACCACAAGGGAGACCTACACAATATTAGGAAGGTGGTCATTATGTTATGGCTCATTGGTGTATATAGCAGTTTTTAATGTAGGTAGATCATTTTGAGTTGATGATTGCAAAAGTTGCTCGCACGCCAAAACAGTTCAGATATCTAAAGATGGCCCCTCCGTTTGACACGGTTTCAGCTTCAGTCACACAGGAAGAGGACGGTCTAACCGCCATTTCATTTTAGCTGCATTTTCAGTCCGATGCTCAGACAGTCAGCAGCACGACGGCATGGAGGCCACAGCTCTCTGCGTCAGACTGGGTGAGTATTGATCATGCACTGAAGTGTTTTCATTTAATTTAGTTACAACTATAAAGGTCAAAGTTCAGTTTTCTTTACTCCTCTCTGCAGTAGTGAATGTGTTGCTGCTGCTGGTTGCACAAATTCAACGTAATTGCTCCCAGGACAGATGTAAGCAGCTCTAAGCCAACTACCGCGACTACTTTTTTGAAGCTTGAACAGAATGCTTGTGTCATGATTTAACATTAGGAATCTTTTTTTTTTTTATTTATTTTTTTTTTTTAACTCTACACTACAAAGCTTCTGTTCAGATTGTTCCGACCAGACTGCAGGTCTTTGAGTACACCTCCCTGTCGGTTGACTGTGAAGGATCCAAGGCCACATCTGGCTGGGTGGTCATGAGGAACCGAAGGGGAGAAGTCAGTGCATGCGTCACAAACTGGGTGTCGTCGACAACGCAGTCCACATGCACCATCAAACCAGTTTACCTTTCAGACAGTGGGCTGTACTGGTGTGAGACCGAAGGAGAAAGAAGCGATACCGTCAACATCACTGTCACCGGTAACAGACCTGTAAATAAATATGAATCTTTATATGATTTTATTGTGATTGTAACTAAGTGAAAAATACAAGATAGCTACCATTATGATCAGAAGTAAATATGAATGTTTTCAAAGATTCGACTCTTTTGGCTCGGTCCCTTACAAGTGCTGACTCTTTGGCTCCCAAACAGCTCTTCTATTTTATCCTAATCTAGCAAAATACGAATAGTTTGTGGGCTGGTAAGCAATGTTTTATTTGCTGTTCTCATAAAAGCCTTATTTTTATGCCTTTTCTTTGCTTCAAAAAAATTGTTAACATTTTAATCAAAGCCCCCCTTCCTTTTTTAACACAATGGTATGATCCTCGTCTGTCCACACACGTGATTGGACGCATGGGTAGCCGTAATAAAGTCCCTCTCCTGAGTGCATGGATTCGCAGGGGCCACAGAAGCTTTGGCTCTTCCTGGCGAGAATCGGCTCTTCTCATTCTCTACAAAGAATCGGCTCGTTCGTGAACGACGCATCACTAATAATGGCAATAGCCCGTTGTGTGAAGTAGTAATAGAGTGAACTATCGAACTAAATGCAGAATTGTTCATGTGTCATGCAGAGGTTGTGTTGCAGTGTTATATTAACAGTTCATATGAAATTAATTTCTCATTCAGCTGGAGCTGTGATCCTGGAGAGTCCTGTGCTCCCTGTGGAGGAGGGAGAAGCAGCGACTCTGCGATGCACAAGTAAAACTACCTCCTCCGGCCACATGGCTGACTTCTTCAAGGATGGCCTTCATATTGGCAACGCATCCATGGGAGAGATGACCATCGTCAAAGTTTCCAAGTCTCATGAAGGACTCTACAAGTGCAGCATCTCTGGCTTAGGAGAATCACCAGAGAGTTGGATGTCTGTCAGAGGTGAGGACAAATGCTTTTCATCTCCGAAAATGATTCTTCTTAGTTTTTGTTTTAGAGCATTACAGCATGAATATACTGAATGACCAGGTTATTCCATCAATGGATCATATTTCAAGTTGACAATGGCAGGATTCATGGGGCTCAGATTGTGAAAGAGTGGTTCAGGGAGCATGAGACATCATTTTCACACATGGATTGGCCACCACAGAGTCCAGACCTTAACCCCATTGAGAATCTTTAGGATGTGCCGGAGAAGGCTTTGGTCAGTGGTCAGACTCTTCTATCATCAGTACAAGATCTTGGTGAAAAATTACTGCAACAGTAAAAGGAAATAAATCTGGTGACACTGCAGAAGCTTATTGAAACAATGCCACAGAGAATGTGTGCTGTAATCAAAGCTAAAGGCGGTCCAATGAAATATTAGAGTGTGTGACCTTTCTTTTTGGCCAGGCAGTATATACACCTCCACCGTTTCCAAAAAACTGCCCACTCACCACAAGAGGGCGTCATTTTCATGGACTCCTCTTTTTAACACAGTAAACACAAGGAAGCAATAACATTTTTTTTGTATTTGTTCGCTGGCAGTATAATAGAAACTAAAGGAGTGTTTCCGTTTTGCAGCACCCCACAGAGAAACTCCCCGCTCTGCCGACTCATCTTGCCATATTTACCTGGTCCTACGGACGGTTTTCACCATAGTGATGGTGGCTCTGCTTCTGCTCCTGGTGGTACTCCTTCACCGAGGGAAACTCAAAGCTGTAAAGAAGTGATTCAGATTCCCCAACATAGCACCGTGTTGCTTGGTCATGTTGTTCTGTCTCTCCACGTATCATTTTGTGTTTACTTTTAAAGAATTGACTGCTGTGGTTCTATAATTTATTCTACTGATTCAGCTACGTTATTTTTAACAAAGGCTGACAATGCTCGTCCAGTGGTTGTTATCAGACTTCAGCAGAATAGGTCAAAAATGGCAGCACACATGACCTTTTTTATTAGGATGTGCTTTGTGTGTCCTCATTTTCTGTCCTTGCAGATGCTGTTGATAATTTTAACTTCTTAGACAGAGAAGAGAACATAACTGTCACTGGTCTGTCGCTCACTGGTGTCTTAGTCGGACTTTCTGTGTCAGCCTTGATGACTCTGTGTCCTCCACTGCTCCTCTCTCATGTGGGGTCCCACAGGGCTCTGTGCTTGGCCCTCTTTTATTTTGCCTTTATTTACTTCCACTTGGCTCCATCCTCAGGAAACATGGCATTTCTTTTCACTGCTATGCAGACGACAGCCAGATCTATGTCCCCCTCAAAAAATCTGATTCATACTCTGTTTACCCGCTGCTAAAGTGCCTAGACGACCTTAAAGCTTGGATGGCTTTAAATTTTCTGAATTTTAATGAGAAAAAGACAGAAGTCATGATCTTTGGTGGCACATCTGGGACCTCCCTCTCAGTTGATCTGGGCTCTTTGGCACAGTATCGCGTCCCAGTTGTAAAAAATCTGGGGGTCAAAGTGGACGCGGATCTGAAATTTGACAGCCAAATTAAAGCTGTGGTAAAGTCCAGCTTTTATCAGTTACGGCAGCTAGCAAAAATCAAACCAGTCCTTCAGAGACAACAATTTGAGACAGTAATCCACGCCTTTGTGACCACTCGGCTGGATTACTGCAATGCACTTTATTTGGGGGTTAGTGGGTCCTTGATCAGTCGTCTTCAACTGGTACAAAATGCTGCTGCGCGTCTTTTAACTGGTACACGCAAGTATGAGCACATTTCACCCATTTTAGCTTCACTCCACTGGCTGCCTGTCCATTTTAGGATCCATTTTAAAATTATTTTATTTGCTTTTAAAGCCTTGAATGGCCTTGCCCCACCTTACCTCTCTGAGCTTCTGCATCCCTACACCCCTCGCCGATCTCTCAGGTCAGCTGACCAGCTGCTCCTGACGGTGCCTAAAGCTAGGCTTAAGCTCAGAGGGGATCGAGCGTTTGCCGTTGCAGCGCCAAAACTGTGGAACGAATTGCCGCTACACATTAGGCAGGCCTCCTCACTGGCTCATTTTAAATCACTTCTTAAAACCCACCTCTTTTCTTTGGCTTTTAACACCATGTAGAGTGTTGATTTTATGTGATTTTATTTTATGTGTATACGTGCACATTTTTTACTATTTTAATCTTTTATTGTGTTTTTTATTGTTTTTATTGTGTTATTTATTTATTTAGTTTTATTCTTTTTTATGTTGTAAAGCACTTTGGAAACCATTGTGTTTGTTTAATTTGTGCTATATAAATAAAGTGGATTGGATTGGATTGGATTAGTCAAAAGTAGTTTACCTAATATATCATTACAACAACTAAAATGTTTCTTTCAGAATAAAAGCTTACATTTTGTTTTACCTCTCTGTGCAATAAAGAAGACACTGATTGATATCTGAGCTTTGTGGATGGTATCAAATATTTTCCAGAGGTTTTTCAAGTCATTCTGGATTTCAGTTAAACATAAATTGAGCAAATTTGTGATTTCACGCTTCTGCAGCTCAATTGTCTTAGATGCAGGTTGAAATTAATCAAGTATTTCAACAGCAGCAGAAGAGTCTTCTCCACAGAGGTATTTTGGTCTTCACTTTCTTTCTGCTTTGGCCAGAGTCCTCACTTGGAAGAGGATGGATCCTCATTTTCTGCTCTACACTGAAAGGCTCGAGTTCTGTTTGTGTCTCTTTGACCTTTGTCTTGTCCGGTGAGGAAGGTCTTCGTGGTTGAAATAGCTCCCCCCAAGGTTCTCTTGGACTGTCCTCCTTTCACTTTAGCAACTTGTGTGGTCAGAGTTGATCTCATCGATGAACTCTGACAGGGATGTCCCCTCCAGTGACATCACAGAAAACCTGACAGCCTGTCCCCAGCAGGACAGAATGAAATATTTATCATGATAAGTCGTTTGATTAAACTTAACATGGTCCAGCCAGTCTGTATTACACCTTTCCTCACCATAAGGGGGAGCTCAATAACCCAGGCTTTTGATTTGCTACTAAGATTGTCACAAGGTGTAGCGGGGGAGAAGGGTAGGAAACAAAAGAACTTGAACTTAATGAATATTTGTATACCAGAGAACAACAGGAACTGCAGCGACATGGCAGGGAGTCCATTATCTAAAGTCCAACAAAAGATCTAGTTTGTCTTTCACAAGAGCCTCTTCAGCCCCGGGGACCTAATGGAGTCCCCTACCGGCTGTATAAGAGTGCACCAGATGTACTAATGTTACTGTGGAAATTGATGAAGGTAGTATAGAAGAAACAGGTTATTCCCAAGGCATGGCACAGGGCTGGAGGGATTTTTATTCCCAAAGAGAGGGACTTGTTGGAGATAAACCAGTTTAGACTAATCAGTCTACTTAATGTTGAGGGGAAGGTTTTCTTCAGTGTTGTGGCACAGAGGTTGTCCACTTACTTGGAAACAAAACAGGCTAATTGATACATCTGTGCAAAAGCGAGAGAGTCTGCTATGGGAAGCATTCAACTTCTTTAGAGTTCCAGGTGGTATAAAAAGCATAGTCAAAGCCTACTGTTTAGACATACAACTCTGCTTTACCACAGCAGAGTACACTACAGCATGGCAGCATCTGGAAGTAGGCATCATCATACACTCTCTCCACCATCCTTTACAATGGCAATGGAGGTCATTATTAGGGCTTCGGAATGCGCGGTAGGTGGATAAAAGCTGCAGGGAGGGGTTCGCCTCCCCCCAATTAGGGCCTACATGGATGACATGACAACTACAACGTCAACTGCTCCTTGTACCAGCAGATTGCTGAGAGATAAACAGCAACCTGCAGTGGGCTAGGATGAAAGTGAAGTCATTCAAGTATTCAGTTGTTAAAGGAAAGATGGTAGATAAGAAGTTTGGTATAAATGATGTGGTGCCCACAGTGCTAGAGAAGCCAGTGAAGAGTTTGGGAAGATGGTATGATGCAAGTCTCAGTGATAAGGTGCAGTTTGAAGGGTTGAGGCATTTCAAGCATAGACCAGTCAGGACTCCCAGGAAAGTTAAAGTTATGGTGCTTGCAATTTGGTTTACTGCCCTGGATAATGTGGCCGCTGACAGAGTACGAGGCTCCTCTTTCAAAGGTACAAAAGTTAGAAAGGGTAATTAATTAATTTACCAGAAAATGGCTCGCTGTCTCACGCTGCTTAAACGGCACAGCCTTGTATGGGAAAGACATATTGGAACTCCCAGTTACCAGCCTAATGGAGGAGTTTAAGTGTGCTAAGGTTAGACTGGAAATTACTCTCACGCAGTCATAGGATCCAGTGGTTAGGAGTGCAGCCCCCAAGGCTAAAACAGGGAGGAAGTGGAACCCAAAAGAGGCAGTACGGCAAGCACAGGCAGCATATCATAGGCTACGTGCTGTTTGCAGGGAAACCTCTGTGGAGCAAGGCATCAGTAGTAGAAAAGAGGAAGATGGTAGTGGAAGAGGTACAAACAAGAGGAAGCGGTAAGATGCACTAAGGCAGTGTCACAGGCTAAGCAAAGACAATGGGTGAACTGGGAGAGTGTGGAGAAAAGGAATTTGAAGTGGAGAGAGATGTGGAGAGAGCTTTGGAGCATGGAGGCCAGTAGAATTAGATTTATGATAGGGGCTACTTATGATGTGCTGCCAACTCTGCTAAATGTAAAGCTGGCTGCGTTAAGCTAGTATTTGCAAATCATGGTAGATTTGGTCGTTTAGGTCGTGGTTCAGTCCACGTCAGCGTTTCAAGTAAGATTGATTGTTTGCTCCGATTGCTGCAAGAAATGGCTTGGTTCATTTCTGGGTTGTCTGGGTGATGCCAGGATGCTGGAATTCACTCTTAAGCCTTCTTGAGGTGTCGTGGGTCCAACTTAACAAAACATCGGTGAAGGGAGGTGCCCACTTTTGAATCTAAATTCAGAAGTACTGGATTATTTCATGAGGACGTGCATTAATTTCACTCATAAAACCGAGGATTATTCTCCTGTAGTTATAATTATCTTGACACACTTGAGAAAACGCTGACATTTTGTACCACAGAACAAACTCAAACAAACGCTCTCACGTGCAAGACATGAATTTTATTCTCATCGGAAACAACTCTCGTCTCAATGCTGCAAACTTAAAAATGCAATCCAACACCTTCAGATATGTAGCTAACCACAGCACGTTTAGAAGCAGCAGCAGCGCTCAACTGGTGAGCAACTGTGTGAACAGACTAAGCTAATGGAACAAGATGATTAAACTGCCTGATGAAAATCAACCAAAACTTCTCTTTTTGCACAGAAACTATTTTAAATTTGTAACACAGCAAACAGACCTGAGGTCAAAAGAATGTTAACTTTTCTTTTTTCTTCTATAGCTTGCACAATAACAACAACAATACTGGCCCTAACTAGGTCACTTCCTGGTTTTCACCTAGATCATGAAGCTCCTCTTTTCAGTCAGCGCACAGCAACCTGTAACACATAGGACACAGAAGACAAATATCATGGAAGTTGCAGATTTTAGAAAGAACAGAAGTCGTTGCAGAAGTTTGCTTTATTAAACAAAGCATGACTTAAAATCTCTACCCTTACCCCTCTAGTGGGAAATATTCTGAACCCCTCGACCACTTAAATGACACCATCTTAGAGGTTTACATATATATAATACTCAGTGTTTGGAGACAGGCTAGTCCTAATTAGAGTTTTGGACATTCATACAAGATGTGTAGACAATGCACTGACAGAAGATGAGGAGCTCGATGGCTCAAGGTTTTTGAGCTGCTTTTTGACTTTTCTTTCAGCAACTATGAGTAGACAGCAAGAACGTGCTCATAGAAAGACAACTGTTTAGCAGCAAGGAGATAAAAGACTGTATTTGACTCACAATCTGAATTGTAGAATAGTAGACGTCATTTTCATCGAGGTCTCGGGGCGGTGAGGGAACGCTGGACTCTGTTGTTTTGAAGACAAATGAAATATTCCCTACTACTGTGTCTTTATAATTAGAACAATAAATCATTCACAGATGTTGGGATTAACAATGTTATGAATAATTTTAATTTTGACCCAGCTGTGGAGCGCCACTCTGAAACATATCAACTTAATATCCCTTTTACAGGATTGGTTCTGCAATTGTTTAAATCAACAACTTTTTTAATGCTAAGCTAAGCTAATCACCCTGTATCGAGCTGCTGGTATGAAATGTTTTCTCTTGGGGAATCCTTGATTACACAGTAGCAGGGGTTGGCCGGGCTTGACTTGCCGAGGCAGCCTGTACTCGACCCGAAACCTGTCTGGTCTCAAGTGGTATGAGGCTGTAATCCTGGAGGACTAGAAGTTAGAGTAGGGAACTAACAGACCAACCCCAAAACAATCCCGAATCCAGAAATGGGGGAAGGCATGGGGCGAGCAACCCTAACTCCTAAAAAACATACATATGCTTCAGACACAAGCTAACCACCACCAGGCTCCAGTTAATATCCAGCTCTTGGATTGAATGTCAATAAGCATATGCCTCTGGAGCTTTGCCTTGTTCAACATTTTATAAGCAGTTGTTGAATATGGGTCAGTAACTTGTGCATGAGATTAAAACTGTTTCAAACAGAAAAACTATGAACTGATACAGAAAGTTAAAAAACTGAATATAAGTCTCAAGTTGTATGGACACCCATGTGTAGCTCATCCCAGCTGACGCTGTGGATTTGATTATGCAGGACACTAAAGTTAACAACAACACCAAGACTTTTATCACTAGCATCGTCACGTCAAACAATGTAAATGCTGAGTAGCATTCTAACTGTGGTCTGGGCTAAAAACATATAAGGTTAGAGGAAATACCTCTCTTCTTCCTGTTGTTTGTTACAGTAGCATACATTGCTTCAGCTGCACTGGCCTGTACAGAGACTGAAAAACAAACAAACAAACAAAAAAAAAACAATAAATATATATATTTAATATCCTTTCTGCTAAATGTTTAATTCCTTAACGTTAAACCTACATGTCTGATGCTCTGATGAGTGTGAACCAGGCACTGCCAGTGACTGTGAAAGAACTGATTTTCTAAGTAACAATGGTTACCAAGATCAAAGTTAATTTGATTTGAATAATTGTGAACAGTGTTTCCTGAAATTCTTATCCAATGGAAACATTTATAACGTCAAAAACTTCGGCCCTGATAACCAACCCTGAGGAACTCCTCCGTGACTTTTGTGTACTTAAAAAAATAAAGTAAGTAAAATTCAAATTATGTTCTTTACCTCTGAGAAAGGGAAATCTGCCAAAGTGAAGTAGTCCAACAACCAACAAGAGAAGCATCAACAAGACGGACATGATGATCCATGTGGTTATGGAGGAAGAGGAGGCAGGATTAGAGTCTTTGTCATCTTCTGTATCGATGGTAGGAAAAGCTGAAACATAAGGAGATGGGAATAGTTTGAGAGTGTAAACACATATGTGATCAATACTTTATGAATCTTATTTTGAAAAAACCTGCATGTCTCACCTCCAACATACAGCTGGCTCTGTGGTGATTCTCCAACTCCAGAGATTTGACATTTGTAGAGTCCTTGATCAAGCATGGAGACTGTTTTGATCCTCAGATTTCCTGTGGAGCTTCTCCACTTGTGGACTCCATCTTGATAGAAATCAGCTTCGATGTTGGAGGAAGATATTTTGGTTCTGCAGCTCAGAGTCACATTTTGTCCCTCCATCACAGGATGAACAGGACTCTCCAGGATCACAGAACCAGCTGAAGAACACAATCATATTTAATTTATCTTGAAATCACGTTGAGATAATCACAAAATATCACTACCTCACTGCAAACATACAAGCGACATTGATGTTGATGATGTTTCTTCTCTCTCCTCCTTCCTCACACCAATACTTTCCAGAATCATCTTGATAAAGATTTTTAATGGTGCAGTTAGGTCCTCTTGATGTTCTGTCATTAGTGGTGCAACACGAGGGCTTCCCTCCAAGCAATTTATGTTCAACATCACAGTAAAAGACTCCCTCACAGTAAAAAGTGACCGACTCATATTCAAAGAACTGCAGTCTGTCTGGAGAGATACGAAGAAAAGCTGCATCTGAGACAAAGAAAAACAGAGAAATTCAGTTTGACATTTACTCCTGTGAACTGCTGGACGACGTCTACAACATTTAAAAGTAGAAAAGTAATAGAGGAACTCCTGTGATGATTAAACACACCAATCTCAAGATATTTTTGTCTCTGTTCTACAACTGCCCAACAAAACATTTACTCACCAACTTCCTGGTCCTGTGCACACAGCAGGATCATCACAGTCACTGAAGACGCAAAGAAAATGGATGAGTTAAATTTAAGTTAATTCACTAAATAACTGAAGAATTTCATGAGCATGATCTTTTTAGTTGTAAATAAAATCTTTATCATTAAGTGTTAATCTGAAAAGGAGCCAGTACTCACACAGTGCGATGCAGAAAACTTTGACCTCCATGTTGTCTCGCTGCTGACTGACTGAACATTGGACTGAGGTGTAAAGTGAGAAGTGGTCTCTTTCTGTGTGATTTCTGAGAAGCAGAAGTGGTGAATATAGACTCAGTGTTTTAGTTAAACATCAGTGGGTGGTGCAAAGAGCAAAGGCAGAGCGAATCTAACCTTTGTGGGAGGTCAACAGGCGGATCGGAGCGGTGTCTGCAGTCTGTCATTTTAAAGACAGAGCTAAGCCAAAAGGTGAAGTTCTCAGTTTACCGGTCGATCTACCGTCCAACCCTCATTTATGGTCATGAACTTTGGATAATGACCAAGAGAAAGAGATCGTGAATACAAGTGGACGAAATGTGTTTCCTTCGCAGGGTGGCCGAGCTCAGCCTCAGAGATAGGGTAAGGAGCTCGGACAAACGGGAGGAGATCTGAGTAGAACCACTGCTCCTCCACATCAAGTAGAGTCAGTTGAGGTGGCTAGGGCATCTAGTGAGGGTGCCTCCTGTTTCGGGCATGTCCCACTGGAGGGAGGCCTTTACTCTGTGGTCCATCTTGTCCCAAACCATCTCGATTGGGTTTAGGTCAGGTGACTGTGGAGGCCAGGGGCCTCATGTACAAAGGATGCGTATGCACAAAAATATTCTGTACATTCTTGTTCAAGGAAAAGTTCAGATGTATCAAGAGTGAAATGACCACAAACGTGTACGTGCCTCACGCCAACGCTATGGCATGTGTACCTTGCATCCTCTGGCGACACTTAGAGGTGATGCTGGGAAACTGTCATAAATGTGAAAACAATTAGTTCAACCGATTGGGACTGTGCCGGTCGACCCTGAGCAGAGCCATGCCAGCCGTGTGGGACGGAATTATCCGCATGTCAGCCAGGTATATCAAATACCCAAACAATGCATCTGAACAGGTCAACATTAAAGAGCAATTTGCAGTGAGAGACGGCTTTCCGAATGTAATCAGAGATATTGACTGCACACACATTGCTATAAAAGCGTCATCACATGATGAATTTGTAAATGTCAACAGGAAACATTTTCATTTGGTCAATGTACTGATCATATGTGATGTGCGAATGCAATTAACCAACATTGTGGCGCGTTGAGGACAGCTGCCAAAGAGGACATTTTCACTCACCTCCACTCCAGTAAGTAGTGTCTCCAATTCACTTTCTGTGAAGTTCTTCTTTTTTCCTGTCTTACTCATTCTTGTGTTTTCATTTTCTGATTGTGCAGAGAGGGGAATCTCAGGTGCAGGGTCAATTTAAATATAATTTGCATATTTTAAAGGAGGCGTGGACAGGGAGGGGTCAGGTACAACATGTGCACTCACTTCCACGTTGATTGGAATGTACAAAGGAAATTTTGTACATGAGGCCCCTGGTCAACTGGTGCAGCGCTCCATCACTCTCCTTCTTGGTCAAATAGCCCTTACTGTCATGGTTTGTGCTTCGTGTTCCTGGGTTTCCTGTTTTATTTTGTTATGTTTTTGGTTTCCTGTCTTCTGTTACTCTCTGTGTTTTCCCTTTTGATTGTCATTGATTTCTCCTTGTGAGCTCTGCCTTGATTTGTTTCACCTGTGTCTCGTCACACCGCTGTCCCTTGTGTGTATATATAGCCCTGCCTTCCCCTTTGTTTGCTGTCAGGTTGTACTCCTCTCATAGTTTTGTCTCATTATGTCACTAGATGCTGTGGTAGCCATGCTGGTTCAGTGTGCCTTCAGTTTTGAATAAAATCCATGGAACCATGCATGTGGAGACAATCTGTTCACCTTCACCAAGACACAGCAGTTAGAACCAAAGAGCTCAAATTTGAACTCATCAGATTTCCACAGGTTTAATATCCATTCCTTGTGTTTCTTGACCCAACCAAATCTCTTCTGCTTGCTGCTTTTCCTTAGTAATGGGTTTCTAGCAGCTATTTGACCATAAAGGCCTTATTGGCACAGTCTCCTCTGAACAGCTGATGTAGAGATGTGTCTGCTACTAGAAACTCTGTGTGCCATTGATCTGGGCTCTAATCTGAGGTGCTGTTAACTTGCGATTTCTGAGGCTTGTGACTCAGATGAACTTATCATCATCAGCAGCAGAGGTGACTCTTGGTCTTCCTTTCCTAGGGCAGTCCTCATGTAGCTAGTTTCGTCGTAGCCCTTGATGGTTTTTAACTGCACTTGGGGACACGTTGAAAGTTTTTGCAATTTTCTGGACTGACTGACCCTCAGTTCTTAAAGTAATGATGGTCAGTCGTTTACCTTTACTTAGCTGATTTGTTCTTGCCATAATATGAATTCTAACAGTTGTCAAATAGGGCTGTCAGCTGTGTACCAACCTGACTTCTGTACAACACAACTGATGGTCCCAACCCCATTAAGAAGGCACAAATGAACCCTGACAAGGCACACCTGTAAAGTGAAAACCATTTCAGGTGACTACATCATGAAGCTCATTGAGAGAAGTCCAAGGGTCCGCAGTGCTGTCAACAAAGCAAAGGGTTGGCTACTTTTAGGACTCTGAAATCTGAATCATATTTAGAGTTATTTCACACTTTTTTGTTTACTGCATAATTCCATATATGTTAATTCATAGTTTAGATGCCTTCAGTGAGAATTTACAATGTAAATAGTCATGAAAATAAAAAAAAAAAAACATTAAATGAGAGGGTGTGTCCAAACTTTTGACTGGTATTGCATGTCTAAATATTGAGACATAAGAAGAAATTCTGCCATGTTGACTTTGTAAGTTGAAGTTTCGATGTTTTCTCTGTTGGCTGAGGCTCGTTGTTTAGATCCAGTTATGTGATGCTTTGTGTCAATTGAAAGAGTAGCTTCTCTAGTTTCAAATGACACTGTTGTGTATAAGTCAAACTAAATGGCATTATGACTTTTTGTGAGTTGATTGCACAAGTAACACAGACAACTTGTTTTGAACAAAGACCTGTACCCAAGTAGTATATGAACTTTAGTGAAATAAAGACGTTTAGAGTAAGAACAAAACAAAAGGACAAGTGATTAAGAAGGCTTGAAGGAATTTACAGACCTGTTAGCATGTTTTCAAAAAAGTGGCTAAGCAACGGCATAAACATAATGGTGTCCAGAGTACGGTAAGTCTCAGGGAATATAAACATCATATACATTACATTACAATTATTTTTCCCAAGGGGCCACATGGGAAACTGTAAATATCTTGGAGGGCCATGCCAATAGGCTGAACTCAATTCATTGGTATGTTTTATTTTGTGCTGGTGTTTTTAGTAAAAGGATGATCAAGAAAGCAATGAGTCATACTTAAAGCTTGAAATGCTTTATTAACAATGAACACATTCTCTTATAAAATGCAGTTAATTAAATCTTCAATGAAATCTATACCAATTAGTATGATTTGTTTTTTCAATTGACCACATATAATATTTATATTGGCTAATACTACTGTATATTAAATAAATTACCATTCATTCAACTAAACCACACATGTCAAACTCAAGGCCCATTGTATCCGGCCCGCAAGATAATATTTTATATCTATCAGAACTGGCCTGCAGGTATTTTGCATGTGTCAGGCAGGTACGTCAATCAGCTTCTCCTCCCAACTTCATTGACAAACTTGTCAGAGTCTTATGGTTGCCTTGGCAACCACTCAGCATATCGGTATAGCAGCGCGGCGCTCTGAAGTCGACCAATAATACTAAAAATACAGTTGACCAATAATACTAAATATGTTAACGGAGATTCTGACACAAAGACGTAGTAACGATGTACCAGTTAGCAGAGTCACTATGTCTTTGTAACCAGTTAGCAGAGAACGGGCTAAATCTGTTAGCCTACTGTTCCACGGTAGCACACACGGCTAACAGAAAACTTACTATAAATGACAACACCACTGCAGCTAAACTAGGGTGGCCATTTCCACAACACCAAAAAGGAGGACACTTTGCGGCATATAGTTTGGAAAGAAAAATCGCAACATACAACTCTAGTGTATTCCCCACGACAATACAATTTTGTACATGATAACGATGGTATCATGATACAGTGATTCTGAGATACTCTGTTCATCACAAGATAATTTATCTATGATATATCATGATGTAGCTATGTGTAACAGAAGAGGAAAAAATATTCCTGAGATGGCGAAAAGTATTTGTTCACAGTATTTGTATTTATTCAATACATCTGTCTTGCAAAGTGCAGTGCCACAAAGCAGAACATTTATGGCCTTAAATGTGCAAATTAAATTTACATAAAAATAAACAAATAAATGCAAAAAATATACATTCCAGTTCTTAATAAGCATATAGAACTTTTTATGTAAACAACAAAAGACAGTGAGAAGAAAAAACACCATGTAACGGATAAATATTGAACTGAAAAGTCCACAGTGTATTCCACTGTATTCCGAGAATTGAATCAGAGAATTGAGTGACACCACTTTTAGCCAATGATTTTTAACCAATCTTTTTTTTTTAACCGAAAATCTTACACCGTTGGATGATATGTAGCGTTGCGTTCAGGTGCAACTCCAAAAAGGAGGACAAATAAGCGTCCGGCTTGAGGCTGCGCCGGACGCCGGACAAGGCATTTAAATTCTGGACTGTCCGGCCTAAATCCGGACGTATGGCCACCCTAAGCTAAACACCAGTCTGTTAACATACATGCTAACATAAAGACACACTGAAAGTGTCCGTTAGCCAAACAGCAGCATGTGGCATTAGCATGCTAACTTAGGACACCATGCCAAAAAAAAAAGGAAGGTCTGTCCGGATGATCTCTCGAGAACAAATGAGAACAAACATGCTTTACGTTGGCTGGTCAGAGTCAGCTGAAGGGCAGTATATGGCCCGCAGGCCGTATCATGCCCAGGTCATGCCCAGGTGAATATATTGAGAAGGGTTTTTGGGCTACAATCAGTTGTTTTCCAGAGGAAACTTGGGTTTATAAGTTGTATACTTGCTATACCTAATAGATTCTTGTGTTTATTAACAATCAGAACAAGAAGTCATTGCAAATACAAGAAAAAGTTGAACGAAAATACTGTCATCTGTCAGTCTGATTGCCCCCGATGTTCCAAGCCCACAGTTTATAAATCTCTTGTAAGGGTGGCAGGGTTTGTTAACACAGAGAGACAGACAATCATTCACACTCACACCTATGGCCAATTTAGAATCACCAATCAGCCTAACAAGCATGTCTTTGGACGGTGGGAGGAAGCTGGAGTACCTGGAGAGAACCCATGCAGACACAGGGAGAACATGCAAACTACACACAGAAAGGCTGCTGTGCACCATTCATGTTAAAAGTTTTTTTTAAATACTCTAAAATATAACTTCGGAAGAAAATGGAAAAACCACCACATTAAAGAACGGCATGTTAATGCATTTCTAAGTTTATTTTTCTTTAGATTTTACAAAATTGCAAACAGCAGAAGACAGCAAATGGTGGTAACACACTGTGACAGTTCACACGTTTCTATAAACCAGCATCAATTAATAGAAGCGCTCAGACGCTGTGCTTATTTTAAACACCATGTGTCAGAGTTATGGCCAGTGCAAAAGGTTTAAAAACCACATTTGCAGACACGTTAGACAAGTTTCTCTGCAAGACGCTCATTTCCTGATCCAGTTACAGCATCTAACCCTGTGTCTAGAAGCATAGAAAGCAGCTTGATAGAAGCGGGCTTAATTCTAGATGAAATGTGAGAGTAGGTATGATAAAATATTAACTTCATGATCTCAGCGTCTAAGCTAGCTTTTATTCTCCTGCTGGTTGTCATCCAGGCCATCTTTTTCTTTAATATAACGGAAAGCTCTCTCTTCTGTTGGAGATGAGTCATGTTTTATAACTCTGACTATCACACAGTGAAGACATCCGAGCAGCAGCAGCAGCAGCGCCACCATGATGATGGTGAACACAGTCCTTAGGAAGGGGTAAATGTGATAGACGTGATCTGAGGAGGGACGATGTTTCGTGGCAGTTTTGGCAGAGAGAAAAGGCATTGTGAGACAGAAAGTGGTTGTGACTAAATAGAAGTGAAAGAAGCAAACACTTTATTCAACCTATCATTAAAAGTGACGCATCTCACCTCCAACAGGATTACATTCTTTGTTATCTTCTGTATCGACAGTGGGAATAGCTGAAACTTAAGGAGATGGGAATTGTTTGAGAGTGTAAACACATACGTGATCAATAACTTATTATGAAAATACTTACATATCTCACCTCCAACAAACAGCCAGCTCTGTGGTGATTCTCCAACTCCAGAGATTTGACATTTGTAGAGTCCTTGATCAAGCATGGAGACTGTTTTCAGTGTCATATTTCCTGTGGAGCTTCTCCACTTGTGGACTCCATCTTGATAGAAATCAGCTTTGATGTTGGAGGAAGATATTTTGGTTCTGCAGCTCAGAGTCACATCTTCTCCCTCCATCACAGGATGAACAGGACTCTCCAGGATCACAGAACCAGCTGAAGAACACGATCATATTTAATTTATCTTGAAATCATGTTGAGATAATCACAAAATATCACTGCCTCACTGCAAACATACAAGCGACATTGATGTTGATGACGTTTCTTCTTTCTCCTCCTTGCTCACACCAATACTTTCCAGAATCATCTGCATAGATATTTTTAATGGTGCAGTTAGGTCCTCTTGATGTTCTGTCATTAGTGGTGCAACACGATGGCTTCCCTCCAATCAATTTATGTTCAACATCACAGTAAAAGACTCCCTCACAGTAAAATGTGACCGACTCAAATTCAAAGAATTGCAGTCTGTTTGGAGAGATACGAAGAAAAGCTGCATCTGAGACAAAGAAAAACAGAGAAATTCAGTTTAGACATTTACTCCTGTGAACTGCTGGACGACGTCTACAACATTTAAAATTAGAAAAGTAATAGAGGAACTCCTGTGATGATTAAACACACAAATCTCAACATATTTTTGCCTCTTTTCTACAACTGCCCAACAAAACATCTACTCACCAACTTCCTGGTCCTGTGCACACAGCAGGATCATCACAGTCGCTGAAGACGGAAAGAAAATAGTTGAATCAATAAAAAGTTTTGTCGTCTCCTACAGGTGCTCATGATGTTACTATTACTACTAAATGTCGTAGCTGGTAAAGAATAATACTGAAGTTAAAAGTGTTTAGTTTAAGTTCACTCACTAAATAACCTTCACAGACTTTCACGTGCAGGAGTTTTTTAATTGTAAATAAAGTCTTTATCATTAAGTTTTAATGTGGAAAGGAGCCAGTACTCACACAGTGCGATGCAGAAAGCTCTGATCTCCATGTTGTCTTGCTGCTGACTGACTGAACATCAGACTGAAGCTGTCTCTTCCTGTTCGACTGTTGAGAAGTAGAGGTGGTGGCCTCAGTGTTTTAGCTAAATATCAGTGGGTGGTGCAAAGAGCGAAGGCAGAGTGAATCTATGAGTCATCTTTGATAGAGTTCACATTAATAAGTCTTGAAGGAGTTTAAAAACCCTTTTGCCTGTTTATTTAAAAAAAAACAACAGCTAAGCGATGACCTACACATAATGGTACATCGATAAAGGTCAGGCTAGAGGAATGTAAACAGGCATTAACATACTGTCAGGAAGGTGGTTGCCAGTGCATGACACCAGTAGATTTTGACCATAAACGGGTTAGAAGCTAGAAGAAGTTCACGTGAAAGCTCATCCCAAGGGCCCAGATACTTCAGTACATAGGTGGGGACTTCATGGGTCTCATATGAAAAAACCTGGATAGGCCTCACCTAAAAACCTGTTAAATCCCACTTATACCTCATGTGGGCATTCATAGGTTGGGCCACTGTGGAAACTGCGGACAAACCCACTTGCAGCCTAATTGAGTCCTGCCTCTGGCCCAGTGGGATTCTTGTTAAAGAGACAGGTATGTGGTCTTTTGGTCTTCACTTTCTTTCTGCTTTGGCCAGAGTCTTCACTTGGAACAGAATGGATCCTCATTCTCTGCTCCATGCTGAAAGACTCGAGATCTGTTTGTGTCTGTTTTACCTTTGTCTTTACCACATGGCCACGTCCAGTTAGGAAGGTCTTCATGGTGACATCCACCCAAGGTTCTCTTGGACCGTTCTCTCATTACTTTAACTGCTTGTGTGGTCAGAGTTGGGGAAGAGTTGATCTCATCAATGACCTCTTTCACTATGGCCTCTGTGACAGGTATGTTTCCTCATGCTATTGTAAATGTCACAGTTGAAAAACTCAATCAGATCTTCAGAGGACATCGGAACCATCATGGCGGGGGCCCCAGAGGATGTGGATGATCCACACATCGACAGTGCGACGATTGCAAGGACAGACTCTCTGATGAAAGGGGTGGTCTCCTCTCTTCACCAACTAGCCCTACAACCAGACTTCATGCCTCCAATTCTCTGGCACATAGTGTGGGTCCCCAGCAAGACAGAAAGATAAATATTTATCATTATAAGTGGTTTGATTAAACTTAACATGGCACAGCCAGTCTGTATTACACCTTTCCTCACCATAAGGGGGAGCTCACTGGCCCGGACTTTTGAGTTGCTACTAAGATTGTCACAAGGTGTAGCGGGGGAAAAGGGTAGAAAACAAAAGAACTTTAATGAATATTTGTGTAACAGAGAACAACAGGCACTGTAGCAACATGGCAGGAAGTCCAACAAAAGATCCAGTTTGTCTTTTGTTGGATTCATGGTAACTGCAGCAGAAAAAGCAAAGTAATCCAAAAACCAAAGGACGTTGAGAAACACAAGAACCAAAAAAATGCAGGGAATAGCAGGAGAGCACAACAGGTACTTCCACAGTAACTGGTCAGACAAAGTGACAAAGGATAAGACAGGACTATATATACGTATACGTAGAGTAATGAGGTGAAACTAATCACAGAGGAGCAAGCAAACCACAGACAAGGAAGAAGAGTTGACAAGATACAGGTGAGGTGTCTTGGTGGTGAAGTACAACCACCAGAAATAAAACAGGAAGTGAGGTCAAGGAATGACCTTTTCATTGACCGAGGCTGGAGCATCTGTTAATTAATGATGACCCTAGAAATTCTAACGAAGAATTCAAAGTAATGGACCTGTCTCTGACTGTCCTGGCAGACCGCGGGAAGATTGACTGACTGTGCTTTCGAAAGACAAAACCCCTAATTCCATTGTCAGGGTGAACACAGGTAATTTCATGAGGACGTGCATGAATTTCACTCATAACACAGAGGAACGTTCTGCTGTAGTTATAATTATCATGACATACGTGAGAAAATGCTGACATTTTGTACCACAGAACAAACTCAGACGCTCTGACGTGTAGGACATGACTTTTATTCTCATTGGTGAAACACGAGAAACTCTCGTCTCATTGCTGACCTCAAACCTAAAAAGACAATGCAACAACGTCAGATATGCTGCTAACCGCGGCACGTGTAGAAGCAGCAGCAGCTGCAGCACTCAACTGCTGAGCAACTGTGTGAACAGACGAAGCTGATGGAACAAGTTGGTTAAACTGCCTGATGAAAATCAACCGAAACTTCTCTGATGTGTTGGTTAAAGTCCATACGTTTCTTTTTGCACGGAAACTATTTTAAATTTGTAACACAGCAAACAGACGTGAGGTCAAAAGAATGTTAACTTGTCTTTTTTCTTTTATAGCTTGTACAACAACAACACCACTGGCCCTAACTGGGTCACTTCCTAGTTTTCATGCAGATCATGAAGCTCCTCTTTTCAGTCAGCACTCAGCAACCTGTAACACATAGGACACAGAAGACAAATATCAAGGAAGTTGTAGGTTCTAGAAAGAATAAAAGCTGTTGCAGAAATTTACTGTACTAAGGAAAGCATGACTTAAAATCTCTGCCCTTACCCCTCTAGTGGGAAATATTCTGAACCCCTCGACCACTTAAATTACATCATCTTAGAGGTTTACATATATGTAATACTAGAATCCGTCCTTGGAGACAGGCTATTTGAGTTTTGGACAAGTGAGAAGTGGTCTCTTCCTGTGTGATTTCAGCAGATTTGCAAGTGATTTGAAGATTTGAAGTGGTGAATATAGCCTCATTGTTTTAAATATCAGTGGTTGGGGCAAAGAGCAAAGGCAGAACAAATCTGCGGCCAGTGCACCTCTGACTTTTGCTTAATGTTCTCCATGTAGGTTTGTGGTTTATTAGCATTCTAATATATACTTACTAGCACCAAGCCTAAAGTACAGCTGAGACTGTAAGGAAAGTCATCTTAAAAACAAGGAACACATATTTAACAAAGGTTCTAGTAAACAATGACCTCCGGCTCTTGCTGGGGCGGTTCGTAGCCAAGTGTGATGCGGCTGGGATGAAGATCAGGACCTCCAAGTCTGACGCCATGGTCCTCAGTCGAAAAAGGGTGGATTGCCCACTCCAGGTCAGGGAGGAGGTCCTGCCTCAAATGGAGGAGTTCTCGGGATCTTGTTCACAAGTGAAGGTAGGATGGAGTGGGAGGTCAACAGGTGGATCGGAGTGGCATCTGCAGTGATGCGGACGCTTAAGCAGTCTGTCGTGGTAAAGACAGAGCTAAGTCGAAAGGTGAAGCTCTCAATTTACCAGTCGTTCTACGGTCCAATCCTCACTTATGGTCATGAACTTTGGACAAATTACCGAAAGACTGCACACATTTAACCACTTAGTCCCGAGAGTGATGGAGGTGAAACTAGCTTTAAAAGACAAAGTTTAAAATGTTTTCTCGATTAGATAGTAGAAAACACTCTGATAGTGATGATATCATTCTCAACTCATTCAGCAACCCCTTGACTAGAACTGGACCAAGAGTTTATAGAAATACCACAAAACATACATATTCTACAAAGGTTCTAGTAACAAATAGTAGCAGACCCACTCTCCATTTGGACATTTGGAGAACCAAAGAACCCAAAGTGTTCCACATTGGATTTTTACCTCTTGAATGGGAATCTGGCAACAAAATACTACTGATTCCGCTACAGGAGGCAACGTACACACAATTCAACCTTTGGTCATTTTGTTAATCCTGTACATCATCAAATTCTGCCATTGTGCACATTATAAAATCCATAATAATAATAATAATAATACATTTTATTTATAAGCACCTTTCAAGACTCATAAAAATATTGAAACGAGTCACCAAGGTGTGTTGCAGATTGTTGTTAAGGTCTCATACTATACAAGATGGATATAATGTGTTTACTATCTATGGTACCACCATTAGCCCATTAGATGGAGGCAAAGGTCCATGTATGAAATTGAGGCACAGGGCCCAGATTCTGTCAGGCAAGTCACCATGTGAACCTTTATGGAGAAGGCAACAAGAGTCTGTGTACCCGGCCTGGAGGGTTACCAGGGCCTCACCCTGGAGCCTGGCCTGGGGCTGGGGCTCATGGGCGAGCGCCTGGGGGCCGGGCCTTTGCCTATGGAGTAAGGCTTGTCCAGCCCAAACTAGAGACATGGGCTCTAGGCCCACCACCCACAGGAGGAGGATGAAGGGTCAGGAGACCAAGGCTGGGGCCTTTGCTGTCTGATCCTCATTTATGGAAGCTGGCTTTTGGGACACTGAAGGTCACCTCTCTGGCAGGGAAGGAGCTGGACCTTGTGGAAGAGGTTGAGTGCTATCGACTAGATATAGTGGGCCTCACCTTGACACATAGCATTGGGTCTGGAACCCAGTCCTTCCTGGAGTTGCTCCAGGTGAGAGGCGGAGGGCTGGAGTGGGCTTCTTGCTTGTCCCTGGACTCTCTGCCATTGGGGTTCTCCTGGGTGGCCTGCCTGATCCGAACTTGAGTGGTGTTCAGTTGTTGGACATTTGTGTGAGTCGCTGTCTCTCCATAACTAACACCATGTTTTAACATAAGGTGCTCTTGGCACCATAATGGCCTAGGTCGTAGGTCGATGATGGACTTAATAGTCATATCGTCTAACCTGCGATTGTAGGTTCTGGACACTCGGGTAAAGAGAGGAGCAAAGCTGTCAACAGATCACCACCTGGTGGTGAGTTGGCTCAGATGGCAAGGGAGGACACTGAGCAGACCTTGTAGGCCCAAACAAGTAGTCAGGGTCTGCTTCACAGTTGGAACCATGCATGTAGAGACCATCCGGTTACCTTTGTTGCGTTTCACAGACACTGGGTTCTGAACCAAATATCTCAAATTTGGACTCATCAGACCAAACCACAGATTTCTTGACCCAAACAAATCTCTTCTTTTATTTTTTTTTTTTTGACAGTTGTCAAATAGGGCTGTCAGCTGTGTACCAACTTGACATCTGTACAACACAACTGATGGTCCCAACCCCATTAAGAAGGGAAGACATTCCACAAAGTAACCCTGACAAGGCACACCTGTGCCTAGAAGTGAAAACCATTTCAGGTGACTACATCATGAAGTTCATTGAGAAAAGTCCAAGCGTTCACAGCGCTATCAACAAAGCAAAGGGTTGGCTACTTTGAGGACTCTAAAATATGAATCATATTTAGAGTTATTTCACACTTTTTGTTTACTACATAATTCCATATGTGTTCATTCATAGTTGTGATGCCTTCAGTGAGAATCTACAATGTAAATAGTCATGAAAATAAAGAAAAAACATTAAATGAGAGGGTGTGTCCAAACCCTTGCCTGGTAGTGTATGTCTAAATACTGAGACACAAGAAGAAATTCTGCCATGTTGTACTGTACTTCCTTTTTATACTTGGTCTAGCCAATAGTGTGTAAAAACTGAAACGCTTTGCATAAATATAATAACATATGTTCATAAGTGTCTCTGAAGATGGAAGTCTGACAAGTCTCCATTACTGCAGTCTAGATTCATCTATAAAAGCTTCGTCTGAAATAAAAGGGTCAAATTGATGAAGAACATGATTTTCATTTTCTCTTACATGAATTGTTTTTACATCTGTCTTTACCTCACTTCTGCCTTCCTCTCTCATCTGCTGTGCACCATTCAGGTTAAAAACTTTTTTTTTTTTTTAATATTCTCAAATCTAACTTGGGAAGAAACTGAAAAACCACCACAATAAAGAACAGCATGTTAATGCATTTCTAAGTTTATTTTTCTCTAGACTTTACAAAATTGCTAACAGAGGAAGACACCAAATGGTGTTGACACACTGTGACAGTTCACACATTTCTACACACCAGCATCAATTAATAGAAGCCTTCAGACCGTGCGGTTATTTTAAACACCATGTGTCAGAGTTATGGCCAGTGCGAAAGGTTTAAAAACCACATTTGCAGACACGTTAGACAAGTTTCTCAGCAAGAGGCTTATTTCCTGATCCAGTTACAGCGTCTAACCCTGTGTCTAGAAGCATAGAAAGCAGCTTGATAGCAGCGGGCTTAATTCTAGATGAAATGTGGGAATAGACATGATGAAATATTAATTCCACAATATCAGCGACTAAGCTAGCTTTTATTCTCCTGTTGGTTGTCATCCTGGCCATCTTTTTCTTTAATATAACAGAGAGCTCTCTGTTCTGTTGGAGATGAGTCATGTTTTATAACTCTGACTATCACACAGTGAAGACATCCGAGCAGCAGTAGCAGCAGCGCCACCATGATGATGGTGAACACAGTCCTTAGAATGGGGTAAATGTGATAGCCGTGATCTGAGGAGGGACGATGTTCAGTTTCTGAAGAGAGAAAAGACATTATGAGACAGAAAGTTGTTGTGACTAAAAATAAGTGAAAGAAGCAAACCCTTTATTCAACTTTAAAAGTGTCGCGTCTCACCTCCAACAGGATTACATTCATTGTCATTTTCTGTATTGACGGTAGGAAAAGCTGAAACTTAAGGAGATGGGAATAGTTCGAGAGTCTAAACATGTACGAGATCAATACTTAATCAATCTTATTTTGAAAAAACCTACATATCTCACCTCCAACAGACAGCCAGCTCTGTGGTGATTCTCCAAAGCCAGAGATGTGACATTTGTAGAATCCTTGATCAAGCATGGAGACTGTTTTGAGTCTCAGATTTCCTGTGTTTCTCCACTCGTGGACTCCATCTTTGTAGAAATCAGCTTCGATATTGGAGGAAGATATTTTGTTTCTGCAGCTCAGAGTCACATCTTCTCCCTCCATCACAGGACGAGCAGGACTCTCCAGGATCACAGAACCAGCTGAAGAACACGATCATATTTAATTTAATTTGAAATCACGTTGAGATAATCACAAAATATCACTGCCTCACTGCAAACATACAAGTGACATTGATGTTGATGATGTTTCCTCTCTCTCCTCCTTCCTCACACCAATACTTTCCAGAATCCTCTCGATAAATATTTATAATGGTGCAGCTAGGTCCTCTTAATGTTATGTTATTAGTGGTGCAACATGAGGGCTTCCTCCCTTTGGATATACTTTCAACATCACAGTAAAAGACTCCCTCACAGTAAAAAGTGACCGACTCATATTCAAAGAACTGCAGTCTGTTTGGAGAGATACGAAGAAAAGCTGCATCTGAGACAAAGAAAAACAGAGAAAATCAGTTTAGATATTTACTCCTGTGAACTGCTGGACGACGTCTACAACATTTAAAAGTAGAAAAGTAATAGCGGAACTCCTGTGATGATTAAACACACCAATCTCAAGATATTTCTGCATCTTTTCTACAACTGCCCAACAAAACATCTACTCACCAACTTCCTGATCTTGTGCACACAGCAGGATCATCACAGTCACTGAAGGCGCAAAGAAAATAGACGAATCAATAAAAAGTTTTGTCGTCTCCTACAGGTGCTCACGATGTTCAGCATATTTACTATTAAATGTTGTAGCTGGTAAAGAATAATACTTAGGTTAAAAGTGTTCAATTTAAGTTCACTAACTAAATAACGTTCAAAGATTTTCACATGCATGAGCTTTTTAATTGTAAATAAAGTCTTTATCATTAAGTTTTAATGTGGAAAGGAGCCAGTACTCACACAGTGCGATGCAGAAAACTCTGACCTCCATGTTGTCTTGCTGCTGACTGACTGAACATCACACTGAAGCTGTCTCTTCCTGTTCGACTGTTGAGCAGCAGAGGTGATGGAAATAGCCTCAGTGTTTCAGTTAAACATCAGTGGGTGGTACAAAGAGCAAAGGCAGAGCAAATGTGCGAGTCATCTTTGAAAAAGTTGACATTAATAAAGTTTGAAGGAGTTTTAAAACCCTTTTTTTTAAAGAAGCAGCTGAGCAATGACCTACACATAATGGTACCTAGGTAGAGGTCATGCTGGAGGAATGTAAACAGGCATTAAAGGGGAACTTCCGTTTTTTTACAATCTGGACCATATTTCTGGCATAAAATATGATCGTTTACTCACCCATATAACTTTGGTGTCATTTGGAGTCGTTTGGGAGATATTTAGATCAGTGTATATCCATATAGTGGTATTGACCGGGGCACCAATACGCAGCCTGTAAATAACACATCTGCCGCAAAACTCATTCATTTCACCAATATTTTCTTATGATATGCTAGTGCTCGTGCTCACCCCAGACTTTGGCTGGTTCTTCCAGTTGACTTTCAGGACACGAAAAAGTCTCTACCACAGCCTGGTTTATCATAGAACGGAAAACCTCCAGAGTTGTCAAATCCCACTCTGAGCAACAGAGGTATTCCTCCTCTGTTGTCATAGATGAATGTTGTCCACAAGAACACCACCAGTTACTGTCTACTCTCGGACGTGCAGTGGCTTGTTGTTCTGTGGCCAGCTGTTCCTCTCCTTTCAACGAGCTCCTCATCCGTATACTCTGGCTCAAAACGGTAAGGACATCCATCATAAACAAAGTCGTCGTCCACAACCTCAGAATCGGAAAAATATTCAGCCATGTTGCAAAAAACTAGCAGTAGCAAACTACAAGTAAACGAGGCGACAGTTGCGGGTGCGCGTGACGCTCAGAGATGACATCATCCAGGTCAGAGGATAGTAGGTCAATCTACAGAACCTGGATGATGATAACAGGTAACTCCGGACTCAACAAGGAATAGCACTAGTGTATCATAACAAAATATTTTGCGGCAGATAATTCTTTTGAGGCTGCGTTTTGGTGTCCCAGTTACTCCCACTATGTGGATATATGCGGTTCAAAATATCTCCCCAACGCTCCAAATGACACCAAAGTTATATGGGTGAGTAAACGATTGTATTTTATGCCAGAAATATAGTCCAGGTTGTAAAAAACTGTAGTTCCCCTTTAACATACTGTCAGGAAGGTGGCTGCTAGAGCATGACACCAGCAGATTTTGACCATTAACACGTTAGAAGCTAAAAGAGGGGGCTGAGTGGATCCATCGAGGATCCATCCTCATGTGAAATATGCCTTGTTCAAGGCATATGTGGCACATATGTGGGTCTTATTTAAATTCCCCAAATAGCCAACATCTAAAGCCCAGGTAGTTTCCACTTATACCTCATACGGGCATTCATGGGTACGGCAACTATGGAAAGTATGGACAAACTCACCTGCAGCCTGCTTGAAGCCTGGTTGGGTCGTGCCTCTGACCTAGTGAGATCCTTGTTAAAGAAATAGGTTGGGTCGACATGGGCCTCATTTAAATTCCCCAGATAGCCACCATCTAAAGCCCAATTAGATCCCACTTATGCCCCATATGGGCATTCATAGGTTGGGCCACTGTGGAAACTGTGGACAAACCCACTTGCAGCCCGGTTGTGTCCCACCTATGGCCCAGTAAGATCCTTGTTAAAGAGATAGGTGGGGCCGGCACGGGCCTCATGTAAATAAACCAGTTTGGCCCCATCTAAACATCAGCTAAAAAAACGAATTATTCCCTTAATTCTATTCATGCATTTGACCCATCCATTCCGTTATTCACATAGGTGTGGACAAACCTGGTTGTACCTGCCTTGGAGCCTGGTTGTGTCCTTTTTCTGTCTCCGGCCGGGAGATAGGAAAAGATGGGCACAGGCTGAAATCAAGTTCTTCAACAGCAGCAGAAGAGTCTTGTCCACAGAGGTATTTTGGTCTTTACTTTCTTTCTGATTTGGCCAGAGTCTTCACTTGGAACAGGATGGATCCTCGTTCTGTGCGCTACACTGAAAGGCTCAAGATCCATTTGTGTCTGTTCGACCTTTGTCTTTACCGCATGGCCACGTCCAATGAGGAAGGTCTTCATTGTTCCACCCAAGGTCCTCTTGGGCCATCCTCCGTTCATTTTAGTGGCTTGTGATTAAAGGAGTGGTCTCCTCTCTTCACCAACTAGCCCTACAACCAGACTTAATGCCACCAGGTCTCTGGCACATAGTGTACATCCCCAGCAAGACAGAATGATAACTATTCATTATTATAAGTGGTTTGATTAAACTTAACATGGGCCAGCCAGTCTGTATTACACCTTTCCTCACCATAAGGGGGAGCTCACTGGCCTGGACTTTTGAGTTGATACTAAGATTGTCACAAGGTGTAGCGGGGGAGAAGGGGAGGAAAGAAATGAAGAGTGGGGGTGGAAGAAGAGTTGACAAGACACAGGTGAGGTGTCTTAGTGGTGAAGTACAACCACCAAAAATAAAACAGGAAGTGAGGTCAAGCAATGACCTTTTCATTGGCCGAGGCTGGAGAATCTTCAAACTACTGATGACCCAAGAAATTCAAAAGATGAAAATTCAAAGTAATCTATCTATCTGTGAATGTCCTATCAGAGTGTGGGAAGATCGACTCACTTCGGTTTCAAAAGACATAACCCTCAAGACCATTGCCAGTGTGAACACAGGTTATTTCATGATGACGTGCGTGAATTTCACTCATAAAACTGAGGAACGTTCTGCTGTAGTTATAATAATCATGACACATGTGACAAAACTGACATTTTGTACCACAAAACAAACTCCAACAGACGCGCTGACGTGTAGGACATGACTTTTATTCTCATTACTGAAACACAAGAAACTCTCGTCTCGTTGCTGACCTCAAACTTAAAAAAGCAAAGCAACAACGTCAGATATGCAGCTAACCGCGGAGCGTTTCGAAACAACAGCAGCAGCAGCTGTCATCTGGTGAGCAACTGTGTGAACAGACTAAGCTGATGGAACAAGTTGGTTAAACTGCCTGATGAAAATAAACCGAAACTCCTCTGATGTGTTGGTTAAAGCGCACTCGCTGTCAGACTCCACATGTTTGTTTTTGCACAGAAACTATTTTAAATGCGATACACAGCAAACAGACGTGAGGTCAAAAGATTTTTTTTTTCTTTTATAGCTTGTATAATAACAACAACAATACTGGCCCTAACTGTGTCACTTCCTGGTTTGCACATAGATCATGAAGCTCCTCTTTCAGTCAGTGTTCAGCAACCTGTAACTAATAGGACACAAAAGACAAATATCAAGGAAGTTGTAGATTATAGAAAGAAAAGAAGTCATTGCATTAGTTTACTGTACTAAGCAAAGCATGATTTAAAATCTCTACCCTTACCCCTTTACCAGGAAATATTCTGAAGCCCTCAACCACTTAAATCTTAGAGATTTACACACATATATATATATATATATATATATATATATATATATATATATATATATAATACTAGAATCAGTGCTTGGAGACAGGCTAATCCTAAATTAGAGTTTTGGACATTCATACAAGCTGTATAGACACTGCACCGACAGAAGACGAGGAGCTCGATGGCTCAAGGTTTTTGAGTTATATTTGACTTTTCTTTCAGCAACTATGAGTGGACAGCAAGAACGTGCTCAAAGAAAGACACCTGTGTAGCAACAAGGAGATAAAAGACTGTATTTGACTTACATCCTGAATTGTAGAATAGTAGACGTCACTGTCAACGGGGTCTCGGGTCAGTGAGGGAACGCTGGACTCTGTTGCTTTGAAGACAAATGAAATATTCACTACTACATGATTTATTTTTTATTTTTATTTTTATTTATTTATTTTTTTTTAATTAGAACAATAAGTCATACACAGATTTTGGGATTAGCAATGTTATGAATAATTTTAATTCTGACCTAGCTGTGGAGCGCCACTCTGGCCCAAAACGTTGTAAACCGGCAAATCTCCATTTTCATCTGACAGAGAGAAACGATCACAGCTCAAACATATCAACTTAATGTCTCTTTTACAGGCCTGGTTCTGCAATTGTTTAAATCAACAACTTTTTCAATACTAAGTTAAGCTAACCACCACCAGGCTGCAGTTAACATTCATCTCTTGGCTTGAATGGCAGTAAGCATATGTCTCTGGAACTTTGGCTGGTTCCACATTTTATAATCTGATCAGTTGTTGAATTTGGGTCAATGACTTGTGCTTGACATCAAAAATGCAACTTTGAAATCCTGCATTGTGCAGAAAAAGCTAAAGTTAACACCAGCACCGTCACATCAAACAATGTAAATGCTGAGTAGCATGCTAACTGTGGTCTGGACTGAAATAATATAAGGTTAGAGGAAATACCTTTCTTCTTCCTGTTCTTTGTTACAGTAGCATACATTGCTTGGCTTGCTTCAGCTTCACTGGCCTGTACAGAGACTGAAAAACAAACAACAAACAAACAAAAAATATATTTATTTCATATCCTTTCTGCTAAATGTTTAATCTCTTAACGCAGAGATGGGCAACTGGTGGCCTGGGGGCCACACACAACCCACAAGCTCTCTCGAAGTGGGTTAATTAAGTAGATTAATTTTTGAAAATTATAAAAATGTGTCCTCTGCGGCACTGAATCAGTTGTGATGACACAGTTGGCCACTAGATAGTGCCTCCAATAATAATAAAAAAAATAATAATAACAGTAAGAGGTTATTTTTTGTTTGCTTCAATATATATATGTATATACATATTATATAAATGTCCCTCTCACCCTCTTGGGGTGGTATCTGTGTCATCCTCAAGCTCGGGTCCTCTACCAGAGTGGGAGTTTGAGGGTTCTTGTTCCTAGGACTGCGCCCTTCTGGACTGAGGCTTCTGATGTTGTTCCTGGGACCTGTTGGAGCCACTCCCCCAGTTTGGGGGTCACTGCCCCGAGTGCTCCTACTACCACAGGGACAACACTAGCCCTGTGGTAGCTGAGGAATATATATATATCTATATATATATAGATATATATATACATATATACATACACACACACAAACATATTTAAAGTGGCAGTTTTATCTAGTTAAGTGTGCGGCCCTATGTGGCCCTCTGTCAGTGTCGATGAAAAATTGTGGCCCATCCCTGTCTTAACGTTAAACCTACCTGTCTGCTGCACTGATGATTCTGAATCCATTACTGCCAGTAACCGTGAAAGAAAATCTGTAAAAAATAAGGTATTTTGAACATTGCGGTGGAACTAAACCTGAGTACTGATTATCTAAGTAACAATAGTTACATAAGAGGGAAGTTCATTTCATTTGGAAAATTGCGCAGTGTTTCCTGAAATTAATACCCAACAGAATTATTTATAACTTGAAAAACTTCGGGCCCTAGCACCCAACCCTGAGGAACTCCTCCGTGGCTTTTCTGAACTTTTGAGTAAAATTCGAGTTATGATCTTCACCTCTGCCACAGAGAAATCTGCCAAAGCGAAGTAGTCCAACAACCAACAAGAGAAGGATCAACAAGACGGAGATGACGATCCATGGTGTGCTTGCAGAGGAAGAGGAGGCAGGACTAGAGGTTTTGTGATCTTAAGGAGATGGGAATTGTTTGAGAGTGTGAACACATACGTGATCAATACTTTATTAATCTTGTTTTGAAAAAGCCTTCATGTCTCACCTCCAACAGACAGCCAGCTCTGTGGTGATTCTCCAGCTCCAGAGATGTGACATTTGTAGAGTCCTTGATCAAGCATGGAGACTGTTTTGAGTCTCAGATTTCCTGTGGAGCTTCTCCACGTGTGGACTCCATCTTTATAGAAATCAGCTTTGCTGTTGGAGGAAGATATTTTGGTTCGGCAGCTCAGAGTCACATCTTCTCCCTCCATCACAGGACGAGCAGGACTCTCCAGGATCACAGAACCAGCTGAAGAACATGATCATGTTTAATTTATCTTGAAATCACGTTGAGATAATCACAAAATATCACTGCCTCACTGCAAACATACAAGCAACATTGATGTCGATGATGTTTCCTTTCTCTCCTCCTTGCTCACACCAGTACATTCCAGAATCCTCTGGATAAAGATTTTCAATGGTGCAGCTAGGTCCTCTTGATGTTCTGTTATTAGTGGTGCAACACGAGGGCTTCTCCAGAATCGATTTACCTTCAGCATCACAGTAAAAGACTCCCTCACAGTACAAAGTGACCGACTCATATTCAAAGAACTGCTGTCTGTTTGGAGAGATATGAAGAAAAGCTGCATCTGAGACAAAGAAAAACAGAGAAATTCAGTTTAGACATTAACTCCTGTGAACTGCTGGACAATGTCTACAACATTTAAAAGAAGAAAAGTAATAGAGGAACTCCTGTGATGATTAAACACACCAATCTCAAGATATTTTTGCCTCTTTTCTACAACTGCCCAACAAAACATCTACTGACCAACTTCCTGGTCTCGTGCACACAACAGGATCATCACAGTCACTGAAGACACAAAGAAAGGAAATTAGTTAAATTTAAGTTCACTCACTAAATAACATTCAAAGATTTTCACATGCATGAGCTTTTTAATTGTAAATTAAGTCTTTACCATTGAGTTTCAATCTAGAAAGGAGCCAGTACTCACACAGTGGGATGCAGAAAGCTCTGACCTCCATGTTGTCTTGCCACTGACTGACTGCTTCTCAATAGTCAAACAGGAAGAGACCACTTCTCTCTTTACACTTCAGTCTGATGTTCAGAGGTGGTGGAAATAGCCTCAGTGGTTTAGTTAAATATCAGTGGGTGGTACAAAGAGCAAAGGCAGAGCAAATCTGTGGTCAATGCACCTCTGACATTTGCTTCTCCATGTTGTTCTACATGTTGTTTGTGTTTTTTTAACATTCTAACATATACTTATTAGTCTGATGTATAGCTGAGACTGTGAGGAAACATCTTAAAAGCAGCTCACACATTTAACCACTGAGTCCTGTTATGACTGTGGGTCATGTGAGTGCCTGTGTGGTATTGTTCTTCCTCCCTTCCTGCAGGGGTTGCTGTTTTCGTTTTTCTTTACAGCTTCCTGTAGGCCGGCCAGTGATTGGCGGACGCTTGAGGAGCTGGAGTTTAAAAAGGCTTTTGTTGGAGAAGCCAGGTGCTCCCTTTCTTCTACTGTGACCTATCAAGAGCTTAACCACTCCATACTCTGACTGATGGCCGACCAAGATGGCGGCAACTATGTACGAGGCAGCTTGAGACTCTCGTGTTTTTCTTTGTTTATATGTGAGTTTTGCCCTACTGCATCTTGTGGATGCCTTAATTCAGTACAGACGTGTGGAGTTATTAGGAAATGGAAGTCAGCAGAGACTTTACACATATCCCAAGCCAGATGTTATTCCACCAGAAGTGCAGCGGCTAACCAGCGTTCTCACCGTCCCCCCTTTTGCGGCCTAGGAGCTGGAGAAGACAAACTAAAGTGGGGCAAGCAGAGCAGGCTACAGGCTAATCCACACAGACCAGCTCTTCCAGGTCTCTTTCTGACGAACACTAGGTCTATCTGCAACAAAATGGACTAGATTCAGCTGAGGATCGTCCAGCAAATGAGGGACAGTTGTGTGGCGATAGTCACTGAGACCTGGGAGGAGAATAACATCCCAGACGCTGCGGTGGAGCTACAGGGGCACTCTTTGTTCCGAGCCAACCAGACTGCGTCCTCCAGCAAATGCAAAGATGGGGGCTTAGTGCTATACATTAACAACTCATGGTGTACAGCTAACAGCATTATCGGAACGGTCCCCTGACTTGGAATGTCTTGCATTAAAATGCAGACTATATAAACTGGTTAGAGAGTGCTCTATCCTGATCCTTTCCGTCGATATTCCAGTGTAGCCTAATGCTAAATTAGCATTAGAGGAGCTGTATTGTCTGATCAGCAGACAGATGAATACAAACCCACAGGCGGCTGTGATCGTAGCTGGAGACTTTAACCACGTGGAACTTAAAGGAGTACTTTCCAAACTTCACATACTCACAAACTTTCCAACCAGAGACAATAACATCCTGGATCAGGTTTACTGCAACATACAGGGACCATACAAGGCTGCAGCATCTCCATACGTGAGCATGTCAGACCACATCAACCACACATGCAACATGTGGAGGGGCATCAGGACAATAACAGACTACAAGCTCAGCAACCAGGAGGTCAGCCTTGAGCCCACTCTACCCAACATCCTGAACAATTTCTTTGCACGCTTCATTACACCTGGCTGCAACGTAACTAGGCCTCTTCCCCGGCTGGAGGAGCAACATCAGCCTCTTGTCCTGCAGCTTCATCAAGTGAGCTCCACCCTGAGGCAGATCAACATCAACAAGGCTGCAGGACCTGATAAAGTGGCAGGTCGCACCCTGAGACTATGTGCTGACCAGCTGGCAGGAGTTTTCCTGGACACTTTCAACCTGTCTCTGCAGCTGTCCAAAGTTCATGTTTACCTCAAGTCCTCCATAATTGTCCCTCTACCTAAAAAGTTAGCTGTCACCTGCCTCAGTGATTACCACCCGTTCGCTCCAACCCCGGTAATCATGAAGTGTTTTAAGAGGATCGTCCTAAAGCACATCAAGGACATCATCCCTGCTGATCTGGACACGCCACCAGTTTGCCTACAGGGGGAACTGATCAACAGAGGATGTAGTCTACATTGCTCTGCACACAGCCCTGTCTGAGCATCCTAACACGTACGCCAGGATGCTTTTTGACGACTTCAGTTCAGCTTTTAACTCTATCATTCTGGACAAACTGACACTGAAGCTTCATGACATGGGACTGTCTGCTTCTATGTGCCTCTGGATCAGGGACTTTCTCACCAATAGACCTCAGGTGGTGAGAATTGAGGACTGCACATCGTCCACACTGGTCCTGAACACCGAAATGCCGCAGGGCTGTGTGCTCAGCCCAGCTCTCTTCACATTCTTCACACATGACTGTTCTGCCATCCATCCCACAAACACAATTGTGAAGGTTGCTGATGACACCACCGTGGTGGGTGTCAATGATGAGACCCATTGCTGACAGGAGATCCAGCACCTGAAAGAGTGGTGCTCAGACAACAACCTTCTTCTGAACACCAGCAAGACCAAGGAGGTCATTGTGGACTACAGGAGGTCCAGGAAGACAGAGCACACTCCTCGACATCAAATTCCTGGGCACCCACATCACATCTGACCTGACGTAGTCTGTCAACACCGCAAACCTGGTGAAGAAGGCCCAACAGAGGCTCTTTTTCCTCAGGTAGCTGAAGAGGGTTGGACTCTCCTGTTGACTACTCAATAACTTCTACAGGACCACAATACAGCCCATCCTCTGTCTTGGTATGACAGTGTGGTATGGGAGCTGCACAGCACTGGAGGGACTTAGTCCGAATGATAAAAACTGCACAGGGGACTGTAGGGGGTTCTCTCCCAGATTTGGACTCAGTTCATGCAAATCGGGTATTGTTCGGTGTATTGAACAAAGACTTGTACCCAAGTAGTATATGAACTTTAGTAAAATAAAGACGTTTGGAGTAAGAGCTAAAAAGAAAAGTGATTAAGAGGCTCGAAGGGGGCTACAGAACTGTTTGCATGTTTTCAAAAAAGCATTTAAGCAACGACATAAACATTATGGTGTCCAGAGTAAGGTAAGGCTCAGGGAATGTAAATGTGCACAAACATACAGTCGGGAAGACGGCTGCTTGTGTCTGACACCAATAGATTTTGACCACAGATGGGGTCAATTAATGTGAATGCTCAACCTAGAGGAAGGACTTTCTGGTTAGTATATTGAGAAGGATTTTTGAGCTAAAATCAGTTGTTTACTGGAGGCAACTTGGGTTTATATGCTGTATACTTGCTATATGTAATAGACTCTAGTGCATCCATCTGGTTTCCCCCGATCCTCAAAGACCACAGTTTTTAAATCAAAAGATTTCTAGCCAATAGTGTGTAAAAACTGAAACGCTTTCCATAAATATAATAACATATGTGTTCAAAAGTGTCTCTGCAGTAATGGAGACTTGTCAGACTTACATCTTCAGTCTAGACTCATCTATAAAAGCTACTTTTGAAATAAAAGGGTCAAATTGATGAAGAATATCATGATTTTCATTTTCCCTTACATTCTTTCTTTTTACATCTGTCTTTACCTCACTTCTGTCTTACTCTCTCATCTGAGGTGTACCATTCAGGATAAAAAGTTTTTTTTAAAAAAAAAACAAAAAAAAAAACACCACATTAAAGAACACCATGTTAATGCATTTCTGTCAACACTGTCAACAAACAAATTTATTTTTCTTTAGATTTTACAAAATTTCAAACAGCAGAAGACACCAAATGGTGCTGACACATTGTGACAGTTCACACGTTTCTATAAACCAGCATCAATTAATAGAAGCGCTCAGACGCTGTGCTTATTTTAAACACCATGTGTCAGAGTTATGGCCAGTGCGAAAGGTTTAAAAACCACATTTGCAGACACGTTAGACAAGTTTCTCAGCAAGACGCTCATTTCCTGATCCAGTTACAGCGTCTAACCCTGTGTCTAGAAGCATAGAAAGCAGCTTGATGGCAGCGGACTTAATTCTAGATGAAATGTGACAGTAGCCTTGATAAAATGTTAACTCCACAATATCAGCGACTAAGTTAGCTTTTATTCTCCTATGTCATCGAGGCCAACTTTTTCTTTAATATAACAGAAAGCTCTCTATTCTGTTGGAGATGAGTCATGTTTTATAACTCTGACTATCACACAGTGAAGACATCCGAGCAGCAGTAGCAGAAGCGCCACCATGATGATGGTGAACACGGTCCTCAGGATAGAGTAAATGTGACAGCCGTGATCTGAGGAGGGACGATGATCTATGCGAGTTTCCGAAGAGAGAAAAGACATTATGAGACAGAAAGTGGTTGTGACTAAATAGAAGTGAAATAAGCAAAACACTTTATTCAATCTATCTTAAAAGTGACACGTCTCACCTCCAACAGGATTAGAGTCCTTGTGATCTTCTGTATCGACGGTAGGAAAAGCTGAAACTTAAGGAGATGGGAATTGTTTGAGAGTGTAAACACGTATGTGATCAATACTTTATGAATCTTAATTTGAAAAACCTACATATCTCACCTCCAACAGACAGCAAGCTCTGTGGTGATTCTCCAACTCCAGAGATGTGACATTTGTAGAATCCTTGATCAAGTATGGAGACTGTTTTGAGTCTCAGATTTCCTGTGGAGCTTCTCCACTTGTGGACTCCATCTTGATAGAAATCAGCTGCGATGTTGGAGGAAGATATTTTGGTTCGGCAGCTCAGAGTCACATCTTCTCCCTCCATCACAGGATGAGCAGGACTCTCCATTATCACAGAACCAGCTGAAGAACACGATCATATTTAATTTATCTTGAAATCACGTTGAGATAATAACAAAATATCACTGCCTCACTGCAAACATACAAGCGATATTGATGTTGATGATGTTTCTTCTCTCTCCTCCTTCCTCACACCAATACGTTCCAGAATCCTCTGGATAAAGATTTTCAATGGTGCAGTTAGGTCCTCTTGATGTTCTGTTATTAGTGGTGCAACACGAGTTCGTCTCCAGAATTGTTTTATGTTCAACATCACAGTAAAAGACTCCCTCACAGTAAAAAATGACTGGCTCTAATTCAAAGAACTGCAGTCTGTTTGGAGAGATACGCAGAAAAGCTGCATCTGAGAAAAAAACAGAGAAATTCAGTTTAGACATTTACTCCTGTGAACTGCTGGACGACGTCTACAACATTTAAAAGTAGAAAAGTAATAGAGGAACTCCTGTGATGCTTAAACACACCAGTCTCAAGATATTTTTGCCTCTTTTCTACAACTGCCCAACAAAACATCTACTCACCAACTTCCTGGTCTCGTGCACACAACAGGATCATCACAGTCACTGAAGACGGAAAGAAAAGAAATTAGTTAAATTTAAGTTCACTCACTAAATAACATTCAAAGATTTTCACGTGCATGAGATTTTTAATTATAAATAAAGTCTTTATCATTGAGTTTTAATCTGGAAAGGAGCCAGTACTCACACAGTGGGATGCAGAAAGCTCTGACCTCCATGTTGTCTTGCTGCTGACTGACTGAGCATCAGACTGAAGTGTAAAGTGAGATGTGGTCTCTTCCTGTTTGACTGTTGAGAAGCAGAGGTGATGGAAATAGCCTCAGTGTTTTAGTTAAATATCAGTGGGTGGTACAAAGAGCAAAGGCAGAACAAATCTGTGGTCAAAGCACCTCTGACATTTGCTAAATGTTCTCCATGTTGTTTGTGTTTTTTTAACATTATAACATACCGTAAATCCTCTAATACAGGCCCGGGCCTTTATTTTACTCAAGCGCATTGCGGTCCAGGCCTTTATTGGAAGGAGGCCATTTTAGAGGCAGGCCTCAATTTCTGTTTGAGCAAAATGAACTACCGGTAGAATGAATAAAAACAATAGTTTGTGTCTATTTGAACCTGTAAAATACTAGGTTCATTTATTGAAAACGTACCCCACTAAACATTAGATGTCTGATTGACGTGCAGATCATGTCTATATTGCGTCCATCGGCCCATGACCAATTCTGAACGTCTACACGATGTGCAAACTAGGTCCGCTATTTCGACGTCTAACCATGACCCCATTTAGACGTCAATATGCCGTTCAACATTTGATCGTCAGACTAGATAACTTTTCTGGAGGTCATATGGACGTCTAAGACAGGTGCAGGAAATTGACGAATGTATTATTTTTTTTTTATTTAAGATAAATATCAAACTTGTTGTTATCAACATGATTAATCAATATGAATAATTAATAATTTATATTCATATTCATTGTTGATTGTTGATTTGAGATTTAAAAATATTTATTATTTATTTATTGTATACATAATATTTTGTTATTTTACATTTTCGTATTTTTCCTACTGGTTTGTTTAAAGGAGTCCTAGAATTCAAAACCACATTTACGTTGTTCCTGTTGAATTTAGGCTCCGAGTGGTGTCTAAGGACCACACCAAAAACTTCACCGCCTTCTCCAGCCTGCTTTCGTATGCAAATTCAAAACTAGAAATGGCCGTGTTGAAATGGGCAAATCTGAACAGAGCTCCGATAACACGTAATAGGCGCCCAGCCCTTTTGGATACACCCTCTCTCATTTGCATGTTCCAGCCCACTGTAAGGGCGGAGGCGTTAGCTAGCTAGCCCCGGCGACAGCTAACCACAGTTTCTGACAAGAGGGATACGGTATGTCGGACTATGCGTGTAATGTTCCAGGATGTTTGGGGCAGGTCAAGACTCTACACAGACTTCCCCAAGAACTCAACTGTCAGCGGGAATGGTTGATGTTCATTTACAACCGCGTTCCACAGAGCTTCAACCCGAGGTTGGTAGTTTGTTCTGCCCACTTCACCCCGGAGTGTTTCTCCAACCTCGGACAGTATCAAGCCGGCTTTGCACAGCGCCTGAAATTAAACCCAGGATCAGTGCCAATGATTTTGACACCACAACAGACATCCGTAAGTATCACGCTAGGATTTTGTGTGTTTTGTGTGTCGTTAATGACTAATGTATCAGCTATTAGCCATAGTAGCTATCTGTATATGATTTGGCTAGCTATCTCTACGGCTATCAGTTTGACGTCTTGCGTTTTTGTGACTAGTTTGTATGACAAATGGCCGGTTATGGTTAAGGATATGTTTTTCCCTGTTTTTTCCCCGTTTGTGGACCATTTGTGGCAATGCAATCGATCACCTGTTGTCATTATATGGATTGAAAACTAAGTTTGCCCGGCTCGAAAAATACAGGGCAGAATTAGTGTTGCTAATTGGCATAGCGTTTGCTAACGCCGACGAATTCGACTAATTTCTTTCTCAGCAGTAAACGTAGTTCGGTTAGCTATCGATGGCTTTGGCTCTAGCTTCAGCCCGGTGGATTAGGCCAATCAGCTTTCAGGATATGTGGGCCAATCAGCCTTTGGGTAAACTGGCCAATCAGCACGCAGCTCATTTCATTATTCATGAACTTGCTGAGTGGGCGGGAAAAACAAACTGTTTCATTGCAGGGCTTATTTATGACCTTGTATTAGGCTCTCTAGCAGTGCTCCTGGGGCGTTTTCAGCCCCACAAATTTACATATGCCATTATTTAGGCTCACAGATCAATTCCTAATGGTCAAAAAATGTGTTCTAGGACTCCTTTAAGGGTCTCTGGACCGTAGTTTGTACAACCAATCCGGTCTGGCTAAATTTAACTGAGTTCTGCGCCACAGTCATATCGGGCGAAATGTGTGCGAATTCGCGACTCTAACTGGCTGAGGCATTGTGTCATCACATACACCGTAAGAGCCACTCCGATTGGCCCAGGTGTTCCTCTTCTGTGGAAGCAATGGCCGAGTCTGCACCGTAGGCTACGAACGCTACTACAGCTGTTCAAAATCATCGTTCACTAAATTGCAGGTAAATTCGGTCAACCCATACTGCATAGTTAACTTTATGTTCATTTATAGTGTTTGCAGTTTTAGCTTTGTCGTATTAATCTAAACAGTTGTTGCTACAATTAGCATTGCATCTTTTCCCATCAGCTCGTTAGCTTTTGAACACAACCACCGTGCTAACGTTTACAGACGCTTTAACGTGAACAATTGTACACATTAAAGCGTTTAGTAGACGTCGAAATGTTTGCAGGGAACACTGCAAACAACAGTTGTTCAGTCGCTATCATTATCAGAGCGATAGTAGTTATTCCTGTGTGAGACTTTGGCTGGCCGCCATTGTTGGGATAACTGTTCTTGTTGTTGTTTTTCTCCGGCAATACAGACGCATTCTAAAAAAGCTGGCGGTGTTAACTGCCGTTTCGATCGCTAATCATTTGTCTTTTTCTACTTGTGCAGATGGAGTCATTTTTATTTATTGTATTTTACCACTTTTTCACAAATTGTACTGCATTTTATGCTGCCTAAGACTGACGTTTGCAATAAAGATTGGGGAAAAACTGTCGTGATTGGATTGTGATTTATTGTAGACCTGACTGTAGTCTAAAATGAGTTTAAGTTTAACGTAGAAACGACGTCTAGAAGACCACATTCGGACTACAACTGGCTCCTATACAGAGGTCCTGTGGACGTCAGTAACGGACGTTCACTCGACGTCGGGAAAAGACGTCATCTGTTGTATCAGTCTGCACCTTCAGAAGACCAAACTTCGACGTGCAAAAAGGACGTTAAAAAGACGTTATTTGAATGTGTCTTTGCGCAGTGGGACAGTTACCATAACCTGGTATGCATACAGAACATTAACAACAAATGAGCGGCGCGACACGGTCGGGGCGCACTGAGGACAGTCCGCAGCCGGTGTCGCACCGGGAGCGAGGGGGCCCCGTCCCTCCCCGCAGGGAGAGAGGGCGCAGTGAGCACTGATTCCACGACCCCAGGGAAGCGGCGGGGGGTCGCTGTAAAGCTCGCGGCCGGAGCCGGCGAGCCACCTTCGCCCCGAGCACTTCCAGGCCGACCCAGAGCCGGTCGCGGCGCACCGCCACGGAGGAAATGCGCCCGGCGGGGGCCGGCCGACGCCGGGGAGAGGTCCCGACCACCGTGCCGCCGAAATCCTGACCCGCCGAGATGGTTCTAATAATAGCCCCGGCCACTATTAGAGACCGGCCTTTATTTACCTCCGCTGACAGCGAGACCGGCCAATGTTGGAGACCCGGCCGCTAATGGAATACAGGCCAATATTAGAGGATTTACGGTATACTTATTAGTCTGATGTATAGCTGAGACTGTGAGGAAACATCTTAAAAGCAGCTCACACATTTATCGGCTGAGTCTTGTTATGACTGTGGGTCATGTGAGTGCCTGTATGGTAATATTCTTCCTCCCTTCCTGCAGGGGTTGCTGTTTCTGTTTTTCTTTACAGCTTCCTGTAGGCCAGTCAGTGATTGGAGGATGCTTGAGGAGCTGGAGTTTAAAAAGGCTTCTGTTGGAGAAGCCAGGTGCTCCCTTTCTTCTACTGTGACCTATCAAGAGCTTAACCAATCCATACTCTGACTGATGGCCGACCAAGATGGCGGCGGCTATGTACGAGGCAGCTTGAGACTCTCGTGTTTTTCTTTGTTTATATGTGAGTTTTGCCCTACTGCATCTTGTGGATGCCTTAATTCAGTACAGACGTGTGGAGTTATTAGGAAATGGGAGTCAGCAGAGACTTTACACATATCCCAAGCCAGATTTTATTGTGCAGTGGCTCACCAGCGTTCTCACGATCCCCCCTTTTGCGGCCTAGGAGCCGGAGAAGGCAAACTAAAGTGGGGCAAGCAGAGCAGGCTACAGGCTAATCCACACAGACCAGCTCTTCCAGGTCTCTTTCTGACGAACACTAGGTCTATCTGCAACAAAATGGACTAGATTCGGCTGAGGATCGTCCAGCAAATGAGGGACAGTTGTGTGGCGATAGTCACTGAGACCTGGGAGGAGAATAACATCCCAGGCGCTGCGGTGGAACTACAGGGGCTCTTTTTGTTCCAAGCCAACCAGACTCAGGCAAATGCAAAGGTGGAGGCTTAGTGCTATACATTAACAACTCATGGTGTACAGCTAACAGCATTATCGGAACGGTCCCCTGACTTGGAATGTCTTGCATTAAAATGCAGACCATATAAACTGGTTAGAGAGTGCTCTGTCCTGATCATTTCTGTCTACATTCCACTGTAGCCTAATGCTAAATTAGCATTAGAAGAGCTGTATTGTCTGATCAGCAGACAGATGAATGCAAACCCAGAGGAGGTTGTGATCGTGGCTGGAGACTTTAACCATGTGGAACTTAAAGCAGTACTTTCCAAACTCCACAGACTCATAAATGTTCCAACCAGAGACAATAACATACTGGATCAGGTTTACTGCAACATACGGGGAGCATACAAGGCTGTAGCAGTTCCACACATGGGCATGTCAGACCACATCTCACCCTGTGATATGCAGGACTAAACCAACCACCAGTACAGTGCAGGTATGGTCTGAGGAGGCTTCTTCAGCTCTGCAGGACTGTTTCAGGCACACCGACTGTGCAGTGTTTAAAGAGAGCTCGGACCTATAGACTTATTTGTTATGTGTACTGGACTATCAGGACAATGACAGACTACACGTTCAGTAACCAGCAGGTCAGCCTTGAGCCCACACTCCCTAACACCCTGAACAGTTTCTTTGCTCTCTTCAATACAACTAGGCCTCTTCCCCAGCTGGAGGAGCAACATCAGTCTCTTGTCCTGCAGCTTCGTCAAGGGAGCTCCACCCTGAAGCAGATCGATATCAACAAAGCTGCAGGACCTGATAAAGTGGCACGTCGCACCCTGAGACTATGTGCTGACAAGCTGGCAGGAGTTTTCCTGGACACTTTCAACCTGTCTCTGAAGCTGTCCACAGTTCCTGTCTGCCTCAAGTCCTCCATCATTGTCCCTCTACCTAAAAAGCCAGCTTTCACCTGCCTCAATGATTACCACCTGACTCCAGTAATCATGAAGTGCTTTGAGAGGATTGTCCGAAAGCACATCAAGGACATCATCCGTACTGATCTGGACAAGCCACCAGTTCACCTACAGAGGGAACCGATCAACAGAGGATACAGTCTCCATAGCTCTGCACACAGCCCTGTCCCACCTTGAGCATCCTAACACGTATGCCAGGATGCTTTTCAACGACTTCAGTTCAGCTTTTAACTCTTCCGAAGAGTTCCGAACTTCCGAACAAGCCGACACTGAAGCTTAATGACCTGGAACTGTCTGCTTCTGTGTGCCTCTGGATCAGGGACTTTCTTACCAACAGATCTCAGGTGGTGAGAATTGGGGACTGCACATCGTCCACACTGGTCCTGAACACCGAAATGCCGCAGGGCTGTGTGATCAGCCCAGCTCTTTCCACATTCTTCACACATAACTGTTCCTCCATCCATCCCATAAACACGAAGGTTGCTGATGACACCACCATCGTGGGTGTCAATGATGAGACCCATCACAGACAGGAGATCCAACACCTGACAGAGTGGTGCTCAGACAACAACCTTCTTCTGAACACCAGCAAGACCAAGGAGGTCATCGCAGACTACAGGAGGTCCAGGAAGACAGTGCACACCCCTCGACATCAAATTCCTGGACATCCACATCACATCTGACCTGACGTGGTCTGTCAACACTGCAAACCTGAAGGCCCAGCAGAGGAGGCACTTTTTCCTCAGGAAGCTGAAGAGGGCTGGACTCTTCCATTGATTACTCACAAACTTCTACAGGACCACAATAGAACCACAAAACACCCTGATAGCAGTGATATCATTCTGAACTCATACAGCAACCCCTTGACTAGAAGTGGACCACGAGTTGATAGAAATACCACAAACATATTCTACAAAGGTTCTACTGGAAATAGAACCAGGCCCACTCTCCATTTGGGCATTTGGAGAACCAAGGTACCCCCAAGTGTTCCACATTGGGTTTTTGCTTCTTGAATAGGAATCTGGCTACAAGATACTACTGAGGAGGCAATGTACACACAATTTAACCTTTGGGCATTTTATTTATCCTGTACATCATCAAATTTTGCCATTGTGCACATATAGAATCCATAAAAATATTAGAACAAGTGACAAAGGTGTGTTGCACATTGTTGTAAATGTATTTTTTTTATACAAGATGGATATGTGTTTATTATTTATAGTACCATCATTAGCCCACAAGGCGGAGACAAAGTACCATGTATGAAATTGAAGCACAGGGCCCAGATTCTGTCAGGCAAGTCACCATGTGTTGCACAGTTGATGGGTAATCCTGTGAATCAACTCAAATGGACCACAAAGAGTAATAAAAACAATGTGAGTTTACAGTTGTTTTCATATATGTCAAAATATTCAGACATAAGAAGAAATTCTGCCACATTGACTTTGTAAGTCAAAGTTTTGGTGCTTTGCTTCCGCGACGGCTGTGGTTGGTGTAAACCCGCGACAGACCCACCTGAAAGAAACAATAATAAACAGGCTATATTAATGAGGACAGAAGAGGGGTTATACAGCTTCATTATTATTAGAATGTAGCTAGTGTACAGACCTCTTCCTGGGGAACATGCTAATTTTATTTCAGAATGTTCCCCAGGTAGTGGACACCCATCGGCTCCCTGGAGTACCACACAACAGATGCCACAGTGATGGAGCACTTCGGGTGGAGATAAAATGATTTTGCATCTGGTGGACACTTGGAGATGTACTTTTTAAAACTTTTTACTGGACACAGAGCATCCCCGGGCCTGGTGAACATGAACCCTCATAGGTTTTCCTTGTGTGGGTCGTTCGGATCTTTATGGATTTTTGTCTGAGGATTATGCGCTAAGCTGAGGTATTCAATGCTATGCTCGTCTCTTTGGATGATGAAAGATGTCATGGTCAGCTCTCGGCTGCCCTCCCTGCCACGCCGAGCAAAACACAGCTGGATGTCAAACCACACCTTTCTGACGAGGCCGAGGGGCGTATCGGGAGACAGCGCAGATGAACATTTGATTCTTTGAAGATCCAACTGAGTGATGCGAGGATGGTGGAAGCTGGTGTCCTTCCCACTCTTTCTGTAACGCTTCAGTATCGCCTTAAAAACCGCATTACTGGTCTTGAACACAGTGTCACTAATGATGTTGACGTCACTTAAATGGCGGTTAATGCCGGCTCTCAGACTCCTCAAACTGGCAACACTGTATTCTCCTCCTTCTTTGGTCGACTGGACAGACGCATAAAACAGTCGCACAACGTCATTGAGAGTAGCAGCAGTGTATCTTTATTTCACTTAAGTTTATATTGTGGTCTGGATGAATACTCGATTCTGATTGGCTGGAGGGTGTAGGTTAAAAAGTGTTAATTTACACCCAAGAAAGATGTCATAAACATAATGTAAATGTAAATGTGAACAAACATACAGTCGGGAAGACGGCTGCTTGTGTCTGACACCAATAGATTTTAACCACAGATAGGTTGCAAGCAAAAAAAAAAAAAAAAAAAAAAAAAATGGGGTTAATTAATGTGAAAGCTCAGCCTAGAGGAAGGACTTTCTGGTGAATATACTGAGAAGGATTTTTGAGCTAAAATCAGTTGTTTTCCCGAGGCAACTTGGGTTTATAAGCCTGATCGACTCTACTGTTTATTAACATTTCAAACATGAAGTCATTGCAAATGAAAGAAAAAGTTGAATGAAAATACTGTCAACTGTCCATCTGGTTCCACCCAATCATCCAAGCCCACAGTATTTAAATCAAAAGATTTCTAGCCAATAGTATCTAAAAACTGAAACGTTTTGCATAAATATAAGTGTGTTCATATGTGTCTCTGCAGTAATAGAGACTTGTCAGACTTCCATCTTCAGTCTAGACTCATCTATAAAAGCTTCTTCTCTTACATCCTTTCTATTTGTGTCCGTCTTTATCTCACTTCTGCCTTACTTTGTCATCTGCTGTACACCATTCAGGTTCAAAACTTTTTTTTGAAAATACTCTAAAATATAACTTGGGAAGAAAATAAAAAACCACCACATTACATCCGCATGTTATTGCATTTCTAAGTTTATTTTTCTTTAGATTTACAAATTTTCAAGCAGCAGAAGACACCAAATGGTGCTAACACACTGTGACAGTTCACACGTTTCTACAAACCAACATCAATTAATAGAAGCGTTCAGACACTGTGCTTATTTTAAACACCATGTGTCAGAGTTATGGCCAGTGCGAAAGGTTTAAAAATCACATTTTCAGACTTTTTCGACAAGTTTCTCAGCAAGACGCTCATTTCCTGATCCAGTTACAGCATCTAGCCCTGTGTCTAGAAGCATAGAAAGCAGCTTGATAGCAGCAGGCTTAACTTAGATGAAATGTGAGAGTAGACATGATGAAATATTAACTCTACGATGTCAGCAACTAAGCTAGCTTTTATTCTCCTATTGGTTGTCATCCAGGCCATCCTTTTCTTTAATATTTCAGAAAACTCTCTATTTTGTTCGAGATGAGTCACATTTTATAACTCTGACTATCACACAGTGAAGACATCAGAGCAGTAGCAGCAGCAGCGCCACCATGATGATGGTGAACACGGTTCTTAGGATGGGGTAAATGTGACAGCCGTGATCTGAGGAGGGTTGATGCTCTGTGGGAGTTTCGGGAAGACAAAAGACATTATGCTGAAACTCAAGGAGATGGGAATTGTTTGAGAGTGTAAACACATACGAGATCAATACTATACTAAGAATCTTATTTTGAAAAAAAAAAACCTACACGTCTCACCTCCAACAGACAGCCAGCTCTGTGGTGATTCTCCAACTCCAGAGATGTGACATCTGTAGAGTCCTTCATCAAGCATGGAGACTGTTTTGAGTCTCAGATTTCCTGTGGAGCTTCTCCACTTGCGGACTCCATCTTTATAGAAATCAGTTGTGATGTTGGAGGAAGATATTGTGGTTCTGCAGCTCAGAGTCACATCTTCTCCCTCCATCACAGGACGAGCAGGACTCTCCAGGATCACAGAACCAGCTGAAGAACACGATCATATTTAATTTATCTTGAAATCACGTTGAGATAATCACAAAATATCACTGCCTCACTGCAAACATACAAGTGACATTGATGTTGATGATGTTTCTTCTCTCTCCTCCTTCCTCACACCAATACGTTCCAGAATCATCTGGATAAAGATTTTGAATGGTGCAGTTATGTCCTCTTGATGTTCTGTTATTAGTGGTGCAACACGGGGGCTTCCCCCAAATCAAGTTATCTTCAGCATCACAGTAAAAGACTCCCTCACAGTAAAAAGTGACCGACTCATATTCAAAGAACTGCAGTCTGTTTGGAGAGATACGAAGAAGATCTGCATCTGGGACAAAGAAAGCAGAGAAATTCAGTTTAGACATTTACTCCTGTGAACTGCTGGACGACGTCTACAACATTTAAAAGTAGAAAAGTAATAGAGGAACTCCTGTGATGATTAAATACATCAATCTCAAGATATTTTTGCCTCTTTCCTACAACTGCCCAACAAAACATCTACTCACCAACTTCCTGATCCTGTGCACACAGCAGGATCATCACAGTCACTGAAGACGCAAAGAAAATAGACGAATCAATAAAAGTTTTGTCGTCTCCTACAGCTGCTCACGATGTTTAGCATATTTTCTATTAAATGTCGTAGCTGGTGATACTTAAGTTAAAAGTGTTCAATTTAAGTTCACTCACTACATAACGTTCAAAGTGTTTAATCATAAATAAAGACTGTATCGTAAAGTTTTAATCTGGAAAGGAGCCAGTACTCACACAGTGTGATGCAGAAACCTCTGACCTCCATGTTGTCTCGCCACTGACTGACTGAACATCAGACTGAAGTGTGAAATGAGAAGTGGTCTCTTCCTGTTCGACTGTTGAGAACTGTTGTGGTGCAAATAGCCTCAGTGTTTTAGTTTATATCAGTGGGTGGTACAAAGAGCAAAGGCCGAGTATCTCTGCAAGTCATCTTCGAAAGAGTTCACATTGATGAAGTTTGAAGGAGTTTAAAAACTCTTTGCCTGTTTTTTTAAAAAGCAGCTAGGCAATGACCTACATCTAATGGTACCGAGATGGAGGTCAGTCTAAAGGAATGTAAACAGGCATTAACATACTGTCAGGAAGGTGGCTGCTAGTGCATGACACCAGTAGATTTTGACACTAAACAGGTTAGAAGCTAAAAGAAGGGGCGGAGTTCAAGTAAGGGTCATGGTTGAAATAGCTCCACTCAAGGTTCTCTTGGACCATTCTCCTTTCACTTTAGCGGCTTGTGCGGTCAGAGTTAGAGAAGAGTTGATCTTGTCGATGACCTCTTTTACTATGGCCTCTGTGAACTCAGGTGTAACTCTGACAGGGATGTCCCCTCCAGTGACATCACAGAAAGCCTGACAGATGGAGCTGTCCATGCTACTGTAAATGTCATAGTTGAAAAACTCCATCAGCTGTTCAGAGGACATTGGAGCCATCATGGTGGGGGCACCAGAGGATGTGGATGATCCACACATCGACAGTGTGATGATTTCTAGGACAGACTCTCTGATTAAAGGAGTGGTCTCCTCTCTTCACCAACTAGCCCTACAACCAGACTTCATGCCACCAGATCTCTGGCACATAGTTTGGGTCTCCAGCAAGACAGAAAGATAAATATTTTTCATTATAAGTGTTTTGATTAAACTTAACATGGCTCAGCCGGTCTGTATTACACCTTTCCTCACCATAAGGGGAAGCTGAATGACCCAGGCTCTTGAGTTTCTACTAAGATTGTCACAAGGTGTAGTGGCAAGAAGGGGAGGAAATAAAAGAATAATGAATATTTGTATACCGGAGAACAACAGGCACTGTAGCAACATGGCGGGAAGTTCATCAGCTACAGTCAAACAAAAGGTCCAGTTTCCCTTTTGTTGGATTCATGGTAACTACAGCAGAGTAATCCAAAAAAAAAAAAAAAAAAAAAAGTTCGCTGGGAAACAGAAGAAGCAAAAGAACACATTCAATAGCAGGAGAGCACAACAGGTACTTCCACAGTAACTGGACAGACAAAGTCATAAGGGATAAGACAGGACTATATATACGTACACAGAGTAATGAGGTGAAAACTATAACAAAGGAACTAGTACACCACAGATAAGGGATAAGAGTTGACAAGACACAGATGAGGTGTCTTGGTGGTGAAGTACAACCACCAGAAATAAAACAGGAAGTGAGGACAAGGAATGACCTTATTGTTGATCGAGGCTGGAGAATCTTCAAACTACTGATGACCCAAGAAATTCAAAAGAAGAATACTGAAAGTAATGGATCCGTCTCTGACTGTCCTGTCAGAACGTGGGAAGATCGACTGATTGTGCTTTCAAAAGACATAGCCCTCAAGACCATAGTCAGTGTGAACACAGGTTATTTCATGAGGACGTGCATGAATTTCACTCATAAAACCGAAGAACATTCTGCTATAGTTATAATTATCATGACACACGTGAGAAAATGCTGACATTTTGTACCACAGAACAAACTCAAACAGACGCTCTGACGTGTAGGACATGATTTTTATTCTCATTGGTGAAACACAAGAAACTCTTGTCACGTTGCTGACCACAAACCTAAAAAAGTAATGCAACAACTTCAGATATGCAGCTAACTGCGGCAAGTTTAGAAACAACAGCAGCAGTGCTCATCTGGTGAGCAACTGTGTGAACAGACTAAGCTGATGGAACAAGTTGGTTAAAGTGCCTGATGAAAATCAACCGAAACTTCTCTGATGTGTTGGTTAGAGCGCACATGCTGTCAAACTCTGCACGTTTGTTTTTGCACAGAAACTACTTTAAAGTTGATACACAGCAAACAGACGTGAGGTCAAAAGATTTTTTTTTCTGTTTAAACTTGTGCAATAACAACAACAATACTGGCCCTAACTGGGTCACTTCCTGGTTTTCATGTAGCTCATGAAGCTCCTCTTTTCAGTCAGCACTCAGCAACCTGTAACACATAGGACACAGAAGACAAATATCATGGAAGTTGTAGATTATAGAAAGAAAAGAAGTCATTACACAATTTATTAAGCAAAGCATGACTTAAAATCTCTACCCTTACCCCTCTTCTGGGAATTATTCTGAACCCATCTTAAAGGTTTACATATATATATATATATATATAATACTAGAATCAGTGAATTAGAGTTTTGGGCATTCATACAAGATGTGTAGACTCTGCACCGACAGAAGATGAGGAGCTCGATGGCTCAAGGTTTTTGAGTTGCTTTTTGACTTTTCTTTCAGCAACTATGAGTGGACAGCAAGAACGTGCTCATATAAAGACAACTGTGTAGCAACGAGGAGATAAAAGACTGTATTTGACTTACAATCTTAATTGTAGAATAGTAGACGTCATTGTCAACGGGGGCTTGGTTTGGCGATGGAACACTGGACTCTGCTGCTTTGAAGACAAATGAAATATTTCTACACGTGCCTTTTTAATTAGAACAATAAATCTGTCACAGATGTTGGGATTAACATTGTTATGAATAATTTTAATTCTGACCCAGCTGTGGAGCGCCACTCTGGCCCAAAGCGTAGTAAACGGGTAAATCTCCATTTTCATCTGAGAGAGAGAAACAATCACAGCTGAAAAATATCAACTTAAAGGGGAACTACTGTTTTTTTTTTACAACCTGGACCTTATTTCTAGCATAAAATATGATCGTTTATTCACCCAAATAACTTTTGTCTCATTTGCACTGCTAATTTTTTGCAACAGGACTGAATATTTTTCCAATTCTGAGGCTGTGGATGAACCATAGCAGTAGCAAATTACAGGTAAACAAGCCGACCGTCGCGGGTGCATGCACCACTCAGAAATGGCATCATCCAAGTCAGAAGACATCATCCAGGGTCTTTAAGTCCATCTACAGACCCTGGATGGTGATAACGGGTAACTCTGGACTCAGCGGAGAATAGCACTAGCGTATTATAACAAAATATTGGCGAAATGAATGAGTTTCGCAGCAGATAATGCGTTATTTAGAGGCTGTGTCTCGGTGCCCTGTCACTCCCGCTATATGGATATGCGTTGATGTAATTATTTCCTAAACCAGTGCAAATGACACAAAAGTTATTTGGGTGAGTAAACGACCGTATTTTATGCTAGAAATACGGTCCGGGTTTTAAAAAACAGTAGTTCCCCTTTAATGTGTCTTTTACAGGATTGGTTCTGCAATTGTTAAATCCACAACGTTTTAATGCTAAGCTAAGCTAACCACCACCAGACTCCAGTTAACATTCAGCTCTTAGCTTGAATGGCAATAAGCATATGTCTCTGGAGCTTTGACTTGTTCCACAATTTATAATCTGATCAGTTGTTGAATTAGTGTCAATAACTTGTGCTTGAGATCGAAAATTCAGGTTTCAAATAGAAAAAATATAAACTCTACAGAAACTTAGATAACTGAATATAAGTCTCAAGTTGTACAGACAGCCATGTTTACCTTGTCTGAGCTGCCGCTGTAGATTTGATTATGCAGGATGCGAAAGTTAACAACAACACCAAGACTTTTATCGACAGCACTGTCTCGTCAAACAATGTAAATGCTGAGTAGCATGCTAACTGTGGCCTGGGCTAAATAATATTAGAGGAAATACCTTTCTTCTTCCTGTTCTTTGTTACAGTAGCATACATTGCTTGGCTTGCTTCAGCTGCACTGGTCTGTACAGAGACTAGGGGGAAAAAAACAATAAATAAATACATATATAAAGGAACAGTATGTAAGATTGTGGCCAAAACTGGTACTGCAATCACTTTCAAAATACTGTAGAACGGTGTATCCCCTCCAACCTCCCCCCTGACTCAAGGTTGCCAGGTTACCGATGTAACGTTAGGCTACTCAATACGTCTCAATTACGTTTCACATTGCCATAATCGACGTGCTAATGTTGTTTTCCTCGGCGTTTCAGCATAATGACAGAGAAACGGGCTCATAATGCATTGCTAATGTTAGCAATGATGACTCGCCGTTTTTATTTCCCAAACAATTCCTTACCTTTTCAATTCGATGACCCACCTCCTCTGTATGTGCTAACCTAACGTTACTTTGCACGAACATGCATAACTTTGTTCGACTCTCGTGAATATTTTAAATGTCCATTTACATTATGTACAAGTAAGTTAGCCAGGAGAAAATTAGCAACGTTGGCGTCTGTCTTCAAATTCTTCTCCGTTTTCAGCCGTCTCCATCTTTCAAAGGCATCTCCTACAAATCCTTGTGTTATTTCGGACTTTGTCACGACGTAGTTCGGATTCATAACGAGGTCTTAGGTTTCGTAACGTTATACATGTTTTATCCGACACGTTTGTAGCTGTGGTAACTAGAGCAGTGCTGGCAACCCGGATGACGAAACTCTACTGACTTCGTGATTAGTAGATGGGTGGAGGGTGGAGCCTCAGACCAAAACACAACATGACAACATCAACATCAGTTGAGGGCTGCAACTCTCACTTTTAAATGACAATATCCTGGCCGGACCACTGTTGTCAGTGATATATGTATTTGAAATGAACATGATTTCTTCATGTCTAGTGACATATCAGGGCCATTTTATGATTAATTGAAATACATTTCTTACATACTGTTCCTTTAATATGCTTTCTGCTATAAATTTAATCTTTTAACATTAAACCTACCTGGCTGATGCTCTGATGAGTGTGAATCAAGCACTGCCAGTAACTGTGAAAGAAAATCTGTAAAAAAACAAAGAAGGTATATTGAATGGAACTAAAGTAACCTGAGGAATGGATTTCCTAAGTAACAATAGTTACAGAAGAGTGAAGTTCATTTAGTTTGGAAAATTGTGTAGTATTTCCTGAAATTATTAATTTGTGTACATGGAAGAATCGTGTTGTGACAAAGCAAAACCAATGAGTGCATTAAGTAAAGTTCACTTTATGTTCTTCACCTCTGGCACAGGGAAATCTGCCAAAGTGAAGTAGTCCAACAACCAACAAGAGAAGCATCAACAAGACGGAGATGACGATCCATGGTGTGGTTATGGAGGAAGAGGAGGCAGGATTAGAGTCTTCCTGATCTTCTGTATCGACGGTAGGAAAAGCTGAAACTTAAGGAGATGGGAATTGTTTGAGAGTGTAAACACGTATGTGATCAATACTTTATGAATCTTAATTTGAAAAACCTACATATCTCACATCCAACAGACAGCAAGCTCTGTGGTGATTCTCCAACTCCAGAGATGTGACATTTGTAGAGTCCTTGATCAAGCATGGAGACTGTTTTGAGTCTCAGATTTCCTGTGGAGCTTCTCCACTTGTGGACTCCATCTTTATAGAAATCAGCTGTGATGTTGGACGAAGATATTGTGGTTCTGCAGCTCAGAGTCACATCTTCTCCCTCCATCACAGGACGAGCAGGACTCTCCAGGATCACAGAACCAGCTGAAGAACACGATCATATTTAATTTATCTTGAAATCACATTGAGATAATCACAAAATATCACTGCCTCACTGCAAACATACAAGTGACATTGATGTTGATGATGTTTCTTCTCTCTCCTCCTTCCTCACACCAATACTTTCCAGTGTCCTCTTGATAAAGATTTTTAATGGTGCAGTTAGGTCCTCTTGATGTTCTGTTATTAGTGGTGCAACACGAGGGCTTCCCTCCAATCAATTTATGTTCAGCATCACAGTAAAAGACTCCCTCACAGTAAAAAGTGACCGACTCATATTCAGAGAACTGCAGTCTGTTTGGAGAGATACGAAGAAAAGCTGCATCTGAGACAAAGAAAAACAGAGAAATTCAGTTTAGACATTTACTCCTGTGAACAGCTGGATGACGTCTTCAACATTTAAAAGTAGAAAAGTAATAGAGGAACTCCTGTGATGATTAAACACACCAATCTCAAGATATTCTTGCCTCTTTTCTACAACTGCCCAACAAAACATCTACTCACCAACTTCCTGGTCCTGTGCACACAGCAGGATCATCACAGTCACTGAAGACGCAAAGAAAATAAATTAGTTAAATTTAGGTTCATTCACTAAATAATGTTCAAAGACTTTCACATGCATAAGATTTTTAATTGTAAATAAAGTCTTTATCATTAAGTTTTAATCTGGAAAGGAGCCAGTACTCACACAGTGCGACGCAGAAAGCTCTGTCCTCCATGTTGTCTTGCCACTGACTGACTGAACATCAGACTGAAGTGGAAAGTGAGAAGTGGTCTCTTCCTGTGTGATTTCTGAGAAACAGAGGTGATGGAAATAGCTTCAGTGTTTTAGTTTAATATCAGTGGGCGGTGCAAAGAGCAAAGACAGAGCGAATCTGCATTCAGAGCCACTCTGACATTTGCGGAACCCTCTGAGGTCTAGAGTATAATTGGCTGTTTTTGACTACTTTTACTTTTACCTTTATATTTCATCTTAAAAACAGTTTACCTCGCCTTGTTTGGTATCATTCTTTTCAGCACAACCTCACATGTGTGATTTTACAGTTATCTTTTAATTTCGACATATTGTATTAACACAGTGAACCTAAAACCACATTAAAAAACAAAAATCCGACTAGGAAAATCTTTTCACTGGGGAAACCATAAACATATTTAATGAACCGTTTTTATAACTTAGAATGCAAATCTTAACTGTAAATTTCAAAAGCTTATGTAAAAGTTGTGTAAAACAACAAAGTTATTTACAACTATTTACAACCATTTCCAAAACTATTAGGCGTCACAATAAGTAAGGTAAAACGGAGACTCAGTGAGACTGCGTCTTGCTGTTACATCGTCTTAAACTGTAAACTGTAAACGTCCATCGACTCCATAGGGTTTGTTCTCCATGTCGGTTTGAGGTTTATTAACATTCTAATATATACTTATTATTCAGTAATACACAGGATAAGATGTTACAATCCCTTGTGCCAAGATCCCAGGCAAAACACATTTAGAGGCCCTGTTCAACTAAGAGGCCCTACCGAACCTTATGGTCATGTGATATGACAATTAACCTATAATCTACATAAACTGTATGTCCTGCTCAGCAGCTAACCATAGCTACAATATGAAGACAACAGGAACCTGGCCTAAACAACAGCAGTATGCAGCATGTCATTGGGGTTTTCAAGTGGGCACCTCCTTTCACCGATGTTTCGTTAAGTTAGGCCCACGACACCTCAAGAAGGCTTAACAGTGAATTCCAGTGTTCTAGAGTCACCCTCACCGCCACTGCACAACCCTGTTTTCCTCACCATTCGATGTTTATCAACAACTAATATAGCAACTAATAACCACGAGCCAAACAAACAAATCTACCATGATTCGCCCCGTTGATGCGGGCTGAAACACGTAACAAACAAACAAATCTACCATGATTCGCCCCGTTGATGCGGGCTGAAACACGTAACAAACAAACAAATCTACCAGGATTCGCCCCGTTGATGCGGGTCGAAACACGTAACAAACAGACAAATCGCGTAACAAACAAATTACGTAACAAACAAATCGACCGTGGCCTACATGCGGCCATCCTTACCTTTGCTAGTTCCCCAGCTAGCATGCTTCCTGCGCACCCATAACCAGTCGCTGGCTCTCTCTGCTGCCCGGGACATATTGCTAACCGCAGTCCTCTGGCTCCTTCCCCGTATGCCCAGCTCACTCAGCAGAGCAATCACCGACTTTGCCACAAATCCACGGCAGCCCACTTGTACCGGGCGGACATAAGCCTTCCATCCATTTTGCTCTGCATCTGCTGCTAACTCTGCATACTTAACTGTTTTTCGTTCATTAGCCTCCTCAACTCTATCTTCCCACGGGACAGTCAGTTCTATGAAATAGACTACTTTCTCTGGCTCAGACCACAACAGCAGATCTGGCCGTAGTCGGGTGCTAGCTATCTCAGCTGGGATAACCAGTTGTCCATTTAAATCCGCTCTCATCTCCCAGGCTCCTCCTATTTAGCACAAAGTCTGATGTGAGTCCTGGCGTCCTGTTGTGAATGTGGGCCATATGTGTGAGTGCTTGTGTGGTATTGTTCACCCTCCCTTGCTGTTTTCGTTTTTCGTTACAGTGGCTTGTTAGTTTATATGTGTGTTTTGCCCTGCTGCATCTTGTGGATGCCTTGATTCCATATGGATGAGCTGAATTATTAGGAAATGACAGTCAGCAGAGATTTACGCTTATCCCAAGCCAGATTTTATTCCACCAGAAATGCAGTGGCTTACCAATCCAAAGTGGGGCAAGCAGGCTAGAAGCTAACCCACACAGACCAGCTCTTCCCAGTCTCTTCCTGGTGAACGCTAGCTCTATTGGCAACAAAATGGACGAGATACGGCTGAGGATCTTCCAGCAAATGAGGGACAGTTGTGTGGCGATCACTAGAAAATAACATCCCAGATGCTGCGGTGGAGCTACAGGGGCACTCTTTGTTCTGAGCCAACCGGACTGCGGCCTCTGGCAAATGCAAAGGTGGAGGCTTAGTGCTATACATTCACAACTCATGGTGTACAGCTAACAGCATTATCGGAACGGTCCCCTGACCTGGAATATCTGCCACTAACATTAGAGGAGCTGTATTGTCTGATCAGCAGACAGATGAATTCAAACCCAGAGTCAGCTGTGATTGTAGTTGGAGACTTTAACCACATGGAACTTAAAGCAGTACTTCCCAAACTCCACAGACTCATAAACTTTCCAACCAGAGACAATAACATCCTTGATCAGGTTTACTGCAACATATGGGAGCATACAAGGCGGTAGCAGCTCCACACATGGGCATGTCAGACCACATCTCTTCCTCTGATCTGCAGGACTAAACCAACCACCAGAACAGTGCAGGTATGGTCTGCGGAGGTTGCTTCAGCTCTGCAGGACTGTTTTGAACACACCGACTGGGGGAGTGTTTAAAGGGACCTCGAACCTGGAGACTTACTTGTCATCTGTCCGGGACTATGTGCAGTTCTGCAGAGATGCTATTTACCCACCAAGACCATCACAATTTTTTCCAAATCAGAAGCCGTGGATGGACAGCACTGTGCGGCCGCTGCTCAAAGCCCGGGATGCTGTCTTCAGGTCCGGTGACAGGATGGCTTACAGCAAGGCCAGTAGTGAACTAAAAAAAGGCATTCAGCTGGTTACACTCAAATACAGGCAACACATTGAGGAGCACTTTGAAAACAACCACACATGCAACATGTGGAGGGGCATCAGGACAATAACAGACTACAAGTTCAGCAACCAGCAGGTCAGCCGTGATCCCACGTTCCCTAATACCCTGAACAATTTTTTTTCACGCTTCATCACACCTTCATTGCAATGAAACTAGATCTCTTCCCCAGCTGGAGGAGCAACATCAGCCTCTTGTCCTGCAGCTTCGTCAACTGAGCTTCACCCTGAGGCAGATCAACATGAACAAAGCTGCAGGACCTGATGAAGTGGCACCCTGAGACTATGTGCTGACGAGCTGGCAGGAGTTTTCCTGGACACTTTCAACCTGTCTCTGCAGCTGTCCACACTTCCTGTCTGCCTCAAGTCCTCCATCATTGTCCCTCTACCTAAAAAGTCAGCTATCACCTGCCTCAATGATTACCACCCGGGCGGTCCGACCCCGGTTATCATGAAGTGCTTTGAGAGGATCGTCCGAAAGCACATCAAGCACATCATCCCTACTGATCTGGACAAGCCACCAGTTCACCTACAGAGGGAACCGATCAACAGAGGATGCAGTCTCCATAGCTCTGCACACAGCCCTGTCCCACCTTGAGCATCCTAACACGTATGCCAGGATGCTTTTCGACATCTTCAGTTCAGCTTTTAACTCTCATTCTGAACAAGCCGACACTGAAGCTTAATGACCTTGGACTGTCTGCTTTTATGTGCCTCTGGATCAGGGATTTTCTTACCAACAGATCTCAGGTGGTGAAAATTGGGGACTGCACATCGTCCACACTGGTCCTTAACACTAAAATGCCGCAGGGCTGTGTAATCAGCCCAGCTCTCTTCATACTCTTCACACATGACTGTTCCTCCATCCATCCCATAAACACGATTGTGAAGGTTGCTGATGACACCACCGCGGTGGGTGTCAATGATAAGACCCATTACAGACCGGAGATCCAACACCTGACAGAGTGGTGCTCAGACAACAACCTTCGTTTGAACACCAGCAAGACCAAGGAGGTGATTGTGGACTACAGGAGGTCCAGGAAGACAGAGCACACTACTCGACATTAAATTCCTGGGCATCCACATCACATCTGACCTGACGTGGTCTGTCAACACCACACACCTGGTGAAGAAGGCTCAACAGTGGCTCTTTTTCCTCAGGAAGCTGAAGAGGGCTGGACTCTCCTGTTGACTACACACTAACTTCTACAGGACCACAATAGAGCCCATCCTCTGTCTAGGTATGAAAGTGTGGTAAGGGAGATGCACAGCTGAGGACAGTAGGGACTTAGTCTGAGTGATAAGGACTGCACAGGGGATTGTGGGGGTCCTCTCCCAGACTTGGACTCAGTCCATGCAAACCGGGTCTGAAAGAGGGCCAACCGAATTGCGGCAGGTGCCAAACACCCGGGCCTAGACGAGAACTGGACCAAGAGCTTATAGAAATACCACACACATATTCTACAAAGGTTCTAGTGAAAATAGAACCAGACCCACTCTCCATTTGGACATTTGGAGAACCAAGGTACGCAAAGTGTTCCACATTCGGTTTTTGCTTCTTGAACGGGAATCTGGCTACAAAATACTACTGATTACACTACAGGAGCAATGTACACACAATTCAACCTTTGGACATTTTATTTATCCTGTACATCATCAAATTCTGCCATTGTGTACATATAAAATAAAATATAAAATATTAGAACAAGTCACAAAGGTGTGTTGCGCATTGTTGTAAAGGTCTTTTTTTATAGATTCATATGTGTATACTATTTATAGTACCATCATTAGCCCACAAGACAGAGACAAAGGACCATGTATGAAATTGAAGCAGAGGGCCCAGATTCTGTCAGGCAAGTCATGTGTTACACAGTTGATGGAGAATCCTGTGAGTCAACTCAAATGGACCTCAAAAGGTAATGAAAACAATATCAGTTCACAATTGTTTTCATATATGTCAAAATATTGAGACTAATTCTGCAATGTTGACTTTGTAAGTCAAGGTTTTGGTGTTTTCTCTGTTGGCTGAGGCTAGCTGTTTATCTCCAGTTATGTGTCAATTGGAAGAGTAGCTTCTCTAGTTTCAAAAGACACTGTTGAGTACAAGTCAAACTAAATGACATTATGACTTTTAGTGAGTTGATTGCACAAGTAACACAGACAACATGTATTGAACAAAGACATGTACCCAAATAGTTTATGAACTTTAGTGAAATGAAGACGTTTGGAGTAAGAGCTCAAAAGACAAGTGATTAGGAAGGCTTGAAGGAGTTTACATACCTGCAATGACATAAACGTAATGGTAATCCAGAGTAAGGTAAGTCTTGGCCAATGTAAACGTAAACAAACATACGGTCGGGAAGATGGCTGCTTGTATCTGACACCAATAGATTTTTACCACAGATGGGTTGCAAGTGAATTAAACAATAAAAAATAAAAAATAAAAATGGGGTGAATAAATGTGAATGCTCAGCCTAGAGGAAGGACTTCCTGGTGAATATGCTGAGAAGCGGTATACCTAATAGACTAGTGGTTATTAACAATCAGAACATGAAGTCATTGCGAATGAAAGAAAAAGTTGAATGAAAATACTGTCAACTGTCTATCTGGTTCCCCCCTATCCTCCAAGCCCCCAGTTTTTAAATTAGAAGATGTCTAGCCAATAGTGTGTAAAAACTGAAATGCTTTGCATAAATATAATAACATATGTGTTCATAAGTGTCTCTGTAGTAATGGAGACTTGTCAGTCTTTGTCTTTATCTCACTTCTGCCTTACTCTCTCACCCGTGCACCATTCAGGTTAAAACATTTTTTTAAGAATACTCTAAAATATAACTTGGGAAGAAAATGAATAACGACCACATTAAAGAACACCACAGTAATACATTGCTAAGTTTATTTTTCTTTAGATTTTACAAAATTGCAAACACCAGAAGACACTGTGACATTTCACACGTTTATACAAACCAGCATTAATTAATAGATGTGTTCAGACGCTGTGTTTATTTTAAACACCATGTGTCAGAGTTATGGCCAGTGCGAAAGATTTAAAAACCACATTTGCAGACACGTTAGACAAGTTTCTCAGCAAGACGCTGATGTCCTGATCCAGTTACAGCATCTAACCCTGTGTCTAGAAGCACAGAAAGCAGCTTGATAGCAGCGGGCTTACGTCAAGACATGATAAAATATTAACTTCACGATGTCAGCGACTAAGCTAGCTTTTATTCTCCTATTAGTTGTCAACCAGGCCATCTTTTTCTTTAATATAACAGAAAGCTCTGTCTTGTGCTGGAGATGGGTCATGTTTTGTAGCTCTGACTATCACACAGTGAAAACAAGCAGCAGCAGCAGCAGCAGCACCACCATGATGATGGTGCAACTGTGTGATCAGACTAAGCTGATGAAACAACTTGGTTAAACTGCCTGATGAAAATCAACCGAAACTTCTCTGATGTGTTGGTTAAAGCGCACACGCTGTCAAACCGTATGTTTGTTTTTGCACAGAAACTATTTTAAATTTGTAACACAGCAAACTGACCTGAGGTCAAAAGATTTTTTGTTTTCTGTTTTAGCTTGTACAATAATAACAACAATATTGCCCCTAACTGGGTCACTTCCTGGTTTTCATGTAGCTCATGAAGCTCCTCTTTTCAGTCAGCACTCAGCAACCTGTAACTAATAGAACACAGAAGACAAATATCATGGAAGTTGTAGATTCTAGAAAGAAAAGAAGTCATTACAAAATTTACTAAGCAAAGCATGACTTAAAATCTCTACCCTTAACCCTCTACCACGAAGTATTCTGAACCCCTCGACCACTTGAATGACACCATCTTAAAGGTTTACATACATATATATAATACTAGAATCAGTGCTTGGAGACAGGCTAATCCTAATTGGAGTTTTCGACAATTTATACAAGATGTGTAGACTCTGCACCGACAGAAGATGAGGAGCTCGATGGCTCAAGGTTTTTGAGTTGCTTTTTGACTTGTCTTTCAGCAACTATGTGTGGACAGCAAGACCAAAGCAAGAACAAAGACAACTGTGTAGCAATGAGAAGATAAAAGACTGTATTTGACTTACATCCTGAATTGTAGAATAGCAGACATCAGTGTCAACGAGGTCTAGGGTCAGTGAGGGAACGCTGGACTCTGCTGCTTTGAAGACAAATGAAATATTCCCTACTAATGTGTCTTTTTAATTAGAACAATAAATCATGCGCAGATATTGGGATTAACAATGTTATGAATCATTTTAAGCAGCAGCAGCACCACCACCACCATGATGATGGTGCAGACGGTCCTTAGGATGGGGTAAATGTGACAGACATGATCTGAGGAGGGACGATGATCTGTGAGAGTTTTGGCAAGACAACAGACATTATGCTGAGACTTTAGGAGATAGTTTGAGAGTGTAAACACATACGAGATCAATACTCTATGAATCTTATTTTGAAAAAAAAAACTATATGTCTCACCTCCAACAGACAGCCAGCTCTGTGGTGATTCTCCAGCTCCGTAGATGTGATATTTGTAGAATCCTTGATCAAGCATGGAGACTGTTTTGAGTCTCAGATTTCCTGTGGAGCTTCTCCACCTGTGGACTCCATCTCAATAGAAATCAGCCGCGACATTGAAGGAAGATATTTTGGTTCTGCAGTTCAGAGTCACATCTTCTCCCTCCATCACAGGACAAGCAGGACTCTCCAGGATCACAGAACCAGCTGAAGAACACGATCATATTTAATTTATCTTGAAATCATGTTGAGATAATCACAAAATATCACTGCCTCACTGCAAACATACAAGCGACATTGATGTTGATGATGTTTCTTCTCTCTCCTCCTTCCTCACACCAATACTTTCCAGAGTCTTCTCGATAAAGAGTTTTAATGGTGCAGTTAGGTCCTCTTGATGTTTTGTCATTAGTGGTGCAACATGAGGGCTTCCCTCCAATCAATTTATTTTCAACATCACAGTAAAAGACTCCCTCACAGTAAAAAGAGACCGACTCAGTTTGTGTCTCTTTGACCTTTGTCTTTCACATGTCCACGTCCAGTGAGGAGGTCTTCATGGTTGAAATAGCTCCACTCAAGGTTAACTTGGACCATTCTCCTTTCACTTTAGCGGCTTGTGTGGTCAGAGTTGGGAAGAGTTAATTTCGTCGATGACCTCTTTTACTATAGCCTCTGTGAACTCTAACAGGGATGTCCTCTGCAGTGACATCACAGAAAGCCTGACAGATGGGGCTTTCCATGCTACTGTAAATGTCATAGTTGAAAAACTCCATCAGATGTTCAGAGGACACCGAAGCCATCATGCTGGGGGCACCAGAGAATGTGGAAGATCCACACATAAACAGTGTGATGATTTTAAGGACAGACTCTGTGATTAAAGGTGTGGTTATACTCTTTTCAGCAGCTAGCCCTAAAACCAGACTTCATGCCACCAGATCTCTGGCACATAGTTTGGGTCTCCAGCAAGACAGAAAGATAAATATTTTTCATGATAAGAGTTTTGATTAAACTTAACATGGCACAGCCAGTCTGTATTAAACCTTTCCTCACCATAAGGGGGAGTATAGTGACCCAGGCTTTTGAGTTGCTACAAAGATTGTCACAAGGTGTAGCGGGGGAGAAGGGGAGGAAATAAAAGAACTGTAATGAATATTTGTATACCGGAGAACAACAGGCACTGCAGCGACATGGCAAGAAGTCCATTAGCTAAAGTCAAACAAAGAAGTGAGATCAAGGAATGACCTTTTCATTGGCCGAGGCTGGAGCATCTTCAAACTACCGTCTCTGACTGTCTTATCAGAACGTGGGAAGATCGACTGATTGCGCTTTCAAAAGACATAACCCTCAAGACCACTGTCATTGTGAACACAGGTTATTTCATGAGGATGTGCATGAATTTCACTCATGAAACCAAGGAACGTTCTGCTATAGTTATAATTATCATGACACACGTGAGAAAACGCTGACATTTTGTACCACAGAACAAACTCAAACAGACGCTCTGACGTGTAGGACATGGCTTTTATTCTCATTGGTGAAACTCTCACAAGAAACTCTCGTCATGAAGCTGACCACAAACCTAAAAAAGCAATGCAGCAATGTCAGATATGCAGCTAACCGTGGCACGTTTAGAAGCAGCAGCAGCAGCAGCAGCAGCTCTCATCTGGTGAGCAACTGTGTGAACAGACTAAGCTGATGGAACAAGTTGGTTAAACTGCCTGACGAAAATCGACCGAAACTTCTCTGATGTGTTGGTTAAAGCGCACACGCTGTCAAACTCTGTATGTTTGTTTTTGCACAGAAACTATTTTAAATTTGATACACAGCAAACAGACGTGAGGTCAAAAGATTTTCTTTCTGTTTTAGCTTGTACAATAATAACAACGATACTGGCCCTAACTGGGTCACTTCCTGGTTTTCATGTAGATCATGAAGCTCCTCTTTTCAGTCAGCACTCAACAACCTGTAACTAATAGGACACAGAAGACAAATATCAAGGAAGTTGTAGATTATAGAAAGAAAAGAAGTCATTACAAAATTTAAAGAGCAAAGCATGACTTAAAATCTCTACCCTTAACCCTCTACCACGAAGAATTCTGAACCCCTCGACCACTTGAATGACACCATCTTAGAGGTTAACATACATATATATAATACTAGCATCAGTGCTTGGAGACAGGCTAGTCCTAATTGGAGTTTTCGACAATTCATACAAGATGTGTAGACTCTGCACTGACAGAAGATGAGTAGCTCGATGGCTCAAGGTTTTTGAGTTGCTTTTTGACTTTTCTTTCAGTAACTAGGAGTGGACAACAAGAATGTGGTCATAGAAAGACAACTGGGTAGCAACGAGGAGATAAAAGACTGTATTTGACTTACATCCTGAATTGTAGAATAGCAGACGTCATTGTCAATGGGGTCTCGGGCCGGTGAGGGAACACTGGACTCTGGTGCTTTGAAGACAAAAGAAATATTCCTAACTACACGTGTGTCTTTTTAATTAGAACAATAAATCATTCACAGATATTGGGAATAATAATGTTATGAATAATTTTAATTCTGACCCAGCTGTGGAACACCACTCTCGCCCAAAGCGTAGTAAACGGACAAATCTCCATTTCCATCTGAGAGAAAGAAACAACCACAGCTGAAACATATCAACTTAATTACTTTTTTGCAGGATTGGTTCTGTAATCGTTTAAATCAACACATTTTTCAATGCTAAGCTAAGCTAACCACCACCAGGCTCCAGTTAACATCCAGCTCTTGGCTTGAATGACAATAAGGATATGCACCAAGCACCAAGACTTTTATTACCAGCACCGTCACATCAAACAATGTAAATGCTGAGTAGCATGCTAACTCTGGTCTGGGCTAAAACATGTAAAGTTAGAGGAAATACCTTTCTTCTTCCTGTTCTTTGTTACAGTAGCATACATTGCTTGGCTATCTTCAGGTGCACTGGCCTGTACAGACACTAGAAAAAAAAAATATTTATTTAATATCCTTTCTGCGAAATGTTTAATCTCTTACATATAAACCTACCTGTGTGATGCTCTGATGAGTCTGAATCAAGCACTGCCAGTAACCGTGAAAGAAAATCTGTAAAAAAGAAGGTATATTGAATTTTGTGGGGGAACTAAAGTAACATGAGGAACTGATTATCTAAGTAGCAATAGTTACTGTACATAAGAGGGAAGTTCATTCAGTTTCGGATATTGTGCAGTGTTTCCTGAAATTATTACCCAGTGGAAACATTTACAATGTGAAAAACTTCAGCCCTAGAACCCAACCCTGAGGAACTCCTCTGTGACTTTTGTGTACTTTTGAGTAAAATTCAACTTATGTTCTTCACCTCTGAGAAAGGGAAATCTACCAAAGCGAAGCAGTCCGACAACCAACAAGAGAAGCATCAACAAGACGGAGATGATGATCCATGGTGTGCTTGCGGAGGAAGAGGAGGCAGGATTACAGTCTTTGTGATCTTCTATATCGACGGTAGAAAAAGATGAAATTTAAGAAGATGGGAATTGTTTCACACACATATCAGATCAATACTTTATGAATCTTATTTTGAAAAAAAACTACATATCTCACCTCCAACAGACAGCCAGCTCTGTGGTGATTCTCCAACTCCAGAGATGTGACATTTGTAGAATCCTTGATCACGCATGGAGACTGGTTTGATCTTCAGATTTCCTGAGGAGCTTCTCCACTTGCGGACTCCATCTCTATAGAAATCAGCTCTGATGTTGGAGGAAGATGTTCTGTTTCTGCAGCTCAGAGTCACATCTTCTCCCTCCATCACAGGACGAGCAGGACTCTCCAAGATCACAGAACCAGCTGAAGAACACAATCATATTTAATTTATCTTGAAATCACGTTGAGATAATCACAAAATATCACTGCCTCACTACAAACATACAAGTGACATTGATGTTGATGATGTTTCTGCTCTCTCCTCCTTCCTCACACCAATACTTTCCAGAATCATATCGATAAAGAGTTTTAATGGTGCAGCTAGGTCCTCTTGATGTTCTGTCATTAGTGGTGCAGCACGAGGGCGTCTCCCCAGTTGCTTTATGTCCAACATCACAGTAAAAGACTCCCTCACAGTAAAATGTGACCGATTCATATTCAAAAAACTGCAGTCTGTTTGGAGAGATACGAAGAAAAGCTGCATCTGAGACAAAGAAAAACAGAGAAATTCAGTTTAGACATTTACTCCTGTGAACTGCTGGACGACATCTACAACATTTAAAAGTAGAAAAGTAATAGAGGAACTCCTGTGATTAAACACACCAATCTCAAGATATTTTTGCCTCTTTTCTACAACTGTCCAACAAAACATCTACTCACCAACTTCCTGGTCCCGTGCACACAGCAGGATCGTCACAGTCACTAAAGACGCAAAGAAAATAGATTAGTTGAATTTAAGTTCACTTACTAAATAACCTTCAAAGACTTTCACGTGCATGAGCTTTTTAATTGTAAATAAAGTCATTATCATTAAGTTTTGATCTGGAAAGGAACCAGTACTCACACAGTGCGATGCAGAAAGCTCTGACCTCCATGTTGTCTTGCCACTGACTGACTGAACATGAGACTGAAGTGTGAACTGACAAGTGGTCTCTTCCTGTATGATTTCTGAGAGACAGAAGTGGTGGAAATAGCCTCAGTGTTTTAGTTAAATGAGTGGGTGGTGCAAAGAGCAAAGGCAGAGAAAATCTGTGGTCAGTCCACCTCTGAGTTTTGCTTAATGTTCTCCACGCTGGATTGTGGTTTATTAGCATTCCAATATAAACTTATTAGCACAAAGTCTAAAGTACAGCTGAGACTGAGAGGTCATTTTAAAAACAGCGCTCGTATTTAACCACTTAGTCCCCAGAGTGCTAGAGGTGAAACTCACCTTAACAGACAAAGTTGAACATGTCTTTTAGATTAGATAGTGAGTCAAAACACCCTGATAGCGATGACATCATTCTCAACTCATTCAGCAACCCCATTGACTTCAACTGGACCAAGAGTTTATAGAAATACCACAAAGCACACATATTCTACAAAGGTTCTAGTAAAAACTGAACCAAGTCTACTCTTCATTTGGACATTTGGAGAACCAAAGTGTTCCACATTTGGTTTTTATCCCTTGAAAGGTATAGTACCACCATTAGCCCACAAGATAGAGGCAAAGGACCATGTATGAAATTGAGGCACAGGACCCAGATTCTGTCAGGCAAGTCACCACGTGATCCTTTATGGAGAAGGCAACCAAGAGTCTGTGTACCTGGCCCGGAGGGTTACCAGGGCCTCACCCTGGAGCCAGGCCTGGGGCTCGTGGGTGAGCGCCTGGGCCCAGCCCAAACTAGAGACATGGACTCTAGGCCCACCACCCGCAGGAGCAGCATGAAGGGTCAGGTGCAATGTGGTTTGAGCAGCAGACCAAGGCAAGGGCTTTGGCTGTCTGATCCTCAGTTATGGAAGCTGGCTTTTGGGACATGGAATATCACCTCTCTGGCGGGAAAGGAGCCGGACCTTGTGGAAGAGGTTGAGTGCTATCGACTAGATGTAGTCGGCCTCATCTCGACACATAGCATTGGATCTGGAACCCAAGTACTCAAGAGGGGTTGGACCCTCATCTTTCCTGGAGTTGCTCCAGGTGACAGGCTGAGGGCCGGGGTGGGCTTCTTGCTTGCCTGATGTCAACTGGGGATATCATCGGGCGGTGGAAGGAATAGTTTGCGGAGATGGTCAATCCCACCAACACGTGTTCCATAAAGGAAACAGAGCCGGAGGACCTGGGGTTGGAAATATTCAATCTCTGGGGCAGAAGTCTTTGAATTGCACAGCGGCAGAGCTCCAGGAGCGGATGAGGTCCGCCCTGGGTATCTCTCTGGATGTTGTAGGGCTGTCCTGGCTGACACACCTCTGCAACATTGCGTGGACATCAGGGGCAGTACCTCTGGAGTGGCAGACCGGGATGGTGGTCCCCATCTTCAAAACAGGAGACCAGAAGGTGTGCTCCAACTATAGGGGGATCACACTCCTCAGTCTCCCCAGCAAGGTCTATGCCAGGATGCTGGAAAAGAGGGTCCAGTCAATGGTTGAACCTCAGATTACGGACAAACCATTGCGGTTTTCGTCCCGGGCGTGGAACCATGGATCAGCTCTTTACACTCGATAGGGTGCTAGAGGGGAAATGGGAATTTGCTCAACCAGTCCACATGTGCCTTGTGGATTTGGAAAAGGCTTACAACTGTGTCCCCAGAGGCGTCCTGTGGGGGGTGCTCCAGGAGTATGTGGTGGATGGCCCCTTGCTAAAGGTCATTTAGTCCCTGTACCAAAGGAGTGCGAGTTCGGTCCGTGCAGCCGGTAGTAAGTCGGACCTGTTCCCAGTGAGGGTTGGACTCCACAAGTGCTGCCCTTTGTCACCGGTTCTGTTCATAACTTTTAAGGACAGAATTTCTAGGCACAGCCGGGTGGGGGAGGGTGTCGGGTTCGATGATCAGAGGATCTTGTCCCTGCTTTTTGCAGATGACATGGTCCTGGTAACTTCATCATACAACAACCTCCAGCTCTTGCTGGGGCGGTTCGCAGCCGATTGTGAAGCGGCTGGGACGTAGATCAGCACATCCAAGTCTGAGGCCATGGTCCTCTGTCGGAAAAGGGTGGATTGCCCACTCCGAGTTGGGGAGGAGGTCCTGCCTCAAGTGGAGGAGTTCAAGTATCTCATCTTGTTCACGAGTGAGGGTAGGAGGGGGCGGGAGAGAGTTAAGCCGTAATACAAAGCTCTCAATTTACCGGTCGATCTACCACCCGTCACCTATGGTCATGAACTTTGAGTAATGACTGAAAGAACAAGATCACGAATACAAGCGGCCGAAATGTGTTGCCTTCGCAGGGTGGCTAGGTTCAGCCTTAGTGACAGGGTAAGGAGCTCGGACACACAGGAGGAGCTTAGAGTAGAACTGCTGCTCCTCCACATCGAGAGGCGTCATTTGAGCGGCTAGGGCATCTGGTAAGGATACCTTCTGCACGCCTCTCAGGAGAGGCGTTTCAGGCATGTCCCACCGGAAGGAGGCCCCGGGTTTGACCCAGGACACGATGGAGGGATTATATCTCTCGTCTGGCCTGGGAACGCCTGGGTGTTCCTCCAGAAGAACTGGTGGAAGTGGCTGGGGAAAGGGCTGTCTGGACTTCCCTGCTGAGGCTGCTGCCCTGGATTTCTATCCGCATGTCAGCCAGGTATATCAAATTCCAAAATATAATGCATCTGAACAGGTCAACATTAAAGCGCAATTCGCTGCGAGAGCCAGTTTTGCTCGACTGCACACACATTGATATAAAAGCGCCATCACATGATTTGTAAATGTCAATAGGGTTCGGATCCATGGGCTGACTGGTTCCTTTCTGTGTGGTGTTTCCATCTGTGTACGTGTGTTCTCTCTGGGTACTCTGGCTTCCTCCCACCGTCCAAAGACACGCTTTAATTGGTGATTCTAAATTGACCATAGGTGTGCATGTGAGTGTGAATGCTGTAGACCTGCTGTAGACTGGTGACCTGTCCAGGGTGTATCCCGTCTCTCGCCCAATGACAGCTGAAATAGACTCCAGCAGACCCCGCGACCGTTAACAGGAATAAGCGACTACAGAAGATGAATGAATGAATGTACAGATCATATGTCATGCGCAAATGCAATTAACCTACATTGTCAAGCGTGGAGGACAGCTGCCAAAGAGGACGTTTTTAGTGTTTCCATTTCGCTTTCTGTGAAGTTCTTCTTTTTTCCTGTCTCAGTCATTTTTATTTCTTATCATGCAGAGAAGGGAATCTCAGGGGCAGGGTCATTTTAAAATTTTAAATTTGCATAGTTAAAAGGGGGCGTTTCAGTAGGAAAACCACGTAAGTCTTTGTGCATGAGTGACCAGTGCGACAGGCGGGGTCCAAAGGCGCCACCGAAACTGGTCGCAGCCGCGGATGCCTGTCTGCGCTGGAATACCTCCACCCCCTTTCCCCCCTCCCCGGTGCAAGTTGTTTTGAGTTCTTATGTTGTAAAGTGTGCTCATATGTGCTTATGTTGCTGGGGGGTTTTTCCCGGTCCCATACTGTACTCCCCCTGATGAGTGTAGTTTGGGTTTGCTTTTTTTTCTCCTTCCCTCTCCTCTTGTTTTTCTTCCCCTTTTCCTCCCCCCACTATTGCAATTTCCCCATTGTGGGACTAATAAAGGTTTTCTCAATTCTCAATTTTCTCAATGAGGCCTCAGGCCATCCGGTGCAGCACTCCATCACTCTCCTTCTTGGTTAAATAGCCCTTACTGTCATGGTTCGTGTTTACTTTTCCTTGGTGTGTATTTTTGGTCTGTTTTTGGTTTCCTGTCTTGTGTTACTTCCTGTGTTTTCCACTTTTGATTGTCATTGATTTCTCCTACTGTGCTCCGCCTTTATTTGTTTCACCTGTGTCTCGTCACCCCTCTGTCCCTTGTGTGTATATATAGCCCTGCCTTCCCTTTTGTTTGCTGTCAGGTTGTACTTAATTCATGTCTTGTAGTAGTTTTGTTTCATCATGTTTAGATTACCTGCTGTCTCCACAGTGATTTTTGTTTAGTCTCGTTTTTGTTCATTAAATTTCTTTTTCCCAACTCCTGTCCCAGCTGCTCTGTTCTGCATCTGGGTCCTACCCCCATTACCCACTAATCTCTTGACATTGTCCTGTTGAAAAATAAATGATGGCGAAACTAAACGCAAACCGGATTGGATAGCATGTCGCTGCAGAATGCTGTGGTAGCCATGCTGTGCCTTCAATTTTGAATAAATCCCCTACAGTGTCAACAGCAAAGCACCCCCACACCATTACACCTCCCCCTTCATGCTTCAGGGTTGGAACCATCATGTAGAGACTGTTATGGTCCTGGGTTTCCAGTGCTGTTGTTGTTTCTGTTCTCTTTTCCTGCTCTCTCTCTCCCTCATTAGACTCACCTGGGCAGGATTCTTGCAGGTGCACATGACACAGCTGTGAGCACTTTTCAATCGAACACTCTTTAAAAGGCTGGCCGTGGCTTTCCTCCAGTGCCAGATAATTCAGCATGTCACGGTTTGTGTTTGTTCTCTGGTTTTTGCCTTGTGCCTTAAAGGATTATCGTTTGTTAACTTTGGACTTATCTCTTGTGTTGTTTCCCTACCTTCCAGTGCCTCCCAGAGAGAGCCAGAGTCCTGCACCGGCAGCCAGTGATGGAGAAACCGAAGCTTTCTGAAGCGCTGAATCAATCTGAAGCAATTGTGTTGAAATGGTTCAGTGTTTCGAAGCATTTGATATAATTAAACGTGGCGACGTCTGCTGGATTAAATTATACATAGCATTCGCATGAAACAGGACAAAGGGTTGTGAAACAGAAAGGCACTGTTGTGTTTGTTTAACAATAAAGGATCTACAGTGTGTGCATCTTGAATTTTTTTTTCTTTTATAGAAAATAATGATATACTTGTATGAGTTTGCCATCATATAATACTTGTTATGTTTTAGATATATGCTTTTATAAGACTGATAGAAATACAAAATTGCATTTGCGACATAAAAAAGTGAAATGCTTGTGCATCTAGGGACGGATGTTGACAGTAGGTCTACAAAATGCTTGTGAAATTGGTAAGGGGATTTGGGTGGTTCAGAGATTTTTATTTAAAAACAAGATCATTTCAGCTGAGTTCAGCTTTAGTCAGTTCCTCTTCTCATTGAGCGGGTTGGCCCGTTGTTGCGATATGTCAACATCGCCGCCATATTGGAGGAGGCAATACAAGTCAATGGAGTGAACTTTATTAAGAATCTTCTACAAAGTGCTGTAATTTAATGCCTCTCTAATATCACCTTAAACTTCACTCTCCCTCTCTCTAAATCAATGAAACTAGCATATGCAAAACTCTCCTCTTATTGAGACATGAGAAGAAATTCTGCCATGTTGACTTTGCAAGTCAAAGTTTTGGTGTTTTCTCTGTTGGCTGAGGCTAGCTGTTTAGATCCAGTTATGTGATGCTTTGTGTCAATTGAAAGAGTAGCTTCTCTAGTTTCAAATGACACTGTTGTGTATAATTCAAACTAAATGACATTATGCCTTTCCGTGAGTTGAATGCACAAGTAACACAGACAATTTGTATTAAACAAAGATCTGTACCCAAGTATATTGTAATAATTGCGGGTTTCACTTTAGCTATAAAAGCTAAAGATGTCAGAACCTCTGAACAAACACACAGACAAGGACAGTGTATAATAAGAAACAATCTTTATTAATAAATGACAAGAGTTCATAAAACACGTGGGGGCTCGGTCTGACAGGGAGATGCCGGTCGGGGGCGCAGGCTTCCTTCTGGAGGGTCACAACAACGACAGGTTCGCCTCTAATAACAATCAGTGACAATCCACTACATATCGGCTAACTTCATAGCTCCTAAGGCACGCTTTAACACAGCACGCGGAATGAAAATCCACTGCACATCAGGCTAGTATCACTAGCTTTTAAGGCATGCTTTAACACAGCAGAATCCATGCAACACCCCACACACGGCTAACCTGCAGTATATGGCTCCCCCAGAGCGCCCACCCGCAAGCCGTCACTCCTGCCCCGGCAACCCCACCACTAAATATAAAATATAAAAATAGGCCGACCTATACACACACACTAAATAACAAATACATACAAAATTAAGTAAAGGATTGTACTTAGCTCGGCCGCTCGGCGAGACCCTCCCCCGGGGTCTGAGCTTGTACCACCGTCCAACTCCCCGGGGCAACGGCTTCGCTGGACGGCGAGACAGAAACTGGATGGCGGCCAGGAAGTCGCTGTGGCGGCCGCAGAGGGAGCGATGGCCACACGGCACTCTCTATAAAGGGCCCTGATCTAGCTACAGGAGGCAACCAGCCTCCCCTCCTAACACGTAGATCACGAACTCCCCCTGGCTACCTATCTTCGTCGCCGGCAGCTCTATATCACTGCGAACGACACCCTCCCCAGCTAGTAGAGCACCGTGTCGCCGAACGTGTTGCTCCTCGCCCCCCACGCCACATCTCCCACACTTATCAGCCTGTCTCTTCTCACACCATCCCTCACAGCTGCACCACATCAGTAATTAAGGAGCCCTGCTCCTGACGTCACCCACCAGGTCTCTCCTAATGTCACCACAATATGAAGTTTAGTGAAAGAAAGACGTTTGGAGTAAGAGCTAAAAAGACAACTGATTAAGAAGGCTTGAAGGAGTTTACAGACCTGTTAGCATGTTTTCAAAAAAGCGGTTAAGCAACGACAACAACATAATGGTGTCCAGAGTAAGGTAATGCTCAGGGAATGTAAACATGAACAAACATACGGTCGGGAAGGTGGCTGCTTGTGCCTGACACCAATAGATTTTGACCACAGATGGGTTGAATTAATGTGAATGCTCAGCCTAGAGGAAGGACTTTCTGGTGAATATTTTGAGAAGGATTTTTGAGCTAAAATCTGTTGTTTTCCGGAGGCAACTTAGGTTTATATGCTGTATACTTGCTATACCTAATAGACTCTAGTGTTTATTAACAATCAGAACATGAAGTCATTGCGAATGAAAGAAAAAGTCTGAAAATACCGTCAACTGTCCATCTGGTTCCCCCCGATGCTCCAAGTCCACCATCACCATGGTATATTTTGTCCTAGCAACCAAATTGATGAACAGTGTTTCCTTTGTGTAAATATAGTAAATGAGCTGTAGCAACGGCTCCCATTGGTCAACGTTAAGATCAGACCTTGTCTAAAGACACATCCTGTGGTCATGGAAAAGATGTTAGTCTGTTTGAGAAGGGTCAAATCACTGGCATGCATCAAGCAGAGAAAAGATCTAAGGAGATTGAAGAAACCATTAAAACTGGGTTAAGAACTGTCCAACGCATTATTAAAAACTGGAAGGATAGTGGGGAACCATCGTCTTCGAGATAGAAATGTGGTCGAAAAAAATCCTGATTGATCGTGATCTGTGATCACTTATGTTGGTTATGTTTAATAGTGAAAGTAAGAGCATTTCCACACGTACAATGTCAAGGGGAACTCAAGGGATTAGGACTGAACAGCTAGCCTTAAGAAAACCACTAATCAGTGAGGCTAACTGACACTGAGAGGAATGTAAACAGGCATTAACATGTGTCAGGAAGGTGGCTGCTAGTGCCTGACACCAGTAGATTTTGCCCGTAAACGGGTTAGAAGCTAAAAGAGGGAGCTGGGTTTATGTGAAAGCTCATCCCAAGGGCCCAGATACTTCAGTGCATAGGTGGGGACTTCAAGGGTCTGATATGGAAAAACCCGGGATAGGCCTCACCTGAAAACCTGTTGAATCCCACTTATACCTCATATGGCCATTCTTGGATTGAGCAACTATGGAAGCTACAGACAAACCCACTTGCAGCCCGGTTGAGTCCCACCTGGCCAAGTGAGATCCTTCTTAAATCCATAGGTTGGGCCGACATGGGCCTCATCTAAACATCAGCTAATTATTCCGTTATTGATACAACATGGGGAAATTATATTCCTGCATTACATTCAGAGCAGAGGGCAGCCACTTTTGTGGATCAAGGCATGAACAAATCTGGTTGTAGTTGCCTTGGAGCTTAGTTGTGTCCTGCCTCTTTTTCTATCTCCGGGCAGGTGATAGGGAAAGATAGGCGCAGGCCGAAATCAAGTTCTTCGACAGCAGTAGAGAAGTCTCCTCCTCAGTAGAGAAAATAGGGAAAGGAGAAAGGGACTTAGTAATGGGGAAGGGATGGTGAAGAAAATGAGGGGTGGGGTTAAGGAGAGTGAGGAGAAAGGCATAGGATAGAAGAAGAGATATAAGAGATATGTACAGGTTATAATCAAGTTCTTCAGCAGCAGCAGAAGAATCTTCACCACAGAGGTTTTTTGGTCTTCACTTTCTTTCTGCGTTGGTCGGAGTCCTCACTTGGAGCAGGATGGATCTTCGTTCTCTGTTCTACACTGAAAGGCTCAAGATCTGTTTGTGTCTCTTTGACATTTTTCTTTCACATGGCCATGTCCAGTGAGGAGGGTCTTAATGATGAAATAGCTCCACCCAAGGTTCTCTTGGACCATTCTCCTTTCATTTTAGTGTCTTGTGTGGTCAGAGTTGGGGAAGAGTTGATCTCATAGATCTCACATGGATGTCCTCTCCAGTGACATCACAGAAAGCCTGACAGATGGAGCTTTCCACGCTACTGTAACTGTTGAAAAACTCAATCAGATGTTCAGAGGACTTTGGAGCCATCATGGTGAGGGCACCAGAGGATGTGGATGATCCACAAATCGACAGTGTGATGATTTCAAGGACAGACTCTCTGATGAAAGGGGTGGTCTCCTCTCTTCACCAACTAGCCCTACAACCAGACTTCATGCCTCCAAATCTCTGGCACATACTGTGGGTGCCCAGCAAGACAGAATGATAAATATTCATCATGATAAATGGTTTGATTAAACCTAACATGGGCCAGCCAGTCAGTATTACACCTTTTCTCACCATCAGTGGTGGTTCTACATTGAATTACTCCTGAGGCAAGCAATGATTATGGTGACCACATAATAGTTTTGTATTACCTATTTTTATTTGAAAAAGATCCACTTTGTCTTTTGTTGGATTCATGGTAACTGCAGCAGAAGAAGCAAAGTAATCCAAAAACCAAAGGATGTTAAGAAACACAAGAAGCAAAGGAACACAGGGAATAGCAGGAGAGTGCAACAGGTACTTCCACCGTAACTGAACAGACAAAGTGACAAGGGATAAGACAGGACTATATATACATACACAGAGTAAGGAGGTGAAACTAATAACAGAGGAGCAAGCAAATGAAAGTCAAGGAAGAAGAGTCAACAAATGACTTTTTCGTCGACCGAGGCCGGAGCGTCTTCAAACTACTGATGAGAAATTAAAGAAATTCAAAAGATGAAAATTCTGAGTAATGGATCTGTCTCTGAATGTCCTATCAGAATGCAGGAAGATCGACTCACTTGAGTTTCAAAAGACATAATCCTCAAGACTATTGTCAGTGTGAACATGACTGTACCACAGGTTATTTAATGAGGACGTGGATGAATTTCACGCTTAAAACCGAGGAACTTTCTGCTATAGTTAGAATTATCATGAGACATGTGACAAAACGCTGACATTTTGTACCACAGAACAAACTCAAACAGACACTCTGACGTGTATGACATGACTTTTATTCTCATTGGTGAAACACAAGAAACTCTCGTCTCGTTGTTGACCACAAACCTAAAAAAAATGCAACAACATCAGATACGCAGCTAACCGCGGAGCATTTAGAAACAGCAGCAGCAGCGCTCATCTGGTGAGCAACTGTGTGAACACACTAAGCTGATGGAACAAGTTGGTTAAACTGCCTGATGAAAATCAACCGAAACTTCTCTGATGTGTTGGTTAAAGTGCACACGCTGTCAGTCTCCACACGTTTGTTTTTGCACAGAAACTATTTTAAATTTGTAACACAGCAAACTGACCTGAGGTCAAAATATTTTTTTTTCTTTTTTAGCTTGTACAATAACAACAACAATACTGGCCCTAACTGTGTCACTTCCTGGTTTTCACGTAGACCATGAAGCTCCTCTTTTCAGTCACCACTCAGCAACCTGTAACACATAGAACACAGAAGACAAATATCAAGGAAGTTGTAGATTACAGAAAGAAAAGAAGTCATTGCAGAAGTTTACTTTTCTAAGCAAATCATGATGTCTACTCTTACCCCTCTACCAGGAAATATTCTGAACTCCTCAACCACTTAAATGACACCATGTTAGAGGTTTACATGTATATTTAATACTAGAATCAGTGTAGCCACTGCACTGACAGAAGATGAGGAGCTTGATGGCTCAAGGTTTTTGAACTGCTTTTTGACTTGTCTTTCGGCATCTATGAGTGGAGCAAGCAAGACTGTGCTTATAGATAGACAACTGTGTAGCAACGAGGAGATAAAAGACCGTATTTGACTTACATCCTGAATTGTAGAATAGTAGACATCATTGTCAGCGGAGTCTTGGGTTGCTGAGGGAACGCTGTACTCTGCTGCTTTGAAGACAAATGAAATATTCCTTACTACACGTGTGTCTTTTTAATTAGAACAATGAATCATTCACAGATATTGGGATTAATAATGTTATGAATAATCTCAATTCTGACCCAGCTGTGGAGCACCACTCTGGCCCAAAGCGTGGTAAACAGGCAAATCTCCATTTTCATCTGAGAGAAAGAAACAATCACAGCTGAAATATATCAACTTAATGTCGCTTTTACAGGATTGGTTCTGCAATTGTTTAAATCAACAACTTTTTTCATGCTAAGCTAAGCTAACCACCACCAGGCTCCAGTTAACATCCAGCTCTTGCCTTGAATGGTAATAAGCATATGTCTCTGGAGCTTTGGATTGTTCCACATTTTATAATCTGATCAGTTGTTGACTTTGGGTCAATAACTTGTTCTTGACATCAAAAATGCAACTTTCAAATCCTGCATTGTGCAGGATGCTAAAGTTAACACCAGCACCGTAATGTCCAACAGTGTAGACGCTGAGTAGCATGCTAACTGTGGTCTGGGCTAAAATAATGTAAGGTTAGAGGAAATACCTTTCTTCTTCCGGTTCTTTGTTACAGTAGCATACATTGCTCGGCTTGCTTCAGCTGCACTGGCCTGTACAGACACTAGAAAAAAAAAATATTTATATATATTTAATATCCTTTCCGCTAAATGTTTAATCTCTAGAAGTTAAACCTACCTGTCTGATGCTCTGATGAGTCTGAATCAGGCACTGCTGGTGACCGTGAAAGACAATCTGTAAAAAGAAGATATTTTGAATTTTGTGGTGGAACTAAAGTAACCTGAGGAACTGATTTCCTAAGTAACAGTAGTTACACAACACTGAAGTTTGTTTAATTTGGAAAATTGTGCAGTGTTTCCTGAAATTATTATGCAATGGAAACATTTACAATGTGAAAAACTTTGGCCCTAGCACCTAACTTTGAGAAACTCCTCTGTGACATTTGTGTATATGGAAGAATCGTGTTGTGACAAAGCAAAACCAGTGAGCTGATTGAGTAAAGTTCCCTTCATGTTCTTCACCTCTGAGAAAGGTAAATCTGCCCAAGCAAAGTAGTCCAACAACCAACACGAGAAGCATCAACAAAACGGAGATGATAATCCATGGTCTGCTTGTGGAGGAAGAGGAAGCAGGATTAGAGTCTTTGTGATCTGTATCGACTGTAGAAAAAGATTTTGGGAAAGGAGATGGGAATTGTTTCCGACACATATGTGATCAATACTTTATGAATCTTATTTTAAAAAAAACCTACATGTCTCACCTCCAACAGACAGCCAGCTCTGTGGTGATTCTCCAACTCCAGAGATGTGACATTTGTAGAGTCCTTGATCAAGCATGGAGACTGTTTTGATGCTCAGATTTCCTGTGGAGCTTCTCCACTTGCGGACTCCATCTTGATAGAAATCAGCTGCTATTTGGGAGGATGATATTTTGGTTCTGCAGCTCAGAGTCACATCATCTCCCTCCTTCACAGGACGAGCAGGACTCTCCAGGATCACAGAACCAGCTGAAGAACACGATCATATTTAATTTATCTTGAAATCATGTTGAGATAATCACAAAATATCACTGCCTCACTGCAAACATACAAGTGACATTGATGTTGATGATGTTTCTTCTCTCTCCTCCTTCCTCACACCAATACTTTCCAGAATCATCTGGATAAAGATTTTCAGTGGTGCAGCGAGGTCCTCTTGATGTTCTGTCATTAGTGGTGCAACATGAGGGCGTCTCCCGAATCCTTTTATGTTCAACATCACAGTAAAAGACTCCCTCACAGTACAAAGTGACCGACTCATATTCAAAGAACTGCAGTCTGTTTGGAGAGATACGAAGAAAAGCTGCATCTGAGACAAAGAAAAACAGAGAAATTCAGTTTAGACATTTACTCCTGTGAACTGCTGGACGACGTCTACAACATTTAAAAGTAGAAAAGTAATAGAGGAACTCCTGTGATGATTAAACACACCAATCTCAAGATATTTTTAAAATGATACTCTTTTCTACAACTGCCCAACAAAACATCTACTCACCAACTTCCTGGTCTTGTGCACACAGCAGCATCATCACAGTCACTGAAGACGCCAAGAAAATAGATTAGTTAAAGTTAGGTTCAGTAAATAAATATCATTCAAAGATTTTCATGTGCATGAGCTTTTTAATTGTAAATAAAGTCTTTATCATTACGTTTTAATCTGGAAAGGAGCCAGTACTCACACAGTGCGATGCAGAAAGCTCTGACCTCCATGTTGTCTTGCTGCTGACTGACTGAACATCAGACTGAAGTGTGAAGTGAGAAGTGGTCTCTTCCTGTTTGACTGTTGAGAAGCACAGGTGATGGAAATAGCCTCAGTGTTTTAGTTAAATATCAGTGGGTGGCACAAAGAGCAAAGGCAGAGCAAATCTGTGGTCAATGCACCTCTGACATTTGCTTAATGTCCTCAATGTTGTTTGTGGTTTATTAGCATTGTAACATATTAGTACTTATTAGTACAAAGTCTGATGTATAGCTGAGATTGTGAGGAAACATCTTAAAAGCAGCTCGCACAGTTATGTGTGTGAGTGCCTGTGTGGTATTGTTCTCCCTCCCTGCCTGCAGGGGTTGCTGTTTTCATTTTTTGTTTCAGCTTCCTGTAGACCGGCCAGTGATTGGAGGACGCTTGAGGACGTTTAAAAAGGTGTTTGTTGGAGAAGCCAGTTGCTCCCTCTCTTTTACTGTGACCTATCAAGAGCAGAACCACTCCACACTCTGACTTATTTTGCTGACCAAGATGGCAGCGGCTATGTACGCTGCGGCTCGGGACTCTCGTATTTTTGTTTGTTTATATGTGTGTTTTGCCCTATTGCAGCTTGTGGATGCCTTAATTCAGTACAGACGTGCTGAATTATTAGGAAATGGCAATCAGCAGAGAAGTGCAAGTGCAGTGGCTCACTGGCACTCTTACCATCCCCCGTTTTGTGGCCTAGAAGACAGAGGAGACACCGTAAACAAAAGCGGGGCAAGCAGAACAGGCTACAAGCTAACCCACACAGACCGGCTCTTCACAGTCTCTTCCTGATGAACGCCAGGTCTATCAGCAACAACATGGATGAGATTCGGCTGAGGATCGTCCAGCATATGAGGGACAGTTGTGTGGCAATCGTCGCTGAAACTTGGCTGGAGAATAACATCCCAGACGCTGTGGTAGAGCTACAGGGGCGCTCTTTGTTGCGAGCCAACCGGACTGCGGTCTCCAGCAAATGGAAAGGTGGAGGCTTAGCGCTATACATTCACAACTCATGGTGTACAGCTAACAGCATTATCGGAACGGTCCCCTGATCTGGAATATCTGGCATTAAAATGCAGACCATATAAACTAGTTAGAGAGTTCTGCTCTATCCTGATCATGGCCGTCTACATTCCACCAATGGAAAATGCTAAATTAGCATTAGAGGACCTGTATTGTCTGATCAGCAGACAGATGAATGCAAACCCAGAGGCAGCTGTGACTCTGGCTGGAGACTTTAACCACGTGGAACTTAAAGCAGCACTTCCCAAACTCCATAAACTCCATAAAAGCCAACCAGAGACAGTAACATCCTGGATCAGGTTTACTGCAACATATGGGGAGCATACAAGGCTGTAGCAGCTTCACACATGGACATGTCAGACCACATCTCATCCTCGGATCTGCAGGACTAAACCAACCACCAGTACAGTGCAGGTATGGTCTGAGGAGGCTTCTTCAGCTCTGCGGGACTGTTTAAGGCACACCGACTGAGGAGTGTTTAAAGAGATCACGGACCTGGAGGCTTACTTGTCATCTGTCCTGGACTATGTGCAGTTCTGCAGTTCACGGTTTTTACTAAATCAGAAGCCGTGGATGGACAGCACCAAGTGGCCGCTGCTAAAAGCCCGGGATGCTGCCTACAGGTCTGGTGGCAAAATATATCTGTGGTTGGTTGACGGGGGGCAGGGGCTACAGGGATCCTCCAGCGTTCAACAGTCTCACAGCCTCCAGGAAGAAGCTGTTCCACGGTCTGGTGGCCCTGCTCTTGATGCTCAGCAGACTCCTGCCTGAGGGGAGAGGGGCAAACAGTGTGTGGGGGGTGGGTGGTGTCTCTCATGAGGTAGGTAGGTTGGTAGATAGATAGATAGATAGATAGATAGATAGATAGATAGATAGATAGATAGATAGATAGTTTCTTTATTAATCCCAAACTGGGAAATTTCACTGTTGCAGCAGCAATGTACAGGCACTCGACACCATACACTAATATAACAAAAAGCTAAAATCAACAATAAAAAATAGAGAACTAAAAAAGAACAAAAATCTATACACAATATTTACAAAAATTACATGATAAGTGAATAAATGAATATTAAAAAAAAGTTAAATTAGATTGCAATGAAATGTAATGAATTTACAACCAATAACCAAACAAGCATGTGCAAATGTGAAGTTGTCTCAGCCTGGAGAACGTGCTCCATTGTCTGTCTATTGTGTGGTGGAGAGGGTGGTTAGGGTTATCCATGATTGATAACAGTTTGTTCAGAGTCCTCTTCTCCACCACTGATTCAAATGTTTCCTGTCTGCAGCCAATGATGGAGCCAGCCTTCCTGATCAGTTTGTTGGCGTCACTGGCTGTAATGCTGTTCCTCCAGCAGACCAAAGCAGAGAAAAGGGTGCTGGCCACAACAGACTGGTAGAAATTTTTCAGCATCTTGCTGCACACACTGAAGGACCTCAGTTTCCTTAGGAAATGGGGTCTGCTGCAGCCCTTCTTGTACACAGCTGTAGTGGTGGTCATCCAGTTCAGTCTGTTACCGATGGTCAATCCCAGGTATTTGTAATCTTCAACCATCTCCACATCCCTACCCAGGATGCTGAGGGGCAAAGGAGCTGTTCCCTTCCTCCTGAAGTCGATCACCATCTGTTTGGTCTTGTCCACGTTAAGCAACAGGTGATTCCTTCCAGCCCACCCCACAAATCCGTCCACCAACCTTCTATACTCCTCCTCATCCCGTTCACCGCTTATACACCCTATAACTGCAGAGTCATCAGAAAATTTCTGCTTATGACATGACTCTGAGTTCTCCTGGAAGTCAGTGGTGTATAAGGTGAATAGGAACGGAGAAAGCACAGTGCCCTGTGGGGCTCCCACACCACTCACCACCACATTAGACAGGACATGACCCAGACGCACGAACTGTGGCCTGTCTGTCAGGTAGTCAGTGATCCAGTAGACAGTGCACGCACCAACACCCATCGACCGCAGCTTCTCACCCAGCAACAAAGGCTGGATGGTGTTGAAGGCACTGGAGAAATCAAAGAATGTGATTCTCACTGAGCCTCCACCACCATCCAGGTGTGAGTGAGCTCGCTGCAGAAGATAGATGACAGCGTCATCCACCCCAGACACGGCTGGTAGGCAAACTGTGGGGGGGTCTAAAGAAGATCTCACCTGTGGCTTTTGGTGGGCCAACACCAACCTCTCCAGCACCTTCATCACATGGGATGTAAGGCCGACTGGACGGTAATAACTGAGGCCAGATGGAGACGACTTCTTAGGCACAGGAACCAGGCAGGAGGTCTTCCAGAGAAGCGGCAGCCTCTCCAGGCTGAGACTCAGATTGAGGAGACGTTGGAGAACAGCACACATCTGACTGACTGTTCCCATGGTCTGATCCTGGAGGCTCACTGCAGGGGGAGGAGTAGGGGGCATGAGATGTGGGAGCGTTGGAGGCAGTGGGGAGGTGCAGGGGGAAGGGGTAGAGGAGAGAGGAGTCTTAGAGCTAAACCTGTTGAAGATGTTAAGCCTGTTCGCATGCTCCAAGTTGCCTTCAGACAGCCTGCTTCTCCCCCCACAGCCCGTTATATCCTTCATTCCTGACCACACCTCCCTCATGTTCTTCTGCTGGAGTTTGACCTCCAGCTTCCTCCTGTAAGAGTCTTTGCACTCTTTCAGCTTGTCCTGCATTTGGTGCTGTACCCTCCTTAGCTCCTCCTTGTCTCCAGACCTGAAGGCTCTCCTCTTGTCGTTCAGCAGAGTCCTCAGGTCACTAGTAATCCATGGCTTGTTGTTGGAGTAACAGCATCCGGGCCATCCGGGGTGTTATGACGGTATTCTCACAGAATTTAATGTATCCCGTGATGCAGTCCACCATGCTGCTGATGTCTTCCCCATGAGGCTGGTAGAGTGCCTCACAGTCAGTGTACTCAAAGCGGTCCTGCAGGGCCTCCTCAGCCTCAGTGTCCACCTCCTTACAGTCTTTTTGGACACAGGCTGCCGTTGGACGAGCGGGACATACTTAGGAGTTAACAGGACAAGGTTGTGATCTGACCTGCCAAGGGGGGGAAGGGGAGTGGTACTGTATGCATTGAGGGCATTTGCATACAGCAGGTCCAGGGTTTTGTTGTCACGGGTGTGGCAATCCACATACTAGGTGAAGTCTGTGAGGGTTCTGTCCAAGGTGACATGATTGAAGTCCCCATTTATCACCATAAAGGTGTTTGGCTACTGCGTCTGCAAACAGGAGCCACTTCGGCCTCAGCTGATGGGGGGATGTAGGTGGTGATCACTGTGGCGGATGTGAACTCCCAGGGCAAATAATAGGGACACAACCCTAAAGCCAGCATTCCACGTTTGGGCTACAGAGACGTTCCTTCACGCAGATGTGTCCGGGATTACACCACCGCTCATTCACATACAGTGCAATCCCCTCTTCTTGCCGCTAGTAGTCATGTCTCTGTCCATCCGCACAGTCACAAAGCTGGGTGTTGCGATGCTGTGGTCCGGGATGTGCGAGTGCAGCCATGTCTCCGTAAAACTCAATAAGCTGCACTCACGGAATTCCCTCTGGGTCTTGATCAGCACTGCCAGTTCGTCCGTCTTGTTTGTGAGAGAGTGCATGTTCCCCTTGATAATCACAGGAACGGGAGGCTTATATCTCCTCTTCCTTGCCTTCACTTTCTTTCCAGCCCTGCAACCCCGGGGTCTCCTCCCTATCTTATCAGGGATTTCAGGCCTGGCTCCAGGCGGCAATACGGGTTTACACAGCGCTAACAGCTGGTCGCGAGTGTAAACAATGTTCATGCCCCCCTGTCGCGCACTCAGGAGCTGCAGCAACAGGTGTCCGTCTAAAATGGCGCCAAGACACGAGATTATGGTGTCCCTTTTCCTGCATCTGGAGGTGTAGATGTCCGTGGTGGTGGATAGACTGCGTCCCACAGTCTTCTGTGCAGCTTTCACCACCCTCTGCAGAGCCTTCTTCTCTGCCGCAGAGCAGCTACTGTGTCACACAGTGATGCAGCGCACAGGACGTTCTCCACCACACATCTGTAGAAGGATGTCAGGACTGAGCTCCCAAATCCAGCACGCCTCAACCTCCTGAGAAATTAGAGGCGCTGGTGTGCTTTCTTAAGCAGGCAGGAAGTGTTAGTGCTCCAGGCGAGGTTGTCGGCTACCTGTAGCTGGAGACCACTTCCACCGCTATACCTCCAATGTGCAGGGGAGGGGAGAGACCCCCAGAACTGAAGAAGCTACTCGGATGAGTGGTGAAACACCTCTTCAAAAAACTTTACAAGTCCAGTTGCCTATTTTCAAAAAAGTGGCTGAGCACCGACATAAACATAATGGTCTCCAGAGTAAGGTACGGCTCGGAGAATGTAAATGTGAACAAACATACGGTTGGGAAGATGGCTACTTGTGTCTGACACCAGTAGATTTTGACCATAGACGGGGTAAATTAATGTGAACGCTGAGCCCAGAGGAAGGACTTTCTGGTGAATATTTTGGGAAGGATTTTTGAGCTAAAATCAGTTGTTTTCAGGAGGCAACTCAGGTTTATATGCTGTGTACTTGCACTACCTAATAGACTCTGGTGTTTATTAACAATCAGAACATGAAGTCATCGCGAATTAAAGAAAAAGTTGAATGAAAATACTGTCAACTGTCTATCTGGTTCCCCCTGATGCTCCAAGCCCACTATCACCATGGTAAAGTTTGTGCCAGCAACAAAATTGATGGACGGTGTTTCCTTTGTGTAAATGTTGTAAATGAGCCGTAGCAAGGACTCCCATTGGTTATCGTCTCAATTGTGTTGCACAAAGTTAAAATTCGGTCAACCTGATAACGCCCACAAAAGTTATTTTTTTCCTATCGACGCTACAACTAATTGAATTTCTTTTACATTAATAGTCTCTGGTTGCCACATCACTGCTGGTCTCTTCAAGTCTTTACTTCCTGTTATACCTGGTCAAAGTTCCAAATGCATATTGTAGACAAGCCTCCATTGCTGCAGATACATGAAAAACATTGTATATATTATATTTATGCAATGAATCAAGAATCAAGAATCCTTTATTGTCATTATGTGAGAACATAAGAATTTCCAGTACTTTTCTATAAGCTCTTAGTAAGTTGCAATACGTCTTTGACACTTTTGACATTATATCAGTTTATGAATCAAAAGATTTCGAGCCAAGAGTGCATAAAAACAGCACTTTGTATGAATATAATATATATGTTCACAAGTGTCTCTGCACTAATGGAGACTTGTCAGGCTTCTGTCTTCAATCCAGATTCATCTATAGAAGCTTCTTCTCAAAAAAATGGGTTAAATTGATTAAGAATATCATAAATGTCATTTTCCCTTACATTAATTCCTTTAACATCTGTCTTTACCTCACTTCTACCTAACTCTCTCGTAAGCGGTGTACCATTCAAGTTGAAAACTTTTTTTGTAAAATACTCAAAAACATAAGAAAAAAATGAGAAAATGAAAAACCACCACATTAAACAACAGCATATTAATGCATTTCTAAGTTTATTTTTCTTTAGATTTTACAAAATTTCAAACTGCAGAAGACACCAAATGGTGTTGAAACACTGTGACAGTTCACACGTTTCTACAAACCAGCATGAATTAATAAAAGCGCTCAGACACTGTGGTTATGTTAAACACCATGTGTCAGAGTTATGGCCAGTGCGAAAGGTTTAAAAACCACATTTGCAGACACGTTAGACAAGTTTCTCAGCAAGACGCTCATTTCCTGATCCAATTACAGCGTCTAACCCTGTGTCTAGAAGCATAGAAAGCAGCTTGATAGCAGCGGGCTTAATTCTAGATGAAATGTGACAGGAAGCATGATAAAATATTAACATCATGATCTCAGCGACTAAGCTAGCTTTTATTCTCCGATTGGTTGTCATCCTGGCCATCTTTTTCTTTAATATAACAGAAAGCTCTCCATTCGGTTGGAAATGAGTCATGTTTTATAACTCTGACTATCACACAGTGAAGACATCCGAGCAACAGCAGCAGCAGCAGCAGTGCCACCAAGATGATGGTGAACACGGTCCTTAGGATGGGGTAAACGTGACAGCCGTGACCTGAGGAGGGACGATGTTCTGTGAGAGTTTCTGAAAAGAGAAAAGACATTAAGAGACAGAAAGTGGTTGTGACTAAATAGAAGCGAAAGAAGCGAAGAGCAAAACATTTATCTCTGAAAAGGCCTTGCATCCAACAGGACAGTTCCCACGTTATTTGTTTTGTGATTTAACAATTAGACAGTGTAGTTCAGATTAAGTCTTCATACCATTACACTTGCAGGAGGAGGAAAGACTCATCTCTTCATGAAAATATGATGCACTTGAAGATGGGAAAGCTAAAAAAACACATGTAAACACATACATGATCAATACTTGATTAATCTTATTTTGAACAAAACCTACATATCTCACCTCCAACAGACAGCCAGCTCTGTGGTGATTCTCCAACTCCAGAGATGCGACATTTGTAGAGTCCTTGATCAAGCATGGAGACTGTTTTGATGCTCAGATTTCCTGTGGAGCTTCTCCACTTGTGGACTCCATCTTTATAGAAGTCAGCTGCGATGTTGGAGGAAGATATTTTGGTTCTGCAGCTCAGAGTCACATCTTCTCCCTCCATCACAGGACGAGTAGGACTCTCCAGGATCACAGAACCAGCTGAAGAACACAATCATATTTAATTTATCTTGAAATCACGTTGAGATAATCACAAAATATCACTGCCTCACTGCAAACATACAAGCAACATTGATGTTGATGATGTTTCTTCTCTCTCCTCCTTCCTCACACCAATACTTTCCAGTGTCACCTCCATAAACATGTTTAATGGTGCAGTTAGGTCCTCTTGATGTTCTATCATTAGTGGTGCAACACGAGGGCTTCTCGCCAGTTGATTTATGTCCAACATCACAGTAAAAGGCTCCCTCACAGTACAAAGTGACCGACTCATATTCAAAGAACTGCAGTCTGTTTGGAGAGATACGTAGAAAAGCTGCATCTGAGACAAAGAAAAACAGAGAAATTCAGTTTAGACATTTACTCCTGTGAACTGCTGGACAACGTCTACAACATTTAGGCTACCTTTACATGGAAACTATCTGAACCAAAAGCCCAAAAGTGGCGTTTCGTTTTCACTTTTAACTCCGCATTTAGACGAGCGATTCTGAAACAAATCTGTGTTCAAACGGAAACGCAAAAGTGTGTGAAATTTCATATACATAGATGCAGTATACGCGCCAGATGGCTAGGTGGCAACACTCCCAAGAGTGCCTGCGGAGAGGTATTTACTTTTCTTCTACTTTTCCACGCTTAGTGCGCGAAATACATTAACCAAAACAACCACTTGGATACAAATTATTGCGGCTAGGGCCTGTTGAACCTTGCACGGCTACGCGAGGGTGGAGCGTTTTTAAGATTTCCACTCTGGAGGGTGGTTTCACTTTTTTGCGTTTTCAACCCCCCCAAACGCCGTCACCATCTAAACGATATAGGACATCCGATAAAATGTTTTGCGCTTTTCACCTCCAATCGTTTTCGTGTAAAGTGCCCCTTAAAAGTAGAAAAGTAATAGAGGAACTCCTGTGATGATTAAACACACCAGTCTCAAGATATTTTTGCCTCTTTTCTACAACTGTCCAACAAAACATCTACTCACCAACTTCCTGGTCCTGTGCAAACAGCAGGATCGTCACAGTCACTGAAGACGCAAAGAAAATAGATCAATCAATAAAAGTTTTGTCGTCTGCTCCAGCTGCTCAGCAGCATATTTATTACTAAATGTCATAGCTGGTGAAGAAAAATACTTATGAATAAAAGTTAAAAGTGTTAAATTTAAGTTCACTAACTAAGTAATATTTAGACTATCACGTACATGAGCTTTTTAATTGTAAATAAAGTCTTTATCATTAAGTTGTAATCTGGAAAGGAGCCAGTACTCACACAGTGCAACACAGAAAGCTCTGACCTCCATGTTGTCTTGCCACTGACTGAACATCAGACTGAAGTGCAAAATGAGAAGCGGTCTCTTCCTGTTCGAAGGTTGTGAACTGTTGTGGTGCAAATAGCCTCAGTGCTTTAGTTTATGTCAGTGGGTGATACAAAGAGCGAAGGTCAAGTGAGTCTATGAGTCATCTTCGATAGAGTTCACATTAAGAAGGTTTCAAGGACTTTAAAAACCCTTTGCGTGCTTTTTTAAAAAAGTAGCTAAACAATGACCTACAGATAATGGTACCTAGATAGAGGTCAGGCTAGAAGAATGTAAACAGGCATTAACATACTGTCAGGAAGGTGGCTGCTAGTGCATGACAGCAGTACATTTTGACCGTAAACGGGTTAGAAGCTAAAAGAGGGGGCTAAATTTATGTGAAAGCTCATCTCAAGGGCCCAGATACCTCAGTGCATAGGTGGGGACTTCAAGGGTCTGATATGAAAAAAACCTGGTCACCTGATAACCTGTTAGATCCCACTTATACCATATGGGCATTTATGGGTAGGGCCACATGAGAAAGCAACTGCAGACAAACCCACATGTAGTCCGGTTGAGTCCCACCTATGGCCCAGTGAGATCCTTGTTAAATTGATAGGTTGGACCGATATGAGCCTCATGTAAATAACCCAGCTAGGCCCCATCTGTAAATCAGCTAACAAACCAATTATTCCCTTATTGATCCCACATGGGGAAATTCTATTCCTGCATTTGACCCATCCATTCATTTGTTAACACGGTTACACTCAGAATAGAGAGCAGCCACTTGTGTGGCTCAAGGCGCCTTAGCCCCTCCCCCATGTCCATGGCCCATACCTCTTATGAATATTCACAGGAGCGGACAAACCTGGTTGTGCCTTCCTCTTTTCCTCTCTGGGCAGGAGATGGGAAAAGATGCAAATGCAGACTGAAATCAAGTTCTTCAACAGCAGCAGAGGAGTCTCCTAAACAGAGGTTTTTTGGTCCTTACTTTCTTTTTGCTTTGGCCAGAGTCCTCACTTGGAGGTTGGATGGATCCTCATTCTCTGCTCTACACTGAAAGACTTGAGAACTTTGTGTCTGTTTGACATTTGTCTTTCACATGGCCACGTCCAATGAGGAAGGTCTTCATGGTTAAAATAGCTCCACCCAAGATTCTCTTGGACCGTTCTCTGTTCACTTTAGCGGCTTGTGTGGTCAGAGTTGGGCAGAGTTTATCTCATCAATGACCTCATTTACTATGGCCTCTGTGAACTAAGGTGTAACTCTGACAGGGATGTCCTCTCCAGTGACATCACAGAAAGCCTGACAGACAGAGCTTTCTATGCTACTGTAAATGTCATAGTTGAAAAACTCCATCAGATGTTCAGAGGACATTGGAGCCATCATGGTGGGGGCACCAGAGGATGTGGATGATCCACACATGGACAGTGCGATGATTTCAAGGACAGAGTCTCTGATTAAAGGAGTGGCCTCCTCTTTTCACCAGCTAGCCCTCCAATCAGACTTCATGCCTCCAAATCTCTGGCACATAGTGTGGGTCTCCAGCAAGACAGAAAGATAACTATTTATCATTATAAGTGGTTTGATTAAACTTAACATGGCTCAGCCAGTCTGTATTACACCTTTCCTCACCATAAGGGGGAGCTCACTGGCCTGGGCTTTTCAGTTGCTACTAAGATTGTCACAAGGTGCAGTGGGCGAGAAGGGGAAGAAACAAAAAGAGCTTTAATGAATAGTAATAAGGTGAAACTAATCACAGAGGAGCAAGCAAACCACAGACAAGCAAGATGAGTTGACAAGATACAGGTGAGGTGCCTTGGTGGTGAAGAACAACAGAAATAAAACAGGAAGTGAGGTCAAGGAATGACCTTTTCGTTGACCGAGGCTGGAGAATCTTCAAACTACTGATGACCCAAGAAATTCAAAAGAAGAAAATTCAGAGTAATGGATCCATCTCTGACTGCCCTATCAGAGCGTGGGAAGATCGACTGACTTCAGTTTCAAAAGACATAACCCTCAATACCACTGTCACTGTGAACACAGGTTATTTCATGAGGACGTGCATGAATTTCACACTTAAAACCAAGGAACGTTCTGCTATAGTTATAATTATCATGAGACATGTGAGAAAACACTGACGTTTTGTACCACAGAACAAACTCAAACAGACACTCTGACGTGTAGGATATGACTTTTATTCTCATTGGTTAAACAAAACAAACTCTCGTCTCGTTGCTGACCACAAACCTAAAAAAGCAATGCAACAGCGTCAGATACGCAGCTAACCGCAGCCCGTTTAAAAACAGCAGCAGTGCTCATCTGCTGAGCAACTGTGTGAGCAGACGAAGCTGATGGAACAAGTTGGTTAAACTGCCTGACGAAAATCAACTGAAACTTCTCTGATGTGTTGGTTAAAGCGCACACGCTGTCAAACACCACACATTTGATTTTGCACATAAACTTTTAAATTTGCAACATAGCAAACAGACCTGAGGTCAAATGATTTTTTTTTCTTTTTTAGCTTGTACAATAACAACAACAATACTGGCCCTAACTGTGTCACTTCCTGGTTTTCATGCAGATCATGAAGCTCCTCTTTTCAGTCAGCACTCAGCAACCTGTAACACATAGGACACAGAAGACAAATGTCATGGAAGTTGTAGATTATAGAAAGAAGTCATTGCAGAAGTTTACTTTTCTAAGCAAATCATGATTTAATTCACTACTCTTACCCCTCTACTGGGAAATAGTCTGAAGCCCTCAACCATTTAAATTGCAACATCTTAGAGGTTTACATATATATAATACTAGAATCAGTGCTTGGAGACAGGCTAGTCCTAATTAGAGTTTTGGACATTCATATAGGCGAAGGGCCAGACAAAGAACGGTTCAGAAGACCCTTGATGAGGAAAAAGAACAAAAGTTTGTGTACCCAGCCCAGAGGGTTACCGGGGTCCCACCCTGGAGCCAGGCCTGGGGCTGGGGCTCGTGGCCGAGCGCCTGGTGGTTGGGCTTTTGCCCATGGGGTCAGGCTGGGCCCAGCCCGAACGGGAGATATGGGCTCGCCTCCCTGTAGGCCCACCACCCGCAGGAGGATTATGAGGGGTCCGGTGCTTTGTGGATCGAGCAGCAGACCAAGGCGGGGGCCTTGGCTGTCTGATCCTCAGTTATGGATGCTGGCTTTTGGGACATGGAATATCTCCTCTCTGGTGGGGAAGGAGCTGGAGCATGTGGAAGAGGTTGAGCGCTATCGACTAGATATAGTCGGTGTCACCTCGACACATAGCATCGGGTCTAGAACCCAAGTCCTTGAGAGGGGTTGGACTCTCTTCTTTGCTGGAGTTCCTCCGGGTGAGAGACGGAAGGCCGGGGTGGGCTTTTTGCTTGCCCCTGGACTATCTGCCTGTACGTTGGGGTTCTCCCGGGTGGACAAAAATGTTGCTTCCCTGCGCCTCCTGAAGCAGCTGACTGGTACCGGGTGGCCAGGCAGTCTGTGGCGAGGGCAGTCGCTGAGGCAAAAACTCGGGCGTGGGAGGAGTTCAGTGAGGCTATGGAAGAAGACTACTGATCGGCTCCAAAGAGGTTCTGGCAAACCGTCCGGCGCCTCAGGGGTGGTAGGCAGCAACACGCTCACACTGTTTTCAGTGCGGGTGGTGAGCTGCTGAGATCTGCCCTGGGTATCTCAAGGCTCTGGATGTTGTAGGGCTGTCCTAGCTGACACACCTCTGCAACATTGCGTGGACATCGGAGGCAGTACCTTTGGAGTGGCAGACCCTGGTGGTGGTCCCCATCTTTAAAAAAGGGGACCAGAGGGTGTGTTCCAACTATAGGGGGATCACAGCCTCCCCTGCAAGGTCTATGCCAGGGTGCTGGAAAAGAGGGTCCGGTTTATTGTTGAACCTCAGATCAAGGAGGAACAATGTGGTTTTCGTCCCGGACGTGGAACCATGGACCAGCTCTTTACCCTCACTAGGGTGCTGGAGGGGAAATGGGAGTGTGCCCACATGTGTTTTGTGGATCTGGAGAAGGCTTACGACCGTGTCCCCAGAAGCATCCTGTGGGGGGTGCTCCGGGAGTATGGGGTGGATGGCCCCTTACTAAGGACCATTCAGTCCCTGTACTAAAGGAGTGTGAGTTTGGTCCGTGTAGCCGGTAGAAGTACCTGTTCCCAGTATGGGTTGGACTCCGCCAGGGCTGCCCTTTGTCACCGGTTCTGTTCATAATTTTTATGGACAGAATTTCTAGGCGCAGCCGGCTGGGGGAGGGTATCGTGTTCTGTGATCGGAGGATCTCGTCCCTGCTTTTTGAGGATAATGTGGTCCTCTTAGCTTCATCGAACAACGGCCTCCAGCTCTTGCTGGGGCGCTTTGCAGCCGAGTGTGAAGCGGCTGCGATGTAGATCAGCACCTCCAAGTCTGAGGCCATGGTCCTCTGTTGGAAAAAGGTGGATTGCCCACTCCAGGTCAGAGAGGAGGTCCTGCCTCAAGTGGAGGAGTTCAAGTGTCTCGGGGTCTTTTTCACGAGTGATGGTAGGAAGGAGCGGGAGATCGACAGGCGGATTGGAGAGGCATCTGCAGTGATGTGGATGCTTAACTGGTCGGTCGTGGTGAAGAGAGAGCTAAGCCGAAAGGCAAAGCTCTCAATTTACTGGTTGATCTACGTTCCAATCCTCACCTATGGTCATGAACTTTGGGTAATGAATGAAAGAACAAGATCGCGAATACAAGCGGCCGAAATGAGTTTCCTTCATAGAGTGGCCAGACTCAGCCTTAGAGATAGGGTAAGGAGCTCGGACATACGGGAGGAGCTAAGAGTAGAGCCGCTGCTCCTCCACTTCGAGAGGAGTCAGTTGAGGTGGCTAGGGAATCTGGTAAGGATGCCTCCCGGACACCTCCCGGGAAAGGTGTTTTGGGCATGTCCCACCAGTATGAGACCTCGGGTCCGACCCAGGACACGATGGACCCGGATAAGTGGAAGAAGACGAGACGACAACACGAGACATTCATATAAGATGTGTAGACACTGCACTGACAGAAGATGAGGAGTTCGATGGCTCAAGGTTTTTGAATTGCTTTTGACTTTTCTTTCAGCATCTATGAGTGGACAGCAAGAACATGCTCATAGAAAGACAACTGTGTAGCAACGAGGAGATAAAAGACTGTTCTTGACTCACATCCTGAATTGTAGAATAGTAGATGTCATTGTCAACGGGGGCTCGGGTTGGTGATGGAACGCTGGACTCTGCTGCTTTGAAGAGAAATGAAATATTTCTACACGTGTCTTTTTAATTAGAACAATAAATCATTCACAGATATTGGGATTAACAATGTTATGAATAATTTTAATTCTGACCCAGCTGTGGAGCGCCACTCTGGCCCAAAGCGTAGTAAACTGGTAAATCTCCATTTTCATCTGAGAGAAAGAAACAATTACAGCTGAAAAATATCAACTTAAAGGGGAACTACTGTTTTTTTTACAACCTGGACCTTTTTTCTAGAATGAAATATGATCGTTTACTCACCCAAATAACTTGTGTTATTTGCACTCGTTTAGGAAATAAGGTCCAGGTTGGAGAAAAAAAAGTGGTTCCCTTTTAATGTGGCTTTTACAGGATTGGTTCTGCAATTGTTAAATCCACAACTTTTTTAATGCTAAGCTAAGCTAACCTCATGGCTTGTATGGCAATAAGCATATGTCTCTGGAGCTTTGGCTTGTTCCACAATTTATAATCTGATCAGTTGTTGAATTAGGGTCAATAACTTGTGCTTGAGATCAAAAATGCAAGTTTCAAATAAAAAATATAAACTCTACAGAAACTTAGATAACTGAATACAAGTCTCAAGTTGTACAGACAGCCATGTGTACCTCGTCTGAGCTGACGCTGTGGATTTGATTATGCAGGATGCTAAAGTTAACAACAACACCAAGATTTTTATCACCAGCACCGTCACGTCAAACAATGTACATGCTGAGTAGCATGCTAACTGGTCTGGGCTCAAAAAATATAAGGTTAGAGGAAACCTTTCTTCTTCCTGTTCTTTGTTACAGTAGCACACATTGCTTGGCTTGCTTCAGCTGCACTAACCTTTACGGAGACTGAAAAAATCAAAACAATAAATATACATATTTAATATCCTTTCCGCTAAATCTTTAATCTCTTAATGTTAAACCTACCTGTCTGATGCTCTGATGAGTCTGAATCAGGCACTGCTAGTGACTGTGAAAGAAAATCTGTAAAAAAGAAGGTATATTGAATTTTGTGGTGGAACTAAAGTAACCTGAGAACTGATTTCCTAAGAAACAATAGTTACACAAGAGGGAAGTTCATTTAATTTGGAAAATTGTGCAGTATTTCCTGAAATTATTAACCAATGGAAACATTTACAATGTGAAAAACTTCGGCCCTAGAATCCAACCCTGAGGAACATCCTCCGTGACATTTGTGTACATGGAAGAATCGTGTTGTGACAAAGCAAAACCAGTGAGCCGTTAAGTAGAGGTGACTTTATGATTTTCACCTCTGAGAAAGAGAAATTTGCCAAAGTGAAGAAGTCCAACAACCAACAAGAGAAGCATCAACAAGACGGAGATGACGATCCATGGTGTGTTTGTGGAGGAAGAGGAGGCAGGATTAGAGTCTTTGTGATCTGTATTGACTGTAGAAAAAGATTCAATTTAAGGAGATGAGAATTGTTTCTCACACATATGTGATCAATACTTTATGAATCTTATTTTGAAAAAAACCTACATGTCTCACCTCCAACAGACAGCCAGCTCTGTGGTGATTCTCCAACTCCAGAGATGTTACATTTGTACAATCCTTGATCAAGCATGGAGACTGTTTTGATGCTCAGATTTCCTGTGGAGCTTCTCCACTTGTGGACTCCATCTTTATAGAAATCAGCTGCGATGTTGGAGGAAGATATTTTGGTTCTGCAGCTCAGAGTCACAACTTCTCCCTCCATCACAGGACGAGCAGGACTCTCCAGGATCACAGAACCAGCTGAAGAACACGATCATATTCAATTTAACTTGAAATCACGTTGAGATAATCACAAAATATCACTGCCTCACTGCAAACATACAAGTGACACTGATGTTGATGATGTTTCCGTTCTCTCCTCCTTCCTCACACCAATACTTTCCAGAATCATCTTGATAAAGAGTTTTAATGGTGCAGCTAGGTCCTCTTAATGTTCTGTCATTAGTGGTGCAACACGAGGGCTTCCCTCCATTCAATTTATGTTCAACATCACAGTAAAAAACTCCCTCACAGTAGAAAGTGACCGACTCATATTCAAAGAACTGCAGTCTGTTTGGAGAGATACGAAGAAAAGCTGCATCTGAGACAAAGAAAAACAGAGAAATTCAGTTTAGACATTTACTCCTGTGAACTGCTGAATGACGTCTACAACATTTAAAAGTAGAAAAGTAATAGAGGAACTCCTGTGATGATTAAACACACAAATCTCAAGATATGTTTGCCTCTTTTCTACAAATGCCCAACAAAACATCTACTCACCAACTTCCTGGTCCTGTGCACACAGCAGGATCGTCACAGTCACTGAAGAAGCAAAGAAAATAAATTAGTTAAATTTAGATTCACTCAATGAATAATGTTAAAAGACTTTAACGTGCATGAGATGTTTAATTGTTAATAAAGTCTTTACCATTTAGTGTTAATGTGGAAAGGAGCCAGTACTCACACAGTGTGACGCAGAAAGCTCTGACCTCCATGTTGTCTTGCCGCTGACTGACTGAACATCAGACTGAAATGTGAAGTGAGAAGTGGTCTCTTCCTGTGTGATTTCTGAGAAACAGCGGTGGTGGAAATAGCCTCAGTGTTTTAGTTTAATATCAGTGAGTGGTACAAAGAGCAAAGGTAGAGCGAATCTGCATTCAAAGCAACTCTTGCATTTGCTTAATGTCCTCAGTGTTGTTTGTGGTTTATTAGCATCCTAATATATACTTATTAGTACAAAGTCTGATGAATAGCTGACACTATGAGGAAACATCTTAACAGCAGCGCACACATTTAGCCAGTTTTGTTGTCTTGTTTTTCTCCTGTTTTTGGTTTCATGCATGGTCTCTCGTCTTTTTGTTAGTTTATATGTTTGTTTCGCCCTATTGCATCTTGTGGATACCTTGATTCAGTACGTACGAGCTGAATTATTAGGAACTGAGCAGTCAGCAGAGACTTATCCCAAGCTGGATTTTATTCCACCAGAAGTGCAGTGGCTCACCGGCGCTCTTACCTTCCCCCCTTCATGGCCTAGGAGACGGAGGAGACACCGTAAACAAAAGTGGGGCAAGCAGAGCAGGCTACAAGCTAACCCACACAGACCAGCTCTTCACAGTCTCTTCCTGACGAACGCTAGGTCTATCGGCAAAAAAATGGACGAGATTCGGCTGGGGATTGTCAAGCAAATAAGGGACAGTTGTGTGGAGATCATCACTGAGACCTGACTGGAAAATAACATCACAGACGCTGCTTTGGAGCTACAGAGGCGCTCTTTGTTCCGAGCTAACCGAACTGCGGCCTCCAGCAAATGAAAAGGTGGAGGCTTAGTGCTATACATTCACAACTCATGCTCTACAACTGCCAGCATTATCGTAGCGGGTCACTGACCTGGAATATTTGCCATTAAAATGCAGCCCGTATAAACTAGTTAGAGAGTTCTGCTCTATCCTGATCGTGGCCGTCTACATTCCACCAATGGCTAATGCTAAATTAGCATTAGAGGAGCTCTATTGTCTGATCAGCAGACAGATGAATGCAAACCCAGAGGCAGCTGTGATTGTGGCTGAAGACTTCAACCATGTGGAACTTAAAGCAGTACTTCCCAAACGCCATAAACATTCCAACCAGAGACAATAACATCCTGGATCAGGTTTACTGCAACATATGGGGAGCATAGAGCTGTAGCAGCTCCACACATGGGCATGTCAGACCACATCCCATCCTCTGATCTGCAGGACTTAACCAACCAACAAGGCCCGCAATGAACTACAAAGACAAGTCTGCAGGACCTGATAAAGTGGCAGGTCACACACTGAGACTACGTGCTGACCAGCTGACAGGTGTTTTCCTGGACATTTTCAACCTGTTTCTACAGCTGTCCACAGTTCCTGTCTGCTTCAAGTCCTCCATCATTGTCCCTCTACCTAAAAAGACAGCCATCACCTGCCTCATTGATTACCACCTGACCCCAGTAATCATAAAGTGCTGTGAGAGGATCATCCTAAAGCACATCAAGGATGTCATCCCCGCTGATCTGGACAAGCCATCAGTTCAACTACAGAGGGAACCGATCAACAGAGGATGAAGTCTCCATAGCTCTGCACACAGCCCTGTCCCACCATGAGTATCCTAACACGTATGCCAGGATGTTTTTAGACGACTTCGGTTCAGCTTTTAAAACTGTCATTCTGGACAAACTGACACTGAAGCTTCATGACCTTGGACTGTCTGCTTGCATGTGCCTCTGGATCAGGATCTTTCTTACCAACAGGCCTCAGGTGGTGAGAACTGGGGACTGGTCCTGAACACAGGAATGCTGCAGGGCTTTGTGCTCAGCCCAGCTCTCTTCACACTCTTCACACATGACTGTTCTGCCATCCATCCCATAAACACGATTGTGAAGGTTGCTGATGACACCACCGTGGTGGGTGTCAATGATGAGACCCATTACAGACAGGACACCCAACACCTGACAGAGTGGTGCTCAGACAACAACCTTCTTCTGAACACCAACAAAGCCAAGGAGGTCATTACAGACTACAGGAGGTCCAGGAAGACAGAGCACGCTCCTCAACATCAAATTCCTGGGCATCCACATCACATCTGACCTGACATGGTCTGTCAACACCACACACCTGGTGAGGAAGGCCCAACAGAGGAGGATCTATTTCCTAAGGAAGCTGAAGGGGGCTGGACTCTCCCATTGATTACTCACTAACTTCTACAGGACCACAATAGAGCCCATCCTCTGTCTCGGTATGACAGTGTGGTATGGGAGCTGCCCAGCAGAGGAGGGACTTAGTCCGAGTGATAAGAACTGCACAGGGGATTGTAGGGGGTTCTCTCCCAGATTTGAACTCAGTCCATGCAAACCGGGTCCAAAAGAGGCCCAGCTGGATCACAGCAGATCCCACCCACCCGGGCCATGGACTGTTTGTTCCTCTTCCTTCATGGAAAAGGTACAGAAACATCAGAACCACAACAAGCAAGACTGAGAGACAGCTTCTTCCCTAGAGCACAACCAACCCTCCCAACTGACACTGACTACAGAATCGGACATTTCCATTTCAATATTTGGAGAACCAAGGTACCCAAAGTGGTCCATATTAGGTTTTTGCCTCTTGAATGGGAATCTGGCTTCAAAATACTACTGATTCCTCTTCAGGAGGCAATGGACACACAGGTCTCTTTTTATACAAGATGGATATGATGAATACTATTTATAGTGCCATCATTAGCCCATGAGACGGAGACAAAGACCATGTATGAAATTGAAGCACAGGGCCCAGATTCTGTTAGGCAAGTCACCATGTGTTGCACAGTTGATGGAGAATCCTGTGAATCAACTCAAATGGACTTCAAAAGGTAATGAAAACAATATCAGTTGAAAGTTGTTTTCATATATGTCAAAATATTGAGACATAATAAGAAATTCTGCCACATTGACTTTGCAAGTCAAAGTTCTGGTGTTTTCTCTGTTGGCTGAGGCTAGCTGTTTAGCTCCACTCATGTGATGCTTTGTGTCAATTGAAAGAGTGGCTTCTCTAGTTTCAAATGACACTGTTGTATATAAGTCAAACTAAATGACATTATGTCTTTTAGTGAGTTGAATGCACAAGTAACACAGACAACTTGTATTGAACAAAGACTTGTAAGCAAGTAATATATGAACTTTAGTGAAATAAAGACGTTTGGAGTAAGAGCTAAAAGATAAGTGATTAAGAAGGCTTGAAGGAGTTTACAGACCTGTTAGCATGTTTTCAAAAAAGCAGTTAAGCAACGACATAAACATAATGGTGTCCAGAGTAAGGTACGGCTCTGGGAATGTAAATGTGCACAAACATACGGTCGGGAAGGCAGCTGCTTGTGTCTGTCACCAATAGATTTTGACCATAGATGGGGTGAATTAATGTGAACTCTCAGCCTAGAGGAAGGTGTAGCACTGTAATGTTTACAGATAGCTAGGACCAGAGTCTAGGTTCGTATGAGTGATTAATACTAGTTCTTGGAAATAACAGACCACAGACCAGTGAGTAAGTTTTAACTGCCGTCTTGTTTATGTAAAAAGTTAATAGAAAAAACAACAATACCAAATACAGACATACACACATACAACAAATAACTTTTTTTCAATTCCCTTCAACCATTGAAAAGAAACCAAAATCTCAGGAAAATAATGTTATTTATCCCTATTTAGTTCATTTAGATTTAATCCAACCTATTTGAGTTTAGATTAAGTTTCCTATTTTGGTTGTTTAGTTTCTGGTATCTCTTTTGAGTTTACTCAGTTTAAGTTCTCATATTATCTCAGTTAGGCCTATTTAGAGTAGAGCCCGACCGATAAAGGATTTTGAAGGCCGATACCGATACAAATATTTGTTGGTTTTAAAAACCGATATTCCGATATATCGGCCGATATTTTTTTTTTCAGAAACGCTTAACAAAACATTAACTGATTTCCCTAACATTAGTTATTTGTAGTTATTTATGAGTTTTAACTAAAATAATATGATAATGCATCCCTTTACCTGCACTTTTTAAATTCTTTTCATCAAGCTACATCAAACCATTTTCAATCATCAGTTGCTGCCTGCCTTCTAAAACCTACTATTTAGCGATCTAAATCCATTATGTGACTCGTTAATGCTGCGGCTGAACGACAGTCTGCAACGCACACTTGGCGTCATTGGATTTCACACACGTGTAAAAGAAAAGCTAACTTTTATGCACAAGCTACGTTTGATACTTTTTCTTTATGTCTAAATGTTCACTCCTCGCAAGTCTAACTTACATTTTACAATGCAGGGACTGTAACTAGAGATATGCTAGTTATAAATACAGTAATGTTGTTGTTATTGTTTGTTGCTGTAAGGTGTCCTTGAGTGCCATGAAAGGCGCCCCAAATAAAATGTATTATTATTATTATTATTATTAGTAATCATTACAGTACTTTATTTAGGCAGAATAAGTTCGTTGTGGTTTCCAAGCTCATTAATGTTAACGTTAGCGGTCTTCCACTGATAGTGGCATTAGCTCGCTTTGTGGTTAGCTAGTCTATGATGAGCCATAATTTAGCAATGGATAACGTCATACTGCAAATTGTAAAACATACATTTTCAATATAACAGGCCAAGGAGAGATGCTACGTCTCATTGCTATAACTGTCACGCTATTAAAGAAATACTTCTGTCACATTGTCAAAAGTTAAAAGGACAGTCAGTCAACTACACTGTAACAACGTAACGTAATTAGCTACTAGCTAATTCCGCTTCACTCTCGGCTTATTTAACAGCAGCAAAACTGGACATGATAGCCACGAATTTTGTCATGCTTATTTGAGTTAAGAGAACTGATGGGGATGTTCTTTTAATTGTTATTCAAGCAATGTATGTCTCGTGACCAACTCACCATGAACACACTTCACCGATGATCTTACTCGCGGATAACTGGTTCTCTCTGCCCGACTCTGGCTGGAGTGTTGCCAACAGGGACGGTGTAGAGTGCCCTCTGGTGGACAAACTAAACTATACAACGCCAACACTCATGACATGGTTGAAGGGTGTTTCGTTTTTATCTTATTTTTGAAATATTCATTTATCGGCCATTATAAATGCCGATACCGATGGTTTTGAAAATGCCTAATATCGGCCGGCCGATATATCGGTCGGGCTCTAATTTAGAGTTTAGTTCTATTTTTCTACTTTCTCTTTTGTTTGCTTAACAAGTTCTGTTTAAGCTTTACTCACTTTAAACAACCCATTAATGTAATACCAATTTGTCACACAATAAGGAAAAGTGAATTAACACAGTTAAATAAAAAAATATTAAAAGAAAACACAACTCAATTCTCTCACAGATCAATGAAACAGTAACTCAAATCTCCGCAGTTTGGTATATTACCAGTCCTTTATGAGTCCAAATGAAAATCACTGCATACTGCTGCAAAGACCTGTCAGTTTTGTCCTACCACGGTTCCAGTGTAGGAATCAGTGTCTTTGTCCACAGCGTGCAGGTAAGTTTTGCAGAATAGTGATCCTCCAAGTCTCTCTCCTATGGGTGGCTCGCCATCTTTCTTTCCACAGCTCCAGGTGGTTTCACACACCAGCTGGGGCGCCGAAAAGGGGGAGTAAAGGAGACGGATTCTAGGGGCCCATGATTGAGGGGGGCCCAGAGAGGCCCCTAATGATGATGAAATTATAATACAGAAAAAAATAATGACACTAAGTTATTAACTAACATATAATCACATATGTTTTATTTTCAATGTCCTGGTAACAATAACTTTATTTGTTTTGGAAACATCAACGCCTGCAGGGCCCCCCTCTATTTATGTAAAATGGTTCAGTCCGACTGGATTAGCTGCAGGTAGCGCACTGGCGGTTTGTCACACAGCGCCACAGCGGGCAATGAGGAGGAGACGGCAGTCTGCCTCAAAAATCAGGCAGCCAAATAAGAAAAGAAAAGAAATTAAGAGAGAAGTTGAAGGGTCGACAATATGTCACCCAGTATTTCAAAAAAAGGTGGGTTTGTTAGTTGTGGTGGAAAGTTATGGAATATTAACTTTGTCCCTGTCTGTGGTCTATAAGCTAGCTCACTTTTCTCACCATGTTAGCTCAAGAAAACTCTGGATTTTTACATTTTACTGCTATATTAGTTGAATAATCAATCCAGTCAAATATTTATCAAGCTGTTCTTATTCAATAATAGTTGATCTCCCCTCTGTCAAAATGATGCCTCATTGGTAATGGTAATGATAGTCAAAAATACCATTAAAATGCATAACTGTATGTAAAAAAAGCACCAAAAAATTTTGCCGCTGTGTTGGGGGGGGGGGGCCCTGTAAAGATTCTTTTCATGGGGCCCAAAATCCCTAGCGGCGCCCCTGCACACCAGCGATCCCAACTTAAAAAACCTGGCCTGCCATACAACAAGGCAACGCATATGCAGGCATTTTAGCTTCAAGTATATCAAGTAAAATAAATAAAATTAACTACTAGCACTGAAATATCGGTCAACTATTAATCTAAGTTCCAACCGCGACCTAAAATGGCGGCTCTGCTCTCGACTTTTCGCGAGGCAAACTTGACCGTGTATGCTTCTTTCTTTAAAGTTTTGGTACACATAGCACAAATGAAAACATAAAATACACAACGTAACATTTGCTCAAACTGCTTTAGTTTAGCTGCTAGTAACATTATCTTTACATTTGCCTAATACAACAAAGGATAACCTGCTAATACATACTGAAAAAGTAGCTTTTTGACTCACCAAATCCTCGGTTAAAACTCAAAAACAAAATCCAGCAACGCGGACAGCAGGTGAATATATCTCCCGATAAAAGAAAAACAAGATGTAAAACCTCCACATATTGAGAGTGAGGAGTCACGTGCCGATTTGAGTTGATTTGGGCGGGGTCTGAGCCGGTCGGCCATGATGGTAGGAGGCTATCAGTTGCCAGGGGCAACGCCTTCAGAAGTTAACGGAGGCGCTACTAAACATTCCAGAGCTCTTTAATATTTGCGCGTTTATTATTTCGGCGGGACAGAGTAAGAAAGTAAAGCAATGGAGTAAAGCAATGGAGAAAGATAAGGCGAAAGAAAATGGACCTTACAGGGACAAACTTACACCTACCGCAAAACAGCGGTATTTGGTGACGAGGCTTTCTGCTGTGGCTGGGTGCAGGACTTGGCCACAAGCCTCCAGGTGGTGAAAACAGCGTTGTACTGGCAAAGGTAAGTTTTCTTAACATGCGTTTTAGTGTGTCGTAATTACATTGCATTTAGCAGACACTTCTTGACCAAAATGACAAAGTAATTAACTGCGACTGCTTCGTAAACACTAGATTGTGACGGCATCCGGCGTCTCCTCGTCAGGTCAGAGACTTGCTCTCCCTGATGCTGTGTCCATTTCGGTAACCTAAAATATTGTATTCCATTGTTCCTACGTTTTCCATATGTATTGTGTGAGGTACTGGTGCAGTTTTTAACGCAGCAGTGAGTTCCAGGCATGATATTAAAGTGCAGAATTGCGAGAACCTCCTCTACTACCGAGTTAATAACACACGTAAACAATCTTGTGTTGCCGCTCGAATCCTGCCAACATGGCGGAGAGGGGAGGGGCTCTGTACCATGACGACAACTCCTCATTCTCAATAGTTCTTTTGCTCCTATTTATTTATTTTTTTTCCTCCCGTCCTCGACCTTTCCGTCTGCCGTCTCTAGCGTCCTGTTCTTCTCTAATTATTGCTCCTCCCTCCAGCAGGTGGCGCTACTGATGCTACCGCTGAACTTTCTAAAGGAGCAGTACACACAAAAATAAAGATAATTTCAACTAATTTTGTGGCATTCTGTTTCTTTAAACACAAATATTATTTTATTTGTTTACATTTAGTTTTCACCTAAACTTTTATTAGTTTATTTATATTCATCTGGGTTGCAAAGGACTTTCTGGTCAATGTATTGAGAAGGATTTTTGAGATAAAATCAGTTGTTTTCTGGAGGCAACTTGGGTTTATAAGCTGTATACTTGCTATACGTAATAGACTCTAGTGTTTATTAACAATCAGAACATGAAGTCATTGTGAATGAAAGAAAAAGTTGAACGAAGACACTGTCAACTGTCCATCTGGTTCCCCCCAATCCTCAAAGCCCACAGTTTATAAATCATAAGATTTCTAGCCAATAGTGTGTAAAAACTGAAACGCTTTGCATGAATTTAATAACATGTTCATAATTGTCTCTGCAGTAATGCAGACTTGTCAGACTTCCTTCTTCAGTCTAGATTCATCTTTAAAAGCTTCTTCTGAAATAAAAGGTTTAAATTCATTAAAAATATAAATTTCATTTTGTCTTACATGAATTCGTTTTACATCTGTCTTTACCTCACTTGTGCCTTACTCTCTCATCTGCTGTGTATCATTCAGGTTAAAAACTTTTTTGAAAAATACTCTAAAATATAAATTGGGAAGAAAATGAAAAATCACCACATTAAAGAACAGCATGTTAATGCATTTCTAAGTTTATTTTTTTTTTAGACTTTACAAAATTGCAAACAGCAAAAGACACCAAATGGTGTTGACACACTGTGACATTTCACACGTTTCTACAAATCAGCATCAATTAATAGAAGCGCTCAGACATTCTGGTTATTTTAAACACCATGTATCAGAGTTGTGGCCAGTGCGAAAGGTTTAAAAACCACATTTGCAGACACGTTAGACAAGTTTCTCAGCAAGACCCTCATTTCCTGATCCAGTTACAGCGTCTAACCCTGTGTCTAGAAGCATAGAAAGCAGCTTGATAGCAGTGGGTGATGAAATGTGAGAGGAGACATGATAAAATATTAACTCCACAATCTCAGTGTCTAAGCTAGCTTTTATTCTCCTATTGGTTGTCATCCAGGCCATCTTTTTCTTTAATATAACAGAAAGCTCTCTATTCTGTTGGAGATGAGTCATGTTTTATAACTCTGACTATCACACAGTGAAGACATCCGAGCAGCAGCAGCAGCAGCGCCACCATGATGATGGTGAACACGGTCCTTAGGATGGGGTAAATGTGACAGCCGTGATCTGAGGAGGGACGATGTTCTGTGGAAATTTGGGCAAAGAGAAAAGACATTATGAGACAGAAAGTGGTTGTGACTAAATAGAAGTGAAATAAGCAAAACACTTTATTCAACCTATTATTAAAAGTGACGTGTCTCACCTCCAACAGCATTAGAGTCTTCGTGTACTTCTGTATCGACAGTAGGAAAAGCTGAAATTTAAGGAGATGTGAATTGTTTGAGAGTTTAAACACATGTGATCAATACTTTATGAATCTTATTTTGAATAAACCTACATGTCTCACCTCCAACGTACAGCCAGCTCTGTGGTGATTCTTCACCTCCAGAGATGTGACATTTGTAGAATCCTTGATCAAGCATAGAGACTGTTTTGAGTCTCAGATTTCCTGTGGAGTTTCTCCACTTGCGGACTCCATCTTTATAGAAATCAGTTGTGATGTTGAAGGAAGATATTTTGGTTCTGCAGCTCAGAGTCACATCTTCTCCCTCCATCACAGGACGAGCAGGACTCTCCAGGATCACAGAACCAGCTGAAGAACACGATCATATTTAATTTATCTTGAAATCACGTTGAGATAATCACAAAATATCACTGCCTCACTGCAAACATACAAGTGACATTGATGTTGATGATGTTTCTTCTCTCTCCTCCTTCCTCACACCAATACTTTCCAGAATCATCTCGATAAATATTTTTAATTGTGCAGTTAGGTCCTCTTAATGTTCTGTTATTAGTGGTGCAACACGAGGGCTTCTCCCCAATCGATATATGTTCAACATCACAGTAAAAAGACTCCCTCACAGTAGAAAGTGACCGACTCATATTCAAAGAACTGCAGTCTGTTTGGAGAGATACGAAGAAAAGCTGCATCTGAGACAAAGAAAAACAGAGAAATTCAGTTTAGACATTTACTCCTGTGAACTGCTGGATGACGTCTACAACATTTAAAAGAAGA